>NC_134687.1:565544063-566744063 GCF_050947455.1 Rhinoderma darwinii | reverse complement strand
GTATCTAAGCTTACCACATGGTAGGCTTAGTTTCAGGGCCCCAGCAGACAGTAATCTTATACTGTATAAGATTACTGTCTGCTAGTGCCCTGTATCTAAGCATCATACCATGACCACATGGTAAGCTTAGATACATGGTCCATGTGTGATCCTGTCTGATGGGCCCTGTATTTAAACCTACCACATGGTAGGCTTAGATACAAGGCTCCAGCAGACAGTAATCTTATACTTTATAAGAATATGGCCTGCTGGACACTGTATCTAAGCCTACCTTGTGGTAGGCTTTGATACAGGGTCCAACAGACAGGATCACACATGGGCCATGTATCTACCGCAAGTGTTACTAATGTGTTGGGTTTTTTTTGGGTGTTTTTTACAGGTTTGGATTTTGGACTATGTCGGATTCGAGGACTACTTCGATGACGGCTTTTTTTATTCTCAATAAAATGGTTAACAAGGGTTGTGTGGGGGGGGGTTTTATTTCAATAAAATATTTTTTTCTGTGTATTTGTATTTTTTTTAAACTTTATTACTACTGCCTTAGTAATGGCCGCTGGCTGATTGACAATGTCCATTACTAAGGCGGGGCTTAGGGTTACTCGGTGCAAAGGCTAACACTAATCTCCATTATTACCCCGGTACCCACTGCCACCCGTGGTGTCGGGAAGAGCTGGGTACGATCCAGTACCCGACATTCTGTAGTGATTAGGTTATTATTATGTATTATTAGGTTGGGAAAGTCCAAAAACAGTGGTCCTTCCCACCCTAGTAACGCTAGCCTGCTTCTTCTTTATTGTATCTGTCTGGCTATAAAAATGGGGGGGGGGGACACACATCATTTAAAAAAATAATAATAATCGGAAAAAACTATGTGGGGTTCCACCATTTTTGCATAACCAGCCAGATACAACATAGCAGCAGCAGGCCAGCATTACCAGGGTGGGGAGGTTCACTGTTTCTGGCCTTTCCCAGCCTAATAATACCAGCCTGCGACCGCCCCTGTACCCGACCGTCACTACAGATGGTCGGGTAATAGATCATACTTGGCTCTTCCCGATACCCCTGGTGGCGGTGGGTACCGAGGTAATAATGGGGGGTTACTGTTAGACTTTTCAAAGGCTAACATTAAGCCCCACCTCAGTAATGAACACTGTCAATCGGCCATTACTAAGGCGGTAGTAATACAGTTTAAAAATTACAAGGACTAAGAAAAAACATTTTATTGAAATAAAAAAAAAACACACAACCCTCATTAACCATTTTATTGAGAATAAAAAAAAAGACTGTCATCAAAGTAGTCCTCGAATCTGAAGTAGTGCAACATCCAAACCTGTAAAAAAACACAAAAAAAATTTGTAACACATAAAAAAGCAAAACAATTATTATCTTACCTTTCCTGGGTCCAGCACTGGAGACACAATGTCAGTGAGCTTGGCCCTATATCTAATCCTATCATGTGTGATACAGTCTTCTGAGCCACTGTATCTAATCCAATCATGTGTGATACTCTTCTGCTGAGCCACTGTATCTAATACAATCACGTGTGATAGAGTCTGCTGAGCCGCTGTATCTAATCCTATCCATAGCTATAGGGTCGGTCGTAGTGCTATAGATGTAGCCATCCTTATCTTGACTTTTTAATGCATTAACTACACAGTGTCAAGAAACTTTAACTTGACTTTTTCAATGGCTTTTCAATGTTTTTCATTGTGTGATATCACGCTGCAGCAAGTTATCAGAGTCAAGATAAAGTTGGTTGCATCCATATACATATATATATATATATATATATATATATATATATACAGTGAAGGAAATAAGTATTTGATCCCTTGCTGCTTTTGTAAGTTTGCCCACTGTCAAAGACATGAACAGTCTAGAATTTTTAGCCTAGGTTAATTTTACCAGTGAGAGATAGATTTTATAAAAAAAAAAAACAGAAAATCACATAGTCAAAATTATATATATTTATTTGCATTGTGCACAGAGAAATAAGTATTTGATCCCCGACCAACCATTAAGAGTTCAGCCTCCTCCAGACCGGTTACACGCTCCGAAACCAACTTGGTGCCTGCATTAAAGACAGCTGTCTTAAATGGTCACCTGTATAAAAGACTCCTGTCCACAGACTCAATTAATCAGTCTGACTCTAACCTCTACAACATGGGCAAGAGCAAAGAGCTTTCTAAGGATGTCAGGGACAAGATCATAGACCTGCACAAGGCTGGAATGGGCTACAAAACCATAAGTAAGACACTGGGTGAGAAGGACACAACTGTTGGTGCAATAGTAAGAAAATGGAAGACATACAAAATGACTGTCAATCGACATCGATCTGGGGCTCCATGCAAAATCTCACCTCGTGGGGTATCCTTGATCCTGAGGAAGGTGAGAGCTCAGCCGAAAACTACACGGGGGGAACTTGTTAATGATCTCAAGGCAGCTGGGACCACAGTCACCAAGAAAACCATTAATAACACATTACGCCGTAATGGATTAAAATCCTGCAGTGCCCGCAAGGTCCCCCTGCTCAAGAAGGCACATGTACAGGCCCGTCTGAATTTTGAAAATGTACATCTGGATGATTCTGAGAGTGATTGGGAGAAGGTGCTGTGGTCAGATGAGACTAAAATTGAGCTCTTTGGCATTAACTCAACTCGCCGTGTTTGGAGGAAGAGAAATGCTGCCTATGACCCAAAGAACACCGTCCCCACTGTCAAGCATGGAGGTGGAAACATTATGTTTTGGGGCTGTTTCTCTGCTAAGGTCACAGGACTACTTCACCGCATCAATGGGAGAATGGATGGAGCCATGTACCGTCAAATCCTGAGTAACAACCTCCTTCCCTCCACCAGGACATTAAAAATGGCTCATGGCTGGGTCTTCCAGCACGACAATGACCCGAAACATACAGCCAAGGCAACAAAGGAGTGGCTCAAAAAGAAGCACATTAAGGTCATGGAGTGGCCTAGCCAGTCTCCAGACCTTAATCCCATCAAAAATTTATGGAGGGAGCTGAAGATCCGACAGCCTCGAAATCTTAATGATTTACAGATGATCTGCAAAGAGGAGTGGGCCAAAATTCCATCTAACATGTGTGCAAACCTCATCATCAACTACAAAAAATGTCTGACTACTGTGCTTGCCAACAAGGGTTTTGCCACCAAGTATTAAGTCTTGTTTGCCAAAGGGATCAAATACTTATTTCTCTGTGCACAATGCAATTAAATATATATAATTTTGACAATGTGATTTTCTTTTTTTTTTTTATATAATCTATCCCTCACTGGTAAAAGTAACCTAGCCTAAAAATTCTAGACTGTTCATGTCTTTGACAGTGGGCAAACTTACAAAATCAGCAAGGTATCAAATACTTATTTCCTTCACTGTATATATATATATATATATATATATATATATATATATATATATATATATATATATATATACACATATACATACACGCACACACTTTTTTTGGGGGGGACATATGTAGTGGGGCTATTGCCCCTGACGTTTTAAGACCTTAGTGACGCCCCTGGTTGCTAGTACTGCATGGTTGGGTCTCAGGAGACGCACCAATGCAGCTGAAAGCTGCGGGCCGTCAGCCATGAGAAGAAGTTTGGGGGGGCAAGATGAACTTTTGCACCGGGGCCCATGAGCCTTTAGCTACGCCCATGTGTGCAGTCTAGAATGAACATATAGCATTTTTTAGGTCCAGCCCGCTCCTACCAAATAGAAAAGTAGCAACATAAAAATCCAGAAAAAAATAGGCATGTGCAGTGTTACCGGCTACATGCATTTCCACATGTGTGGTTCTTAGTAGTTTTAGGAGAACACACAGAGTTTTGATGCAGATTTGTGGCAGTTTTTGTCTCAAGTTTTTGAGCCAAGCACAAGAGTGGATGGAAAAGAAAGAAGATGCATCAGTCTTTTCTTTATACCTGTAATGACAGGGATAGGGAAACAGACAAGTGAGCCCTAATCTACCCGCCACTCAGTCCCTGCCTACTTGCAACGACCCGCCTTAGGCGACGGGGTACAACTGGGCAACGGTCCCTACACTCAGTAAGTGCACGACAGACAACCAGACAAGGAAACATAGAACAAAGGGAAACGGGGCAGTTGCCCACGGAACACCGTGAGCAACAAGAGAAGTAAACGAGCCGAGTCAAACCAGGAGTGTACGAGGTACCAAATGCAGAGCAGAAGAGTAGTCAGTAAGCCAGGGTCATATGAAGCAGGGTCAAATAGTACAGAAGCTGCAGCAGGGCCAGGAAACCAGCAGAGAAGAATCACAAGCAAAGGAGGAAAGGAAAGGCAGGTATAAATAGACAGAGGGCGGGAGCTAGCTCCGTCTGGCCAGGCTGTGATAGGCTCTCCCACTCCTAAGCCTGCCATCCTGAGTGGTGGAAGATGGAGTCAGTCTCACAGACATAGAAGCAGGTGCAGACTGATTACCTATGGGCGTGGATACAGAAGTTGTGCCTGGCAGATCCTTAACAATACGGACACTAAAATGCAGCTGTATTATGGCCACTTGAAATTATTTTAAATCTGTTGCTTATATAAAGCAACTTAATAATCCAACACTCTCAAACTTCACTTTATTAGGGAACCCCAATTGTCTGCCTTGTTCGTCACTGAATAACCCCTTGAGGATCCACACCATAATAGTAACCGTCCTATTAGGACCGTACTTTTCCAATGGGCATTGTCACTGTGCCAGCACATTCGGTAGCAGGACCATAGCTATAATACACAGCCGCGCCCCTACTTTAACGATGGATGTCAGAGACCTCTGGTCTCCACAGTTTAACCTATAGTATTCTGCGATACAAGGAGAAAGCAAAGGGGGGAATCCCTCTTTGATCACCTCACAGGGATTCTCTTTACCCATACCATACATTGGTAGACATTGGTAGGGTCCCATTAAAGGACCCCAAGGAGGTCTGTCTCAGTACACAGGCTAATGTCCACACTTAAAGCTTTAATTTTTATACATTGGACTCTCTATGTTTCCTGTTGCTCTTGCACAAGGACACTGAGACTGTATGAAGGAGGTATTATTCAATATTACAGACACTAAAAATAACACAAGTTTAACAGTAATTAATTTATTTCTGTTTACTGATAAAACATTTCTTAGAAAATATAAAGCACATGGCTTTGGGTACTTACTGCAGGTCAAGTCCTGAGGGGGTCCTGTTATTTTAGGGAGAGTTGTAAAGTAACAGCAGAGATTCCAATACACTTGGTGCCAGATAGATAATTTATTACTGTATATTGGCTTACATTCAAGAACATTTTCACAGCACTGGTTTCCTGCCACATCCTTTAATGGAGTCAATTTTAATATGATACTTCAAAATCTATCATTCATTTAGAGCCTCAATTTATACACTTAAGAGATGACTTCTCTCAAGACCTTAAGATATCTTTCTAAAAGATGAAGCAAGAATTACTAAACAGAATTAAGAACCACACCAGACTGTTTCTGAACAAATTCTGTGACAGCACTGCATATCCTAAACAATCTGAGCAGAAGCTGAATAACTTTGCAGATCTTACTCATCTTGTACTGATCCGAAATTACAACCTTTCATAGTACCAAGCTACATCCACAGTTCTGCGTGTTGCTACTAGAATCAGTCAACAATGTGTAGACAGCCTCACCACTAAATATCCCTTTATCAGTCAAGCAGAAGCCTAGACAAAAACAATGTAAAAATAAAGTATCAAGGTATACAAAGTTTGTATACATCACAAGTGTCTATATCAACAAAAGCTTGCACTCTCAATGCTGAGACAGAGGCCATTCAATATTTGGCCTTCATTGACAAATGTGATAATTATATAGTGCACCCCAAAGAGCCACTATGCTACCAAATGTTTTTTTTTTTTAGAAAGCAGACAGAATGCCGTGTATAAAATGTCCAATTAATAATTTGTATGCACAACAACCTTCACATACAGTGCTGTAACTTTGCATTGATTGCTGGCAGCAATGGCGGATTATCATAGGGCATTTCGGGCGGCCGCCGAGGCTCCCAGGGGGGCCCATGGCCGCCCAAAGTACATTGTAGCTTTGTTGTGTTTTTGCCACGATTTTGCGGCGAATCGCAGCAGCAAAATTCCACAGAGAAGACTGAGGAGAGCTGCTATGCAAGTATACGGGGATTGATTTCTTTAAGGGGGTCTGTATTTAGGGGGTCTGGTGTGGGGTCAGTATTTAGGGGGCCTGGTTTGAAGACTGTATTTAGGAGGTTTGGTGTCTGTATTAGTTTAAGGGGTCTGTATTTAGTGGGTCTGGTCTGGGGTCTGTATCAGTTTAAGGGGTTTAAAGTCTGTATATTTAGAGGTCTGTGTTAGTTTAAGGGGTCTAGGGTCGGTATTTAGGAGGTCTGTATTAGTTTGAGGTCTGGGGTCTGTATTTAGGGGTCTGGTCTGGGGGCTGTATTAGTTTATAGGGTGTATTTAGAGGGCCTGTTCTAGGGTCTGGGTTAGCTTAGGGGTCTTTATTTAGGGGCTTGTATTTAGGGGGTCTGGTCTGGGGTCTGTATTAGTTTATAGGGTCTATTTAGGGGGCCTGTTCTAGGGTCTGTATTAGTTTAGGGGTCTTTATTTAGGGGTCTGTATTTAGGGGTCTGGTCTGGAGTCTGTATTAGAATAGGGGGTCTGGTCTGGGGTCTGTATTATTTAAGGGAGCCAGGTCTTTTAGTAATTATTAGTGTAGGGGTCAGGTCTGGGGGTCTGTATTTAGGGGGTCTGTATTAGTTTGAGGTCTGGTGTCTGTATTTAGGGGGTCTGTTCTGGGGTCTGTATTTAGGGGGTTTGGTCAGGGGTCTGTATTTAGGGGTCTATATTAGTTTATGGGTCTGTATTTAGGGGTCTGTATTAGTTTAGGGGTCTTTATTTAGGAGCCTGTATTAGTTTAGGTGGTCTGGGGTCTGTATTAAGGGAGTCAGATCTGGGGGTCATTACTAGTGTAGGGGGTCAGGTCCGGGGTCTGTATTTAGAGGTCCGGTCTGAGGTCTGTATTTATTCAGGGTACTTGTTCTGGGGGTCTGAATTTGTTTAGGGGGGGTCTGGGGACTGCAATAGTTTAGAAGGTCTTGGGTCTGTATGTATTCTATGATCTAGTCTGGGGTCCAAATTTATTAGTCTGAATAAAAGGGGTTGTGCGGGCACATCGATAGGTCATCAGTTTAAAAAACGGTCCATGCCCGAACAACCCCTTTAATGTATGGTCCTGGGCCCTGGTGTCTAAATTTGTGTGTTTCTACAGAGGCTGGAAATGGCTGCAGAAGTGATGGGCAAAGATGTCTCATCAGGAGAAGTCACCATAACGGTCTGCGTCAGATGGAGAAGAAAAGAAAATGGCTCCCATCAGAGAAGACGTCACTTGTGAGTCACTCGATCTATATGGGATCTGTCACCTCTCCTGACATGTCTGTTGCAGGTAATCCTTGTATTCTACATATCTTTGTGTACCCAGGACTAATAGACAAATGCGTGTTACCATTTCCATTGTCAACAGGGAGTGTCCCTACATAGTGTTATACTGTCAGCGATGGTTGGAGACTGTCAGTATGTAGGGACACAGCCCTTTGACATGGGAATCGTAACAACCATTTGTCAATGCTCACACAAAAAGGTGGTGTTCACTATAGACACGGCAGAGTGGTGGTGGGGAATGAAGGCCCAAGTTTGTGGAACAGCCCAGGGCCTATGGTCTACTTAATCCGACACTGTATGTTAAATATATACCATAAGGTCCACACATAACATCCACATGACAATCGCTTTGTTGAGTTCACTCCGATTGTGCAACCAACCTCCATCCACCGAGCCCCTTTCAAAATATTAGGTCTAGACACAATTAGTGACGTTGGAGTAATAGGCCAAAACAGACTATTAAACTATTAAAGTACATAAAACTATGACAATGTATCTATAAACATATATGAATATACATAATATCAGAAATATAATAGCCTAACACCTTATAATGTTCACCAAACACTATCGACAGTCTAGCAGGGCACCTATTAGGCAGTACCGATAAAAGAGAACCCCCAGACGCAATGCGCCGACTCGAGGTGACAAATACGTTAAGGGTACCGCATGCTCCCCAAAACCTTTCCCTGTGGGAACACCAATGCTCAGTAAAGCTCCTTTTATGCCATAACCAGGTATACCATACCTCCGACTGCACTCTTTTTCCAAATACACAGTTTTAGAACTGCCTTAGAACCTCTGCTAGTCTGAGCCCCTCTCCGTGCCCTTTCTTTATTTAAACACCATTTAATTAGAACAACTTCACACTTAAATAAAGCCAGGAGATTAATTACATGGGGTGACGCTGAGGTAGGGCACAGAATTTCCCAACTAACCAGCAGATAAAAGTGTTTAATCAAGAAAATTATATAAATAACGTTTCGGCTTTTAAAGTGCAGAATTAAACCTTAGAGCCGCAGAAAGGATGATTTTCCGCCAGCTGTGAAAATTCGCCGAACCTGCAGATGCAAAAGCAGTGAATGTAGCCTCTCAGATATCACGATCTGTGGGTGTGTGGACCCACTGGGCCGCACTAGCGGGATAGCAGCTGGCCAAACAACAGTGTACCAAGTCAATAGATATAGTCCAAGCACAAGGGTACCTGTGATAGTCCAGACAGTAGTAACAGCTAGGCACAGACGGGACCTTTGGCAGCAGGTGATGCAAGATGTGGTGGGGGACACCAGACATGGTGTAACACAGCAGGCGTAATAGACAGAACAACGGGACTCCACACTAGAGATGGCACAATTACAAGTACAGCACAGGATACAGGATAAGGGTAGTAGGGCACGGGTAAACAGGGAACAGGATACGACTACAAGACCATTTGGAAGACTCAGGTCCCATGCACACGACCGTGCCTGTAATCACAGCCCACGATTACAGGAACGGCCGGCCGCTGACGGCTGCCCGTATTTTCAGGCCGTGCTATTTTACAAAGTATAGGAGCACAGCCCGTAAAACACGAAAAAACAGACATGCTCCATAATTTCCGTTACAGTTCTATGGCGTGGAAACCCATCTGTACCTCTACGGAAAGGTTTCTGCAACCAAAAGAACCGAATGGGTCCGTAAAACTGCGGACCGTGGTACAGTCCGCGGTTTTCCGGTCATGTGCATGGGGCCTTACAGAGGAATACAAACAATGCTGAGACAAGGAGTAAAAGGGCAGAGCCCTTCTTATAGTCCAGGGTGATCATGGGCTAATTAATGATGTTTTACATGTGCGCGCACTGGTCCTTTGAGCTCAAGCGCGAGTGTGCGCGCACACCCTACGGGACACAGCAGAGCGGAGCGGAAGTGAGCACTGGCGTCTCCTGGGGAGGAGATGCGTGCCAGCGCTCACAAGTCCATGGCTGCGGCCGTCGAGGGGTGAGTAATCCCGACGGTTCACGGCCGTGAATGCTACATCAGAAAATAGCCCGGAAAAAAACAAGGTAGGGGTGAAGTCCACTTTTTGACTAAAACATGTACTCTACCAGACACCTTATGCAGACAAAACGTGCTCTGCAAAAAATTGCAAGATGTGAAGAGTTCATACATACCACACATGTCCATGTTCACTGTTGCGTGAAATTCAATTGAGGATTGTATATGTATAGAATTTCCCATCCTCCCGAACTCTAACTAATAATCGCAAATCCCTAAACCTAATCTAATGCATTATCTAATAATGATTGTTTAGTAGAACTAGTTGGATACAAAAATGTATGTCTGATTGATGGTGTTCCGATCAACTAGATAAAGCACAGTAGCTATAGTGGGTGCAGAGGTAGCAGTTGCACCTGGGCACTGTTGCCATAAAAAAATATACTATACAGTACTATAAATGGCACATAGTAAGTGGGGGCCCTATTACAAATTTTTCATCAGGGCCCTTGAGATTTGTTACACCTCTGACGGTAGCACATTTGTTGTTTTTCTTCATAAAATGCCACTCCCTACCTGGCACTGTGCAGAAAATGGAGGGCAATCACATTTACATAAAAAATTTTTTTACAGTTCTTTGCCCAGCACTTGGTTTGGAGAGGTAAGGTTCTGAACAAAACAAATGCTGTTACTTACATTTCTCTAGGGATTGGTATTGGTCCCAGAGGTCAAATCCCTACTAAACATTGATGGCATATTCTAGTGTCTGTAATGTCTCTTCCAGGCTGAAATGACTAATCTAGGGAACTTCTAACATGCAGCATGAACTTATAGTATGGAAATGTCTACACTGATTTTTTTTGCTTTTATTGTTTTATATTCATTATGTTGGGTCCTGTTTTATTTGGTTGCTTTAATTGAAAATGCTCAACCGCTCATTATTGAAGGGAGGCGGAATCCAGTAACTTCCTCCATGAGAAGATGTATAACTTCCTCCTTTCAGGTTTAAGTGGCTATGAAGCACTTTGCTATTGTGAGCTTTGCGTTTGATGACAAGGTCTTTGACGTTGAGCAATGCAAAATACAGAGGTCATATAAAAAAAAAACGCAACATTATCATGTAATATACACCAACGGAAAGGCTACATTGAGATTTCTGTTAATATTATGTATATATTGTGTCTTATAACATCACAGAGATGCAAGAGGGGGAAGATATATTGAGGAATGTGTCATGGTCTGTCGGTATGTGGACCCACTAGGCCGCAACGCCGTAGCGGGAAGGCAGCTGGCCAAACAACAAAGTACCCCAGCAATACAAAGTCCTGCACTAGGGTACCTGAATAGTCCAGACAGTGGCCAAGGCTTTGGCACGGATGGAGATGGATGCAGCAGTTTACGGCAGACGTGGCGGATGACAGCAGGTGCAGCAGGTTGCGGCAGACGTGGCAGACGACACTGGGCGTGGCAGACGGCACTGGACGTGGCAGATGGCACTGGACGTGCCAGACGACAGCAGGTGCAGAGGGACACGACTCCAGCACTAACAGGCTCAAGAACAAGAACACAGCACGGGATACAGGTAACAGGGCATGGGTAACAACAGGAACAGGATAACACTAAGGGACCATTTGCAAGACTGACATGGGAACACTAACAATGCTCAGGCAAGGATCAGAAGGGCTGGAACCCTCTTATAGTTCAGGGTACTCACGGGTCAACGTTCATCCACGAGGTCCGATGCACGCGCTGACTCTTTAAGGCCGGGCACGAGCGTGCGGGCGCACCATACGGGACACAGCGGACCAGAGCGGAAGTGAGCGCTGGCATCTCTTGGAAGGAGATGCGTGCCAGCGCTCACAGATCCACGGTTGAGGCCGCAGGAGGATGAGTAAGCCGAGCGGTCCGCGGCCATGGATGCTACAGTATCCCCTCTCTTGCGCCCCGTCTTCCTGGGACCAAAGCGAGAGAGGAACTTCTTAATGAGAGCAGGGGCACTCAGGTTCTCTTCCGGCTCCCAGGACTTCTCCTCAGGACCAAACCCTCTTCAGTCCACCAAATAGAAAGTCCTATCTCCTCCGCTTTTGCAGTCCAGGATCTCCCTCACCTCAAATATATCAGATGAACTGCTGGGAGCAATTGCGGGACTGTGAGTCTTACTGTAGCGGTTCAGGACCACAGGCTTCAGGTGGGATTTTGAGGATAGGAGGCTGCCGAAACTTATAGAAGACAGGGTTTATCTGTTGCAATATCTCAAAAGGTCCAAGGAACCTGGGAGCACACTTGTATGAAGGCACCTCTATATGAATGTTCCATCAGGACAGCCAGACTTTGGTACCTGGAAGATACTGAGGCGGCTCTCTGATCTTTTTAACGAAGAAGAACCCGGTCCCAGGCAGGGAAGGAAGACTTTCATATGAAAACCCTCTCCAAATTCTCCTTGATATAGGCTGACATGGATAGAGTCTCTGGCAAGAAGAGAGGATATACCCGTCCACGGGGGAGAGAGGCAATTGGAACCAGTTCAATGGGACAGTCATAAGTCCGAATTGGAGGCAGCGTCTCAGCCTCCCTCTTGCTGAAGACATCTGCAAACTGAGCAAAATGGGGTGGAAATCCCTGCCAATTACTGAGGCAGTGGAGGCTGGACAGGATGGATCTGCAACAGACAGCGACCGAGGCACTTGGAGCACCATTGGAGGACCTCTCCAGAATTCCAGTCCAGGACTGGGCACACAGTCAAAGCCAAGGCAGGCCCAGCAGAACAGGATTGATGGCTTTGGGCAAAACAAGAAACAAAATTAGTTCCGATGAAGGGCTCCAACTTGGAGCTTCAGCGGCTTGGTCTTAGATACAATCGGATTGGGGCGAGGCAGTCCATTCACAGAGGCAACACCCAAAGATGTATCCAGGGGAACTGTGGGAAACTGGAGATGATCCACTAGCTCCTTTTGGATGAAGTTTGCCGCGGACCTGGAGTCCAGATAGGCGGAAACCCTGTGCGTTCTCTCGCCGACTACTATAGTCACAGGAATGGTCAGTTTGGAATTGAATCTTTTATTTGGTAACATTCCGCCTAGGGTCATCTCTCCAACCAATCCTAGACACTGGGGTCTCTCTGGCCTCTAGGGACACAAACGCACAACATGGCCTCCGAGGCCGCAATACAAAAAAAGTCTTGTAGTGCATCTGCGCTGTCTCTCCTGGGTGGACAATTTGGCTCGGTCCACATGCATAGGCTCCTTTGGTGGAATGACTGAAGAGAACAATAGGGATTTCTGGAAAGTAGAAGCCAGCCTAGGAAATCCTCTTTCCCGGAGAACCTCTTGGGAATGCTCCCGGATCCTCATGTCAACCCGGGTGGCAAGTAGGATGAGATCGCCCAGGGTAGGTGTCAAATCACGAATGGCCAGCTCGTCTTTAATCCTAAAGACAGTCCCTGCCAGAATGTGGCCACCAAAGCCTCGTTATTCCAGGTCAGTTCAGCAGCCAGGATATGAAACTGAATGGCATACTCGCCCATGGAGAGGTCTCTCTGGTGTAGGGTGAGCGGGGATGCAGCAGCAGAAGAAACTCCCCCAGGTTCCTCAAATATCGAACGGAAAGTCCGTAAAAAGCACTGCAAGTCACGGGTCTCTGGTCCCTGATGTTCCCACAGAGGGTTTGCCCATGCCAGGGCTTTGCCAGTAAGGAGAGGGATTATGAAGGCTATCCTAGCGTTATCAGAGGAGAAGGCCCTGGTATGTAGTCTGAAGTGGATCTGGCACTGATTCAGAAATTCCCTGCAGGACCTTGTATCTCCGTCACAGCGAGGAGGTAGCGGCAGGAGGCATAGGGAATCGACACTGGTAGAGACAGGATGTGTAGCAGGAGGAACAGCAGGAATAGGTGCAGTGACGACTGTGGCTTGAGCAGCCAGCCGATGTGCAATGGCGTTCACCGACAGGAGGAGTTGGTTTTGAGGTGACTGCAGCAGGTTGTGCCAGATGTGGTGGATAACACTGAATTTGGCAGAAGACACTGGACATGGCAGAAGACACTGGATGTGGCAAACGACACTGGATGTGGCAGACGACAGCAGGTGCAATAGGACACGACTCCAACACTAAGGCTCAGGAACAAGAACGCAGCACGGGATACAGGGCACGGGTAACAACAGGAACAGGATAACACTAAGGGACCATTTTCAAGACTGACATGGGAACACTAACAACGCTCAGGAAAGGGTAAGAAGGGCAGGACCCTTTTTATAGTCCAGGGAATCATGGGCAGTTGACCGGAGCACTGTGAGCGCTGGCGTCTCCTGGGAAGGAGATGCGAACCAGCGCTGACAGATCCATAGCTGCGCCCGCCAGGGGTGAGTAGGCCTGGTGGTTCGCGGCCATGGACGCTACAGAATGCACATCCCCACGGGCACAGATCTAGGGTCACTTCTTTCATGCTTGGTTACAACTAATATCATGCAAATAAGCGAATCACCATTCATTACTGCTCAGCCAATCACAATCTGAGAAATAATTTGTGAGTCCTACTAAGGTGTTAGATATAGTAACATTACAGATTTGTTTTGTCATGTCTGGTATATAAAAAAAAAAAAATTCAAATACTGTTTTTGTATACTAAATGAGAGGTCACATAGAAAAGGATAAATACATAATTATGTTGGATTAAGAAAGACATTGGGGCTAATAGTATCTTAACATAAAATTAAGGTAGCCTGTTTAAGGGGGTTGTCCAGTCCCTAAACATTGATGACCTATCCTCAGGATATATCCAAAGCAGAAAGTTACCACAGCACTGAACCACAAGTGGGTGCACGCCTCAATAGGACCGGATCCGCGTCCCCAATATCAGATAGACAGAATAGACGAGGAGACAGCACTTCCAACATATGTCAGCTTTTTAATCACCCGTGCAACGTTTCAGTCCAACAGGACTGAGAAAGGTCCTCAGTCCAATAGGACTGAGAAATGCTTGAGAAAGGTCCTGTTGGACTGAAACGTTGCACGGGTGATTAAAAAGCTGACATATGTTGGAAGTTCTGTCTCCTCGTCTGTTCTGTCTATCCTCAGGATAGGCAATCAATATCTGATCGCTTGGGGTCTGACTCCTGGGATCCCCGCCAATCAGCTGTTTTGAAGGGTCCGCAGTGCTTGTACGAGCGTTGCCGGAGACGTAGCTAGGTTCTCCTGCACCCGGGGCAAAGATTAAGATTGGTGCCCCCCTCAACTTATTTCCCGACATCTCCTTCCCCCTCGCCATGTTTGCTTTCCCTACCAATCAATGAGTTGTAATTTTTTTTTCACAGCTTTTTTAATGTAACTCGAGTATAAAAGCATTTCTAAATTTTACAAGCGATATAGTTCTATAATGTAATTAACATAAAAATAAATTAAAAGAAAATAAATTAAAGAGGCCGCACACAGCCGCCTGTAGATAGTGCCACACACAGCCCCTCTCTTGTAGATAGCGCACACACAGCCCCCCTTATAAATAGCGCCACACAGCACCCCTTATAAATAGTGCCACACACAGCCCGCTTCCCCCCTAGTAGATAGCGGCACACTCCCCCCCCCTTGTAGATAGTGCCACACCCCCCCTTTGTACTTAGAGCGGTAGCCTACCGCTACCACTCTCCGCTCTGCCTGGTGTGACTTACCGGAGGAGCCGAGGAGGTCATGCGGCGCAGGCAGCGGCGGAGTTCCTTCTGACTAGGGTTGGTAACAGCCAGGGTCGGCCTTAGCTTGGATGGCGCCCTGTACGGGACTCTATTGCCATCCCCTACACAAACCAAAAACTAACCACATATACGGACACGCTGGAACATATATACTGTACCAGGGGCGTAACTAGGAAAGACTGGGCCCCATAGCAAACTTTTGACTGGGCCTCCCCCCTTGTAGATAGTGCCTTTTTTACAGCCCCCCCCCTGTAGATATCTACAAAGGGGGCTTTATGGCGTTATCTACAGAGGGGGCTATATGGCGTTATCTACAGAGGGGGCTGTATGACGTTATCTACAGAGGGGGCTGTATGGCGTTATCTACAGGGGGGGGCTGTATGGCGTTATCTACAGGGGGGCTGTATGGCGTTATCTACAGTGGTGGCTGTATGGCGTTATCTACAGGGGGCTGTATGGCGTTATCTACAGGGGGGCTGTATGGCGTTATCTACAGGGGGGCTGTATGGCGTTATCTACAGGGGGGCTGTATGCCGTTCTCTACAGGGGGGCTGTATGGCGTTCTCTACAGGGGGGGCTGTATGGCGTTCTCTACAGGGGGGGCTGTATGGCGCTCTCTACAGGGGGGGCTGTATGGCGTTATCTACAGGGGGGCTGTATGGCATTCTCTACAGGGGGGGCTGTATGGCGTTCTCTACAGGGGGGGCTGTATGGCGTTCTCTACAGGGGGGCTGTATGGCTTTCTCTACAGGGGGTGCTGTATGGCGTTCTCTACAGGGGGGCTGTATGGCGTTCTCTACAGGGGGGGCTGTATGGCGTTATCTACAGGGGGCTGTATGGCGTTATCTATAGAGGGGACTGTATGGCGCGAACGCCATACAGCCCCCCTTGTAGAGATCGCCATACAGCCCCCCTGCAGGGAACGCCATACAGCCCCCCCTGTAGGGAATGCCATACAGCCCCCCCCTGTAGGGAACGCCATACAGCCCCCTGTATAGAACGCCATACAGCCCCCCCTGTAGGGAACGCCATACAGCCCCCCCTGTAGGGAACGCCATACAGCCCCCCTGTAGAGAACGCCGTACAGCCCACCCCTGTAGCGCGACCGGCGATCCATTCATTTCTACGGAGCTGCCAACACAGACCCCGGAAGTCCGAGGTTTGTGATGGAGAACTTCAGGGGACTTTCAGTCCCCCGTTCTCCCTATCGCTGCCAGCGATCACACATGTATCCCCTATCCTGTGGATATCCTGTGGAGAGGGGATACATGTCTTTTGTTTAATGGCAGAGCGGGGAGATACCTCCCTGCTCTGCCGTAGTGTTCAGTGGCGTCTCGCTGTAGCAGCCATAGCGGCTGCTAGCGGAGCCTCCGGCCATGGTGGGGGCACGTGCTGGCGGGCGACATGGGCCCCCTCATGCCGTGGGCCCCGTAGCAGCCGCTACGGCTGCTACGGCGGTAGTTACGCCACTGTACTGTACATACATAAAGACAGATATTTAGACATACAGGCAAATATACATACACACATCTGGAATATATACATTCAGGTAAATATATAGACGTACAGACACACATACGCACACACACAGGCAGATAAATACACAGACAGGAACATATGCAAATACATAAAAGGCACATATATACAAGCACAAAGACACATTCACAAACAGACCCATATATATGCGCACAGGCACATATGTACACAGCACAGATAATGTAGTAGATGTTAACTGCAGTCCTATGTAACACAGATAACACAGTGATAACTCTCTGAGTACAGATAATGTAGTAGTGTTACCTGCAGTCCTATGTAACACAACAGATAACAGTGATAAGTCTCTGAGTACAGATAATGTAGTAGTGTTACCTGCAGTCCTATGTAACACCACAGATAACAGTGGTAGCTCTCTGTGTACAGATAATGTAGTAGTGTTGCCTGCAGACCTATCTAAGAGCATAGATTTTGTAGATGTTACCTGCAGTGCTACGTAACACCACAGATAACACAGTGATAACTCTCTGAGTACAGATAATGTAGTAGATGTAAGAGACAAACATGTGCAGAGACACAGACAGACAGAGACACACAAACACACACTGTAACATATACACATACAAACACAGAGACACACACTGTATACACACTACACACACAGACACTCACCATGTCTCCTTGATGACAGCATCACAGGTCAGGACGGGCTGTGGGCGGAGCTTCCTCTCTGCTTCTCGGCGTGTGTAACAGCAGAGCACAGAGTAGAGGCAGAGCTGGAAGGCTGCAGCACGGGAGTGGACCTGTCCCCTGACCTGAGTCATCTGACCTCATGTCACTGACGTGAGGTCAGGTGACAGGTCAGGTGACTGGACTGGTCCACTCCCTGGCCGTCACAGACCCCAGTCAGAGCGCCGTAATTTCCCGGCTCTTCCTAAAGCTGCTGTAGGTGTCCGACATACGGGGCGCCTATCAGCAGCAATCAGCTGCTCTTCAGCACCCCCCCTTCCCTACCACCTAGTTGCACCCGGGGCACATGCCCCGCCTGCCCCCCCTAGCTACGCCCCTGGCGTTGCTTCCCCTTTTTACCTTATCTGCTCATACATTGAGCCGCAGACATACTTGTAGCGGCAATACACAGCATTACAACCTTCTCCCATTGAAGTGAATGGGAGAAGGTTGTAATACTGTGAACTGCCGCTATAACATACCCCCTACATGTCCTTTAAAGGGGTATTCCAACCAAAGACATTTAGAGCACATGTAGAAGATATGTTTGATAGGTTGACACCCATTCTGTGACCCCAGTACTGCCATCTAAGGTGATTGGGGGCTGCCACAAACAGGCAGAGAAGAGGAGGAGAGCTGGCTGCTGAAGTATATTACAGTTTCTGGAACAGCTGAGTGCATTTCTATAACTCTTATAAGCCTCAATGGAGAAAGCCCTAGTCAGCGGATCTTGTCTTCTCCAATATGTGGTGAATTGCAAAGCGAGGGTTACAAGACCCTCATTCTTCCCATGGGTTGGGTTCCCAGAGATAAATGTGCCATAAATATTTTGATTAACACAGCTAAAACAATAATCCAGGACCTAATCGTTTCTCGATGTGACGGCTGCACTGATTACTAAGGGTTCATGTTTACAGATATTCCTATAAGGTTGTGATAAGGACCTGTAGCCCCTCCATGTGCTACGGAATACATGACATACATAGAATTCAATGTGTAACATATTCTGGATCCGTGTGATACAGATCCTGAATTTGACTGTGTGCATGTGGCCTAACTAGTATTCATTGGCCAAGTTGGCTCTACTTTGTTAAGAACGCAGCAGTCAGGTCTTTTAGTGTTAGGGTATGTGCGCACACAAAATCAAAAACGTCTGAAAATACGGAGCTGTTTACAAGGGAAAACAGCTCTTGATTTTCAGACGTTTTTTTTAAACTGCTCCAAAAACGGCTCAAGAAGTGACATGCACTTCTTTTTCGCGGGCGTTTTTTTACGCGCCCGTCGGAACAGAATGCCGTATTTCCCATTGAAATCAATGGGCAGATGTTTGGGTGTTCTGCTTCCGATTTTTCTGTCGTTTGTCGGGGCGTTTACGGCCCGAAAAACATCTTAGAATAGCCCTTGTGAACATACCCTAATGGGTAAACTAATGCCTTTGCTCTTTGCCAGTCATTACACTGGTTGCTTTCTAAAATCAAAATAAAACAAATGTCCACAATGCTGCAACACCCAATATTTCCATTCCGATCTTTATTCTTCTACTTACCCAGGGTTTATAACCTAACAACCTTTGACCCCTGTCTCCAGAATTGTTGTTGGTCCAATGGACGAAAACCGTACATTTTACCTAATGTGTCACTTACTTTATCTCCTTTAGAATTAAAGGCAGGGTCCTATTTCCTTTTGATTCATTGTTAGTAAATATTTTTCAACATTTGCTGCTTTTTCTCATTGTAAGGTGCTGGGAATTATGTTTTTACTTTAGAAAGAAAATTTATTAAAAATTGCTAGATAGCTAAACATGAAAATGTATAAATGACAGATTTTAGAAGATAGATCTATCGATCGATCGATCGATCGATAGATAAATAGATAGATAGATAATGAAATAGAAGAATATGGGAAATATACATAGACTCCTCAACATTGAAATTGCAACACCAAGAAGGAAAAGTTTTGGAATTGTGGAAATCACAGGATCAATAGACATGTTAAGTATATGCAAATGATATAAAAACGGAAACAAAATATTCCAAACATCTTGATTTATTCAGTATCAAATATGAGCGCCACGTGCAGAAATACACGCACTTACACGCCTTGGCATGCTATCAATGAGGTTATTAATGATTGTCTGAGGAATTTTATGCCACACTGATTGCACTTGGTCATGCAAATCATCAAGATTGGCTCCTGGGAGCTCCCTTTGCAGTTGCCGGCCAATGACGTCCCAGATGTGCTCGATGGGACACAAGTCCGGAGACGCTACAGGCCATGATAGAACGTTTAGGCCATGCAGGCTTCTCACAGTAGCAAGTTCAACATGTGTCTTGGCACTGTCCTGTTGAGAAACGGCTTCTGGGAAACTTTGGAGAAATGGATGTACCACTGGTTCAAACAACCAAATCAATTGTATGCTAAGCTGTTATTGTACCTGAAATGAAGATTAGAGGGGTCCGGCTACCGCACATTATGCCACCCCACAGGAGTAGGACTGGTGTGATGTTCCCATATGAAGGCCTCTTTATGGCATTGCCCACGTGGTCTCCAGGGCAATCTCCGGCTATGATTGCATCCGAGACAAAAACGGGACTCATTGCTGAAGAGGATAGACCTCCATTCCATCCTCCATCCTCCACAACTGTCTTGCTATGCACCATAATAGCCTTTCAGAGTGGTGGCGTGTGGTCAATGGAACACCTCTTGCTGGACGTCCGTCTCGTAGCCCAATGTTGTGCAAAAGCCTTCTGATGGATTGTGTCGACACTGGTTGCCGCCCTAGGCTTGGGTATGACGTCCAATTTCACTTGCAGTACAGGATAAATCGCTATACGCTTGTAATTTTAGAGATTACCTCAAGGCTGCTGGAGTCTGCCGGGAGTGAGCGTGCACATAAACCACAACCCCAAATCTGCAATCACTCAGATCGACAGCATCTAAGGCTACTCTGAGGGGTTCGCCGGAGCCGACCGCAAGGTGGGATGGAGTTTGCTGCTCAGAACCCAGGTTGTCTTAGCAGAGTGCAGTCAGGGACAAGAGGTGCAATGCAGGCAAACTTTAGCTGGAAACCAGACAGCCAGAGGGTAACTGAATGTTCAAAACAGAAGGCAAGCAGATAACAGGAATAGCAAAAGGTCAAGACGTCCGGGTGCGGATAATCAAAATCAGTAAGCAGAGAGTAAACAAGGGACAAGCCGAGGTAAGTGTACACGAGGTCCAGAATCAGAAGTGCAGGTGATGTCAGAAGCTTGATAAGAAACCAAAGGAGGAAATTCACAAGCAAAGGACAGGTAGAAAAGACGGGCATAAATACAACCCCACATCTGATTGGTAGACAGACAGGGAAAAGAGATAGGCTCAAGGCAGAGGAAGAACCGCCCAGAAGCTAGTGAAGTCGTCATAGCGACCATAAGGAAGCAGGTGTTTTCCTAAAAGTGCCATTCTTCCATTCAGACGATTCGTTCGTGCAGTGGTTCACCTCCGTGCACCTCTTGCTGTCATTCCCGTTCCTTGTTGTTCTCCTGACCTTCGGGACACGCAACGTTGAACAGTGCTGCCATCTCGGCCCAGGCGCGTAGCAATCTGCCGGAGTGATAAACCAAGGTCTCTCAGTTCAATGATTCTGTCCCTCCCAGTTTGCAACAAGTGGCGTTAACTTGCATGTCGACGAACAGGAGGTGGCATCGTCAATCATCCCACGCCACTTGTTCGGATTTTTGAGGTTTCATGTGGCTAAAAAACTTTTCTTTCAATCTCACTTTTATTCCCCCCCACCCCCACATGCCACAGTTTGGAGCTAGGTGCTTGAAAATGTGATAATTTGCAGACAACTGCTGCTTCCTCGCTTTGCATAACCTTACGGCTTGCCCTTCTTGGTGTTGCAATTTCAATGCTGGGGAGTGCATATATATATATATATATATATATATATATATATATGTGTATATATATATATATATATATATATATATGCTTGAGAAAGGCCCCATGGAGTAGGGCTGAAACGTCGCATGTGGTGAATAAATCCACTTTTTTCACTATCAAGGTGTGCTGTCTCGTATTTTGAAAGGATTTACTATATATATATATATATATACATATATATATATATATATATATATATATACACACAGTATATTTACATTATTTACACTATATATATATATATTTATTTATATACAGTATATTTACATTATTTACACTATATATATATATATTTATTTATATACAGTATATTTACAGTATTTACACTATATATATATATATATATATATATATATATATATATATATACAGTCCAAAGGTAGATGAACACAGCACTCCAATGGTTTCCAGGAAATCAGGCCATGTGCTCGTTACCTGGGGTTGAATCAATTCCCCAAAGAGATAGACAGAAGCATAGAACACAGCAACGGCACCAGGACTTCAGAGTAGATGAAAGCAAAAAGTGGATTTTATTCACCTCAATACAGCAACGTTTCGGTTCAACTGGAACCTTTCTCAAGCCATCAAGACATGGCTTGAGAAAGGTTCCTGTTGAACCGAAACGTTGCTGTATTGAGGTGAATAAAATCCACTTTTTGCTTTCATCTACTCTGAAGTCCTGGTGCCGTTGCTGTGTTCTATGCTTCTATATATATATATATATATATATATATGATATAGTGGACAGATCTTGTCTTTGAGTGGTAATAGATGTTTTGAAGACATGTTCTGGCTGCCTGTAAAAATTTATTTGCTGTGCTCGAAGCCTAATGAAGAGCATCAGAAAGCCTTGTGTAGGAGTTCATTATCTTCCATATCTTTGGCTTAGTACCTCTGGAACACGCTGTACTTCGCTGTAGCAAGTAAAGTTAAAGAGACTGATCGGGTAATAAATGAGCTTAAAGGAAAGAATACATTCTAAATATAGAAAAGTAGTACACAACAATTACAACATCTATAGAAAGAAGAAAACAACAACAAATATACCAGAAAGATGAAATTATTAAATGCTGTGTTTTTTCCAAGAAAATGGCTACATAATAGTATTTTTATATTGCAACTAAGGATTCCTTGTGGTTAATAATAATCTACAGTACACATTTTAAAAGTAAGATCAGAAATGTACAGTATAAAAACACAGTGACCACCAATTATGCCTCTTCTCTATAGTGAGTAGCTATAGAAGATACCAAACAATAATGATATATTATGACAATGTCTGGGGTGCGGTGGGGTGGGGATACCAACAGCTCCCGACGAACCCCATTGACTTACAATGTGATCTGTCGAGTTCTGTCATGCTGTTCATCGTTTAAAAGGCAAGAATAGTGCTGCCATCTATGCTATTCCCACCGTAACAAAAATGTGAACAGAGTCTTAACTTTGTCTCTAATAGAATTATGATAGTTGAGATTTTTCATTGTGCCAAGAAACCATGAAGAATTTATTGCCTTCAAATAGGAGCAATTGGACTCTCACTGGAACTGCTAAATAATTGGCAGTTTTTCTGGTAGCTATTATATAACCGAGAAGGACGTGGTGTCCGAAGCTCACATAGAGCTCTGCCCACAGCCCACCCGCCAGTTAGCTCCACCCACATCCAGAAGACTGAGGAAGGAGATGTGAGTGATTAGTGGCGTAGCTATAATGCCCCCTCCCTCCCATACACAGTATAATGCCCCCCTCCCTCCCATACACAGTATAATTCCTCCATCTCCCTCCCATACACTGTATAATGCCGCCATATGTACGGACCTAATAGAAAAATAATAACCTACATACTTACCTATCCCCGTTCCCCCGCCTGGTGGAGGATCCTTCTCCTCCTCCGGTCTGTGTGATGTGAGTGACTCGGTGCAGACAGGCGCGATGATGTCACTACATTATACTGTATATGGGAAGGAGGGGGAGCATTATACTGTGTATGGGAGGGAGGGGGCATTATATTGTGCATGGGAGGAAGGGGGCATTATACTGTGTATGGGAGGGGGGGCATTATACAGTGTATGGGAGGGGGGCATTATACAGTGTATGGGAGGGGGCATTATACTGTGTATGGGAGGGAGGGGGGCATTATACTGTGCATGGGAGGGAGGGGGCATTATACTGTGTATGGGAGGGGGGGCATTATACAGTGTATGGGAGGGGGCATTATACTGTGTATGGGAGGGAGGGGGGCATTATACTGTGTATGGGAGGGAGGGGGGCATTATACTGTGGGGGCAGCTATGGGGAGCATTATGCTGTGTGGGGGCAGCTATGGGGAGCATTATGCTGTGTGGGGGCAGCTATGGGGAGCATTATGGTGTGTGGTGTCAGCTATGGGGGGCATTATACTGTGTGGGGGCAGCTATTGGGGCATTATTCTGTGGGGACAGCTATGGGGGGCATTATACTGTGTGGGGGAAGTTATGGGGGCATTATACTGTGTGGGGCAGCTATGAGGGGCATTATACTGTGGGGGCAGCTATGAGGGGCATTATACTGTGGGGGCAGCTATGAGGGGCATTATACTGTGTGAGGAGCTGATATGGGGGCATTATACTGTGTGGGTGCATCTATGGGGTGCATTATACTGTGTGGGGGCAGCTATGGGGGGCATTACACGGTCTGGGGCAGCTATATGGAGCATTTATATATATTAACAGACCACTGCATTCCTTTTGCTAGCAAACCCGTGTAACAGGTTTTCTATACTATTATATAATAATCAGCTAGGCTTTCTGTCACCTGGGACAACGCATATTGCAGCCCAAGCCTACAGTATACCTAAGTATTCTGGTCAAGACAAGGAAGGGTTGTTGTCACCCACCTGGTACCTTTGACACATATCCTGTGTCACCGTAACGTCTATGGCTGCGGACCGTCATTCTGACTTACCATCTGACGGCCGCGGCCATGGACGTGTGAGTTCTCGGCAACATTTCCCTCCTGAGAGACGCCGGCACTCACTTCCTGGTTCAGAGACTTTCTCCCGCAGGGCGCGCGCACCCGCCCGTGCACGGCCTTAAAGGGCCAGTGCGCGTCCAGTTGCAGAGAATCTGTAATTAGCCCAGAATGCTGCTTGACTATAAAAAAAAGCTCTCCCCTCTTGATCATTGCCTGAGCATTGTTGCGTTACCTATAGTTTGTCTTGCAAATGGTCTCCTAGTGTTTTCCAGTTCCCAGTGTTACCCGTTCCTGCTGCCTGTACCCTGTATCCCGTGCCTCTGTGCCGTCTAGAGTTGAAGTCGAGTTGTGTCTTCCGCTGAATCTAATGTTTCACACCCAGCCGGGTGTCTGTCGACTGCCGGAGCCTTATCTTAAGCCTGAATCACCGCTACTGTCTACATTGCCCCAGGTACCCTTTCTGGACTATAGTATTGTACCCGTTTGGCCAGCTTCTATCCCGCTACGTGGCACGGCCCAGTGGGTCCACACCCCGCGCCGTGATAGTCACAGGATCTGTGGGAAATTAAACTGTCACAGGCTTGCAGAACATGGTGTGGACCTACTGTGTCCACAAGGGATTTTACGTGGGGCTAAATCAAGGAGCAGAGTCTAAGTGCACCCCAGGTATTCACCCTTAAACCTCTATACAGGGATCTGGATTTGATGGGAAACCCCAGAATGCAAGGTCAGGTATAGCAAAAGTCAGGGCAGGTGGCAGACGGGTACTCACGGTTTGTAGAGCAAAAGGTCAGGGCAGATGACTGAGGTTTGTCATGGGTCTCAAGCAAAATGTCAAGAAAGGCAGCAGGCAAGAATAATCAAAGGTACAAGCAGAAGTCAATCACAGGAAATTCAACAAAGTGAACTATAGGGAATAACTAGATTAGAATGCAATTATGGAATGAGGAAGGGAAGGTTAGGAAGGGGAGGAAAGGGGAAGGGACAAGGGATGGGTATTGCAGTAGGGTGGATAACCACTGGTTGAACAATCACTTGGCTTAGCGTAATGAAAAAATATGAAAAGTTTATTACTAATTATAGATTAAAATATCATGACACAAGTCACACATTGGTGATCCAGTATCTGACAAAATCAAACAACACAAAAAGACAATACAATTAACAAACATGGACGTCACAAGCCCGGCCCGGGTCAATGGAAATAAGCTCACATGGAATAATTACCCAATAATTTATAGAGAGAGTAAAGAACCATAAATGGTATTACGTGGTATCTGATTGATACCCAAACATTTTTGAGCAAATAGTGTGGGGATCCAAAGTATGGTAAGCTAAAATGGCTTCCTACAATAATAGTGGAATGAAAGTGGATAGCCCACATACACTCAACCACATAGGTATATGAGATGTAACGAGTGAGCATATATGGTAACATCAGTACAGCAGTAAAGCTAATGAAATAGTTAACCTTGTCGGGTACATAATATAAGAACAATAATTCTATATAAGACCATAATAGCGGTGTAGGCACAACAGACAAGGTACAACAAATGGCAAAAGCAGCTGCAATCAATTAAACGCACATGGAAATAAAGCATAGATTTTCAGAAATAATAGTATACTTATCGCCGTTTAGCTTAATTTCTGTGGTATAGTTCAGAAAGATGGATAAATCTCCTAATACTTCCACTTTAAGCTGCTAGTTGGGAACATATGATTTGCAGAAGTCAATTTGAAAGCCTGCGATCCGAGATGGACGGAGTAGCGTTAGCTATATTTAGCGATTAGGTCCCGGTAGTAATTTTTTTTAGCAATGAAATCTTTTACTTGCTTTTCTTTGCGGCTGCGATAAACGTGTAATCCACACAGAAATGACAGTTGAGTCCACTCAGAACACACCGCACATGTTAGAAGCAGCTTCACAGCAAAACTCTTATTAGTTCCGGGTAAGTCAGAGCGATGCAACATACATCGCACATGTGCCTTGATAAAGATGGCGGGTAAGTCCACATATTCCACAACATCCACACATTCCCGGCGTGTGACGTCAGAACAAAGGGCGGTACGCTGACGCGTTTTCGGCACTACGTGTCTTCCTCGGAGCGAAGAAACACTAGTATTAGTCATCATATTTAAATAGATCGGCGGCCAATCAGCGATCAATGCCAGGTCGAATCAATCTAGTTTAACCCTAGATGCACCCAATGGCTTAAGGTAAGAATACATATTAATCTTTTATGTCAATAATCAATTTTCAGATTGTATTTAGTTGGATATATATATGTAGAAGAAAATACACATATAATTGAAGAAAAGAAAGGAGAGAAAGATAAAGTGATGTAGATGCCGAATTGGTTCCAAGAGTCCGACCGCACACTGGTTACAGTCGTGCTGGTGAAGTCTCGGAACCAAGAACGCACCTAAAGAAACATATGAAATTTTAGTTCTTTATTCAGTCCTGGGGATTTTAAGATTTTAAGTTATAAATCCACATACCTTCTTTTTGAAGTAGCAAACGATCACGGTTGCCACCACTATTATCCCTCAGGAGCTGATATATAGCCATAAATATTAATCCATCTGGTGATTGTCCGTGACATTCCTTAAAGTGCATAGCTAAGGGACTCCTTTCATCTCCATTTTTTATATCCCTCACATGTTCAGAGATTCTTAGTTGTACTTCCCTTATAGTTTTTCCCACGTAGAATTTACTGCAACAACAATAAATTAGATAGACAACCATCGATGAGTGGCAATTAAGAAAATTTCGTACATAAAATCTTTTGCCATTGGTAGAATCAGTGAACATGTTAGATTTCCTGATGCATTTACATTGTGAGCATGTACAACACTTGAACATACCCTTTAAGGGGTGAGATGGCCAGACTGCGATATCTGACCGGCTGAACTCTGACCTGACAAGGAGATCACGCAGATTTGGTGCCCTTCTTGAGGTCATACTTGGATATTCACCTATCATGTCTTGTATTTTATTACATAATGTCAGATGTGGCCAGTTTTTTTGAAGAATCTCCCTTATCATTCCCCAGTATTATTCAAATTTAGATATAAAGCTAACTTTATTTCATTGTCAGGAATTTGGGGAGTACTTGTAGATGGATCATCATTCTTTTCCTTCTGTCTGTAAAGAAGAGTTTTTCTATCAGTGTTTAGTGCCCTATTATATCCACGTTTAATGCATTTCCCAGAGTATCCCCTCTGTTTTAACCGTAATTCCAGATCACAAGCTTCTTTCTTAAATTGATGAAAATAACTAGATTAGCTAGGATAAAACGAATTGCTCAGGCAATGTGTAACAGAAAGTGAGGTCCATTTATATCCTGGGTAGCAAATTTGGCACTTGTTGGCCCTTTAAGACTGTCAGGATCAGCAGGGGGCGTGCACTAGGAAGTGCAGATGGACAGCGCTGGCAATGGAGGCTTCAAGCAGACCTTTCATATGGAGGTAGGCATGCGACTCCCTCCTTACTCAGACTTCGTCAAGACACTTCATCTGTTGAACAATATGCCATCCAAGTCTCCAAGTCCGTACCCTGGCTACTGAGTTGCAATGGAATAATGAGGCTCTAGTAGCCGCTTTTTGGGAAGGTCTGGTAGGCCGCATAAATGATGAATTAGCAGTTTGGGATTTACCAGCTTTGTTGGACAACCTTATCTCCCTAGCCAACAGTATTGGCATTCGGTTTCGCGAAAAGCAACGTGAAATGGACCATAGAGCACCCTGGTCGGAATCCACATTTAAGAAGCTTCTACTAAACCTTGCACCTGCTCACTCAGATGAACCTATGAAGGTGGAAAAACTGAAACTCTCTCTCTAAGGTCAGAGAAGGTGTACCAGTGGCGTAACTACCACTGCAGCAGCCGTAGCGGCTGCTACGGGGCCCGCGGCATGAGGGGGCCCGTGTCGCCCGCCGGCACGGGCCCCCACCATGGCCGGAGGCTCCGCTAGCAGCCGCTATGGCTGCTACAGCGCGACGCCACTGAACACTACGGCAGAGCAGGGAGGTATCTCCCCACTCTGCCATTAAACAAAAGTGTGATACATGTGTGATCGCTGGCATTGATAGGGAGAACGGGGGACTGAAAGTCAGAGGTTAGTCATCGAGAACTTCAGGGGACTTTCAGTCCCCCGTTCTCCCTATCGCTGCCAGCGATCACACATGTATCCCCTATCCTGTGGATAGGGGATACATGTTATTTGTAGGACACACTGTAGGTCGCATTTTTTTGGGGTTTGGGGACGCTGTATGGCGTTCCCTACAGGGGGGGCTGTATGGTGCTATCTACGGAGGGGGCTGTATGGAGTTATCTACAGAGGGGGCTGTATGGCGTTCCCTACAGGGGGAGGGCTGTATGGCGTTCCCTACAGGGGGGGGGCTGTATGGCATTCCCTACAGGGGGGGCTGTATGGCGCTATCTACAGAGGGGGCTGTATGGCGTTCCCTACAGGGGGGCTGTATGGCGTTCTCTACAGTGGGGGCTGTATGGCGTTAGCGCCATACAGCCCCCTCTGTAGATAGCGCTATACAGCCCCTCTGTAGATAACGCCATACAGCCCCCCCTGTAGATAACGCCATACAGCCCCCTCTGTAGATAGCGCCATACAGCCCCCTCTGTAGATAGCGCCATACAGCCCCCTCTGTAGACAGCGCCATACAGTCCCCTCTGTAGATAACTCCATACAGCCCCCTCTGTAGATAACGCCATACAGCCCAATCTGTAGATAACTCCATAAAGCCCCCCCTGTAGATAACGCCATACAGCCCCCTCTGTAGATAGCGCCATCCAGCCCCCTTGTAGATAGCGCCATCCAGCCCCCTTGTAGATAATGCCATACAGCCCCCTCTGTAGATAGCGCCATACAGCCCCCTGTAGATAACGCCATACAGCCCCCTGTAGATAGCGCCATACAGCCCCCTGTAGATAACGCCATACAGCCCCCTCTGTAGCTAGCGCCATACAGCCCCCTCTGTAGATAGCGCCATACAGCCCCCTCTGTAGATAACTCCATACAGCCCCCCCTGTAGATAACGCCATACAGCCCCCCTGTAGATAGCGCCATAAGTCCCCCCGTAGATAACGCCATACAGCCCCCTATGTAGATAACGCTATACAGCCCCCTCTGTAGATAGCACCATACAGCCCCCTCTGTAGATAACGCCATACAGCCCCCCCTGTAGATAACGGCATACAGCCCCCCTGTAGATAACGCCATACAGCCCCCCCTGTAGATAACGCCATACAGCCCCCTCTGTAGATAACACCAAACAGCCCCCTCTGTAGATAGCGCCATCCAGCTCCTCTGTATGTGTAGTTGCCTTTGTGCTGACTGGATTGGGACCTAGATGCAGCTTCATCATTTCCATTTACTTACCTACACCACTGTTGTGCCTACTTTTGCACAACCTCAATAGGTGATTATTATTCATCTCACTATTATCTTTTGATCCATTACCTTGGCTAACCTGCACCATGTGGCGCCGTGTTTTTCTTCCTTTCCTTATGCTTCCTCGCCATTCCGCACTTTTCTAGTGGCGTCATCGCGCCGTCTGGCATCGTTCCACTGAAGCAGGCCTGATCAGAAAGGGCTAGGCCTGCATCAACGGCAAACATAAATGTTGATTCCAGGCCGACACTAGTAATTCCTAGTGCCAGGACTCCTTTGTATCTAAAGGATTCCCCGCACTAAGTTTATAGTGGCGCACGCACCTGAGATGCACCAAAATTCTGGCGCATCAAAGGTGATCCTGTGCCACTTACAAGGCTCAGTAAACTAAGGAGTGACAGCTCTAAGCTGTCATTGGTTAGTTTACATCATGTGGTGGCCAGTTATCTAAGTTCGTTGGCCTACTTTTAAAAGTAGGCCAATGACCCGGGGATAACCTGGGACCACGTGATGTAAACGAACCAATGACAGCTTAGAGCTGTCACTGCTTAGTTTACTGTCATGGACCCAGAAAGGTAAGTATATTGATGGTTTTGCTTATTTACTTATTAGTGTTACTATTTATTTATTTTTCATGTGGTTTTTCTTGTTTTTTTTTGTTTTTTTTACACGTTCGGTTGATGAACTACTTCGGGTTCAAGGACTGCTGACGTGGTTTTTATTTTCAATAAAGTGGTTAACAAGGATTGTGCGCAGGGCTTTATTTCAATAAAATATTTATGTGTTGGTGTTTTTTTTTTATATTATTACTACTGCTTTGGTAATGGCCGCTGTCTGATAGACAGTGTCCATTACTAAGGTAAAGGTTAGTGTTAGCTGGTGAAAAGGCTAGCAGCAACCCCCCATTATTATCCCGGTACCCACCGCCACCAGAGGTACCGGGAAGAGTCAGTTTACGATCCAGTACCCAACCATCTGAAGTGATGGTCGGGCACCGGGGTGGCCGTAGGCTTGTATTATTAGGCTGTGACAGCCCAAAAACCCTGGCTTTCCCCAACCTGGTAATGCTAGGCTGCTACTGTGTTGTATCTGGCTGTTTATGAAAAAAGGGGGAGGACCCACGTCATTTTTTTTAAAATAAAAATAAATAAATAATTGAAAAAAATGTAGATACAACATAGCAGCAGCAGGCTAGCATTACTAGGGTGGGAAGGCCCACGGTCTTTGGTCTTTCCCAGCCTAATGATACCAGCCTGCAGACGCCCTAGTGCCCAGCCCTCACTACAGATGGTTGGGTATTGGATTGTACCCGGCTCTTCCTGGTACCCCTGGTGGTGGTGGGTATGGAGTAATAATTGTGGTTAGTGCTTGCCTTTTCACAGGCTAACACTAAGGCATCATTTAGACGAGCGTAATATACGCGCGTGTGACGCGCGTGCTTTTCACGCGTGTCGTACGCACCTATATTAGGCTATGGGGCAGTGCAGACAGTCCGTGAGTTTTGCGCAGCGTGAGTCCGCTGCGTAAAACTCACGACATGTTCTATATTTCCCCGTTTTTCGCGCATCACGCACCCATTGAAGTCAATGGGTGCGTGAAAACCACGCAGGTCGCACAGAAGCACTTCCGTGCAAACTGCGTGGTTCGCGCAACAGCTGTCATTCTCTGAATATAAACAGAAAAGCACCACATGCTTTTCTGTTTACAAACATCCAAACGGAGTGTCAAAATGATGGCGGCTGCGAGAAAATCTCGCAGCTGCGCATCATACACTGATGACACACGCAGCTGTTAAGTGCCTATTGCGCACGCAAAACGCCACGTTTTTTGCGTGCGCAAAACGCACAGGCTCGTGTAATTGAGGCCTAAGTCTGCCTTAGTAATGGTGGACGCTATCAATCAGAGATCGGCCATTACTAAGGCAATAGTAATAAAGTTAAAAAGAAACAGACACACACAAAATTTTTTTTATTGAAATAAAAAAAAAAACACACATCCCTCGTTAACCATTTTATTGAAAATAAAAAAACGCCGTCATCGAATCCGAAGTAGTCCAACAACCAAACGTGTAAAAAAACACAAACAAACACAAATAAACCCTTAGGGTATGTTCACACGGCAGCGTCCGTAACGACCGAAATTACGGGGCTGTTTCCAGGAGAAAACAGCCTCGTCATTTCAGCCGTAACGGCATGTGCAGGCGCTTGAACGCCGCGTCCATTACGGACGTACCTGGAGCTGGTTTTCCATGGAAAACGGCTCCATTTACGTCTGAAGAAGTGACATGACACTTCTTTGACGCGGGCGTCTATTTACGCGCCGTCTTTTGACAGCGACGCGTAAATATACGCTTCGTGTGAACAGACAAACGTCAGCCCATTGCTTTCAATGGGCAGATGTTTGTCAACGCTTTCAAGCCGTAATTTCAGACGTAAATCCAGGCGTAAAACGCCTGAATTTTGTCCGTAAATAGGCCGTGTGAACATACCCTAAGTAACATAAAAAGCAAAGCAATCATTATACTTACATTTCCTGGGTCCAGTGCTGTAGCCGAAATGTCAGCAAGATATGCTGTTTCTGTAAGTTCGGGAGTTATGGGGGGCATCAGCACTAAAAGTGCCTAGGGGAGCACCAACTCTAAATACGGCCCTGGGATTATTAGAGTATGTTCACATGCAGAGTCAAAAACGTCTCAAAATACGGAGCTGTTTTCAAGAGAAAACAGCTCCTGATTTTCAGCCGTTTTTTGTGCCACTCGCGATTTTCGCAGCGTTTTTCGCTGCATTTTTTTACTGCTGTTTTTGGGGCTTTTTTTTCAATAGAGTCTATGGAAAACAGCTCCAAAAACGTCCCAAGAAGTGTCAGCCCCCTCTGTAGATAGCGCCATACAGCCCCCTCTGTAGATAGCGCCATACAGCCCCCCCTGTAGATAACGCCACACAGTCCCCCCTGTAGATAACGCCACACAGTCCCCCCTGTAGATAACGCCACACAGTCCCCCCTGTAGATAACGCCATACAGTCCCCCTCTGTAGATAACGCCACACAGTCCCCCTCTGTAGATAACGCCACACAGTCCCCCTCTGTAGATAACGCCACACAGTCCCCCCTGTAGATAACGCCATACAGTCTATAGGGGGCGCTGTATGGCGTTATCTACAGGGGGGCGCTGTATGGCGTTATCTACAAGGGAGGGGGGGTTGTGTGACACCCAGGGGAGGGGGCCGCAGTCAAAAGTTTGCTATGGGGCCCAGTCTTTCCTACTTACGCCCCTGCCTCTAGCTAGGCCCTAAGTGAGATGTTTGAGGAGTGGGCTCATGGGTTCAATTTCCTCATTATAAGTCAGACACACCTACCATTCCAGAGAGGAGCCCTTTTAACAATTTTCTAATATACAGATTCAATTTCTTAAAGGCTAAGTACAACTTTGTAAGACTTTCTTTTCATGAAATGAATGTATTTTATAAAAACACTTTCCAGTCATTGATTAGATTTCTGGCCAGGTTACCCTATGGTAAGAAACCTGCCATCAGCATTGTCTATCTGTTGTCCGTCACCTTAGGTCTCGGCCTGTGGATTTTGTTTTTATGCAGCTGTCAAATTCCCTATTTTTTTTGTTATTCTTTTTTAATTTTTAAGATACAGCTTCTATGTATCCTATATACATAGAAGATGTATCCTTCAAACTCAGGCGATTCCGTCAGTTCAGCTGAACAAAAACATTAACCCCTTAACGCCGAAGGACGAATATATCCGTCATCTGCAGCTGCTAGTTCGCACAGGAGGACGGATATATCCATCCTGTGATAGCGCGGGTACTGTCACTGTACCCACGTGATCAGTGGCCGGAGCACGGCTGTTATACACAGCCTGGCTCCTGCTGCAACTGCCGGAATCGAAGCGCGCTCCGATTTCGGCAGTTTAACCCATTAAATGCTGCTGTCAATAGTGAGAGCGACATCTAATGTGTTTGACAGAGGGAGGGAGCTCCCTCTGTCCCCCCATCGGCACCCCCGCAAAGAAATCGCGGGTTGCCGTCGGGTTTCCATGGCAGCCGGGGGCCTAACAAAGACCCCCAGGTCTGCCTTCAGCATCTGCCTGTTAGGCGATGCCGGAGGCATGACCTAATAGGCAATAATGCTTTGGTATACTAAGTATACCAAAGCATTATATATGCGATCAACAGATCGCATAGTGAAGTCCCCTAGTGGGACTAAAAAAAAAAAATGTAAAGCAGTTAAATAAAGTTTGTGAAAAAATAAATAAAAAAATGACAGTCAAAATCAAATAAAAACTACTTTTTTGCCCAAAAAGTGGTTTTATTTAGTAAGAGTGTCAAAACAAATAACACATACACATATATGGTATCCCCACGATCGTAATAACTTGACCAATAAAATGAACACATTAATTAAACCGCCGGATGAACGGCGTCCAAAAAAAACACAAAAACCAACGGCAAAATTCTCTTTTCTCCCATTCCCCCCATAAAAAATTTAATAAAAGTTAATATATAAGTCCTATGTACCCCAAAATAGTACTAATGAAAACTACACATTGGCCCGCAAAAATCAAGCCCACATACGGCCAAATCGACGGAAAAATAAAAAATTACGTCTCTTGGAATGCGGCGATGCAAAAACAAGTAATTTTTTTATAAAAGGGTTTTTATTGTGCAAACTAAGGAAAACATATAAAACCTTTACATATTTGGTATCCCCGTAATTGTGCCGACCCATAGAATAAAGTTAACATGTTATTTACGCTGCATAGTAAACGGCGTAAATTTATAACGTGAAAATGAATGCTGGAATAGCTGCTTATTTTCAATTCTCTCCTTAAATAAAGTTAATCAATATATTATAAGCATCTAAAAATGGTACAATTACAAAATACAACTCGTCCCGGAAAAAACAAGCCCTTATACGGCTATGTCGACGGAATAGAAAAAAAGTTAAGACTCTTGGAATGCAACCGTGAAAAAACAAGAAATAATCCTTGGTCATTAACGTGCAAAATGGCCTGGTCATTAAGGGGTTAAAGGATACAAGAGAAGAAAAAAAATTGACAACATACCTCATAAAGTCAATAACAGTTCAAGGGCGCCAAGGTTTCAAAACACTGTTGCTAGAAGGAAACCACAAGCCACAAAGTTTATATGCTTTTATTTATTCTCACATTATTTAGTATACTGTACAAAATAAAAGGTATTGTAGCATACAGCATACGGCAGAAATTTGGAAATAGGTATGGAAAATTTGTGGGTAATTACACAGACAAAAGTGGGCTATATTTATGTTTTAGAAAATAATATTTATATGGTCATAGTTGGTTGGATCCCATAATTGTTCTTAATGACTTCCATGTTATATGCAATAGTTTTCCAATGAATTCCTGGATCTTCTGTCGTGGGTCGTGATCCTTATACATTTCCCTATATAATAAAATGAATTCCCTGTTCTTGTGATACTGTAGCTGTACATAAATTAGGCTTAGAATTGCAATGTCATAGTCACTGAAAATAATCTTGTGTAAATAAATGGAGGGCTCTGTGTGTGGTATGAAATTATAATTCTTTATCCAGCTCACAAAAACATTCAACATATGTGTAATGTGTAAAAATAGAAATATGTAAGCCAGTGCATTCCAGCCCTGGAGCGAATACAGTTCCTTCTTCTTAATAAAAGCCATACAATGGAAGATCTACGACATCTTCTAGTTACTTTTTTTTTTAAGTTGAATTTTTCCTAATATGTAGTTTCTTTTTATTATTGGTTTTAATAGCCTTTTATCGGAATATACAAAAATATGTTCTTAAAATGCAGTAGGGTTAGAACAGAAATACAACAATCAATTTTAATGTTCCCTAAGGTGTTAGTTCTGCAGAAATTCCCACTGATCAGTAGCACTGTCTGGGGACTTAGGCCTCATGCACACAAACGTGTTTTTGCTGCCGCAATTCCCCTGAAAATCCACGGGAGAATTGCGGCCCCATTAATTTCTATGGGGCCATGCACACGATCGTAGTTTTGTGCATCGCCCGGGAGCCCGAACCGCAAAAAGAACGGACATGTCTTATTATGGCCGTCTTCTGCGGTCCGGGCTCATTGAAAATAATGCCCCCGATTTGCGGGCGGCTTGCGGTTGACAGTCCGCTGCCGGCCGACCCGAAAATCACGGCCGTGCACATGGCTACGGTCGTGTGCATGAATCCCTTAGTTATAGTCTATAAGGGACCTTTGATTGCAATCGAATTCTGGACAGTTCTATCATCATGGTCTATGGGACTAACATAGACTATATTTTAAATCTCTACCAAAATGTTGTTAGTATGTAAAAATAAAAAATATTTTGCAATTTATTCAGCTATTTTATAACTTTTTATAAAGTGAATGTTCACTTTTTTTTAATATCATGTCGTTTTTAAGTCCAAAATTCTGAGATTAATTTTTTTATTTATCTTTATAGCAGTTGGACTTCTGTGTTTATGATACAGAGGTCCAAATGCCAATACAGATAACACTCTAGCTGCCGCCACTAGAGGGTGCTTAGGAGCGTATTATAGACTGGTTTATAATTATGCTCAATGTATAAGAAGTATGCAGTAAGCTCCTAAAATCCCTCTTTGGAGCTCCAAGTGCTATAAAGATACTGTATATTAAGAAATGAATCAGCACAAAATGTTATACCTATTTAGATAAAAAAACAAATAAAAATAAAATCATTTTAAAGATTAGCAGTTTATAGTATAAGTAGCTTTAATAAATTCATATAATTAATTTTCTGCTGTGGCCTGAACGCAGGTTTTCTGTGTTTTTGGAACTTCTTTTAGGAAGTTCATGCAACGCCATGAATGCATTTAACAATGATCCACCCTGTCTGTTCATTTATCCCTTGTTTCTATTTTGACATGTTCTCCACAACTGTAAATTAGTTCCTGCATAGGACCTCAATATTTATGTTAGGAAACGCCTGTTCCCTTCAGATTACCATGACTACGGTTCTGGCTTCTGGGCGTGTCTGTTTTACCTTGAGCCTATCACTTTTGTCTGTCCTTCTGCCTGCCAGGAGTGGATTAGTATTTAATCCCACCTTCTTCCACCTCTGCCTTGCTTGTGACTCTCCTATCTTCTGGTGTTCTGATCAAGCTCCTGACATTTCCTGCACGTCTAACTTCTGCACCTGTGAATACTGACCTAGGCTTGTCTCTCGTTTACCCTCTGCTTACCGATTCTGATTATCTTCTCAGGGCTGGTTTTGACCTTTTGCTTTGCCTGATTATCCCTTGCTCTAGTTTTGGACTTTTAGTTAACCCCTGGCTAGCTGGTTTCCAGCTCAGATTTGCCTGCATTGCACCTCTAATCCAACACAGTACTCTGCTAAGACAACTTGGGTTCTAAGCAGCAAAGTCCATCCCACCTTGCGGTCGACTCTGGCGAACACCTTAGAGTAGCCTTAGACTCTGTTGATCAGAGTGGTTATGGATTTGAGGTTGCGGTTTTACATGCACGCTCTCTCCTGGCAGACTCCAGCAGCCTTTGAAAAAATCGCTCAAACTTGCATTTCCATAGCAATTTACACATATAATAGACACACAGGAGGAATTTAAAACCTTTTCTACACCAGTTATTTGGTGTAGAAAAGTCACAAAGGCATCAAAACATTAAATTTGCACAAAGAAAAGTTGCGACTTTTGATGCATTTATGCCGCCCACACCACTTTTCAGAAAAGTGGTGAGGCTTGGCAAAAGGGGGCAAATCTGACAAACATACTATAAAACACCAGAAACTGGCGGAAATTATAGTGGTAATCTACACCTGCTCGTAGCTGGTGTAGATTTCTCTTTCAGGTGCACAGACAGCTAGAGAGAGATGTGCCAAATTTAATTCGATGCGTGCACCTCTGATTAAAGAAGACACATCTTACTCCAGCTATCTTTATATTAAAGCTAGAGTATGAAACACCAGTCTTAATAAATAACCCCTAGTTTCCGTGGACTTGGCAGAAAGAGTATTCCCCATACAAACCCTTCCTTCTATTTTGTCATTGTGTGATGCAGTTGGCTGTTATAGTATTTGCTATGCTGACTTCCAAGAGGCTCCAGGCAGCACTGCTCCATTCATGGGCCCAAAACGGAATTTTACATTTTTGCTTGAAATTAGACTTTAGGGGTTACATTATAAAAACTTTTTCAACTCTAGTACTGACTTTCCAGATAATTCAGGACATGCAGAGGACTTTTACCATAATAAAAAAAGACTCCCTGAGCAGAGTAGAGACAAAACACTAGCTTTGCACGGTCAGGGATTTATTAATGACCAGAAAAGGTCATGGCCCCTGGAAAGCATCCATAAACCACGTTCAGAATTCCAGAAAAAAATGCACTACCCTAAAATCCTTGAGAACTTTTATTAACAACAATTTTCAAAAATGTTATTGGGCTAAATTCACAATTATATTAGATTTTAATGCTGTGGCTGCACTCTCCATTTGATAGAGACATAGCTAAGCTTTCCTTCACCCTGGACAAATATTCCATGTTCTGCCCTAGCCTTGTATCTAAATATCCTGGCCACGGCAGAGTGACTTGTTAGTGCCCCCCAGTAAGCAGGGCACATGCCAGCCCCCTAGCTACATCCCTGTCTTTAACATTCTATACAGTTGTTTTTAGTTAACTATTGCTTCTGCTTTTTCTATTTAAAGCTTCCCAAAGCATCGTCTCTGCATACAAAATCAAAGAGCCTTCACAAAGAAAACTAAGGAGGCAGAGAGGGCACCATGTGAAGAATTACACAGTGTGCAGCAGAAAGATCAGGAGAAATGGCTGGCTGTAACTATACAGGGCACAGAACATAATAAAGTAGAAGACAGATTTACTGCAGCAAACAATACCGGATTTACATCCTAGGCACAAAATGTTCTCTAGTAAGACTCTCATCAGCCAATGTGTAAATGTACCAGAGATAGGGCCAGCACTCCGTAAATACCCAAACTAATCAGATGGCACCAGAATGCAGTACATCTAAGTATTTTATCCGTGCTGACCGCAAAGATGTACATTGTATTTATGTAAGCATTGAATCAAGACTACTTCTCCAACTTCTTTTGCATTACCTATATTGCACACTTTACCATAAGTAGCAGGCGCCTATTCTCGCAGAGATGCCATATGGTCTCTTTTACCAAATGGAAAATATGTTAATTACAGGAAGTAAAGTCTACCTGGTTGTAAGTTTTATCTGAAAGAGGAGAAACCCTAAATAATTGAAGTGGGGGGTCATAGTAACAACTGTTGTATTGTCATTTTGTGGCTTATCACTTCCCTTCACATGCAGTATGTGAAGACAAAGAGAAACTCCCTACTCCCAGTGGAAGACTTGCCTTGGATATGTTTGAATTTTTTGGGTTTTTCGGACCACATCATCGTAGATCCTATGCTTAATTCTATTGGTCTCCTCTGCACTCATTGGAGATCACAAGATAGGAGAGTTGGGAAAGTTTTGAGATCACTAGACATAGAGCAAATATTATTTTTACACACAGATGTACTGTATTACAATGTGAAACTTATGTTTTATAGAATCGTGTCCTTCCCGCACAGGGTTGTGCGTAACCTTAAACTGGAGTTAAGCTGTCAATTACACTGCAGCAGTCCCATTCACATTCTGCTCCTAACATTATAAATATAAACATTACAGGCAAGACAGTGGGAGAAATATGAAATGCCAGTCTCATTAATTTACACAGGCAGAAAATGCACCAAATGTATTAAGAGGTGAACACCTCTTAATATAATTGGCGCATCTTTGGCTGTTCGTGCGACAGAACTGCAAATCTACGCATGCTGTGAGCAGTTATCGATTTACTGCATAACTTACACCAGTTTCTGTTCTTCCGGTAGAGGCCCCGCCTCTTCAGATAATCCCCACCCCCTTTTCTCACAACTTTCGGAAAGTGGCGATAAAGAGTAAAATGTTGCCGATTTTAGCGGAACTATGGCATGCACCAAAATTGTGAACTTTTTTACGCCAGAAATCTGGCATAATCCTGTTGATGTAATCCCCCAATAAGTGTGTATTGTATTTATAATACCACATCCTAGTCCAATAAACTCCACAAGAGTTCTTAATGCTTGTGAGAAGCACCTGAAGTCCCTGTGACATCTTGAAAGATACTATCTTGTTCAATTGAAGGTGCCTTTGGATGACTCCTTAACAAGTGCAGATATGCAATATAACAATATATTTCTCCCTTGCATTCAAAAAACCCTCTTTTCACATGATCGCCTTTTAAATAGGACTTTGAACGGAGTTGTACATATAGTGTTGCAGGACTAAGGGTATGTGCACACGTAGTGACCAAAAATGTCTGAAAATACGGAGCTGTTTTCAAGGGAAAACAGCCCCTGATTTTCAGACGTTTTTTGAGCAACTCACGTTTTTCGCTGTGTTTTTGCGGCGTTTTTTACATCCGTTTTTGGAGCTGTTTTCATTGGGGTCTATGAGAAAACGGCTCCAAAAACGTCCAAAGAAGTGTCCTGCACTTCTTTTGCCGAGGCTGTATTTTTACGCGTCGTCGTTTGACAGCTGTCAAACGACGACACGTAAATTACAGGTCGTCGGCACAGTACGTCGGCAAACCCATTCAAATGAATGGGCAGGTGTTTGCCGACGTATTGTAGCCCTATTTTCAGACATAAAACGAGGCATAATACGCCTCGTTTACGTCTGAAAATAGGTCGTGTGAACCCAGCCTAAGGGTATGTGCACACGGTAGCAGGCTTTTACGTCTGAAAAGACAGACTGTTTTCAGGAGAAAACAGCTGCCTCGTTTCAGACGTAAATGCTCCTCCTCGCATTTTGCGAGGCTTTTCTGACAGCCGTAAATTTTGAGCTGCTCTTCATTGAGTTCAATGAAGAACGGCTCAAATTACGTCTGAAAGAAGTGTCCTGCACTTCTTTTGACGAGGCTATATTTTTACGCGTCGTCGTTTGACAGCTGTCAAACAACGACGCGTAAATGACAGGTTGTCTGCACAGTACGTCGGCAAACCCATTCAAATGAATGGGCAGATGTTTGCCGACGTATTGTAGCCTTATTTTCAGACGTAAAACGAGGCATAATACGCCTCTTTTACGTCTGAAAATAGGTCGTGTGAACAGGGTTAAACAGGGTTAAATTACTATGCAGTGGTCCTGTGAGGGTATGTTCACATACAAACTCAAAACCGTCTGAAAATACGGAGCTGTTTTCAAGGGAAAACAGCTCCTGATTTTCAGACGTTTTTTTAAACCAGTTGCGTTTTTCGCGGCGTTTTTTTACGGCCGTTTTTGGAGCTGTTTCAAATAGAGTCAATGAAAAAAGTCTCCAAAAACATCCCAAGAAGTGTCCTGCACTTCTTTTTCGTGGCCATTTTTTTTACACGGCCGTTTTTTAAAATGGCCGCGGAGAAAAACGGCCCATTGGAACAGAACAACGTTATTCCCATTGAAATCAATGGGCAGATGTTTGGAGGCATACTGCTTCCGATTTTTTGGCCGTTTTTCCGCCATTTACGGCCCGAAAAACGGCCGAAAATAGGCCGTGTGAACATACCCTTACATGTAATTTGTAACAATCTCTCAATCCAGAGATGAAATTGCTTTATGGGTTGTTTGTTTTGTAGACACAATGGGGAAGATTTACTAATGTGTCTGTGCCTAGAATGTGATTGATTGCGCCACAATTTATTTTAGAACAGATGTTTGCACCTCTCTAGACACAAAAAAGTGTGGGGCTTAACAGATAGTAGGCGTGGCTTAAAATAAATTACATATCGCTAAAGATCTGGCTTCAAATTCTGTCTCAAATTAAGGCCTGATTCAGACGAACGTGTGCTTTTTGCGCACGCAAAAACCGCAGCGTTTTGCGTGCGCAAAAGGCTCGTGACAGCTTCGTGTGCCCTGTTCATATGGATACGCGGCTGCGTGCTTGGATGTTTATAAACAGAAAACCACGTGGTGCTTTTCTGTTTACATTCAATCTTTTACTGTTATTGCGCGAATAACGCTTGTCCCACGTATGTGCTTCCGTGGGGCATGCGTGATTTTCACGCACCCATTGACTTCAATGGGTGCGTGATGCGCGAAAAACGCCGAAACATACAACATGTCGCGAGTTTTACTGCGCAAAACTCACGGACTGTCTGCACCGCCCCATAGACGTGTATAGGTCCGCGCGAGCCGCGTGAAAACCACGCGGCCGGCACGGACGCAAAACACGTTCGTCTGAATCCGCCCTAAGCCTAATCAAAAGTGGAATAAGGAGGCGAAAAGTGACTAGCAGGTCTAGCTAGATGCACCAAATTTATCATACAGCGTGCACCACTGTGATAAATTTGGTGCATCTTCTGACTGCATGGTCAAAGTTTACACGGTCCTAAATTTAGTAAATTTTAATAATGGATCTGATAAAATTTCAAAATAAAGGACCAAGGAAAACATTAAACAGTTCATTCGGAAAGTCTTCTGACCCTTTCACTTTTTTCACATTTTGTTATGTTGAGGCCTTGTGCTAAAATAAAATTTAAAAAATCAAGTTTTCCAACATCATTTTGCACTCAATACCCCATAATAACAAAGTGAAAACAGAATTTTAGAAATTTTTGCACATTTATTAAAAATGAAAAACTCAAATTTCACATGGACATAAGTTTTCAGACCCTTTGCTATGACACTTGAAATTTATCTCTGGGCCTCCCATTACTCTAGAACGTCTTTTAAATGTTTCTACACCTTGATTGGCGTCCACCTGTGGTAAATTCATTTGGTTGGACATGATTGCAAAAGACACACCCCTGTCTATATAAGATCTTACAGCTGATAATGCATATCAGAGCAAACACCAAGCCATGAGGAAGAGAGAACTGCCTGTAGAGCTCAGAGACAGATCTGGAGAATGGTACAAAAACATTTCTGCTGCACTGAAAGTTCCCAAGAGCACAGTGGCCTCCATAATTCTTAAATGGAAGACATTTTGAATGACCAGGACTCTTCCGGGAGCTGGCCGCCCCACCAAACTAAGTAATCGGGGGAGAAGGGCCTTGTCAAGGGTGGTGACCAAGAACCCAACGGTTACACTGGCTGAGCTCCAGAGATCCTGTGTGCAGATGGGAGAAACTTCCAGAAGGTCAACTATCACTGCAGCACTCCACCAATCTGGGTTTTATGGTAGAGTGGCCAGAAAGAATTCTCTCCTCAGTAAAAGACACATGAAAGCCTGCCTGGAGTTGGCAAAAAAGCACCTAAAGGACTTTTAAACTGTGAGAAACAAAATGCTGTGGTCTGATGAAACCAAGATTTAACTTTTTGGCCTTAATTCTAAGCGTCATGTCTGGGGGAAACCAGGCACTACTCGTCACCTGCCCAATACATCTCTACGGTGAAGCATGGTGGTGGCAGCATCATAATGCTGTGGGGGTGTTTTTCAGTGGCTGGGACAGGGAGACTGGTTAGGTTTGAGGAAAAGATGAATGGAGCAAAGTACAAAGATATTTTTTTAATCACAACCTGATCCAGAACGCTCTGGACCCCAGACTGTACCAAAGGCTCACGTTCCAACAAGTCAATAACCCCAAGCACACAGCCATGACAACACAGGAGTGGCTTAGGGATGGCAGCTGGCCAAACAGGTAAGTATACAGTTCAATTAGTTCAGCGAGGGTACCAGGCGGCGGGAAGTAGTCAGGTGAGGCGTAGCAGATCAGCGTAGGCTGTAGCACAGCACGGCAAATAGCACAGCACAGCAATAACACTAGGTAGCACGGAAACAGGATACGGGATACCGGAGCAAGGTACACTGGGAAGCTGGAAGACACTGGGAGACCATAAGCACGACAAACAATGGGTAATGAACAACGCTCTGGCAAAGAGCAAGGGGGCAGAGCCCTTTTTATAGCCCAGGGCATCCTGGGCCAGATTGCAGTGTTACTGCAAAAAATGCGCGCGCTGGCCCTTTGAGGCCGTGCACGCGCGGGCGCGCGCCCGCCGGAGACACTCAGAATCCGGAAGTGAGTGCCGGAGCCTGACAGGTTGACGACGCTGCAATGAGGTAAGCTGTCCATAGCCACGGCCGTCGAGGTTAACGACCGAACGACGGACCGTAGCCATAGACGATACAGATACAAGCATAAATAATGGCCCCAGTGCTGTCAGGCAGTAATTCTAATACTACACATCTATATAATACATCTCTTTTACTAGCCTTAATTTTAACATCAAAGTTTTACTAAAGTAGTCCTGCTCAATGTGACCTTAAAAGGACCCCTTGTCCTTCTTCTGATGGCTCTAACTCTCTCTTGGATCGAGATATGAAAGACTGCATGCTATTCTTTATAAACAAACTGTGGGTTTTCGTTCCTGCTGATATTTCATGCTGTGTATTTGTTTGTTGTCTTATAACCTTGGCACGTTAGTAATGTTTGTAAATCTGACCTTTTATTCCCAGCAGTCAAATGGCCTAAAGAAATTAGATTGATGTTCAGAACATGGTCCTCTAGTCGTGAATACATTAAGGATCTTATAATGTTTGAATTGTTATGGTGATCCTTTGAATGCTGCAAGTAATATTTGCATATCCCACATTTTCTGCTAAAAATAAGGACGTTGTGTATTTGTCTAGAAGATCTGTGCAGGATGTGAGACTGTGAGAATAGAGATAAAACACAAGCGATTGCACAACAGAAAAAAATCTAAGATCGAAACTCAGACTTTGATTTATTGTTACCAGTTATTTCAGTACCCTAGATGTAATGTTATTTATTACCACCACTATGGCCAGCTTTAGTTTTCCTAAAATTTGTTAAAATGGTAAAGATGGTTAAAGGAGAAAATAAAAATAGAAATCAGGTCAGAGAAAAATCATTTGTCAAGATAGTTTTCTGGCTTGTTGGAAAACGTAGGTTGTATGTCGGGAATATTAGAAAAAAGAAAAAATTCAGAAACAAAGCGGGCACTTTTTGGGATAGTAAGATTAACATAGATTTTATTTAAATTTCATTTAATTTCTTTAGTATAAATTTATAGAAAAAGATTTGAATAGAAATACTTTTTCCAGACAAAATGTACACATATAATTAATTAAAACACCTCCTGGCCAGGATACAAATACATCCCATTCCTATAATAATGCTTTTAATCCTATTCACCCATATGTAAGATAACATACATCTATCACCGAGATTATACAATGGAAAGAAGGAGCCCCATACATAGGTTATATACAAATAACATAGGATAATTGAAATAAGTATTTTTTAAGAATATTAAGAAAACCTATCTCTTGGTTCCAAAAACCGCTTGTCAAGGTTCACACCTGCGTTTTTTTTTTTTTGTAACCAGGTATTTTAACCATAAGTTGGCACAAACAGTTCATCCAATGCAATGACAATTTTATAGAAACAGAAATGTCATTTTAGTGACCATTTCATACGCATCTGCTCGTGGTCAGGAAATGAAAAAGATCATACATCAATACAGCGAAGTTACGCTTTATGTTCTTCCTTTGAGTTGCGTCCTATTCCCAGGAAACAAGGTAGGTGTTAGTGTGTTTTTGACCGCGTTCGGTCAGGTTCATCACCTCCTAAGGCTCAGTGGATATCCAGGACTGCCACAACGATGCGATTGTGCCTCAATGGTTGCAGAGTGTGTACCTCAAAAAAATCAAGATAGGTAAGGGAACATGATAAAAAAGGGGGCAGAGGGGAAGCAATGTCCAAGGAGAAGCATGTATAGCCAGAGAGGTAAGATAGAGTTTGTATTGTGCTGTTTCTCATGTGCTGCTTCAACACCGCGGGGAATTGCAAGGCATGGTTGATGTCACTACCTGCCGTGAGCACCTTGATTGATCAGCTGACGTGTTTCATCCATGACCTGGATTTCCTCAGAGCTATTCAGTAAGTGTAGGAAAATACGGCATCTTTATAGTGCTGTGCTTAAAGGGAACAAGTCCCCAATGTTCAATGTGCCAGATAATAAGGATTCCTTAACAAGGATTTATACCAAGAGCGTTATGTACATTTCTCTATTTTCCTAAATTATTGCAACTATTTTATCAAAGTTTATAAGAGAAAAATGAATTTACATAAATAGTCAATGGTATATGCCGATAATAGGTCACAGGGCACTGTTTTTCACCCCTGTCATTTTTATGAGCGATCACTGATGTCCTCTCCGAAGAAAAAATAACTTGGATAGCAAATGCAAAAATAAAATTAAAAATAAAGAAAGAAAAAGAGGGGAAAAAAGAAAAAAAGAAGTTGGTAAATTCATCATAGGAATATATTACATTTTATTTCAATATTAAGTCCCCCAGGATTCAGGGTGCCCAATGTATAGATCCACATGATTTCCTAGGATACGATTACGGTCACCACACCTTCTATCTCCTGATAATTGGTAAATCCCCATAAATTTTAAACCGGTAGGCGATTGTTTATGGTGGATTTTAAGATGTGCTGCTAACTGATTTTTTTATATCTCCTTTTGTAGTGTCTGAGAGATGTTCACTTACACGTGTTTGTAGCTCTTGCTTGGGCACCCTGAATTCTTGGGGACTTAATAATGAAATAAAATTTAATATGTTCCTATGATGAATTTACCAGCTCCCCCTTATGGGGTATTTGTGGCTTGTCGCTGGGCTGGCTGCATGCCAGCGCCCCAAGCTACCTATAACGGTTCTCACCGGTTTGTTTGTGGATCCTCTGTGTCGTCCGAGAGATGGTGCTTGTAACCCAGGGCAACGCTTGGCACAGCAGGTTTAGAGGCAGTCGGATGTATAGGCCAGAAGTCAGGACAGGCAGCAGATGTCGTAACGGGTATCGATAGCAATAGGTCAAAGCAGGCGGCAGGCAAGGATAGTCAAGTACAGGCAGAGGTCACAACAGGAAATCTAGATAAAGGCAGAAGGCAAGGTAACAGGGAAACTGGGTACAGGGAAGCTCACGGGGAACTTGATTGAACAAGCAAGGATTCAGAGGGAGATGGTTCCTTAAATAGGAAGTCTTGGAAATTTTGGCACGCGCTGGCCCTTTAAGAAGGGAAGAATCAGCGCGCTCGCCCTCTAGTGGCTGTAGCCGCACATCGTGGATGACGACCGTGGAGGGAGGTAAGAGAATCACTTACCTGACGCCGTCCAGAGCCAGCAGAGCGTCCGGATCGGGTAACTGGAACTCGGGACGAGCATGAGGGAATGGAGGGTGCAGGAACCGGAGAAGAGACTGTGAAAGAGGCGGGGAACAGCGCGGCAGCCGTTACACTACCTTCACGCATCCCCTGATAAGTATTTATCTGGCCAAGGTAATTTGGGATTTGTTTTTTCCATCCCCTTATAGGATAATGGATTGGTCCTTTTTCATTCAGGGGTACAATTTGAGATTCCTTTACAATTACAGGCCCTCCACAGCATATAATCCTATTATATTGGGAAATACCTGCATGCATGATGACCATGTACTACCTCTGGCTGGTGGGGACTCGGTCCCATTACCTTAGACGGTGTTGGCGCTTACTCCCTGCCATCCTGAGGCAGACCTTCAGTGATTCAGTTTCTTTTTGTAGGTCCATTATTAGATTCTTATTCCCCTTATAACAATAATAATGATTGATCGTTCCATATTGATCGAGTTCTGGGTTGTCTTTGGCTGGTGGGGACCCGGTCCCACTGCCTTAAATGGCATCGGACCAACTCCCTGCCACCCTGGGGCAAGCCCCGGACTCCTTATTAGTCATTTTTTGGTATTGGGATTTATTTAATTTAATTATTTAAACTGTTTGTTTTTTATTCCACCCCCCAGGATTCAGGGTGCCCAAGCGAGAGCTACAAACACGTGTAAGTGAACATCTCTCGGACACTACAAAAGGAGATATAAAAAATCCGTTAGCAGCACATCTTAAAATCCACCATAAACAATCGCCTACCGGTTTAAAATTGATGGGGATTTACCAATTATCAGGAGATAGAAGGTGTGGTGACCGTAATCGTATCCTAGGAAACCATGTGGATCTATACATTGGGCACCCTGAATCCTGGGGGACTTAATATTGAAATAAAATTTAATATGTTTCTGTGATGAATTTACCAGCTTGTTTTTTCTTTTTTCTTTTTTCCCCTCTTTTTCTTTCTTTATTTTTAATTTTATTTTTGCATTTGCTATCCAAGTTATTTTTTCTTTGGAGAGGACATCAGTGATCGCTCATAAAAATGACGGGTGAAAAACAGTGCCTTGTGACCTATTATCGGCATATACCATTGACTATTTATGTAAATGCATCTTTCTTTGTTTTATAAAATAGTTGCAATAAATTAGGAGAATAGAGAAATGTACATAACGCTCTTGGTATAAATCCTTGTTAACCCCTTCCCTCTTTAGCCACTTTTGACCTTCCTGACAGAGCCTCATTTTTCAAATCTGACATGTGTCACTTTATGTGGTAATAACTCCGGAATGCTTTCACCTATCCAAGCGATTCTGAGATTGTTTTCTCGTGACACATTGGACTTTATGTTACTGGCAAAATTTGCTCGATATGTTCAGTATTTAATTGTGAAAAACACCAAAATGTAGCGAAAAATTGCAAAAATTAGCATTTTTCTCAATTTAAATGTATCTGCTTGTAAGACAGGCAGTTATACCACCCAAAATTGTTGCTAATTAACATCCCCCATATGTCTACTTTAGATTGGCATTGTTTTTTGAACATCCTTTTATTTTTCTATGACCTCACAAGGCTTAGAACTTTAGCAGCAATTTCTCACATTTTCAAGAAAATTTCAAAAGGCCATTTTTACAGGGGCCAGTTCAGTTGTGAAGTGGCTTTGAGGGCCTTATATATTAGAAACCCCCAAAAAGTCACCCCATTTTAAAAACTTCACCCCTCAAAGTATTCAAAACAGCATTTAGAAAATGTCTTAACCCTTTACACATATCACAGGAATTAAAGCAATGTAGAGGTGAATTTTACAAATTTCATATTTTTTTGCAGAAATAAATTTTTAGTACAATTTTTTTTATAACACAGAAGGTTTTACCAGAGAAATGCAACTCAATATTTGTTCCCCAGTTTCTGCAGTTTTAGGAAATATCCCACATGTGGCCGTAGCGTGCTACTGGACTGAAGCACCGGCCTCAGAAGCAAAGGAACACCTAGTGGATTTTGGGGCCTTATTTTTGTTAGAATAAATTTTAGGCACCATGTCAGGTTTGAAGGGCTCTTGCGGTGCCAAAACAGTCAAAATCCCCCAAAAGTGACCCCATCTGGGAAACTACACACCTCAAGGAAATTATCTAGGGGTACAGTGAGCATTTTGACCGCACAGCTTTTTTACAGAAATTATTAGAAGTAGGCCGTGAAAATTAAAATCAACATTTCTTCAAAGAAAATGTAGGTTTAGCGATTTTTTTTCTCATTTTCACAAAGACTAAAGGAGAAAAAGCACCGTAAAATTTGTAAAGCAATTTCTCCCGAGTAAAACAATACCCCACATGTGGTAATAACGGGTTGTTTGGAGACACGGCGAGGCTGAGAAGGGAAAGAGCGCTATTTGGCTTTTGGAGCTCAAGTTTAGCAGGAATGGTTTGCGGAGGCCATGTCACATTTACAAAGCCCCTGAGGGGACAAAACAGTGGAAACCCCCCACAAGTGACCCCATTTCGGAAACTACGCCCATTGAGGAAATTATCTAGGGGTATAGTGAGCGTTTTGACCCAACAGGTTTTTTGCATAAATTATTGGAAATAGGCCCTGAAAATGACAATCTAAATTTTTTCAAAGAAAATGTAGGTTTAGCTAATTTTTTCTCATTTCCACACGGACTGAAGGAGAAAAAGCACCACAAAATTTGTAAAGCAATTTCTCCCGAGTAAAACAATGCCCCACATGTGGTAATAAACGGCTGTTTGGAGACACGGCTTGGCTTAGAAGGGAAAGAGCGCTATTTGGCTTTTGGAGATCACATTGAGCAGGAATGGTCTGCGGCGGCCATGTCACATTTGCAAAGCCCCTGAGGGGAAAAAACAATGAAAACGCCCAAAAAGTGACACCATTTAGGAAACTACACCTCTTGAGGAATTCATCTAGGGGCGTAGTGAGCATTTTGACCCCACAGATGTTTCATAGATTTTATTAGAATTGGGCAGTGAAAATAAAAACAATCCTTTTTCTTCAATAAGACGTAGCTTTAGCGCAAATTTTTTCATTTTCGCAACAAATAAAGGAAAAAAAGAACCCAACATTTGTAAAGCAATTTCTACCGAGTACGGCAATACCCCATATGTGGTCATAAACTGCTGTTTGGGCACACGGCAGGGCTCAGAAGGGAAGGACCGCCATTTGGAGTGCAGATGTTTCTGGATTGGTTTCTGGGCGCCTGTGGGCCCAAAACAGTGGAAACCCCCCAGAAGTGACCCCATTTTGGAAACTACACCCCTCAATGCATTTACCTACGGGTGTAGTGAGCATGTTAACCCTGCAGGTGTTTTGTAGAAATTAGTGTGAACTCGATGTTGCAGAGTGAAAATGGGATTTTTTCCACAGATATGTGGACAATATGTGGTGCCCAGCTTGTGCCACCATAACGAGACAGCTCTCTAATTATTATGCTGGGTTTCCTGGTTTTAGAAACACCCTACATGTGGCCCTAATCTCTTGCCTGGACAGTCGACCAGGCTCAGGAGTGAAAGGGTACCATGTAAAATTGAGGCCTAATTTGGCGATTTACAAAGTATTGGTTCACAACTGCAGAGGCTCAGATGTGAAATAATAAAAATAAACCCCTGGGAAGTGACCCCATTATGGAAACTGCACCCCTCAAGGCATTTATTAAGGGGTGTAGTGAGCATTTTCACCCCACAGATCTTTTCCATAAATGAATGCGCTGTGGATGGTGCAAATTAAAAATTTATATTTTTCCCTAGATATGCCATTCAGTGGCAAATATGTCGTGCCCAGCTTATGCCACTGGAGACACACACCCCAAAAATTGCTAAAAGGGTTCTCCCGGGTATGACGGTGCCATATATGTTGAAGGAAACTGCTGTTTGGGCACGCTGTAGGGTTCAGATGGGAGGAAATGCCATTTGGCTTTTGGAGCGTGGATTTTGCTTGGTAGTAGTTTTGTTTGGAGTCTTACTGGTGTTTCCGTTTATAATGTAGGGCATATGTAAGCCGGGCGGAGTATATAAGGGGCATAGTCAGGTGGTATAATAACGGGGTAAAAAAAAACAATAAAATAATCCATAGATGTGTGTTACGCTGTGAAGCAATCCTTTCCGCACCGGCCGGTGTCGCACTGATAAATGGTGTCATTTCTTATCCCCCTTTTGGTCCACACTCCGCGCCTTTGTAGTTTGGGGAATTTTGCTGGGAAAGTGTTGTCCTGGTATAATACGGGCACCGTCGCTTCCAGCGGATATGTTTGGGCTCTCCCCTTCCTTGTTCCCTAATTTTAGGTCCTTGAAAAATCGCCTCTTCAAACAGAAGAAATGTTCCCCTCGGGCACAACTGCATATTTTTTTATTTCCTGACTTATTGGAGCCATAACTAATTTTATTTTTCATAGACGTAGCGGTATGAGGGCTGGTTTGTTGCGGGACGAGCTGTAGTTATTATTGGTACCATTTTGGGGTACATGTGACTTTTTGATCACCTTTTATCCTATTTTTTGGGATGCCAGGTAAACAAAAAAATGCAATTCTGGCACAGCTTTTTTCGGTTTTTTTTATACAGCGTTCACCACGCATTATAAATTACATGTTAACTTTATTCTGCGGGTCAGTACGATTCCGGCGATACCTAATTTATAGAACTTTTTCATGTTTTACAACTTTTTGCGCAATAAAATTACTTTTGTAAAAAGAATGTATTTTTTCTGTCGCCAAGTTGTGAGAACCATAACTTTTTATTTTTTTGTCGAGGTGTATGAGGGCTTGTTTTTTGCGGGACGAGCTATAGTTTTTATAGGTACCATTTTTGGATACGTGCGACTTTTTGATCACTTTTTATTCTAATATTTGTAGGGCAAAGTGACCAAAAAACAGAAACTCTGGTAACGTTTTTTACGGTTTTTTTTACGCTGTTCACCGCGTGCAATAAATAATATAATATTTTGATACCTCGTTACGGTCGTGGCGATACCAAATACATATGGTTTATTATTATTTTTCAATAATAAAGGACTTGATAAGAGTAAAAGGGGGATTGTGTTTTATTTGATTACTTGAAACTTTTATTGTTTTCAAACTTTTATTTTGTGCACTTTTTTTTACACTTTTTTATACTTTTTTTACACTTTTTCTCAAGTCCCACTAGGGGACTTGAAGTTCCAACGGTCAGATTTTTTTTTTTCTAATACATTGCACTACCTATGTAGTGCAATGTATTAGATCTGTCAGTCATTCACTGACAGCAAGCCGATTAGGCTTCGCCTCCCGACGGGGCCTAAATCGGCTTCCGTAATGGCAGAGCAGGAGACCATTGTGTCTCCTGTTGCCATAACAGCAGTCGCCAGTCCCGATTGCCTGTCAGGGCTGGCGATCTGCTAGTAACCGCTACGATGCAGCAATCGCTTTCGATTGCTGCATCGAAGGGGTTAATGGCAAGGATCGGAGCTAGCTCCGGTTCCTGCCGTTACAGGTGGATGTCAGCTGTACAGTACAGCTGACTTCCACCGCTGATGACGCCGGATCAGCTCCTGACCCGGCGCCATCTTGCCGACAGCTACGGAAGCCGATCAGGCTCCGCCGCCGGGCGGATCTTGACCGGCTTCGGTGCTAGGCAGACCGGGAGGCCAGTATTAGGCCTCCGGTTGCCATTGCAGCCACCGGAACCCCGGCAATTTCATTACTGGGGTTCCGATGAGCTGAAAACACCTTAAGTGCAGCGATCGCGTTTGAGCGCTGCATTTAAGGGGTTAATGGCGGGGATCGAAGCTAATTTCGGTCCCCGCCGTTACAGCCGGATGTCAGCTGTAAGATACAGCTGAGATCCGGTGATGATGGGACCGGCTCAGCTTCTGAGCCGGTCCCAAACATTTGGCGTACATGTACGGCAAGATGCGGGAAGTCAGTACTTTCCATGACGTACATGTACGGCAAATGTCGGGAAGGGGTTAAGGAATCATTATTATGTGGCCCAATGAATATTGGGAACTTGTTCCCTTTAGCCACAGCACTATAAAGATGCCGTATTTTCCTACACTTACTGAATAGCTTTAAGGAAATCCTGGTCAGGGATGAAACGCGTCTGCTGATAAATCAAGGTGCTCACGGCAGGTAGTGACGTCAACCATGCCTTGCAATTCCCGGCGGTGTTGAAGCAGCACATAGGAAACAGCACAATACGAACTCTATGTTACCTCTCTGGCTCTACATGCTTCTCCTTGGACATTGCTTCCCCTTTACCCCCTTTTTATCGTGTCCCCTTGCCTACAAGGGCATAACTAGGAAAGACTGGGCCCCATAGCAAACACTTGACCGGGGCGCCCCCGGGTGCCAAAAACAGCCCCCCTTATTAATAGTGCCCCCTGTAGAATTTGCCATACAGCCCCCCTGTAGACAGTGTCACACCCCATTTGTAGATAGTGCCCCCACCTCCCCCTTGTACATAGTTCCATACAGCCCCCCTGTAGATATCGCCATAAAGCCCCCACTATATATAGTGCTATACAGCTCCCACTGTATATAGTGCCACGCAGCCCCCCTCCCTTGTATATAGTGCCACACAGCTCCCCCGTAGTAGATAGTGCAGTACAGCCCCCCCTTAGTAGATAGTGCCACACACAGCCCCCTGTAGATTTCGCCACACTCAGCCCCCTGTAGATAGAGCGACAGCCCTCCCCCTTGTAAATAGTGCCATACATTTCCCCGATGTGTATAGTGCCACACAGCCCCCCCTTGTGTATAGTGCCACACAGCTCCCCCTTGTGTATAGTGCCACACAGCCCCACTTTGTGTATGGTGCCACTCATTCCCCCCTGGTGTATAGTGCCACAAGGCAATGGCGCATCCGAGAAAGTTGTACCAGCCAGTGAGATGTCACTCAAACATGGAAAGGTGGGTTTGGAGGCAGGACTATGTGACTCTTCAGGATAGCGGCACCGCCCCATTACCCGCTAATGAGTAATTAACATATAGTGTGTGCCGTTTTAAAAGTGGATTTTAAAGATTTTGCTGCATCTGAAAAAAACATACAAGGGAATATTTGAAAATATTGTCATCATGTATTACCGCATTGTGGCGGTTCAAGGGGTTAAAACTACCAGACAGGTTCCCATGAAATATACAATGAATTGAGAATAATTCTATCTGCCCTGCAATTTTGTTATTATAAATATATCCTATATAATTACAGATCCAGAACCAAGCTCTGACATATATACAGTACCACAACCAAGCTCAGTACATAAATACAACACTAGAACCAAGCTCTGACATATATACAGCACTAGAACCAAGCTCAGTAAATAAATAAAGCACTAGTACCAAGCTCTGACATATATACAGCACTAGAACCAAGCTCAGTACATAAATACAGCACCAGAACAAAGCTCATTACATAAATACAGCACTAGAACCAACCTCAGTACATAAATACAGCACCAGAACAAAGCTCAGTACATATATACAGCACCAGAACCAAGCTCAGTACATATACTGTATAAAGCACCAGAACCAAGCTCAGTACATATATAAAGCATCAAAACGAGTCTCATATGTATATACAGCACCAGAACAAAGCTCAGTACTTACATACAGCATCAGAACAAAGCTCAGTATATATATACAACACCAGAACAAATACAGCTCAATTCAGTGCAACCCCTGCCGTATAGGTTTGTACGGAGTAAAACTACAGCTCCCAGCATGGCCCCAACAATGGTGAGGATATGCTGGGAGATGCTGTTTCACCAAAAAAAAATCATACCACCTATCATCTCGCTGCAGATCATACAGTAACTACAGTACTAATTATATGCAGAATAAACATTTATATTAAGTGACTCACAGGTGACGTCTCAGATTCTAGTTCTTTTCTTCTCCCTCCGGTCCACACATTTATGATGGATTTCTACCGGCCATGACCCATTTCTGCAGTTTTCCGCTCAGATGTCTTCAGCTTCTCACTTTTAAAACATATCTGCACCTATAAAAAAAGTTAAAATTCTCAACACCTCTAAATATAATAAAGCGCCATACTGCACCTCTAACTATAATAGCGCAATACACTGTGTCCCTGATTATAATAGTATCATACACTGTGGTCCACACACACACAAACACCGTGCCCCCTGTAAATAATGCCCCCATAGCCCCCTGTAGATAGTGACCCCCATAGAGCCTCTGTAGATAGTGCCCTACATAGAAGCCCCTGTAGATAGTGTCCCACATACAGCCCTCTGTAGATAGTGCCCCACATACAGACCTCTGTAGATAGTGCCCACTTATGGACTCCAGAGCTGCAAGGCAATAGTGCTAACCACTGAGCCACCGTGCTGCCCTACATATAGTTTCCCCTATAGATAGTGGTCCACGTATAGACCACCTCTGTAGATAGTCTCAGATATAGCTCCCCCTGTATATAGTGTCCCACATATAGCCCACCCCTATAGAAAGTGCCCTAAAAATAGCTCCCCTATAGATAGTGCTCTACATATAGCCCACCCCTGTATAGTTTCTCACATATAGCTCCCCCTGTATATAGTTCCCCACATATAGACCCCCCATAGATAGTGTCCCACATCCCCACATATAGACCCCCCCTGTAGATAGTGGCCCACATATAGATCCCCCTGTATATAGTGGCCCACATCCCCACATATAGACTCCCCTTGCAGATAGTGGCCCACATATAGACCACCCCAGTATATATTGGCCCACATATAGACCACCCCAGTATATAGTGGCCCAGATATAGACCCCCCTGTACATAGTGGCCCACATATAGACCCCCCTGTATAAAGAGGCCCATATCCCCACATATAGACCGCCCTGTAGATAGTGCCCCACATCCCCACATATAGACCACCCCTGTAGATAGTGCCCCACATCCCACCATATAGAACCCCCTGTATATAGTGGCCCACATATAGACCACCCCTGTTTATAGTGGCCCACATATAGACCACCCCTGTATATAGTGGCCCAGATACAGACCCCCCCCGGATATAGTGGCCCACATATAGACCCCCCTGTATATAGTGGCCCACATATAGACCCCCGTGTATATAGTGTCCCACATATAGCCCACCCCTATAGAAAGTGCCCTAAAAATAGCTCCCCTATAGATAGTGCTCTACATATAGCCCACCCCTGTATAGTGTCTCACATATAGCTCCCCCTGTATATAGTTTATATAGTTCCCCACATATAGACCCCCCATAGATAGTGTCCCACATCCCCACATATAGACCTCCCCTGTAGATAGTGGCCCACATATAGACCCCCCTGTATATAGTGGCCCACATCCCCACATATAGACCCCCTTGCAGATAGTGGCCCACATATAGACCACCCCAGTATATATTGGCCCACATATAGACCACCCCAGTATATAGTGGCCCAGATATAGACCCCCCTGTACATAGTGGCCCACATATAGACCCCCCTGTATAAAGAGGCCCACATCCCCACATACAGACCGCCCTGTAGATAGTGCCCCACATCCCCACATATAGACCACCCCTGTAGATAGTGCCCCACATCCCGACATATAGAACCACCTGTATATAGAGGCCCACATATAGACCACCCCTGTATATAGTGGCCCACATATAGACCACCCCTGTATATAGTGGCCCAGATATAGACCCCCCCGGATATAGTGGCCCACATATAGACCCCCCTGTATATAGTGGCCCACATATAGACCCCCTGTATATAGTGGCCCACATATAGACCCCCCTGTAAAACTTACATACTCACATGATACCGTTCCCGCGCAGTCCGATGGCAAAGCAGACCTTCTCTCTTCTGAGCAGGTCTGCTGGAGCTGAACGACACGTCATTCAATGACGCTGATTGGCGGGGCAGAATGCCCCGTCAATCAGCACCTTTCAAGCACGGAAGCGGCGCAATGACGTCATCGTGCCGCTAGCGTTGTTGAAAGGCGCTGATTGGCAGGGCAAGTAATTTTGCCCTGCCAATCAGCGTCATTGTACGGCGCTAAATGGATTGGGCACATGCCCGGCCATTCGGCGCTAAGGCATGTATTTCGCTGTCGCTAGCACCGGGGCCCCCTCCAGTGCTAGCGACGCCTACGGGCATGAGAGAGCCTGTGTCGCCCGGCCTATACTTGTTGGAGGGTCGGCGCCTCGGGCCCCGTAGTAGCGGCGCTACCGCTGTAGCAGCCATAACGTCTGCTAGCGGCGCCACCTGGCATATGGGGGGGGCGTTTCGGCTGGCGGCACAAGCCCCCTCAAGCCACTGCTTACCTATCTTGATTTTTTGGAGGTACACACTCCGCAACCATTGAGGCACAATATCATCCTTGTGGCGGTCCTGGATATCTACTGAGCCTTAGGAGGTGATGAACCTGACCGGACGCGGTCAAAAACACACTAACACCTACCTTGTTTCCTGGGAATAGAACGCAACCCAAAGGAAGATCATAAAGCGTAACTTCGCTTTATTGATGTATGATCTTCGAATTTCCTGACCACGAGCAGATGAGTATGAAATGGTCACTAAAATGAAATTTCTGTTTCTATAAAATTTTCATTGCATTGGATAATTATTTATTTATTTCAGTTACTTATATAGCACCAACAACAGCGCTGTACAGAGGTCCTCTTTTACTGTCCCCATTGGGCCTCACAATCTAAATTCTCTATTGGTATGTTTTGTGGTGTGGGAGGAAACCCACGCAAACACAGGGCGAACATACAAACTCCATGCAGATGTTGTCCTTGGTTGGATTTGAACCCAGGACCCCAGCGCTGCAAGGATGAACTGTTTGTGCCAACTTATGGTTAAAATACCTGATTACAAAAATAAAACGTGAACCTTGACAAGCGGTTTTTGGAACCAAGAGAATCTATATTAATCTTATTATCCCAAAGAGTGCCCGCTTTGTTTCTGAATTCTTTTCCTTTTTGTAATATTCATCTTCCGGAAACGGCACCGTGCAGAATATTCAACAAGTCAACAATGTCTTACAACATGAAGTTCAGCTTATAAAACTCTAGCCGATGAATTCACTGTTTGTAAACTGCAGTTCTGACCTTTTCATAAGGACTTTATATTAAACATTCTCTCAAACCAGTGATACTAAATTTATTTTAACCTACAAGACCCCTAAAATGCTATAGAATGTACTGAGAAACCCTTGGCTGAGAAGATATTGATGGTGTAGGCTGCTCTAATGGAGTTTGAACTTTTCTTTTAATATTTTGATTAAACTTTCCAAAAAGTTGACAATATACAATAGCATCTTAAATATATGCTAGTGAAATTGACGGTGAAATTAAGTAATCTTTATCTCTTTGAGCAAGTAATAAAATATGGGCGCTATTTACGGACTAAATGTCTCAGCTTCCTTTCTTGCTGATGACGTAATGGTGCTCCTACCATATAGGTACTGTGAAGGCTGGATATCTACATTTGAGGTGCACCGCTGGACTGAGGAGACACAGCTGGCCTAAAGAACTGATCGAGTAAAACCAAGTCTTTGTTTTAGCTTACTCGAAGGAGAACAATCTATACAGCTTGACTCAGAATGTCAGGATTAGGGCCCATACTACTTCTCCACCTGATTGCCTAAGAAACCCACCACTTAGAGTGGTGAATCATTGTCTTTTTTAGAAATTGGTTGATTGCACTGATGAATTTTTGTGTCTAACTGTCAGGATGGCACTGGTGCCATGTCACGCCTATATCAGCCATTGCCCATTTTAATCCTAGAGAACCCTTTGAGAACCCATCCTTTTACTTTGGATCCAGAAATAGATAAAGCATTGCCATTACTATATAGGAAAAGCATAGAAATAACAAAGGTTATTTGTTAAGTGACCTGTGGGTAAGTTTGTATATTTTATGCTACCTGACCAACAGATCAATAATAATGTGTTCCAATCCCTGGCTTTAGCAATATATAACAGTTGTGAGCTGGCGTCCCCCTTGGGTTGCTGTATTGGGCAGTCACGCACACAGAAACAGGGTAAACAGACACAGCGGGTACTTTTTATTTGCACCAAACAAACAGATCCTTTTTGTACAGAGTTTGCGTCCACTGGGTAAAGCAACAAACAAAACAATATAACTTGTAGAAAAACAATCATTAAAGTTCTCACCCTGTAGCAGCCACCACCTGAGTGTGCAAATCCCCTTTGTTAGGTGCTTCGGTCAGAGCAGTCTCCCTGTTGGAATAACAACCTCCTTCCTCCTCACTCTCTCTCTCTTCACACTGTCAGCTTCCCTTTTAATCAGGGCCAGCTGAGACTCAGACCCTCTAGAAACCAAAACCTGGAGTGGAGGTATGGGAATGGCCATCTCACCCAGAATCTCTACAGCCATTCCTAAATTCCAGACCCTGAAATCCAGCCTAAAAAACTCCTGCTCACCAACTAAACTTGCTGAGCAACGAACTTCCCAGAGATTTACACCACTGAGATAAGAAATCTCAGTGGCACATACCTACCCTCTACCAGTCTTCCTACTGACTGTTTACATATCCCCCCCCTCTGCCCAAGGCCAGGGGACTGGGCACTTGTAGCCGATAAGCAATGGAGACGTGAAAGGGCATCGCCATTGACATGTAGTTTCCCCTGTCTGTGTTCCACACTATAATTAAAATTTTGCAATGCTAGAAACCATCTAGTTACCCTTGCATTATTTCCTTTGTTGTGGCACATCCACTTCAAGGGGGCATGATCCGAAACTAGCCGGAATTTTCTGCCTAGTAGATAGTATCTCAGCGTCTCTAGTGCCAAACATTCCTTTTCCACTATTGAATAATTCCTCTCACAAGAAGCGAGTTTCCTACTTAGGTACACTATGGGATGTTCCTCCCCATTCACTTATTGCGATAGGACTGCCCCTAAACCAACATTGGAGGGATCGGTTTGTACAACAAATTCTTTCGAAAAGTCTGGTGCTATCAACACCGGCTGACTGCACAAGGCTTTCTTAAGCCCCTGAAATGCCCTTTCTGCTTCTGGGGACCACTGAACCATAACAGACTTCTTCCCTTTCGTTAGATCTGTTAAGGGTGCTGCAATGGAGGCAAAGTTTGGGACGAACCTTCGATAGCATCCCACAATACCTAAGAATGCCCTCACCTGTTTTTTTGTAAGGGGCTGTGGCCAATTTTGTATTGCCTCAATTTTGTTCACTTGAGGTTTTATCACACCTCTTCCTACCAAATAGCCGAAAAATACCTGGCCTCCTCTAACCCAATGGCACACTTTTCTGGGTTAGCAGTAAACCCTGCTTTTCGGCGGGAATCTAACACAGTCTGAACTTTATTCAAATGGGTCTCCCAGTTAGTGCTGAAGATGACTATATCATCTAGGTAGGCTGCCGCGTATCTATTGTGCGGACTCAAAACCCGATCCATCGCCCTTTGAAAGGTGGCCGGTGCACCCTGTAACCCAAAGGGCATGGTTACATACTGAAACAGCCCCTCTGGGGTGGAGAAGACAGTTTTCTCCCTGGCTTCCTTTGACAACGGAATTTGCCAGTACCCTTTTGTGAGATCTAGGGTTGTAATATATCTGGCTGGCCCCAATTGCTCAATTAACTCATCTACCCTAGGCATAGGGTAGGCATCAAATTTGGAAACTTCGTTCAGCTTACGAAAGTCATTGCAGAACCTCCATGTCCCATCGGGTTTTGGAACTAATACTATGGGGCTGGACCACCCACTATTAGACTCCTCAATCACCCTCAGTGCTAACATGCGTTTCACTTCCTCTGTTATGGCCTGTCTCCTGGCTTCTGGGATTCTATAGGGCTTAATGCTTACTTTGACTTTTGGGTCAGTAATAATATCATGTTCTATCACATCAGTAACCCCTGGGAGATTTGAAAACAGGTCCCTATTATGCTGTAAAAATTCACTTGTCTCTTGTTTTTGTGGCGGTGATAAAGTTTCAGCAATCTTAACCTTTCTAATCTGCACATCCAGATCTTCAGATAAAGATGAGAAAGTTAGCAAGGACTCCCTATCCTGCCAGGGTTTAATTAAATTTATGTGATAGAGCTGGATCGTCTTCCTTTTCCCCGGCTGATATACCTTGTAAGTTACCTCACTAACCTTTTCCACAATTTCATAGGGGCCTTGCCCCCTGGCCAAAAATTTACTTTTAACTGTAGGCACTAACACCAACACGCGATCACCCGTGTTAAACTGCCTCACTTTGGCTGCCCTGTTATATATTCGGCTCTGTGCCTCCTGAGCTCTCTGTAGGTGGTCCTTTACTATGGGCATAACCCTGGCTATCCGATCTTGCATTTGTGCAACATGTTCTATTATGCTCCTATAAGGTGTCGCCTCACTCTCCCATGTTTCTTTGGTAATATCGAGGAGACCACGGGGGTGCCTGCCGTACAGTAACTCAAATGGAGAGAACCCAGTGGAGGCCTGAGGGGCCTCTCTGACAGAAAATAACAAATAGAGCAATAAGCAATCCCAGTCCTAACCATCCTTCTCCGCAACCCTTTTTAACATCCCCTTCAGGGTCTTCTTGAACCTCTCTACCAGTCCATCAGTCTGAGGATGATAGACAGAGGTTCTTATTTGTTTGATCTTCAAGATCCTACATAACTATTTCATGATTTTACATAAAAGGGGTTCCCTGATCTGTCAATATTTCCTTTGGCAGGCCAGTTCTCGAAAATATGTGCACCAACTCCCGAGCAATACATTTAGAGGAGGTGTTTCGCAGGGGGATAGCCTCAGGGTATCTGGTGGCATAGTCCAACACCACCAGAATATACTGATGGCCCCGGGCAGATTTAACCAATGGTCCCACTAGGTCCATCGCGATTCGTTCGAACGGGACCTCAATTATAGGTAGGGGAACTAACGGGCTCCTAAAGTGGGCTACCGGAGTAGTTAACTGACAGGTTGGGCATGATTTACAATAGTTCACAACCTCTTTATAACAGCCTGGCCAGTAGAATCTTTGTAGGATCCTTTCCTGGGTCTTATCTGTACCTAAATGACCACCTAGCACATGGGTGTGAGCCATGTCCAGTACCATACGTCTATAGGGGGCGGGTACCAGCAACTGTTCAACTAGGGTCTCCCTTATTTGCGTGACCCGATACAGTAGATCCCCATTAAGAGCAAAATGGGGAAGACATTTATCCGCATTATGACCCTGCGGAACACCATTAATGACGGTCACATTTCCGAAGGCATTTTTTAGGGTGGGGTCTCTCAGTTGAGCTGTTTCAAAGTTGTCCCGGGATACCTCAAGATCAGGGGGACTTTCCTCGGGACCTGCAGGCTCACACTCTTCTCCTGCTAAAACCGCCAGAGGAAAATTGTCGGCCCCCTTTTCTGTTACTACTACTGCCTCAGTGGGCCCATCCTCATTTAAAGGAGCAAGGTGCAAAGACAAAATATCAACCTTATTCCTGCCCATATGGCCGACCTGTGGTCCCACAGCTCCCAGAACATGGGAAAGTCACGACCAATGATAAAGGCATGAATCAAATTATTTAAAACCGCGACCTCATGGGCCTGAGACCCACAGTCAGTCTCTATAGTGACGTTGGCCACCGGGTAGTCCTTGGTGTCCCCATGTACACATATCACCCCCACCCGCCTTTCCGGGTTAACCAGTACATGTGGTAGGGTGGCCCGCAAGAGTGTGACCAGACTCCCTGAGTCCAGGAGGGCTGTGACAACGGCCCCATTCACAAGGACTTGTCGCTCCTGTAATCCCTCATCCTGTCGGGTACCAGCACTGCAGGCCAAATGGGCAAACAGGGAGCATCGTCGAGTGGCACTGCAATCCATCGGTTCCGTGTTTTGGGGAAAGTGGGCCACAATGTGGCCCGGCTGCTGGCACCTCCAACAGAGAAAGTCAGGTCTACTCCGGATTGGAGACTGGAACTGTTGGGTGCCTGGTGCTAGGGGTTTAAACTTTAGTTTCCCTCCTCGTGGCAACTCTGCCATTCGGGTCCTAGGGACCAGATTCGCTCCGACCGCAGCAGGGTGTACCTTGTAGCTTCGCTCAGGAGGTCGCAAAACCTGGAGTGGAGGTATGGGAATGGCCATCCCACCCAGAATCTCTACAGCCATTCCTAAATTCCGGACCCTGAAATCCAGCCTAAAAAACTCCTGCTCACCAACTAACCTTGCTGAGCAACGAACTTCCCAGAGATTTACACCACTGAGATAAGAAATCTCAGTGGGACATACCTACCCTCTACCAGTCTTCCTACTGACTGTTTACACAGTTTATTGTATTATATTGAAAAAGGTGACTTTTGGTACATGTGTTCCATCCAGTATTAAGAATACCTTGATGGCTGATAGGGAAAGTAGAGTTGGAACATGAGAGGGATAATATGTCCTTCTTTTATTTACGTTTAACTTTTATTCTGTCAGATACCATTTTCTTAAGATGTCAGTACAGGAAGATACATATTTGACTACCCTACAGATCCGAATTTCAATGAGAATCTCACATCTAATGCCCAAAGTATTGTTTTGTTTGAGGACACATTTGTACCTTTCATAGGGGCAAGAATGGCCATACAGCCCACAGCAGAATGGATTCACTCAAGGCAGAGACACCTGGCCCATGTCAGAGAGCAGTGCAGCATTATCCACTGGCTGTCTTTTCCTCACTTGTTTGCTAATATATGACAGTCCAAAGAAAAATCTGCTGCATGGTCTGCCTTTGTGGTATGTACATCCTTAACCACTAACTTAAACTTACCTTCTCATGCAGTTGATACCCAGAGTAGACTTTCAAAAATGCCATGCTGCCTTTAGTTGGTTTTGTTTAGTGAGCATGGTTTGTTCCTGACTTAGGTGCTGATCTCCCCCACACCTAAAGAGGACCTGCAATCTTTCCTGACGTGTCTGATTTAGTACATACAGTACTTGCATTGCCCATGAAATGACAATTCTGGAACATTTAGTCTTGCTGCCTGTAAAGCTCTGCTTCCTCCTCTTTCTGCGAGGCACGAAATGTAGAAGTGGTCCACTGAGTCTAATGCTGCCACGCTCCCCTGATAAAATTCCCCCCATCACATTCTAACATTATGAACTTGGCAATACTCCCTGTGCATGAAAGTTTATGTAAGGCACTCCAATTTCCTAACTTACTCTAAGAAAACTATTTTTTTGTGGTTCCTGTGAAATTAATTAGAAAAGAAAAAAGAAAAAAGAGATTCAGAAATGTAAATAGGCACTCTTGGGCTCAATAAAATTGAATAATTATTTTATTTCTTGACTCCAGATAATACCGGAAAGAGTAAATTTATACATATACAAAAAACAATTTAAAAAGAGAAATCTCCTGGCCAGGGAAAGAACATACGAGTATTATTCAAAACACAAGTAGTATAACCTAATAATTGTGTGACATAATGTATGTGTTTCAAACCATTTTACAAAAGAGTTTCCAATAGGAAAACCGCCATGATATGTTCACACCTGCGGTTTCCAAACATATATTCAATGTGTATCAGAAATACCAAGAAACCTGTTTAGAACAATGGTTAATCATATAACATGTAATAAGCCTTCAGAATATAGGTAATATTACAAGAAAAATATAAAGTATGATATATATATGTACCACACATTAACAAGACGATTTCTTGAAAAACCGCTAGACTGTATTCACATTTGCGGTTTCCAACCATATATGTATTAGGTATAATAATGTTGCCAAAGGACCTTTTGACAGTAACTATTGATGTTATAATATACAATAGACCCTTCGAGACAAGATTGATATTACCAAATGGATATATAACATGATGTATATGTTATACAATTATACAATTGAATTTCAAAATGGAAAACCGCTGGACTGTATTCACACCTGCGGTTTCCAACCATATATGTATTATGTATCCAAATATTGCCCAAGGGCCTGTTCGAGGTTACTGTTAGTGATATTAATAAGGAAGATATTTTCTACCTACGTATGTAATATGATTTGGCTCTCAACAATAAAAATGGCCTCATTAATTGAATAAATGTGGTTATAAGCACGTTTTTTTCACTCTCATCGAGTAGATGGATAATTCCAATTCAAAGCTGATCACAATAGGAAGTCTCTTTCCCAGACCCACGAGTCTGTATGTAGCTCTCAGGCAGTTGAGTGTTCGAAGAAAAAAACTTTTTGATATTATAAGCTTTTCAATGGATTTTTACCTTCACCTCCGACATCCAATAAGTGCCAGGAAGACCATGCAAGGAGATAATTTACTCCGATGTAGAAAGTATAGTAGATCTCCTCAGGAGGAAAATTCACCTGTATGGTCACACAATTGATTTAAAAACAGCCACGACTCCACAATTACTTCTCTTGGCGCCTTCCTCTATAGATCCATGCTGGTAACAACCATTGTACTCACTGGGATAGAAGCCCAGAAATGCAGGATCATGCACTGAAATTTCAGACGAAAAGAAGGCACTCCAAGAGGAACAGACCAAGCCGGGCAGAATCGCACGCCGGCAGCCGAATAGGTAATGGTTCCAACGTATGTTCCTTTCCACAGAAGGTCTTCAAAACTGGACAGGTATTCTCTGGGCAGGGTTAGGACGTCACTACCCGCCCCATTGATTAACACAGCTGACGCGTTTCATCCCTGAACGGGATTTCTTCAGAGCAGTTTTCCTGTGAAATTGTCTGTGGTATCTGTTTGTATGCAAAAAAGAAATGAGGTTTTGAGACCCACCGTGGACATAGGATTATGTTGATGAGGTTCTATAAGTGTATTCACACGGCTGTTTTTTTAACGGCCTGTGAATACTGAACACCAAAATATGGAACATGTTCTATTTTTGGCCCAACGGCCCCCATAGAACTGAATGGATCAGTTTTTAACGGTCGTTTTTGAGAAAAAAATCCATGTGATGGCTGTTAAAAGCTGATCAGTTACAAGAGGGCACAAGTGTATCCACATTTGGCGCTTTTTTTGTGATACATCCACTGGAGCAGGCCTGGTCATAAGATACCAGGCCTACATTGCTAGAGAAGAGGACGGCGTGGAAGCGAGGACAAATGAGTGGCACTGTCTACAGGGGGTGAATGTCGTTATCTACAGGGGGTGTGTCTATATCTACAGGGGCGTATTGCTATCTACACGGGATGTATGGCGCTATCTACAGGGGTGGAGTGCAGCAGCATCTACATCAGGGGTGTGGCTCTGTCTACAGGGGGTGGTGAGTGGCGCTATCTACAGGGTGTGTGTCACTATTTACATGGTCACTGTGACACTCTCTATGTGGGCATTATCTACAGTGGATACTGTGGGACTATCTATGAAGACACTATCTACAGTGGGTACTGTGACACTATCTACAGGGGCATTGTGGCCCTGTCTATGTGGGCTTTATCTACAGGGACATTGTGGTACTATCTACCTGGGCACTGTGGTGTTTTCAGGGATCTTGGATGAAAAAACCCTGATGAATAAAATGCATCCATTTATTTAATGGTCGTGAAAAACAGATGGCAAACGGATGACAAATCGCCTTTTAAAAACGGTCAGACGGCCGGGAAATGGATAAAAATTTGGAGACTGACAGTTGATCCGCTTTTAACAGCCGTTTTTCAGTGTCATGTAAATGTAGCCTAAAGACTTTCTTTTCAGATATGAAATTAGTAGTTTTTTCTTTTTTTGCAAATTAACTTAAAGGGGTTGTCCACTATAAGGGGTAGTCTTGTGTTTATTTGTGTCTTTGCTGCCACCTCTGGCAGATACACTGGTACTGCAGCATAGGAACTGTGCTTAGGGAAAATATATTCTGAAGCTCGAGAGGCTCCGCCCACTTAAGAGGCGTGGCTCAGGACACAGATCGAGCTGGGGGATGACAGTTGATGATGGAGGAGGTTTAATGGAAGATGAGGAGGCGATCTGTGAGGCAGAGAAGAGAAGCAGTGATCGTGTCGAAACATTACAAGATGGCTGTGGCAACTCAGACAGGAGAAGCCTAAGAGGAGTTGTGGTGTCCTGTGTACGAGAGAGACGGTGACAGAGGAGTGTGTCGAGGCGGAAGTGTGAAGCCAAAGTCTGACAGGGTCGACGCTGTGTGTGAGCTACTAGAAGTGGTGCTGATGCAGAGGCCTGCATACCTTATACAAAGAGACCATGTATATTCGCTATGTGTTTCAGCGTACACGAATACTGAAAGACAAGTTAAAAGAGAACCTCGTAGAAAGACAAGTTAAAGGAGAACTTAGTCGATTACCAAGTTAAAGGAGTCCTCGTCAATACACCGGTGCAGCGGACATTTGCCGGGGGAGACATCCCTCCAACGTTTACGTAAGCCTGCTTAAGCACAGGATTTGGATTACACGACACTGTACCCGGGTATAGTAGTTAGGAGCTAAATAGCAACACTTGTTTCGTTTGTATTTGGGGAATCGCTTCTCCCGGGTTTTGAGACCCGTTAGTATTTACCACCCCTCTATTGAGTGTTATTATTTTACAGAAATTATTATTAACGGATTTTATTATTTTGGATCCTTTTTCCCTACCCTTAGTAAATAGTTTCTATTTTTGCACTCCTTGTGTAAGCCTAGTTTCTGACGCGTATTCACCACTTATTCACAGGCGCGGTCCTACTACTGACCGGCATGGGGGTTTTGACCTGCTCCATTTCCGGCCTGGGTTGGTTCACCCCTCCTTTGACAACCTGGTGACTCTGAGCTCCCCCACCCAGACCCCGCACCGATCAGCTGCTCTGGCTGCTACGGCAACCGGATGTCATTGCACAGTATGCAATGTACGGAGCCGGAAGCAGTTGGCTCTGTACATTACATAGCGGCCATGCTGCAAAACTGCAGCTCTGCCGCTATTCCATGAACGGAGCCATCTGCTTCCGTTATGGACGTATGGTGCTCTGAGGTCATCGGATTCCCACAGATCTGGTGGATAGGTCATCAGTTGTCCGGTAGTGGACAACACCTTTAAGTATAGAAAATTATTTTTTTAAATTCTATGACATGCTAATTTTCTTAAAATATGTTGAAACTACTCAATAAAGTTATGAAAACTAAAGGGAATACTGTCCCTCTGCTTATGTTTTTTTTTTAGAAACTGGACCCTTCCTCATAAGTTGGGTCCCTGAGGGAAGGGGCTTAAGTGCCCAGCATTCTTTCAGCCTTCATTCTGACACATTAAAAATTTGTTGTTTAGTGATTGCAATGGCACCAACTAGTTCAAAGTTATTAGGGCAACTGTGTGATTATGGAATCAGAACGGAAGAATAATAAATTTTAACTATTTGTCATTTCCATGTTGAAAATATCCTTTCTGAGTATCACGTATTTGAAAACATATAATTCATGATCCTTACGATTGCAGAGGCTGACCTTATGGATTAATACATTCTTAGGAAAAATGTATGGCTTACAAAAAATATTTGACGCTTTCCAGATTGCATTTCAAGTCCAGGAAAAAGTCAGTGAAACAAACAAACAAAGTACAGGGCTTTTAAGGGACAAATAAATTTTTCTACCAGATCAGCAATTCCCTGATTACTGCTATACTAGTTTATCAGTTTACATTGTCTCTCTCCAATTCCTCCCACCCCGAAGAACTTCATCCAAAGCAAACTCGATATATCAGATAATCGGCACCTCTAGACTACATCTAAAGTAACTGCATCTTCATGTATGTTGGTGTTGCTGCTTTCCAGGAAGTTACTTTTTTTAGTAGGGGCTTCAAATGAAATAAATAAACCAAAAAATAAATACCTACCTATCCTTGCCCTAGCGATGCAGCGCTGAGGCTCCAGCGGCACTCCCAGTGTTTTTTTACATGCCCGTAGCATGTGGCTGCTGCAGCCAATCAGGGGGCTGGATTGCGAGCTGCAAGGATAGGTAAGTATTGCTTTTTTGTTTTTTTTATTTAATTTGCAGCCCCTACCAAAAAAATTCCACTTTCCAGATAACCCCTTTAATTTTCCACTGTAATTATCTGGAAGACTTGTGAAATCTCCAATTCTTGCATGAAAGAAATATACATAAAAAGATCTAAAGAGAAAAAGTGCTTGCTTGGGTTTCCTTTGGGTACTCCAAAAATATACTTAGGTTGATTGGCTTCCTATGCTATGAAATTGGCCCTTGAGTGTGTATGTAGCATTGATCCTCTTTAAATTATATGTTCAGTGCTATATATTGTTGCTATGTTGTTAGTTAACAATAAACTAAATAGTAATTGTCTAATATGCACTTGTATCACCTCCTACATCATACTCAGGTACCTAATTCATTCTGCAACTTTAGATATAGCGTAAGGCTCTGTTCACACTACTGTCATGGTTTCCATTTTAACACAGATTTCAAATGGATCCAAATGAATCCTGACGCAGGGGCTTCAAAGTGTTTGACTGCAAGAATAATGTAGTCTGCAGATTTATTCTTGCCATAAAAAAACACAGAAACCCCTAAGGGAAAGGAAGTGAGAAAATTAAACAAAATCTAAAGAAATTAAACTAAACATAAACACTAATACATCCCCCATTCCCACTCACAAAAAATAAAAGGGGTTTTAGGTAAGTTTAAGGGAATATAAGAAAATAAGAAAATATTTCCTTCTCCACTCATCTTTTCTATGTATATCATGGTGAACATCCACTAAATTATTGGGAGAAGAATGGCGTTATCTGTTCTGTACTGTTGCTTATGTGGTATAAAATGTGTGCAATATATCAGAGAACCGACATAGTAGTGCCCCTTAAAGGGATTTTCTCATAATGAATATTTATCACCTATCCACGGGATAGGTGATAAATATCTGATTGGTGGGGTTCGACCGCTGGGAACCCCTACTGATCACAAGAATGGCTTATCGTGCCGTTCCTGGGAGCCCCATAGAAATGGAGTAGTAGTGCGCATGTTCAACCACCGCTCCATTCAGTTCTATGGAGCTGCCGAGCACTATGAATGAAGACCAGTGGTCAAGCATGCGCACTACCGCTCTATTCCTATGGGGCTCCCAGGAACGGCACTGTAAGCCTATGGATAGGTGGTAAATATTGATTATGGAAAAACCCCTTTAACTATAATCAATCTTAATATTATTACTAAATTATTGCTTTAAGGGAGGAAATTAAGCAAAAAGAGGAAGAAGTTGCATAATTTGGCCAGAAGGATCTCCGAATCTTATCTTCTATGGGTCTCAGGTACTTTAAGCATCACTTCATGGAGGTTGCAGATTAAGGCCTCGTTTACACGAGCGTGTGCGTTTTGCGCGCGCAAAAAACGCTGCGTTTTGCGCGCGTTGGCATTGCGTTTTGCCTGCGTATACGCAGCGTTGTTGCGTTTTAAACGCGCGCATGACTAGCGTTTGCAACGCGCGTCAAAAACGCAGAGGAGATTCATGCCAGGCCAGCCTACAAATAGGCCAGCTGGCCCAACCCCTGCTTGCTGGGAGAAGCAGGTTTAGCACCTTAATCTCCGCCTCTGCCGAGCTCGTCGATGTGTGTACATCTGTCTGGGTTTGAGCAGGACTTTCTAAAGTTGGCAACCTTCTTTCTGGAGATAGAATGTTGTGTGGGCGAAAGTTTGGAAAGGCCAATTGCTAGTTTGCCTCGGGGCCCATGACAGCACCTAAACGTCCGCACCTCTTGCAAACCATATCAAACCCCGAGTGATTACCTAAAACCTCATATGACGTGTGTATTCATTGGACCCAAATCCCAGAGGTGTGCGAGGGTATAGGCCAAGGAAATGTGGGCCAAACATTGTGTGGAGGGCTATCAATGAAAAACCACACGAAATATAACCATTCAACATTAAAGTTTTTAATACAGGGTTTTGCAAAAGCCCAAAAATGTTTCCTCAAACAAAAAACACCAACATGGTGTATAATATCGATCCAACACAAAAACAGGACGGCGAGTTGGCATCCCTGCACCCACAAATAGTGTGGCGTCCCAAATTCCGGCCTCCAACACACTTAAAGGTGTTGGTACTGGTGGCCCGGGGACGAATAGGCCTGCATTTCAGCACCACTATGCTGGACCTGGAGCTGTGTAGGTTGTTCCTCGGCAGCATAGTGGTGCTGATGTTGTCCGGGGTATGTTGGCCCAGGGAAGTGGGGAGCCATAGGGCGCATATACGGATGCGGGCGGTGCATCTGGGGGCCTGGGTGGAATGGGCCCGGCACCTGGGGCGTGGTGGCCGGCATGGCTGTACTGCGCCACTGTTCAATGGCCGTGAAGCACACATGCGGATTGTGGGGCGGTCTGGAAGCGTCGATCAACGTCACGATCGACGCTTGCAGACGGCCCATACGGTCCATGGGGACCAGCCGGAGGAGGGGAACGATGCTTCGGCCAAAGGCGTCGTTCCCGTCCTCTTCAGCGGCTCGCCGTAGATAGTCCAGGACACGGGCATCTACTTGCCCCGCTGCGGAGGCCTGTTGAGCACGGGCCCGGTGAGTGCGGGCACGCACGGGGCGCTCCTCTGCCGGAGAGGCGACGGCCCGTGAGGACTGGCCAGGGGCGGGCTCCAGGGGTGTCGGCTCTGGGCTAGGGGGCAGGACAGGGGCAGCAGGAGGTTCCGGCCGAGACTCGCCCACGTCTGTCTCTTCTGCGGTATCCTCCAAATTGTCTGTGGTTCTAGAAAGAGGAAATTACGTTAGAACAGAATATCTAACAATGCCTACAACAACACGATGGCAAACAGGACATGGGCGAACACACATTAGACACATGCAATGGCAGAAACTCTTACGTGCGCATCTCCATGATGTCCTTCAAGAACATCAGCTGTTGGGTATACATATACGGTCGCTTGCGAGATGCGCCATCCCCGCTGCGTCCCCTTTCACCCATTTCACGCCGGAATTGGTCACGGCAGCTCCGCCACCGTGTTTTGATCTCTTGGACTGTTGGAGTTAAAAAACAGATATCATGCCATCAGACCTATGACCTCTCACTTTAAATTAAGGGCCCTGCACTGCCAATTACGTGGTACACGGTGATGCGCCTGCTCCACAAAAGTTTCTCGTGAAAATGCGCAGAAGACACATACAGGGCCCCAGTTCTTCAAAAGGGATGTCATGCTTTGGCAGAAAATGCCTGGTACTCACCCAACCGACTGCGGTCACGGGTTCGGCCACTCTCCCACTCCTGGCCAAACAGCTCCTTTGCCACCTCCTCCCAGGCGTCCTCCTTGGCCGTCCGGTTGTGGTACGCCTCCGAGCGAGTGTCCCAAATTTCGGGGTGTCCCTGGACCAGGACGAGGAGGCGCTCCACGTCCATCCCACGCGGCATGGCAGCAGATGTTGACAGTGGAAGATACCTGCACAGTCTCCAGTCACAAGCCCTGCCCACTCGCAGTGGAAACTCAAGCACTTCCTGGTTTTGGTTTGCTTTGTCCAGCTTTATAGACTGTTTTTCATGGACATAACAAGTGATGCGTGATTTTCGCGCATGCAACGCAGGAGCGTCCGTGTGGCATGCGTTGTTTTCACGCACCCATTGACTTCAATGGGTGCGTGATGCGCGAAAAACGCACGATTTTAGAACATGTCGTGAGTTTTACGCAACGCACGCGCACTGCGCAAAATTCACGCATCGTCTAAACAGCCCCATAGACTATTATAGGTGCGTACGACACGCGTGAAAAGCACGCGCGTCGCACGCGCGTATAATACGCTCGTGTAAATGAGGCCTTAATGTAAATTTCTATCCAAGGCTGAAGGTTCTCAAACAGTCAATGATTCCAGTGAATACAGTTGTCTCTTCTTTTGGACATTAAATATATAATTGATAATTAGAGTTCTTTGGAAATCTCCCAGATGTCTTCAGGGTCAACAGAGAATGGAATGCACGCTTCACAATTCTCCTCTGTCTAGCAGGAACCACAGTGTTTAGTGTGATATTTTAAGTATAGAAGTTTATGTAATAGGGAATGGCATTTATGACTGTTTGAAAGGACTTTAAAATACAGTTTACTTTACAGTCAATCTCCCCCCAAGATGAAAAGGGCTGTGTGTGAATTTCAACGTGTATAATGAAATAAAAAATATTATTCTCTTTCTTTATTCCCTGTTCTGATGGATCATTTTTAAGGTGTTCTTAGAAATGTGGAGTCCTATTTTAGGCTCTGTTCAAAGCTGCATTTGTCAATTCCATTGTTGTTCCGTTATAGGTGTGCTGGATCCGTCACACGATGGACACTAATGACGCCTGACAGACCCATTATGATGGTGTCTGTCGTGTTCCTTCGTGGTGTCTATCATTTTGCCCCAAAAAATAGCGCCGCCATGCATTTTTTCTGTCAAATGTGACAAAATCTTTGATGGAGGTTTTGAATGGAGTCGCCAACGTAGATGTGAACAGAGCCTTAATTATTTATCAATTTTCATAAATGCAGAATTTTTAGTGATGACAGTAACAGGTGGGTGTAAGATATCGTATTTTCTTAAAACATAAATGGTGATTGTCACCATTAAAATGTAAATATTTATACTGTATTTTAACCCCTTCCCAACATCCTCCGTATATATACGACGCTAAATCCTATATGCAGGGCATGCATGCTGCATCATCTGGCAAATATTATGTATACTCCCTTATAACTTGCGACTGTACTCCCCCGGACGAAGGCGGAAGCCGAAACGCGTTGGGGCCGGCCGCCATTTGGAGTCTCAGCTACATGGGTTAGTACTCTGCTAGTACTTCATTTTTTACTATTTGCTGCTGGTTGCTGTCTGGGTTCTAATACGCACATGGGCATTCTCCCAGTATTCATACATGCATTAGTCGTTGTGAACATTACATGACTTGGTGTAATAGTCCTGTCTCAAATGCACTTTGCATAATTGTGAGTTACATCCCTTTCACCCACTCTGCAAACAGTTTAACCATTTACCTGTAGCTTGTACATCTTACCTCATGTTACTTTACATCTTTGTCTTGAGGTATATACCTATTCACATGATTATACTCTGACTTATATTTGACTCATGTGGTGGCCATGCTTTTATTTGTGATTCATTTTTAGACATTCATTTTGTATAAATAGTGCAATATTGTTGAATAAAAAGACTACATGTATTTCTTGACTTAAAGACTCCTTAGTTCTTTCTTTGTTCGGTTTAATATATACGACGCTGCTGGAAAGGGGTACTCGCAAAACACAGTACAGTTATGTCGCACGTCATGGGTCGGGAAGGGGTTAAGTAATGAAGCGGTCATGGGGCCCGGCAACGCCGGGTCCCTTGACTGCGGACTATAAGACGCAGGGACTTTTTAGCAAGATTTATTCTTGCTAAAAACTGCATCTTATAGTCCGAAAAATACAGTATTTTTCACTGAAATGTCATATCTAGGAAAAAATTGCAATTTGTACTTTGCACCATCCGCAGTGCAGTCATTTATGGAAAAGTCCTGTAGGGTGGAAATGCTCACTACACCCCTTAATAAATTCCTTGAGGGGTGTAGTTTCCAAAATGGGGTCACTTCTCAGGGGTTTCTTTTATTATTTCACATCAGAGCCTCTGCAATTGTGAACCAATACTTTGCAAGTCGCCAAATTAGGCCTCAATGTCGCATGGTACTCTTTCACTCTTGAGCCCTATTGATCGTCCAGGCAAAAGATTAGGGCCACATGTAGGGGGTTTCTAAAACCGGGAAACACAGAATAGTAATTAGAGAGCTGTCCTTTCATAGTGGCACATATTGGCATATCTATAGAAAAATTGCCATTTTCACTCTGCAACATCAAGTCTACGCTAATTTCTGGAGAACACATGCGGGGTTAACATGCTCACTACACCCCTAGGTGAATACCTAGGTCACTTCTCGGAGGTTTCCCCTGTTTTGGTCCCACAGGGGCTTTGCAAATACGATATAGCGCCCAGAAACCAATCCAGCTAAATCTGCACTCCAAAAGCCTAATGGCGCTCCTTCCCTTCTGAACCTTACCGTGTGCCCAAACAGCAGTTTATCGCCACGTATGAGCTATTGCCGTACTCGGGAGAAATTGCTTTACAAATGTTGAGGGACTTTTTCTCCTTTTATTTGTAGAGAAAATTAAAAATTTGAGCTTATTGGAAAAAAAAATGTTTTTATTTTCACTGCCCAATTCTAATAAAATCTATAAAACACCTGTGGAGTCAAAATGCTCACTACACCCCTAGATGAATTCCTCAGGGGGTATAGTTTCCCAAATGGAGTCACTTTTGGGTAGTTTTCACTGTTTTAGTCCCACAGGGGCTTTGCAGAAGCGACATGATGCCAAGAAACCAATCCAGCAAAATCTGTACTCCAAAAGACAAATGGCGCTCCTTCTCTTCTGAGTCCTACCGTGTGCCCAAACAGCAGTTTATCACAGCATATGAGGTATTTCCCTACTCTGGAGAAGTTGCTTTACAAATGTTGTGGTTCTTTTTTTCGTTTATTTGTTGAGAAAATTAAAAATTTGGAGCTAAAGCTACGTCTTATTGAAATTTTTTTTATTAAAAATATCTTTTTTTTCACTGCCCAATTCTAATAAAAACTTTGGAACACCTGTGAGGTCAAAATGCTCACTACACCCCTAGATGAATTCCTCGGGTGTAGTTTCCCAAATGGAGTCACTTTTGGGCTGTTTCCTCTGTACGGGTACCGTAGGAGCCAGGGGTGTAACTAGGAAAGACTCGGCCCCATAGCAAACTTTTGACTGGGCCTCCCCTGTAGATAGTGCCCCCTGTAGATACTGCCCCCTGTGGATTGTGCAATACCCCACTTTTAAATAGTGCCCCCCACCTACCCCTGTAGATATCGACATAAAGCCATCCTGTACATAGTGCCATACAGCTCCCCCTGTATATAGTGCCATACAGCCCCCTCCTTTGTATAAAGTGCCACACAGCCCCATCCCTTGTATATAGTGCCACACAGTCCCCCTGTAAATTCTGCCACACTCAGACCCCTGTAGATTGCGCCACACACAGCCCCCTGTAGATAGCGCCACACAGCCCTCCCCCGTTGTAAATAGTGCCATACAGCCCCCCTAGTAGAGTGCCACACAGCCCCCCTTAGTAGTGTCACCCAGCCCCCTTGTGTATAGTGCCACCATGGCCCCCCTTGTATATAGTGACACCCTGCTCCCCCCTTGTATATAGTGCCACCCTGCTCCCCCTTGTATATAGTGCCACCGTGCTCCCCCCTTGTATATAGTGCAACCCTGCTCCCCCCTTGTATATAGTGCAACCCTGCTCCCCCCTTGCATATATTTCCACCCTGCTCCCCCCTTGTATATAGTGCCACCCTGATCCACCCCTTGTCTATAATGCCACCTTGCTCTACCCTTGTATATAATGCCACCCTGCTCCCCCCTTGTATATAGTGCCACCCTTCTCCCCCCTTCTATATAGTGCCACCCTGCTCCCCCTTTGTATATAGTGCCACCCTGCTCCCCCCTTGTATATAGTGCCACCCTGCTCCCCCTTGTATATAAAGCCACCCTGCACCCCCTTGTATATAATGCCACCCTGCTCTCCCCTTGTATATAATGCCACCCTGCTCCCCCCTTGTATATAGTGCCACCCTGCTACCCCTTGTATATAGTGCCACCCTGTTCCCCCCTTGTATATAATGCCACCCGGCTCCCTCTAGTATATAGTGCCACCCTGCTTCCCCCCTTGTATATTATGCTACCCTGCTCCCCCCCTTGTATATAGTGCCACCCTGCCCCCCCAAATAAATATATTGTACTTACCTTGTCCGGTTCCCACGATGGACGGAGCGCTACACATCCTCAGACCAGTGTGATGCATTGACGTCATCACGCCGGCCTGCGCATGGAGTCTTATATATATATATATATATATATATATATATATATATATATATATACTGAATACTATAGGCTGCAGGCCACGTTAGGCCTGCTGCCTATAGTATTCAGTATATATATATATATATATATATATATACATATATATATATATATATATATATATATATATAGTATCCTATGGACGCAGATACAAATAATTGTGGCTGTTGCAAGCACAGCGCCCCCTCCAGTACTAGCAACGTCCCCGGGCATGAGGGGGTCTGTGCTGCCCGGCCCTTAAATGTTAGGTGCCGGGCGGCGCGGAAACGTAGTGGCTTCGCTACCGCTGTAGCAGCTATAACGGCTGCTAGCGGCGCCACGGGGTTTTGGGGGGCACAGGCCACCTCATGCCGCGTGCACAGTTGCAGCTGCTACGGCTGCTACAGTGGTAGTTATGCCACTGTTAGGGGCTTTGCAAATGCAACATGGTGCCGAGAAACCAATCCAGCAAAATCTGCGCTTCAAAAGCCAAATGGCGCGCCTTCCCTTCTAAGCCCTGCCATGTTTCCAAACAGCAGTTTATGACCACATATGGGGTATTTACATACTCTGGAGAAGTTTCTCTACAAATGTTGAAGGGGCTTTTTCTTCTTTATTCCTTGTGTACTTTTTTTTTCATCTTATTGGAAAAATGTATCATTTTTTATTTTCAAGTCCAAATTCTAATAAAATCTTTGAAACACCTGTTGTGTCAAAATGCTACACCCCTAGATGAATGCTTTGTGGGGTGTAGTTTCCAAAATAGTTTTTTTCTTGTGGTCTTTCCTTTGAAAAAAAATAATTTAAAACGAATTTCTGAAAAAAAAATTAATTTGTTAATTTCACTTCTAATGTCTTTAATTCTTGTCAAACGCCTAAAGGGTTAAGAAACTTTCTAAATGCAGTTTTGAATACTTAAGGGGCGCTGTTTTTAAAATGGGGTGATTTATGGGGGTTTGTATTGTATCGGCCTCTAAAAGCTACTTCAGAACTGAACTGGTCCCTGAAAAAATAGCCTTTTGAAATTTTCTTGGAAATTTAAGAAATTTCTGCTAAAGTTCTAAGCCTTGTAACGTCCTAGAAAAAAAAAGGATGTTCAAAAAAAGGATGCCAATCTAAGGTAGACATATGGGAAATGTTAATTAGCAACTATTTTGTGTGGTGTAATTATTTGTTTTACAAACAGAGACATTTAAATTTATAAAAATTCACATTTTTGCAATTTTTCCCCAAATTTTTGTGTTTTTCACTATTAAATACTGAATGTATCAACCAAATTTTACCAGTAACATAAATTCCAATGTGTCATGAGGAAACAATCTCAGAATCGCTTGGATAGGTTAAAGCATTACTACATAAAGTGAGATATGTCTGATTTAAAAAATAAGGCTATGTCAGTAAGGTCTAAAGTGGCCACAGCGGGAAGGGCTTAAGGAGTGTGGAGTTCCTAATGGAACACCTGATTAACATTTAGCTAAATCTCGGCCATTGTTTGAATGATAGCATGTTTGTATAATTGCTCACACCATCAACCTTACATTGGATGGTGCCCTGTGCGATACTTTCTTTTGGCACCCCACCCCCAAACGGTGTACTGTCATACAATGTACAAATAACCATAACAGAGTGCCTAATTATCAGCGTTATATAGAATGGTGACGAAACAACAGTGCTATATGTTAATCAAATAACAGTGTGCCACATATTGCCAAAATAACACTATCACCCAGCTAAAATTACAATACTATATGGGGCAGCTACCACTATATACCCCTAATATACCATACATATTCAATAAATGCCGAAATAATACTTATATACAGTACAGTGATATGATAACAGTGCTGTACAATGTCTGAAAAGTACTAATATTCAGTTAATATTAAAATTCCTGTTGGTCGCATGCCACTGGTGCCTAGCCATCAGAGGGAGGCACCCACTTTAGCAGGGATGGGTGATGCTGTACCTGCACACAAGTTTTTATTTTTAGTTTATCTTGTAAGGACAAATTTTCAGTGCCCATATCAATATCTCTGGGCATATAATCTTTATTAAAGGGTTACTAAACTTTCAGAAAACTCCTGACATGTCATCGTGACATGTCAGAAGTTTTGATCAGTGGGGGTCCGAGCACTGAGACCTAAAATGAAGCTGCAAAAGCGCTCGGGTGAGCGCTGTGCCGCTTGGTTTTTGATCGGCTTTTCTCGGGAAGCCGAGCAGTTGGTGTACGGGCTCATAGACTTTCCATTGAGTCCGTACACCAACTGCTCGGCTTTCAGAGAAAAGCCGATCAGAAACCAAGTGGCTCAGTGCTCAACCGAGCGCTTATGCGGCTTCGTTTTAGCGATCGGTGGGGGTCTCAGTGCTTATATTTTGCTATTTATCTGTGTGTGCTGTGTATAAGCATATGAGGTATGAACATTTATATGTCTGTGGTATATATATCTGTGTACAGTATGTTTATGTGCATTTTGGTAGGTTTCTTTTCTTAATAATTTCGTGTACTTTTATCTCCAGCACTTTAACGGCTTACATTGATTTAGCTGTGCAGGGCACTATTCTATGAAGACTTCTTCTGCGCAGGATGTATATATAATATTGGTTACATGTACCATACACTATGTAGCATTGGAGGAGTATGTGTATACATTAATATATAAATATTTTTGTGAAAGGTGAAGCTGGAATTCCCCTGTTGAAATACAGTGCGTCTGTTTAAGGTTTTGTTTCTTATTATGTCGATTTTCTCCTTTTTTTACTCCTATCACTTTTATTTTTAGTTAGCTTTTATAATTTGAACTTTTTTTGTTTTCTTATAAAAATATTATTACGATTAACAATAGCCTAATACAGAAACATGTGTAATGTAAAACATTGCTTTCACCTAATAGATATTTCCAAAATCATTTTTACAGGAGACTGAAAATGTAATATGAAAACAATTATCAGTCTTTCAAGGGACTGACTCTGTGACTCCATTTAGCTGGCATTAATCCAATCATATTACAGAGGGTTAATTTTCCAGTTGTGTATCCTTGTTGCTCGAGCTTCTTTATAGGCCTTATTCACACCAGTGTGTCCGATTTGCGTCCGCAAAAAATGGGCTGTTTATCATGCATATGACTGTCCGTGTTGCCATATTTTTCGTCATTGTTTCTCCTCTGCAGTGCGTACACTTCCTTGTTTTACTCTTCTTTTCTTCTCTGCATTTCTTTAGCAACTGACGGAGGAAAAATTTATGTTATCCGTGTGTTGTCCGTGTTTTTCATGCACCCATAGACTTTAATGGGCAAGTCTGGTCTGCAAAAACGGACCAGAACAGGACATGCAGGAAGTTTCTCACAATGGGCACACGCTCTGTGAAAAAACACACGTGTTTAAATAGCCCCATTGAACTGCATGGGTCGTCAGTATGCTGTTCGTTGTTAAAGCAGACAGCACACTGACAAGAAACACGCTCGTGTGAATAAGGCCATACTCTGTAAAAATATGCCAAATTGTGTGCCTATAGGACTGCATATAAATAATTTAGACATTTGTTAATATGGAAATGAATTATGTAAACATCATCAAACAATACATGAAGTTTATAATTTACAGACAAAGAACTCCAGACACTACATTGTTGTCACCAAAGCATTCTGCAAAATCCCTGGCTTTTTCAGACCTTATTATATCTTCATTTAAGCAGAGAAACATATTGTACAGTACATGTCTAGAAATATTTCAGTGCTTTATTCTGAAGATCAGCCTTATCACGTTCCACAAGGCCAATGTAAACTGTACACACTGTCAGTTCCAATGTGATTGATATCACTTTGAGGTTTGTGGTTTTGGAGATTAACAAACAGTTTATTTTTTAGAAAGTAACAGTGGGTTTTTGTAAATACTTTCCTTGGCTTTGCTACTTCTTAAAAATTTTTTTTTAAAAATCGCAATTATAAGATATATTCAAGATTGAGCTACAGGGGAGCAGAGGTAGCAGTCACACACAAGCCCTGGAGCCTGCCACAGAAGAAGACACCAGTATTAGAAATGGCACATGGTAGATGGGGGTCCTGTTAGATAGTTTGCATTGAGGAATCGGAGATTCAAGTTACACCTCTGACTTTGGCCAATCACTTCTGCAGCCCATTCCACATACTCTGTAACAACACAAACCCTTTATCCTGCTGTCCCCTTTAACATTGACATCCTGCTGGTACCCCAAATACTGTGTCTTCTGCTGCCCCTTGTTACTCTACCCGCAGTGTTGCCCAATGCCCTGAAATACTATACTGACAAAATAAAAGTGCACAAGGACATGGATAGAGGTGATAGAAGGGGTTTGGCTACAAAAATTCTAAATTCTAAATAACATTTGAGTTTAAAATGCAGGATGGAGGTAGCAAACCTCAAACCGAACACCAAAACTAATTCAGACCCTAGAACAGATCTACAATTAATTCACACCCCTAAAATATATTCAGGCCCCAGAAAAGATCCCTGATTATTTCAAACCCCCAAATTAATTCAGACCCCAAATTAGACATCAAAATAAATTCAAACCTCAGAACAGATGCCAAAATTAATTCAAACCCCAGACCTCCAAAATGAATACAAAACCCAGACCAGTCGAAAAATGTATTCAGACCCAAGACCAGACCCCGAAATTAATGGAGACCCTAGGCCAGATCCCTTAGTTAATTCAGACTCAGACCAGACCCCCAAATTTAATTTAGACCCCAGGCCTGACCATACACTTAATTGAGACCAGACCAGATTGCTAAATTAATCCAGACCCCCAAATTAATTCAGACCCCAGACCAGACCTCCAAAAAAAACTAGCTCTTACAAAGTCCAATGGGCTCTTTTTGCCCTTTTCTTTGCCCTTTCTGAAGATGACAGTTTTTACACTAACCTTGTCATTTCGCAAGCGTGTACAACGCGTCTGATGCATGCGCACCTTGTTAGTATCTTTTCATGACGTCTCTGCTGTTGACAGCCTAGTTGTCATGCATAGTGAGAATAGTTGAACGCTGGGTTCCACGAGGGGTGAGTCAGAGCTGTAGGTCATATTAATAATCCCTATTTTAATGCGTACATATGCATGTCACTTAATTGATAGTTTACACTATCCCTAATTTAGCACTTTATCCTTGTATATGTCTTAACATTTATATTGACATAACTGTTGTACACCGTAATTACACTGTTTTTTGATACATGATATATATTTTTTATATTTTGTTTCACTGTATTTTTACTTATTGTATATTTATTGACTGAATAATTACCAATGATGTATTGCACCTTACATACTGATCACATTTTGCATAATGTTATGCTTCAGAAAAGCTCTGTGTAGCTGAAACGTCGCACGGGTGAATAAACCTTTTGTTCCTTTGGATGTGCTGCCTGGATTTCTTCTTTGTACATTGGTGACTAGGACAGTTGGATCCAGTCCTGTTGGGGTCTGCACTCCATATTTCCACATTATTCTGGTGCTGTTATTTGGTAATGCTGGGAGAATATTACAAGGTTGATAAGATTCCATGTGGGATGAGGTCTAACCTTACTCCCAATCTGTTTTCCAGCCATCCTGAGTCCTGTTCCCGTTTTGCATTGATGTCTAACAAATATGCTCGGGACATTATTCTATTGAATGTGGAATTTTTACAGAATGAATTATTGCTTGTCAATGCACGTGTTCAAGAATTGGATGATCCGCTTATGTCTTTATTGGCACCTGACGATTTGATCAAATTCAGGGAAAGTGCTGTGGAATCGTTTACCAAATTTAGAACAAATATGGAAAACACGAAGAGACAAAAATGGTTTTGTGATGTTTTTGTTTTTTAATCTCGTTTTATTAAGAACTGTTGCAGTGCCAAGTATAAAAGCAGTCATACATCACTGACTGTAAGAAACATCACATTGGAACAAAGAAATGTATATACATAAAGTCAAGCAATGAGAACACATAAAGTAAGTTCCAGGAATACAGGATTCTATAAACAATGGTGTGTATATTAGTTTACATTGAAGCATGTATGACCATTACAATAAAGAGGACATAAAACAAGAACATAACTAAAAGAAAACTAAACAAAACAACCTGGGACCTATGTCATCCACGAGCATCCAATAAATCAAGAACAGCAAGTTCAAGGAGATACACAATAAAAAAGACGGGTCACCTATGTTATTACATCACAGTATCTGTAGAATCAGCAGAAGGGGTGACTGTAAAAGGGGAGTTGTTCCAAATATCCCAAACTTTAGAAAACGTAGTACTGCAACCACGATTCAGAAATACAACCTTCTCAAAATGTATCACAGAATTTACCAATCCCTTCCAATGACCAATGGATGGAAGTTGATCATTCATCCAATGTTGTGCTATAGTTTTGCGTGCTAGAAACAGTTAGGGTATGTGCACACGATAGCAGGCATTTACGTGTGAAACGACAGACTGTTTTCAAGAGAAAACAGCTGCCTCGTTTCACACGTAAATGCTCCTCCTCGTATTATGCGAGGCGTCTGTGACGCTCGTAAATCTTGAGCTGCTTTTCATTGAGTTCAATGAAGAACGGCTCAAATTACGTTGCAAAGAAGTGTCCTGCACTTCTTTGCCGAGGCAGTCAATTTACGTGTCGTCGTTTGACAGCTGTCAAACGACGACGCGTAAATTACAGGTCGTCTGCACAGTACGTCGGCAAACCCATTCAAATGAATGGGCAGATGTTTGCCGACGTATTGTAGCCCTATTTTCAGGCGTAAATCGAGGCATAATACGCCTCATTTACGCCTGAAAATAGGTCGTGTGAACCCAGCCTTACTCTCAAAAAAAATTCTAGTATGGTGATTCCAGGCCTCAGCATCCAGTATACCAAACAAACATATCTTCGGACATAAAGGGATACCCAGTGGCGCAGCTATAGGGGTCGCAGCGGTCGTGGTTGCGACCGGGCCCCTAAGCTTGGGGGGCCCACAGGGCACCCCACTGCCACACAGTGCGCTAGTGATTAAAATAATTCTCCGGCACTTCCTGGTTACGGGCCGGTCTCCTTGACGTCACGGTCACATGGTACACTGTGTACTATGTGACCATGATCAGGGCCGGCCTTAGGAGTGTGTGACCTGTGCACATCACTCCAGCAGGTGGAAGGGGGCGCTGCGCTGGCTCCCTTCCCCTTCTTGTTTCAGAAGCGCCCGAGCCCGGCGACTCAGCAGTTGCCTTTCCGCCCGGGCGCTTCTTCACTTACTGTCCGTCGCTACTGTTGTATAGCAGCCATAGCGGCTGTTAGAGGCGACACCGGGCATGAGGGCAGTGGTGCCGCTAGCAGCCGCCGCTACAGCAGAGGTATCTCCCTGCTCTGCTATCTACTAATGCCACTGTAGCTCCCTGAAGGAGCGGAATCCCTGTGTGGCCGGGGATTTCCGCTCCTGGAGGTTTCTTGATGTCTGTCCATAAATGGACACAGATGACAGGAGCTTCTCCTGGAGGGGAATCCCCGGTCACAGCGTCGGCAACGCTGTGGACGGGGATTCCGCTTCAGGTGTTTCCCCTGATGTCACTGTCCATATATGGACAGACATCAAGAAACCTCCAGGAGCGGAATCCCCGACCACACATGGATTCCACTCCTTCAGGGAGCTACAGTGGCACTATCTACAGGAAGGGGGTGGGTTTGTTATCTACAAGGGGGCTGTGTGGTACTACCTGCAAGGGGGCTATGGGCTGTGTGGCACTACCTACAAGGGTGCTGTGGGCTGTGTGGCACTACCAACCAGGGGGCTGTGTGGCGCTCCCTACCAAGGCGCTGTGTGGTGCTCCCTACCAGGGGGCTGTCTGGCGCTCCCTACCAGGGGGCTGTGTGGTGCTCCCTACAAGGGGACTGTGTGGGCGCTCCCTACCAAGGGACTGTGTGGCGCTACCTACAAGGGTGCTATGGGCTGTGTGCCACTACCAACCAGGGGGCTGTGTTGCGCTCCCTACCAGGGGGCTGTGTGGCACTCCCTACCAGGGGGCTGTGCAGCGCTCCCTAACAGAGGGCTGTGTGGTGCTCCCTACTTGGGGGCTGTGTGGCGCTCCCTACCAGGGGGCTTGTGGCGCTCCCTACCAGGGGACTGTGTGGAGCTCCCTACAAGGGGACTGTGTGGTGCTACCTACAAGGGGGCTGTGTGGCACTACATACAAGGGGGCTATGTGGCGCTACCCACAAGGGGCTGTGTGGCGCTAACTACAAGGGCACTTTGTGGCGCTACCTACGAGGGGCTGTGTGGCACTACCTACAGGGGGAATCTGTGAGTTGTAGGCTGATAATTATTTTACTGTGAGTGGTGGACTGGTGGTCATTTTACTGTGAGTGGGGGGCTGGTGGTCATTTTACTGGGAGTGGGGGGCAGCTATGGGGGCATTATACAATGGAGGCAGCTATGGGGCATTATACTTTGTGGGGGCAGCTATGGGGGCATTATACTGTGTGGGGGAATTATACTGTGGAGGCAGCTATGGGGGGGCATTATACTGTGGGAGCATCCATGGGGGCTGTTGGGCAAGGCGGCTGGGCATAGGCACACGCAGGGGTCTGGTGGTGTTGGGGAGGGGTAGGGGGGCCCAAGCTGAATTCTTGCACCAGGGCCCAACAGGCTTTTGCTACGCCCCTGGGGATGCCTACATGTAATAAGGACGATAGCAGGGATAGTATGTCATTCCAAATGTCGCTAATGATGGTACATGACCACATCATATGCCAAAAATCTTCCTCGGGAGCATGGCATCTCAAAAGTCTGCTTGGTGTATTATACATGACTGGATCATTTTATTATTTGCGGATGGGGAAACATGAAGAGGGGACTCCAAAATATCATTCCAATCATCTGACTGAATTGTAGGAATCCACTGTTTTCATCTACTTTCTACAGCAAGCGGTGTGGAATTCACCGTGATGGATAATAAGTGGGTATATAGAGTGGATATCAGTCCTTGCGGACCCTGGGAGTTAAGAATTCCTATCAATGGGAAGGAAGAGATTGACAAGTTATTTCTCAAGTGATGGAACTTGGTTTGTAAATTATGACGAATCTGTAGATACCTATGAATATGGGTGCATGGTATGTCATACTTAGTCTGCAACTGAGTGAATGAAAATAAGACATTATCATCATATAGGTCCCTTAGAGTCCCAATAGCTTGAGATAACCGTGGTGTCATTAAAGGAAAGTAAGAAGCATTGTCCCATAAAGGCATTTCAGATACAATGTCATTGTAACCCAGCTGTTTTTTCGCTTGTCTCCAAACCACACGAGCCAGCTTGTGTATGGGCAAGGGTTTAATATGGGCAGGGAGAGAATTTACTTCGAGGGAACCTAGCAAACATGGACTCCCAAGTACATGAGCCAAATGGTGCTTTGAGTTGGGAAGATCCCTTCCAGGCATCCAGAAACTTAAGGTTTTAAGCTGGCCCGCTAAATAATATAAAAAGAAATCCGGCTGAGCCATTCCTGCCAGTGCCTTAGGCCGTTGAAGCGTGGATAACCTCAGTTTGTGTCGAGAATTACCCCATATAAACGGTGATAACAAGGAGTTAAGCTGTTTAAAAAATGATTTAGGTATGACAACCGGGCATATAAAAATGTAGGCAACAAAATAATTTTAACCAAGTTTATACGGCCAGATACCGATAAAGCCTGTTTACCCCATGCGTTAAATTTAGAACGGGTGAAGCCCAATAGCGGTAACACGTTTAAAGAAAGGTCAACATCTGGAAGTTTAGTTATAAATATGCCAAGATATTTGAAATTGTATACTAGAGGCAACGGCAACAGCTCAGAGAGGCCAAGGGGCTGTACTTTGGACAGGGACATAAGAGATGATTTCCCCAAATTAATAAAAAGACCGGTGTATTGTCCAAAACGTTCAATAATATCAATAATATTAATTCTTTGCCAAGGCAGTCAATTTACGCGTCGTCGTTTGACAGCTGTCAAACGACGACGCGTAAATTACAGGTCGTCTGCACAGTACGTCCCCTTCTTGTATCCAGCACTCCCTGCCGTGTACCCCTTTGAAGAGCAAATGACGGGGATAATATATTATTCACCAAGACAGTAGCCCGTGGCGAAGCATTTATTATTCTAATCCATTTACTAAAAACGGGACCGAAACCAAATTTTTCCAGGCAAGCAAATAAAAAAGGCCATTCAATGGTGTCTTTGTTGCATCCAAAGACACCAAAGCCCAAGTGTTGTCCTGCAATGTACTACATTGAGCCTCCTGACGAAGCCGGTCCCAGGCGAAACGCGCGTCGAGGTGCTCTTTTTTCTGTGCCACATCTAGGCTGATGTTCATCTCCTGCCACCATGTCTATAGGTATGGTTCATTTTCGGTAGTGTAATGCCTTTCTCCTATTAGATAGTACTCTATTCAGGGTTATACATATATGGCTATTCACTTTCTATATTTACCTATAGTTATAACTTTTGTTCGGGCTGTGTATTTTTGCTGTCTTTTGCAGCTACACATGTCCTGTATTATTGCATGGGGTTTGCATGATTTGACATCTTTTGTCTCTAGATGGGTTGTTCTGTATACCCTCAGGTATAATTTCATCTATACCACTCTGATGCTGTTCTTTGGAATCCGACTTATTTTTATCATTGTCATTATTTCTGATATCACGTATTGTTATTCATTATGTACTAATAAAGATTATAATATTTTATGAAAATATGTGTCAGTTATACATTAATAGGTATAATAGTGGGTGCTATGTCCCCTATGTTTTTTGGTTGTTCTGCAGTTTGTGGGGACTCCCTGTTTCTTCTGTTTTGAGGTTGTTTTTTAGGTTTATTATACTACATTGAACTATCGTCTGAACCCTCCTAAAACTTATGGATGTGCTTTTACCCGGCATGAAGCCGGTTTGATCCGGGTGTATCAAATCCAGGATGACATTATTCAGTCTTTGAGCAAGAATTTTAGTTAGGATCTTATAATCAACATTTACCAACGATATGGGGCGGTAAGAACCACAGTCGAAGGGGTCCTTTCCGGGTTTAAGCAAAACCACTATGGTGGTATCATAAAACGTAGATGGCAATGCCCCAGTAGTAATGGCAGACTCCAAAACCTTATGTAACTGAGGTTTTAAATGGTCACTGTATTTACTATAAATCTCTATAGGGAGGCCATCTGGACCAAGGGCTTTACCCTTAGCCATAGCTCTGATGGCAAGGGTAATTTCACCTATCGTTATATCAGCATCCAAAAATGCCCGTTAAGTGTCCGTGAGCTGCGGGAAAGATAAATCTGAAAGATAAGCTGATATATCCACATCAGTTACCGCCAATGTAGTCTCATAAAGGGAAGTATAATAATCATGAAAGCATTGAGTCAAAAGTTCCGCTTCCATGAGTATATCCCCCGAAGGGGCCCTAAGCTTCAAAATCGCATTTAAGGCCGATTGTTGCTTCACCATAAATGCTAATAATCTGCTAGACTGATTCCCCATTTCAAAATATGAATGTCTAGAAAAAAATTGTTTACGTTTAGATTTATCATGTTGTTGTTGGGCATATAATCTCTGGAAGCTCAACCATTCAGACCTGTGCGCATCAGTAGGATCAGATATATAGGACTGTTCGGCTAATGTCAATTTATTTGTCAGAATCTCCTCATCCTGGGCAGACGTACATTTAATATAAGAAGTGGTAGAGGATGAACATCCTCACAAGTATGCTTTAACCCTTTCAAGACCGAGCTCATTTTGGCCTTCAGGACCAGCCCCATTTTTTCAAATCTGACATGTGTTACTTTATGTGGTAATAACTCCAGAATGCTTTTGCCTATCCAAGCGATTCTGAGATTGTTTTCTCGTGACATATTGTACTTTATATTAGTGGAAAAATTTGGTCAATAAATTCTTTGCTTATTTGTGAAAAATACAAAAATGTAGAGAAAATTTGCAAAAATTATGATTTTTCTAATTTTAAATGTATCTGCTTGTAAAACAGATAGTAATACCACACAAAATAGTAACTATTTGTCTACTTTATATTTGCATAGTTTTTTGAACATTATTTTATTTTTCTAGGACGTTACAAGGCTTAGTACTTTACCAGCAATTTCTCACATTTTCAAGAAAATTTCAAAAGGCGATTTTTACAGGGACCAGTTCAGTTCTAAAGCGGCTTTGAGGGCCTTATGTACTAGATAGACCCCATAAATCACCCCATATTAAAAACTGCACCCCTCAAAGTATTCAAAACAGCATTCAGAAAGTTTCTTAACCCTTTAGGCGTTTCACAGGAATTAAAGCAATGTAGAGGGGAAATTGACAAATTTTTTTTTTTTTGCTGCAATTCATTTGTAATAAAAAAAATTCTGTAACATAGAAAGTTTTACCAGAGAAACGCAACACAATATTTATTGCCCAGATTCTGCAGTTTTTAGAAATATCCCACATGTAGCCCTAGTGTGAAAATGGACTGAAACACCGGCCTCAGAAGCAAAGGAGCACCTAGTGGATTTTGTGGCCTCCTTTTTTTAGAATATATTTTAGGCACTATGTCGGGTTTGAAGAGGTCTTGTAGTGCCAAAACAGTGGAAATCCCCCAAAAGTGACACAGTTTTGGAAACTGCACCCCTCAAGGAATTTTTCTAGGGGTATAGTTAGCATCTTGACCCCACAGGTCTTCTGCTATATTTAATGGAGTTTGCCTGTGAAAGTGAAAATCTACTTTTTTTCTGATAAAATATTTTAAAAAAAGATATTTGCAAGGAATAAAGAATAAAAAGCACCCCAAAACTTGTAAAGCTACTTCTCCCGATTACAGCAATACCCCATATGTGGTACTAAACTGCTGTTTGGACCCACGGCAGAGCTCAGAAGGGAGGGAGCGCCATTTGGATTTTGAAGCGCAGAATTTGCTGGATTGGTTTTCAGTGCCATGTCGCGTTTGCAACGCCCTGGAGGGAGCAAAACGGTGGAAACCCCCAAAAAATGACCCCATTTTGTAGACTACACCCCTCAAGGAATGTTTCTAGGGGTATAGTTAGCATTTTGACCCCACAGTTTTTTTGCTGAATTTAGTGGAATTAGGCCGTGAAAATGAAAATCTACTTTTTTCTGAAAAAAACATAGAAATGTTTAATTTTTACAATGAATGAAGGAGAAAAATCACCCCAAAATTTGTAAAGCAATTTGTCCAGATTACAGCAATACGCCATATGTGGTAATAAACTGCTGTTTGGACCCACGGCAAGACTCAGAAGGGAAGGAACAATATTTGGCTTTTTGGAGCTCAAATTTAGCTGGAATGGTTTTCGGGTGTCATGTCGCATTTGCAAAGCCCCTGGGGTACCAAAACAGTGGAAACCTCCCAAAAGTCCCTTTAGGGGACTGGAACGAGCGATCATTAGGTCGCTAGTACAATACACTGCAGTACTAATGTATTGCATTATAATATAATTTTTTACAGGCTCCTGTAACAGCGCGATCGCTGTTCCTGTCCATTAGTCCCGGGTGTCAGCTGTAATACACAGCGGACACCTGCAGAATATGGCGCGGGTGCAGCGCATGTGCCCGCTCCATATATAACCCCCCGCACCACGACATGCTATTAAGTTGTGGTGTACGAAGGCGTTAATGCGCAGCGGATGGTGCAAAGTGAAAATTAAAATTTTCCACTGATTTGCCATTTTAACGCACAATATGTTGTGCCCAGTTTGTGCCACTGAAGACAAATACCTCATACAATGTTGAGCTGGTTCTCCCGGATATAAAATATCATATATGTGGACGTAAGCTGGTGTTTGGGTACGCTGTGGGGCTCAGAAGGGAGGGAGCGCCATTTGGCTTTTGCAGCGCAGAGTTTGCTTGGTAACTGTTCTGTTTGTGGTTTTGCTGGTATTTCAGTTTATGATGTGGGGGTATGTGTAAATTGGGCAGAGTACATCAGGACATAATAAGAGGGTATAATAATTCTGTAAATAAATAATAATCCGCAGATATGTGGCCAATGTCGCACTGATAAATGGCGCCCAATCTTATCAGCTTTTGGACACTGCGCAATTTCTGTCGCTATATTCTGAGAGGCAGAACTTTTTTTATTTTTTCTTCACCGTAGCCCGTGCGAGGACTTATTTGTTGCGGGACAATCTGTCGTTTTCATTGGTACCATTTTAGGGTACATGTGATTTTTTTTTATCACTTTTTGTTAGATTTTTTTGTCAAGCAAAGTGACAAAAAAAAATTCTGACAATGTTTATAATATTATAGTTTTATAGTTTGGGTCGTTACGAACGTGGTGGTAACAAATATGTGTACTTTTTTTTAACATTTTCATTTTTTTCCTATAATAAAAGACTTATTATAGGAAAAAAAGCATTTTTTGTTTTTGTAACTTTATTTTTTGCTTTTTACTTGTTTTACTTGAAGACTGGCAGCACTGATCGCTGCTATAATACATTACACTACCTAGGTAGTGTAACGTATTATGAACTGTCAGTGTGACGCTGAGAGTCACACTGACAGGAAGCTTATGAGGACCGGCCTCCGGCTGGTTCTCATAGGCTGCTGTGCATGGCAGACCCGGGGGCTGTTGTATGGCCTCCGGTTCTGCCTTATAACCGATTGCAGCACCTGCAATCGGTCCCCGGGAAAGTTTGTTGTAGCAACAAACTTTCCAGTTTGTTGTAGTAACAAACTTTCAAGTTTGTTGCTACAACAAGCTTTCCCTGCGATCACATGACCGGGACCTGAACCAATTAGGTCCCGGTCACGTCTCCGGGACCAGAGGCAGGGGTTAACAGCGCGATCCGGGTGTCAGCGCTACTCTGAGACACCCGGATCGTGCTTTTAACACCCACCGTGAATTCACGTCGGCGCTGCACAGAGCCCAGCAAATGCCGACGTGAATATACAGTGGGCGGTCGGGAAGCGGTTAAGGGTATCCCAAAATATAGAGGCATCTGTCTGTATATCATTAGTGGGCATAAAACAATCTAATTGATCCAGGATCCTGTCTGATGAGCCAATCAGAGATAACCAGAATGGGCTAACCCTCCAAAAGGGCCTACTACTACTGGACAAAGTCGTGAGAGTGAGAATGACTGGATTGTGATCCGATATTCCCCGAGGACCATGCTTTATAGAGTACCAAAACAGGTGTCCCAAACATATAATGCAAGCGTGATAATGTGCGTCTTGTTGAGGAATGACAGGTATATTCTAATAAATCAGGAAATTTAAAGCGACATAAGTCTATCCATCCGGTACCATTTATAAATGTAGATAAAGTGGTATTTGTTGTGATGCCCACACTAGAAGGCATGGAATCACGAAATCTATCTAAATTGCTGTCCATTAAGAGATTAAAGTCCCCCATGCAAATAACAGTAGCATCTGGCTAGTCAAGGGCAAAACTAACCGCCCAATGTAAAATTTCCAAAGAGGCCGAAGGTGGGTTATAAATGCATATAATGACATAGCCTTTAGAGTAAATCTCAGCATAGGTAAAGATAAACTTCCCCTCAGAATCCCTACGAGTCACCTTAGCCTCCCATCGTAGCGATCTGTGAACCATTAGGGACACCCCCCTAGAATAACATGTATGAAACGAATGTGCTGACCACTGAACCAATGTCAATTGTGTTTCCTGGAGACTGAGGATATGAGGGACATATTGTCTGATATGGGAAAATACCTTTACCCGCTTAAGTGGTGTACCTAGCCCCCTAACATTCCAGGACAAGCATACAATGTTATCAGTCATTAGAGTATATATACAATGTGTAGTTCACAGCACCACCCTGTTACCCCGTGCTGAAACAAAATATCAATGGGAGTACAGCATGCAAATTATGGAAGGAAGTATCTCCCTCACAGAAACGAACATAACTTCACAACATAGTGCAAAGTAACAATATCCTTTACAGAAAGGACCATCTTAGAAACATAGGGGTGACCACCGCTATACATAACAGTAGGTAAAGATGTACATATGGATGATACCCGGAGCTCCCGTCCTTAGGCATATCAAGCGAATATATCTGTGGAGCAATGAAATTAAATCAACATATACACAGGAGAATCAAAACATATAGCAATGAAAAGTCAAAAAGGATATGTTGAAGAAGCCGTCCCAAGCAGATATCACTGGCTAGTTAAGTTCTCGGTGGAGGTGGATGAAATTGGAGCCAGTCCATGGCTTCCCCGGGAGTAGTAAAAAATACGGATGATCCACCATGTAGAATGCGTAAACTAGCCGGATACATCATGGAATACACTACTCCACGATCCCTAAGTCTTTTCTTGACTTCGGTAAATTGGGCTCTTTGCTTTTGAAGATCCACAGAGAAATCCGGCAAGATAGACACTGTAGAGTTATTGTGCTGTATAGGGCCCTTCTGTCTGGCCAGACGGAGAGCCGTGTCACGATCCTTCCAGTTAAGTAGACGAGCCAGGAGAAGTTTAGGTGGTGCCCCAGGTGGGGGGGGGGGGGGTTTGCTGGTACTCTATAAGCACGCTCCATGGCAAAAATCGGGGAGAAGTCATCACCCAGGGTTTCTTTTAGCCACGTCTCCTGGAAACGGTCTGGGTACTGACCCTCTGCACGCTCCGGTAAACCAATAATAGGTATATTATTTAGGCGTAGCCGGTTCTCAAGGTCATCAATTTTTTGTTGCCCTGTATCCGTTTTGTTGGACACAGAAGAAAGTTTGGACACCATCGCAGAAACTCTATCTTCCAATTGGGAAACAAGAGACTCTACCTCCGTCAAGCAGCCACACATAGATTGCAGATCTTGTCGCAGAAGACCAACATCAATTTTGATCTCTTCTATTTTACCCGTCAGTGAAGTCTTGTAAGCCGTGATAGCCTGGAGAAATTGGTGGGAGACCTGACGCAGGGTAGGTTCCTCTTCCTGCTCATCTCCTGAAAGACTAGCCCGTGGTGGATCCACAGATTTAGGTGTGTTACATCGTAAGGATCTAGTGCTTTCTGGAGGATAATTTCAAAAAAGTATTTTAATTTCTCCGAGGCAGAGGGTCCTTTAGCTTGATTGGTTTTCATAGTAACAATAGGAGACAGGCACTGACGTCTGAGGTGAAATGCACAGTATCTTCCAATATAGACAAAATTGGTGGATGTCTCAGAAGATAAATCCCGCCAGTAAAGTAATGAAAGTCCAGAAAATTTTAGTACAGAGTCTCCAACTGTGCACCACATATCAATGTAAATGTCAATCAGACAGCACAGCAGGTAAGTGGTGATAACTGAACCAGAGTCCAAAGGCCAAGTAGTGGAATAATGTTTCACACGAGGCAACGCCGGCCCAATGTATAATAAAAGAACAGATGAGTACTGTGAGCAAAGTATACTCAGATCATGCAGCGCTTCAAGCAGCCCAGTATAAGCCAGTAACTTCTGCAGCTGTGCCCACCATGCACAGGGTCACACAGGCACTTCCTTCTCAGAGCTGGTAAGTATGGAACGTGGGTTAGGGAAGCTGCAGTCTTTGTAGCCAGGAATCACCTACCCCGTCTGTAGCGATCTCCTGGAAGTCTGTGCAGCAAGCTGAAGAATGCTGCAAGCACGTGTGTCCGCTGTGATGTCGGCTGCAAATGGCGGCTCCGGCCTCTGTCCAGCGACCCACCACGTGGTACCCCCAACGGTCGGGAATACAGTAAAGAAACTCGCCGATGGACGCGGCAGCCTCACAGGTCAAGAATCCTCCGGTGCAGCAGTCCGGTAAGTGAGGGATGGGTGCCAAAGAAGCAGGATTCTAGTCAGGATTGCTGGAGCTCCGGTTCACACGTCCTCTCAGGCTGCCATCCAAGCCACGTCCCCATGGTTTCGTGATGTTAAGGACTACAAACATGGTAAAATTTACAGCTGGCAAAAAGATCCCATGAATGGGAATGGCCCTACATTTATAAGAAATGTCCAGAAAAGGAAAAGATGCTCGCAGACAGCTGATACCATCGGTCTGAATTCGACACCTTTTTTAGGGGGAGATCCAGAACCGTTCATACAAGAAGGGGCGGCCGCAAGCAAAGGCGGAGATACAAATGCAAAACCGAAGGGAACCAGACGTCAGTGGCATGCGTCACGGAACAAGGATCAGAAGACACATTGAATCACCTGGTGATAAATATATCTTCTCGACCACTGTCAGATATTGAAATGTCTCTACTCAACAAAGATCTTTCATTTTGTCCATCCACTAAGATTGATTGGTTCCAGTTGGAATTGGACTTATATGCAGTTTTTTCGTAAGGTTAAACGGAAAAAAAAATCTGCGATCAGTTCCACTGATGTAGATAGAACCCCATGTGTGTTATCTCTGAATAGGGTAGGATTATACAAAAATAGTGGATGGCAGCCGTACACTAATGAACCTATTATTGAAGCATTTATGTCAGCAGTGAAATTTTGTGTACTGGAACTTAAATGTAAAATGGAGGGTACTTCATATTTCCATTCCAATCTCACATGTGCATTGTCTACTGCCCTCAGGAACATTTCTGGCAATGTGTCCCTGACGATCAAGCCAGCCGACAAAGGTGGGGCCTTGGTCGTCATGGACACATCACTATATTTAGATGAATTATTGTGCCAAATTGAGGATGATATTCAACGTAGGATTCAGGATATTTTGAATACAGCTATATCTAGTGGTCTTATTGATAGTGATCTGAAAGATTTTTTGACTGTCACTCATCTGGTAACCCCGGTTCTTTACTGTCTCCCTAAGATACACAAGTGTTTGTCTAGACCTCCTGGATGGCCAATTGTGTTGGGGAGGGACTCCATATTTGGTCCAATTGCAGTCTTTCTTGTTAAGTCTTCCTATATTCAAGACACTACAGATTTCTTACTTAAAATTGCTGAGGTTAAATTGGAGGGTACCATCATACTGGCAACTTTTGATGTTTGTAGTCATATACGTCTATAAACTATACAAGAGGGATACAGGTTGTATTTGAGGCTTTGAGTGGTTCTGAACACTCTGTTGAATGTGTCGAGTTTCTCATGGAGCTTCTTGAAGTTGTTCTCACTGAAAACTATTTTATGTTTCGTGAGTCTTTCTATGTGCAGAAGAGGGGTACCGCCATGGGCTCAAATGTTGCACCCACATATTCCAAAATGTTCATGGCTGGCCTTGAAGAATGCATCGTCTATATATCCCACCACTTCAGCCATGTGCTGAGGTGGTGGAGATATATCGGCGATGTGTTCGTGATTTGGTCTGGGTCTCAGACCGAATTACAGCAATTTTTTTAATTTCTCAATGTCATGGATCCTGACATCAAGTTTACCATGACGACATCACTGGTGTTTCTTACATTTTTGGATGCTTTGGTTTACAGGTAGGGAGATAATCTACTGACAGACCTCTATACCAAACCAACGGATCGCAATAATTTGCTTTTGTTTGATAGCCAGCATCTGAGGCTAATGGTAGAGTCCCCCACTATGGCCAGATGCTGAGGGTCAAGCGCATAGTTTCTGACCCTCAGCACCTTACGGCGCAATTGGATCAGATGAACCATAAATTTGTTAGGAGACGTTATCCGCGTCACCTTCTAAATAGACAGTTGGACAAGGTGAACAAGATAATTAGGGCTAATTTGTTGGTCTCCTCTAACGGAAATCAACCGACTCATATCCCCTTTATTTACAACTACAGTTGAGCGATAAAATTGGCAACATTATTTGCCGTGAGTGGCATATGTTACATAGTCTGGCAAACAAGGTACCGGAATTTGGTCGACCCCCCATGCTGGCGTACAGAAGAGGTAAAAATGTATGTCATCAATTAGTGCATGCTGACGTTGGTTCTGAACGGAATGTTAGACAATGTTAGACCTTGATACCCTGTAGGGTTGGCTGTTACCCATGCCTGAATTGCTGCCGTCTTTAACCCGTTAGTGATCGGCCCATAGTCTTTTTACGTCGGTCACTAACGGGCCTTATTCCGATGCCATAGACTTTTTACGTCGCGGCATCGGAATAAGTAAACAGAGCAGGGAGCAAGGCCCACAGGTCTGCCTGTAATGACTGCCTAATAGATCATGCCGCAGGCCAGAAGTATTGCAGTGTATTATAATAGCGATCGCAGAATCGCATATTAAAGTCCCCTAGTGGGACTAGTAAAAAAGTTTACAAAAAAGTTTAATAAAGTTAATTAAAAAAAATGTGAAAAAAAAATGAAAAACCCACTTTTTCCCCTTACAAACTGCTTTAGTATTAAAAAAAACAAAATAAAGTAAAAAAGTTACACATATTTGGTATCGCCGCGTCCGTAACAACCCCGACTATAAAGCTATTACATTACTTAACCCGCACGGTGAACGCCGTAAAAAATTTAATAAAAAAAGATGGAAAAATTGCTGTTTTCTGTGAGTCCTGACTTTAAAAAAATTTGATTAAAAAGTGATCAAAAAGTCGCATCTACTCCAAAATGGTACCAATAAAAACTACAAGTCATCCCGCAAAAAAAAAGCCCTCATACAACTGCATCAGCAAAAAACTAAAAACGTTACGGCTCTTCAAATAATTTTGAAAAAAAAGCGTTTTTACTGTGTAAAAGTAGTAAAAGATACAAAAAATATACAAATTTGGTATCGTTGCAATTGTAACAACCCGCTGAATAAAGTTATTGTGTTATTTATAGCACACGGTAAACGGCGTAGATTTAGGATGCAAAAAAGAGTGGCGAAATTTCTGATTTTTTTCTATTCCCCCCACAAAAAAGTTAATAAAAGTTAATCAATAAATAATATGTACCTCAAAATGGTGCTATTAAAAAATACAACTTGTCCCGCAAAAAACAAGACCTTAGACAGCTATGTCGACGCAAAAATAAAAAAGTTATAGCTCTTGGAATGCGACGATGGAAAAACTTAAAAAATAGCTTGGTCATTAACGTCTAAAATAGGCTGGTCATTAAGGGGTTAAACATCCCCTAAGTAACACCATTTTCAAAATTGGGCATTTTTTGACATGGTCATCCATCAGATCACGTAGTCTATATCTTGAAGTGTCGCTGTGGATTATTATATATAGGGGAAACGACCAATGAATGCCGTATAAGGATTAATAATCATAAGTCCACTATACGTACCAAGAGGCTTGATCTCCCAGTTTTGCAGCATTTTGTTAACGCTGGTCATACCGTTAGGGACCTCAAGTTTTGGTTTGTAGATTATTATATCCTCCCCACTTAGACGTGGCGGCTTGAGGGTTGTCAAAATTAAGCGTTGAGAGTTGGAGTGGATTATTAAATTAAACACCTTGGCACCCAATGGTCTTCTTAACCTTGAATTTAAAGTGGGTCTGAAGTTCGCCTGATGTGCATTTGGGTATTGGGTAGTTGTCTGGTTTTCTCCCCTTCTTGTTCTGCCTGTGTCTCCCTCCTTAATAGGTTAACATATAACATTCTGCTTCTGTGATTGATTCAATTCTTGATACTCTACAGATTGTCTTATACAGTAAGCTTCTTTTTAATATGGTTTTGTTTTATTCCAGATGGTCTTTTACTGCCCCTTTTGGACCCATAAATTGATTGTGTTCATCATCCATTACCTACTATATCGATTTAATATGTCTTTGTAATCTTTATTTATCTTTGATATTTTTTACTCCGTGGGATCTATTCATCTTTTTATGTTCACAGTTGTATATTTATTAACATATAATCATATGTCCCGGTGTGCAGTATTCTATAAATGTATCCTTGTGTTAGTTGTGGGTTATCCTCCATTCTATACTAGTATACACTTACCTTTACATATCCCTATGTGCCCCTTCTGTGGAGAGACATATATACTCTCTCTGTCTGGGGGATCCCTTTGGCATATTGCCAGGTTTGCTCCATCAATATATGGTGGAGAAGTACGGGTTATTATAGGTGTTTAGTGGATTGGATAAAATTTACAACCTAAACATATTTATGGGTTGTTTTCCCCTTTATGTTAGGGCTACATATATACATAAAACGAAATTTGGTTTTTAAACCATACCTAATAGAAACTCCCAAAAAATGCAATAATTATATCACACGGTGCCATTTCCGAAAGAAGCAATATATATAACAAAAGAAAATAAAATTATTTTTTTCAGAAACACAAAAGGCACTCTTGGGTTGTTAAAAAATTATGAAAAATACTTTATTGAACTCGAAATAATTTTTAGAATATTAATATATGAAAAGGGAAAAGGGGAAATGGACACAGTTATTAAAAAACAACAATAAGGTCAATTGCATAAACAAGAGAAACTGCTGGGTTGTGTTCACACTTGCGGTTTCCACATATATATAGATTGTTATCCTCAAGCTGGCAATAATTCCTATTCAAAAGAATTAATAATAAGATTGTAAGGAAGGTTTTCCTTTACATAATAGTTCCTGTCATAAGGGCATAACCACGATGTATAGAAGAAATGGATTTACGGCGTGTTTATTTTGCTCTTCCTTTTCAGATGTTGGATCCTGTTTTTTTAGGGATCAGGGGTAAATGATAGTCTGTTCCTAGACCTTTAAGTTCAATGTTAGTCCCTCCCGATCTCTAACGTTATTTCAGGAGGCCGTTTCCCAGTTGTTTTTATACGGCAATTCCAACTCCTATTGCATATATACATTTTTACCTCTAGTCATCCGGAGAACACCGGGAGGCCACGTGGAGGAACAGCAGGTTTAGCGGGAGGCTCAGAAGGTTCTCACAAGGTGAGTTCCGGCTCATGTGGCCATATATTCTTTTATGCCTTTAAATTCGCTATGATTTTCAAGTAACATAAATCTTACTTCTCAGATGCACAGAGTCACTCCACGGTACACACGAAGAGGCACAGGATCCAAAGGACGAGAGCACACACCGCTAGAAAGGTAAGTTCGGAATCGTACAATGTTATTTTCCATGTCGGATGGAGAAGAAAAGGAAAGTAATAACTCCAATCAGAGAAAAGGTCACCTATGAGTCACTGGAATTATTTGTACTATAATCACTTATATGGACTGCAGAGCACCTCTGTAGAACTGGTATCTGTATAAGGGTATTGTGAAATAACTTACCACAGTCTCTATAGCATTACAATACCATTTATTTTTAGGACTATGGCCACAAATATGGTGTCAACAGGATAACCCAGTCTCTGCTTCTAGCTCCATGTGTGTTGCTAGCTCCACAATTGTTGTCTCAGACCCTAGAGCCCAGGCACTTTTTTGGGGGGACTTTTCCTTTGATCATAACTGAACGTTTCTTTTTACAGATTTGAAAATAAAAAAACGATCCTTGAATATTTTTGTATTTTCAAAGTTGCTTAGGTTACTGCAACCTATTTTTCACTTCATAGACTTAGGTCCCTGAAGTATGTCATATCTCAGAAAGCGTGCCTTATACTTGATATTCTGAAAATTACCTCTGTCTTCACATTCTTTGACAGATTGAAAAAAAAGATAATACCACAGCTCTTCCAGTTCAGAGTGTTCCTGCCAAGTTGAGAAAAAGAAACAGTAGAGGATGTGGAAAATACATATCTAATTTGAAGTTGGCTTTACTACTAACTTTCCCAAGGGCGAATAGGTCACAGTAAAAAAATAAAAGTTGAATTAATTACTCCTGGAATTTTATGTAATGGAGAGTGTGCTGGTACTAATAACCATATAACATTTTATTTAGTGAGTAGCGCTACAAATACATTAATAAGCTGCTCTGCTAGTAGTAATAAGTAGATTTGGATCAAGTGTTCTTAACTTTTCCATGAGGACCCAGATTATGTCTGTATGACAGCTGTGAATGATAGTGACTAGTGTTTTAATAGTATTATTTTCCTTTTAAATACATTACCACTGACTTTATATCTTGTTGATTAATAAACGTATTAATGTATTATATATTGACCCCTGCTCGATCACGCAATGCAAATTAATGAGCTAATGGATTGATCCTTGTCCCAGAGTCCATTAATTTATGTGGTTTGATTGATGGCTCTGTGCACTCCTGCATGCAGAGCCATTGGCTGGATCGGTTTGTCACACTGACACAGATCTTTTACTGTGACAGGGAACTGAAATAATCAGTTCTCTATCACTAAAAAAACATGAACACATCGCTCATATTGACCACTGTGTTCCAAAATGCAGAACTGTTAGTGGAAATTTGACCAAGCTATTATTTTTTTTAGAACTATGCTGCCAGCATGGAGGTAGAAATAAGCCCCATGCCAAATATTGCCTAATGGCCTCTGCCAGATACCCTGCCTGCCTTCTATGACAGTACACCCTACTCAGTGTCTGAAGAAAGTCACTGGAACCAATACCATAAATATATAACACAATTTGATCAAAATATGCGCTAAGAACCTTCCTATTGTAAGTAGATTTAGCAGTAATGCATATTCATTTATTTATAGTGTTTTGGTGACATTGGTGTTTGCAGTGTGCTGTCACCATTTTCTTGTGTGCTGTATAAATTTGCAGTCACAGGCGTTCTTGCACCTGCATACACGTTTTGTTTCAAAAGACATGTATTTTCCTTCTCCCGACACTTCAGTAACGTTACTGTGGGAGTAAGTGACAGCACAGCATGATCTCGCGAGATCACACTGCTGTGAGCAGGGCCGGCCTTAGGGGTGTGCAAGGACGCTGCCCTCTCCAAGCATGTAGGGGTCGCCAATGGGCTCTGCCTCTACCTCTACTCTGTGCTCTGTTCTTAGTTACACACACACACACACACACACACGGACTAAGAGCCGAGGAACAAGAGAAGAGGAGGAATCTCCGCCCACAGCTCGTCCTGCACGAAGTCTGTCAGCCTGGAGAGATGGTGAATGTCTCTGTGTATCCTTGTGTGTGTGTGTGTGTGTGTGTGTGTCAGTGTGTCAGTGTGTGTGTGTGTGTGTGTGTGTGTGTATACAGTATGTGTCTCTGTGTTTGTATGTGTATATGTTACAGTGTGCGTGTGTAGTGGGTATACAGTATGTGTCTCTGTGTATACAGTATGGGTCTCTGTGTTTGTATGTCTGTGTGTGTGTGTGTGTGTGTGTGTGTGTGTGTGTCTGCATGTGTTTACATCTCTTTGTAAAAGTGTGTGTTCAATATTAAAGTAGAACAGATAAAACTAAGATATCTGTGCTGCCTCCTATATACCCTGCTGCCCCTATATACCCCGCTGCCACCAATATATCCTGCTGCCCCCTATATATCCTGCTGCCCCTTATCTAACCTGCTGTCCCTTATCTAACCTGCTGCCCCTTATATAACCTGCTGCCTCCTATATATTCAGCTGCCCCTATATACCCTGCTGCCACGTGCCACCTATATATCCTGCTGCCCCTCTATATCCTTCTGCCCCTTATATAACCTGCTGCCCTTTATATAACCTGCTGCCTCCTATATACCCTGCTGTCCCTTATATACCCTGCTGCCCCCTATATATCCTGCTGCCCCTTATATGCTCACACACGGACTAAGAGCTGAGGAACAAGAGAAGAGGAGGAATCTCCACCCACAGCTTGTCCTGCACGAAGCCTGTCAGCATGGAGAGATGGTGAGTGTCTCTGTGTATCTGTGTGTGTGTGTGTGTGTGTGTGTGTGTGTGTGTACAGTATGTGTCTCTGTGTTTGTATGTGTATATGTTACAGCATGTGTGTGCGTCTCTGTGAATACAGTATGTGTCCCTATGTTTGTATGTGTATATATTACTGTGTGTGTGTGTGTGTGTGTGTGTGTGTGTGTGTGTGTGTGTGTGTGTGTAGTGGGTATAAAGTATGTGTCTCTGTGTATACAGTATGTGTCTCTGTGTTTGTATGTCTGTGTGTGTCTACATGTGTTTACGTCTCTTTGTAAAAGTGTGTGTTCAATATTAAAGTAGAACAGATAAAACAAAGATATCTGTGCAGCCTCCTATATACCCTGCTGCCCCTATATACCCTGCTGCCCCTTATATAACCTGCTGCCTCCTCTATACCCTGCTGCCCCTGTATATCCTGCTGCCCCTTATATAACCTTATGCCCCTTATATAACCTGCTGCCTCCTATATACCCTACTGTCCCTTATATACCCTGCTGCCCATATATAGCCTGCCCTTATATACTCTGCTGCTTCCTATATACCCTGCTGCCCCCTATATATCCTGCTGACCCTATATATCCTCCTGCCCCTTATATACTCTGCTGCCTCCTATATACCCTGCTGCCCCTATATACCCTGCTGCCCCTATATATATCCTGCTACCCCCTATATATCCTGCTGCCTCTTATATAACCTGCTGCCTCCTATATACCCTGCTGCCCCTTATATACCCTGCTGCCCCTTATATACTCTGCTGCCATTATATATATGCCTTTGTGTGTGTGTTTATAAGTGTCTGTAGGTATAGTTATCATCTACGACATTACCTGTACTTGAATCTGTAACACACTGTGTTATTTTCACGTAGGGTTTGTGAACCCACTGGGCCGTACCGTCTTGGCGGTAAGGCAGCTGGCCAACAGGACGCAGGTCAAAGTCTATAGTTCATATAGGGTACCTGTGGCAGCCCGGACAGTAGCAAGGCAAGCTAGGCAGGAACTTGGCAGCAAGTAGGCGTCAGGCGTGGAGAAGCAGGACAGGCGTGGAATGCAGCACAGCACGGCAACAGCTCAGCACGGCACTAGATCAGGATACAAGTATAGGATACAGGAATAGGAACACTGGGAGCAGGAACACTAGGGGGCCATATGCAAGACAGACTAGGAAAACATAACAAAGCTCAGGCATAGAACTAGCTGGACCCCTCTTATAGTCCAGAGTACTCACGGGTCAAAGTTCAAGAACGAGGTCCGGTGCACCCTACGGGATCCGGCAGTGGTGAGTAGACGCGAGCGCTGGCTTCTCCAGAGGAGGAGGCTGTGGCCAGCGCTTGCTGACTCGTGGCTGCGGCTTTCAGGGGGAGAACGGAGCTGACAGCCCGCAGCCACGAACATGACAGTATCCCCCCTCTTACGCCCCCTCTTCTTGGGACCAGAGCGAGAGGGAAACTTTTTCAGAAGAGCAGGAGCATTAAGGTTCTCCTCTGGCTCCCAAGACCTCTCTTCAGGACCAAATCCCCTCCAATCCACCAAATAAAAGGTCTTTGCTCTCACTCTTTTGGTGTCTAGGATCTCTTGAACCTCAAAGGTGTCTAAAGGGCCGCTGGCAACAACCACAGGGCTAGGAGTCTTGGTGTAGCGGCTCAGGACCACTGGCTTCAGGAGGGATACATGGAAGGAGTTGGGGATCTTGAGGGTAGGAGGCAGCCAAAGCTTATAGGCGACAGGGTTGATTTGCTGCAGGATCTCGAATGGTACGAGGAACCTGGGAGCAAACTTGCATGACGGCACTCTTAGTCGAATGTTTCTGGAGGACAGCCAGACCTTGTGTCTGCCCTCCGTTTCATACGGTCAACTGCCAGCAGGATGGAGGATCGAGTCTGCCGCCAAATCTGTAGAAAGTCCCTAAAGGCCACGTCAGCAGCTAATACCTTGGATGAATTAGGAACCGGGAGAGGTATTCGTTGGTGTTAGCCAAGGACTATGAAGAACGGAGTGTTCCTTGTTGACTCGCTGGTATGATTGTTGTAGGAGAATTCAGCCCACGGAAGCAACTGTACCCAGTCATCATGTTGCCTAGAGACGAAGTGACGTAGGTAGTTCTCCAAGATTTGATTGATCCTCTCGACCTGTCCATTGGACTGAGGATGGTAGGCCGAGGAAAATTCCAACTTCACACCTAGAATTCCGCAGAGGGCTCTCCAGAACCTCGAGGTGAACTGAACCCCCCGATCAGACGCAATATGCTGTGGCAAGCCGTGCAGGCGGAAGATGAGTTGGATAAAAAGCTTGGCCAGTTGAGGAGCAGATGGAAGACCAGTCAGAGGAACGAAGTGGGTCATTTTCGAAAATCGATCCACCACCACCCAGACAGTAACAAAGTCCATAGTTATATGCTGCCAGGGAGCATCGGGCACAGGCAATGGCTGGAGCAGACCAGCGGGTCTGGAGTGAGCGACGTTGTTAGCTGCACACACAGAGCAGGAGGAAACAAAGTCCATAACATCTTTGGGCAGCATGGGCCACCAGAAATGACAAGCAATCAAATGCCGGGTCTTACAGATCCCCGCGTGACCTGCCAGTCTAGAAGCGTGTCCCAAGCGGAGGACTCTCCTTCGGTCAGCCATGCGCACAAAAGTCCTCACTGGAGAAGTATCCACATACCCTAGACTTGCCCCTGGAACCTCTCTGGAACAGGAGTGCACCAGCACGGACAGAGGACGCGTCCACCTCCAACGAAAACTGCAGGGAAACGTCTGGGTGATGGAGGATAGAGGCTGACGTGAAGGCACTCTTCAGGGTATTGAATGCGGACTCTGCCTCAGGAGTCAACACCTTGGCGTTCATGCCCTTCTTGGTGAGGTTAGAGATTGGAGATGTCAGTGAAGAGAAGTTTGGCATGAACTGTCTATAAAAATTGGCGAATCCCAGAAAGCGCTGTATGACCCTCAAGCCTTGAGGACGTTTTTGATGAGTCACAGGATCTGGAGAAAAAATCAAGATGTCATCAAGATAGACTACTACACAAACATAGAGGAGGTCACGGAAAATGTCATTAATAAACTCCTGGAAGACCGTGGGGGCATTACACAAGCCGAAGGGCATTACTAGATATTCATAGTGTCCGTCCCGGGTGTTAAATGCCGTCTTCCATTCGTCACCCTGGCAAATCCGGATTAGGTTGTAAGCCCCCCGCAGGTCTAACTTGGAAAAAATCTTGGCACCACGTATACGGTCAAATAATTCTGAGATCAATGGCAATGGATACTTATTTTTCACCGCGATCTGGTTGAGACCCCGGTATTCTATACAGGGACGAAGAGGACCATCCTTCTTTTTGACGAAGAAGAACCCGGCTCCTGCCGGGGAGGAAGACTTGCGTATGAAGCCCCGCTCCAAGTTCTCTCTAACATAGGCGGACATAGACAGAGTCTCTGGCAGAGAGAGAGGATATACCCTGCCACGGGGAAGGGAAGCACCAGGAACCAGCTAGATAGGACAGTCATACGCCCCATGTGGGGGCAGTGTCTCCGCCTCTTTCTTGCTGAAGACGTCCGCAAATGAAGCAAAATGACTATGCAATCCTGCCAGTGACTGAGGCAGAGGAGACTGAGCGGAACGAATCTGTCCCAGGCAACGATTGTGACACTCGGGACCCCACTGGAGAACCTCTCCAGAGTTCCAGTCCAGGACTGGGGCATGCAATCGGAACCAAGGCAGGCCCAGGAACACAGGATCAACGGCTCTGGGTAGGACATAGAACGAGAACAGTTCGGAGTGGAGAGCCCCTACTTGGAACCTCAGTGGTTTGGTCACAGCAATAACTGGGTCTGGCAGGGGTAGGCCATCCACTGAAGTAATTGTCAACTGGCTCTCCATAGGGGTGGTAGACAACTGAAGAAGGTCCACCAGATCTCTACGGATGAAATTAGCAGCGAATCCAGAGTTCAGATACGCAGAGACCTGATGCGTTTTCTCGCCGGACACTATGGTCACTGGTATGGACAATTTAGACGGAAGTCCTTTTTTTACCCAGGGTTGGCACTCCTAGCAACCCTAGGCTTTGGGGCTTTTGGGAGCACAGGCACACAAGATGGCCACCGAGGCCGCAATAAAGACAAAGTCCCGAAGTGCGTCTGCATTGTCTCTCCTGGGTGGATAGCTTACCCCGGTCCATGATCACGGACTCCTTAGGAGGATCGACATCTGAGGACAGCATTGGTTACTGCAAAGTAGGGACCAGACTAGGAAGACCTCCCTCCCGACGAACCTCTTGGAGGCGTTCTCGGATCCGCATATCAATCCGGGCGGACAGAAGGATAAGGTCCTCCAGGGTAGATGGCAGGTCTCCAGCGGCAAGTTCGTCCTTAATTTTAAAGGACAGTCCATGCCAGAATGCAACTACCAGGGCCTCATTGTTCCATAACAGTTCTCCCGCCAGGGTGCGGAAGTGGATGGCGTACTCACTCACGGAGGTATCTCCTTGGCGTAGTTTAATCAAGGAAGCCATGAGACCCGTCCAGGCTCCTCAAACACCATTAGAAAAGTCCAGAGAAAGGCTTGGAAGTCACGGGTCTCTGGACCTTGTCTCTCCCAGATAGGGTTCGCCAATGCAAGAGCCCTGCCAGTGAGGACAGAGATGACGAAAGCGACCCTTGCACCGTCAGATGAAAATGTCCTAGAATACAGGCTGAAATGGATCTGGCACTGGTTCAAAAATCCACAACAGGAACCTGTGTCTCCTTCATAGCGGTCCGGAAGAGGCAAATAGAAACGCGGGTCGACACTGCCAGGAGGTGTAGCCTGCGGATCAACACTGCCAGGAAGTGTAGCAGGAGGAACGACAGCTCTTGCTTCCTGCTGACGTACGAGAATGTTCAAAGCCTGGAGGAGTTGGTCCTGTCGAAACTGGAGGTCCAGCAAATCCTACTCAGACAGTTATCACTGTGTTATCTGTGGTGTTACATAGGATTGCAGGTAACACTACTACATAATTTGTACTCAGAGAGTTATCACTTTGTTATCTGTAGTGTTACATAGGGCTGCAGATAACATCCACTACATTATCTGTACTCTGAAAGTTATCACTGTATTATCTGTGGTATTACATAGGACTGCAGGTAACGTCTACTGCATTATCTGTACTCAGAGAGTTATCACTGTGTTATCTGTGGTGTTACATAGGACTGAAGGTAACGTCTACTACATTATCTGTACTTAGAGAGTTATCACTGTGTTATCTGTGGTGTTACATAGGACTGCAGGCAATATCTACTACATTATCTGTTCTCAGAATGTTATCACTGTGTTATCTGTGGTGTTACATAGGACTGCAGGTAACGTCTACTATGTTATCTGTACTTAGAGAGCTATCACTGTGTTATCTGTGATGTTACATAGGACTGCAGGCAATATCTACTACATTATCTGTGCTCAGTTAGTACTGTATGTTATCTGTTGTGTTACATAGGGCTGCACATGAAATGTACAACATTATCTGTACTGGGTATATATGGGTCTGTTTGTGAATGTGTCTTTGTGCTTGTATATATGTGCCTTTTATGTATTTGTATATGGGTCTGTCTGTGTATTTATCTGCCGGTGTGTGTATATGTGTCTGTACGTCGATATATTTACCTGTATGTATATATTCCAGATATGTGTATGTATATTTTCCTGTATGTCTAAATATCTGTCTTTATGAATGTACAGTATATATGTTCCAGCGTGTCTATATATGTGGTTAATTTTTGGTTTGTGTAGGGGGCGGCAATAGAGCGTCCCGCACAGAGCGCCATTCAACCTAAGGCCGGCCCTGACTGTGAGTACAGCTAAACATGAATGAAGAGAAGTGTATGACGCTGATTGGTCAGCGTCATACACTTCTCTTTACAGTGCCCATTTGGTCAAAAGTAAAAACACGCCCACTTGGGCTTTTAGAAGAAATTAGCATAAAACGAAAAATAGTCATAACTCCGTCAAAAATAAACGTTTAAAAAAAAAAAAAAACTTTTGTTATCTACATTACAGCGACTATCAGATTAGGTAAGAGATAGGGCACATATAAACTGGTGACAGAGCCTCTTTTAACCCCTTCCCGACATCCGCCGTGTATATACGGCGCTGCCGGGAAGGTGTTCCCGAAAAGCGCAGTACAGTTACAGCGCAGTGATGGTGCGGGCTCAGAAACAGAGCCGGCACCATCAACGCGGGATGACAGCTGTATTATACAGCTGGCACCCTCCTGTAACTGCCAGGACCGGAGCTATTCTCCGATCCGGCAGATTAACCCCCTCAGATGCTGCGCTCAATAGCACAGCGCAGCATCTGTTTTAACCCGACCGGCAACCCAGTGACGCAATCGCTGGGTTGCTGTGGCAATCGGACGCCAGAAAATGGCGTCCGAGTCTGCCTTGTACGGGAGCCGATGAGGACCCGCCTGCGGCGTCTCCTCATAGGCTTGCTGTCAGTGAATAACTGACAGCGCTAATACACTGCACTACGTATGTAGTGCAGTGTATTAGAGTAGCGATCAGGGCATCAGGCCCTCATGTCCCCTAGTGGGACACGTAAAAAAAAGTTAAAAAAAGTTAATTAAAATGTGGTAAAACAATAAAAACACACACATTTCAAATCAAAATAAAGCTAAACTGACTTTTTTCCCATAGTAAGTCTTTTATTATGGGAAAAACTGTAAAAATTAAAAAAACTATACATAATTGGTATCGCCGCGTCCGTAACGACCCAAATTACAAAACTGTTATGTAATTTATCCTGCACGGTGAACGCTGTAAAAAAAAAAACATGAAAAACAACGCCAGAATCTTTGTTTTTAGGTCACATCTCCTTCCAAAAAATGCTATAAAAAGTGATCAAAAAGTCCCATTTACTCCAAAATAGTACTAATAAAAAACTACAATCCGTCCCGCAAAAAATAATCCCTGACACCGCTTTGTGCACGCAAAAATAAAAAAGTTATGGGTCTTAGAATAAGTCGACACAGAAAACAAATGATTTTATAAAAAAAGTGATTTTATTGTGCAAAAGCTGCAATACATAAAAAAACTATATAAATTTGGTATCGCCGTAATCGTATCGACCCGCAGAATAAAGCTAACATGTAATTTAGGGAGCACTGTGGATGCCGAAAAAAAACCCAATAAAAAAACTATTCCAGAATTGCATGTTTTTGGTCATTTCCTTTACCAAAAAATGAAATAAAAAGTGATCAAAAAGTCATATGTGTTCTAAAATGGTACCAATAAAATCTACAGCCCGTCTCGCAAAAAACAAGCCAGCACACCACTCCATCAGCCGAAAAATAAAAAAGTTATGGCACTAGTAATGCGGTGATGAAAAACATCTCAATGCGCAGGCCGGAGGGGAACATTCCTTCAGTTTCAGGGCCCTAGTATTTAGGAACTAGGAAAGGGAATGGACATAGCACATCCGCTGGAAGCGAGGGTGCCCGTATTATACCAGCGCAAAACTTTCCCAGCAATATTTCCCAAACTACGAAGGAGAAAAAGTCCCCAAAAGGTGCAGAGCGTTACAAAAGGGGGATAAGAAAGAAAACCGTTTATCAGTGTGACACCGGCCTGCGCATAACAGATCGCTTCACAGCGTAACACACATCTATGGATAATTGTATTATTTACCCCATTATTATACCCTCTCATTATGCCCTGATGTACTCCGCACAAATTACATATGCCACCACATTATAAACTGAAATACCAGCAAAACCCCAAACAAAACTATTACCAAGCAAAATCCATGCTCAAAATGGCGGTCTTTCCCTTCTTAGCCCTACAGTGTGCCCAAACAGCAATTTATGGCCACAAGTAAGGCATTACCATACCCGGGAGAACCCGCTTAACAATTTATGGGGTAAGATTCTCTAGGGGCACAACATCTTGTGCGGTGAATAGGCAGATCAGTGGAAAAATTGCAATTTTCAATTTGCACCATCCACTGCATATTCATTTCTGAAAAACACCTGTGGAGTCTAAATTCTCACTACACCCCTTGATAAATGCCTTTAGGGGTGTAGTTTCTAAAATGGGGTCACTTTTGTTTGGTACATCAGTGGTTTTGCAAATGCAACATGGCGTCCGCAAACCATTCCAGCAAAATCTACACTCCAAAAAATAAATACCGCTCCCTTTTCTTCTGAATGCTCCCATATATGTAAACAGCTGATTATAACCACATATGGGGTGTTACTGTACTCTTGAAAAATGTCTTTACAAATGTTGGGGTGCTTTTTCTTCTCTATTCCTTGTAAAAATGAAAAATGTTGATCTAAAACTACATCTTGTTGGAAAAAAAAAATATTTTTCATTTTCATGGCTTAATTCTAATTAATTCAGCAAAAAACCTTTGGGATCAAAATTTAAACTATACCCCTAGATGATACCTCAGGGGGTGCAGTTTCCCAAAGGGAGTCACTTTTGGGGTGTTTCCACTGTACTAGTACTACAGGGCCTCAGCAAATGTGACATGGCGCCCAGAAACCATTCCAAAATCCAAATGGTGCTAGTTCCATTCTGAGCCCTACCGTGTGTCCAAACAGATGTTTGTGACCACATGTGGGGTATTGTTTTACTCGGGAGAAGTTGCTTTACAAATGTTGCGGTGCTTTTTCTCCTTCAGTCCTTGTGGAAATGAAAAAAAAATACCTAAACCTACATTTTCTTTGAAAAAATTTAGATTTTCATTTTTACGGCCTACTTCCAATAAGTTCTGTAAACCACTTGTGGGGTCAAACTGCTCACTGTACCCCTAGATAATTTCCTCATGGGGTGTAGTTTCCACTTGTTGGGGGTTTTCACTGTTTTGTCCCCTCAGGGGCTTTGCAAATGCGACATGGCCTCCGCAAACCATTCCTGCTAAATTTGAGTTCCAAAAGCCAAATGGCGCTCTTTCCCTTCTCAGCCTCGCCTTGTGTACAAACAGCCGTTTATTACCACATGTGGGGTACTTTTTTACTCGGAAGAAATTTCTTTACAAATTTTATGGTGCTTTTTCTCCTTTAGTCCTTGTGGAAATGAAAAAAAAAAAAATTAGCTAAACCTACATTTTATTTGAAAAAATGTAGATTCTCATTTTCACAGCCTACTTTCAAAAATGTCTGCAAGAAACGTGTGGGGTCAAAATGCTCACTATACCCCTAGATAGTTTCCTCAAGGGGTATAGTTTCCGAAATAGGGTCACTTGTTGGGGGTTTCCACTGTTTTGTCCCCTCGGGGGCTTTGCAAATGTGACATGGCCTCTCAAACCATTCCTGCTAAATTTGAGCTCCAAGAGCCAAATGGCGCTCTTTCCATTCTAAGCCCTGCCGTGTGTCCAAACAACCGTTTATTACCACATGTGGGGTATTGTTTTACTCGGGAGAAATTTCTTTACAAATGTTATGGTGCTTTTTCTCCTTTAGTCCTTGTGGAAATTAAAAAAAATTTGCTAAACCTACATTTTCTTTGAAAAAATGTAGATTTTAATTTTCACAGCCTACTTCCTATAATTTCTGCAAAACACCTGTGGGGTCAAAATGCTCACTATACCCATAGATAATTTCCTCAAGGGGTATAGTTTCCGAAATGGGGTCACTTGTTGGGGGTTTCCACTGTTTTGTCACCTCAGGGGCTTTGCAAATGTGACATGGCCTCCGCAAACCATTTCTCCTAAATTTTAGCTCCAAGAGCCAAATGGCGCTCTTTTCCTTCTAAGCCCTGCCGTGTGTCCAAACAACCGTTTATTACCACATGTGGGGTATTGTTTTACTCGGGAGAAATTGCTCTACAAATGTTGTGGTGCTTTTTCTACTTTAGTTCTTTTGGAAATGAAAAAAAATTAGCTAAACCTACATTTTATTTGAAAAAATGTAGATTTTCATTTTCATGGCCTAGTTCCAAAAATGTTTGCAAAAAAACTGGCAGGTCAAAATGCTTGATACACCCCTAAATAAATTCCTCGAGGGGTGTAGTATCCCAAATGGGGTCACTTTTGGGGGGTTTCCACTGTTTTAGTTCCACAAGACCTGTTCAAATCTGACATGGTTCCTAAAATATATTCTAATAAAAAGGAGGCCCAAAATCCACCAGATGCTCCTTTGCTTCAGAGGCCGGTGCTTCAGTCCAGTAGCACACTAGAGCCACATGTGGGATATTTCCTAAAACTGCAGAACCTGGGCAATAAATATTGAGTTGCATTTCTTGGGTAAAACCTTCTGTGGTACAAAAAAATGGATTAAAAATGAATTTCTGGAAAAAAATAATGAACTTTGTAAATTTCACCTCTACTTTGCCTTAATTCCTGCGCAATGTCTAAAGGGTTAAGAAACTTTCTAAATGGTGTTTTGAATACCTTGAGGGGTGCAGTTTTTAAAATGGGGTGACTTATTGGGGGTTTCTAATATCTAAGGACCTCAAAGCCACTTCACAACTGAACTGGCCCCTGTAAAAATAGCATTTTAACATTTTCTTGAAAATCGGAGAAATTGCTGCTAAAGTTCTAAGCCTTGTAACGCGCTAGAAAAATAAGATGATGTTCAAAAAACGATGCCAATCTAAAGTAGACATATGGGGGATGTTAATTAGCAACATTTTTGTGTGGTATAACTGCCTGTCTTACAAGCAGATACATTTAAATTTAGAAAAATGCAAATTTTTGCAATTTTTCGCTAAATTTTGGTGTTTTTCACAATTAAATACTGAATGTATCGGGCAAATTTTGCCAGTAACGTAAAGTCCAATTTGTCATGAGAAAACAATCTCAGAATCGCTTGGATAGGTAAAAGCATTCCGGAGTTATTACCACATAAAGTAAAACATGTCAGATTTGAAAAATGAGGCTCTGTCCGGAAGGTCAAAAGTGGCCAAAGAGGGAAGGGGTTAAGCAGGAATATGGAGACAAGAGCTTTGACCTTTGTGACTGAAAATCAGTGCCATTCATCTTACTAGAACTTGCAGAAATCCATACACCAGTTGAATGGAACTGATTTACAGTCACAGAAAATCTCTGCAATCAAATCTGCTACGTGTGACTGCACCCTTATAGGGGGTTATACAATGCCTTTAGTATATATATTTGGTTGTGAGCTTAAACATTTAATGTCAGTCAGTATCTATGGGTAATTTTTACCTGCTTTATATGTTACGCTGTATGCCCTGCTTGGCACATTTTTAGCGCTGCTCTATTAGGGTTGTGAATTCCGCTTATCTGCACTGCCCACAGATATATTAGTGAACAGATATCACCAGTTTTAATGTATGATCTGTAAGCTGAAGTCGCCAATGGAACCTGCCACACTTAAGATGTTTGTCTCTCAAAAACAGTCTAAGGTCAGGTGCACATTGGGCATTTGGTGCAGTTTTTATGCAATTTTATAGTCAAAGGCAGGAGTGGATCCATGGGATGGTACTATACAGCAAAATTTTGTCATGTGCAAGTCACATGCCATCTTGCACAAAACGGAACCATCGAGTTTGTGGTACTCCCATACCTCACAACTTTTGAATTCGGAAAAGAGGGTCATTTTTAAGCCACGCCCCCTAACCACACCCAATATTCCGCATAAACACATAAAATCACAGCCAGATCCTTCAGCAAATAGCGCGCGCACATTCTCACTGCGGATCTCTAGACAGTCTGGATATCACAGATATTATATTTCAGGTTATATCGTCTTTAAGTTACTTTTCCTATCTTGGGTATAACATTTGTTCAGGGGCGTAGCTAGGGGGGGGCAGGCGGGGCATGTGCCCCGGGCGCAACTTAGAGGGGGGCGCCAGCGCCACCTCCTCCTGCACTATAATTGTACCTGTGTGTATTGGACACAGGTACAATTAGAAGCATGAATGGCCGGGTACGTTCCGTGCCCGTCCATTCAGCTCTTTTGTACGAGTCGCGCCCCCGTCGCTGAAAGGCGCTGAATGGCAGGCAAAGTCATCCTGCCTAGCCAATCAGCGCCTTTCATAGACGCTTCATTTAACCCCCAGGAGACCTGTGCAGAAGAGAGCAGGTCTCCATTGCTGCCGGCCGGCGTGGGAACGGGATTAAGGTGAGTTTGAATAGTTTTTTTTTTATTGTAATAAAAAAGTGTGTGGCTGTATCTACAGGGGGACTTTATCTGCAAGGGAGACTTTATCTACAGGGGAACTTTATCTACGGGGGGATTTTATCTATGGGGGGCTTTATCTAAACGGGGGAGCTTTATCTACAAGGGGGAATTTATCTAAGGGGGGACTTTGTCTACGGGGGTGTTACTTTATCTATGGGGGGGCTTTATCTACATGGGGGGGGCTTTATCTACAGGGGGGTGTCTATCTACAGGAGGGGGCTATATACTGGGGTGGGCTATCTATGGAGCACGATATACATGGGTGGGCTATATCTACAGGGGGGCTATATACAGGGGTGGGCGATCTATGGAGCACTATATACAGGGGTGGGCTATATCTACAGGGGGCTATATACAGGGTTGGGCTTTCTGTGGAGCACTATAGGGGGAGCTATTTGTGGGACACTATATACAGGGGGGCTATATACAGGTGTGGGCGATCTATGGAGCACTATATACAGGGGTGGGCTATATCTACAGGGGGCTATATACAGGGGTGGACTATATGTGGAGCACTATATACAGGGGTGGGCTATATCTACAGGGGGGCTATATACAGGGGTAGGCTATCTGTTGAGCACTATATACAGGGGTGGGCTATATCTACAGGGGGGTTATATACAGGGGTGGGCTATCTGTTGAGCACTATATACAGGGGTGGGCTATATCTACAGGGGGCTATATACAGGGTTGGGCTATATGTGGAGCACTATAGGGGGTGCTATTTGTGGGACACTATATACAGGGTTGGGCTATATGGGGGCACTATCTACAGGGGGCTCTATGGGGGCACTATCTACAGGGGGCTCTATGGCAGATACTATCTACAGGGGGCACAGTGTGTGTGTGTGTGTGTGTGTGTGTGTGTGTGTGTGTGTGTGTGTGGGACACGGTGTATGGTGCTACTATAATTAGAGGTGCAGTGTATGGCGCTATAATATTTAGGGGCGTAGTGTGTGGTTTAATGATAACTTTATCTGTATTTATAGGTGTAGAAATGTTGGAAAAGTGAGAAGCTGAAGACATCTGAGTGGCAAACTGCAGAAATGGGCTGCGACCGTGAGAAGTCATCATAGAGGTCTGGACCGGATGGAGAAAAATAACTAGAATCTGAGACATCACCGGTGAGTGTTCATTCTGCTTCTAATCAGCACTGTAGTCACTGTATAATCTGCAGCGAGATGATGGGTGGTATGATTATGATATGATTTATTTTTTGTGAAACAGCATCTCCCAGCATATCCTCACCATTGTCCGGGCCATGCTGGGGCTTGTAGTTTTGCGCCGTACAAACCTGTACAGCAGGGGTTGCACTAAATTGAGCTGTATTTGTGCTGGTGCTGTATCTATGTATTGAGCTTGGTTCTGGTGTTGTGTTTAGAACTATAGAAAATGTACAAATGTTTTTTATGCTCAAGTTACATAAAAAGAAATGCGGAAAAGAAATGACACGTCATTGATTGGTAGAGAAAACAAACACCGCGAGGGGGAAGGAGATGTCGGGAAAGTGGTTGGGGGGGGCGCCAAACTGAATCTTTGCCCCGGGTGCTGGAGAACCTCTGCATTTGCTCATCACGGCGGCAGCAGCTGCAGGACAAACCAAAAGGCTGAGAACAATGAAAATCAAGAGGGAGACCCTGTGGTGGATGACCTTTCAATTGACAGGTAGCAGAGTTACATGATGGGGATTATTTTTTTCTCCAGTTGTGTAACTCTGCTACCGGTCAATGGAAAAATCATCCACCAGAGCCCCCTGTAGATTGCTCCACACACAGCCCCCCTGTACATAGCGCCAGACACAGCCCCCCTTTAGATAGCTCCACACACTGCCCCCCTGTAGATAGCATCAGACACAGCCCCCCTGTAGATAGCGCCACACACGGCACCCCTGTAGATAGCGTCACACACAGCACCCCTGTAGATAGCGCCACACACAGCACCCCTGTAGATAGCGCCACACACAGCAGCCCTGTAGATAGTGCCATACACAGTCCCCCTGTAGGTGCCACATTGCCGCCAGAGCGGAGATCGGTAGAGGTAGGCTTTATTCACACGACAGGGTCTGAGTGTCGGCCGATAAAAACATCCGTTTTGGGCTGTTTTCCTCGGTCGTTTTGCATCCAATCCGATTCTGCTCCGGGCCGTGTTGGCGTTTTTAACGGACAATTTTGACCCGTTTTGCATCAGTTTTTTTCCCTGTCCGTTTTAAAATCGGATGAATTTCATTTCAATTTGTTGCCACACACAGCCCTCTGTATATAATGCCACAGCCCCCCTGGTAGGTAATGCCACCCAGCCCCCTGTAGTTAATGCCACCCAGCCCCCTGGAGGTAATGCCACCCAGCCCCCTGTAGGTAATGCCACACAGCCCCTTGTAGGTTGCACCCACCCCCCCCCACCTTCCAGGAGAAGTCACTGACTTCAATGTCCATATATGGATAGTGTAGTCACTGACTTCTCCTGGAGAGGAACCCCCGGCCACAAGGTCGGGGATTCCACTTCAGAAGTGAGTGACGTCACTGTGTCCATATATGGACAGTGTGGTCACTCACTTCTTCTGTAGCGGAATCCCAGGCCACAGGGTCGGGGATTCCGCTTCACAAGTGAGTGACATCACTGTGCCCATGTATGGACAGTGTAGTCACTCACTTCTCCTGTAGCGGAATCCCCGGTCACAGGGTTGGGGATTCCACTTCAAAAGTAAGTGACATTGCTGTGTCCATATATGGACAGTGTAGTCACTCACTTCTCCTGTAGCGGTGTAATGACGGGGTAGGGAGACACACAGGTGAGCCCTAATCCCGCCACTCAGTCCCTGCCTACTTGCAACGACCCATCCTAGGCGACGGGGTACAACTGGGCGATGGTCCATACGCTCAGTAAGTGCAAGACAGACAAACAGACAAGGGTACAGAGAAGCTAGGGAAACGGGGCAGCTGCCCACGGAGACACCATGAGAAACAAGAGTAGTGAATGAGCTGAGTCAAACCAGGAGTGAATGAGGTACAAAACGCTGAGCAGGAGAGTGGCCAGAAAGCCAAGGTCAATAACAAGCAGAGGATGCGTATTACAAGCAGAGCAGAATGTCAGGCAAAGGAGGAACAGGAAAGGCAGGTATAAATAGACAGTGGGCGGGAGCTAGCTCCGTCTGGCCAGGCTGTGATAGGCTCTCCCACTCCTAAGCCTGCCATCCTGAGTGGTGGAAGATGGAGTCAGTCTCACAGACATAGGAGCAGGTGCAGACTGATTGCCCACGGGCGTCGACACAGAAGCTGTGTCTGGCAGATCCTTTACAGTACCCCCCCTTTTATGATGGGCCACCGGACCCTTTCTAGGTGGACCTGGTTTATTGGGGAAACTAAGGTGGAACCTCCTGAGCAATACCCCAGCGTGAACATCCCGGGCGGGTACCCAAGTCCTCTCCTCAGGCCCGTATCCTCTCCAATGGACCAGGTACTGGAGGGAGCCTTGGACCATCCTGCTGTCCACAATCTTGGCCACCTCGAATTCTACCCCCTCAGGGTTGAGAACAGGGACCGGAGGTTTCCTCGAGGGAGCCAAGGACGGGGAGCAGCGTTTAAGGAGGGAGGCATGAAAGCCGTTGTGCACTCGAAACGACGGTGGCAACTCCAGTCGGAAGGAGACAGGGTTAAGGACTTCAATGACCTTGTACGGCCCTATAAACCGGGGAGCAAACTTCTTGGACGGGACTTTAAGGTGCAAATTTTTAGAAGATAGCCACACCAGATCCCCGACCACAAACAAGGGGTTAGCAGAACGTCTTCTATCTGCCTAAGTCTTTTGTATGCTCTGGGACGCATCTAGGTTCTTCTGAACCTAAGCCCAGACTGTGCACAGTTCCTGATGAACGACATCTACCTCGGGATTGTTGGAACTACCAGGTGAAACGGAGGAGAACCGTGGATTAAACCCAAAATTACAGAAAAAGTGGGAGACCCCTGACGAGTTACTGACCCGGTTATTAAGGGAAAATTCGGTGAGGGAAATGAATGAGACCCAATCATATTGACAGTCAGAGATAAAACACCTTAAATATTGTTCTATAGACTGATTAGTCCTCTCCGTTTGGCCATTAGTTTCAGGATGGAAAGCCGAGGAGAAGGACAGATCAATCTCCAACTTCTTACAGAAGGCTCTCCAAAACAATGAAACAAATGGTACCCCTCTATCAGAAACAATATTGACAGGAACCCCATGGAGACGCAGGATGTGTTTGACAAACAAGGTAGCTAACGTCTTAGCATTGGGTAGTTTCTTGAGGGGCACAAAGTGGCATATCTTACTGAAGCGGTCTACTACAACCCACACCACCGACTTGCCTTGGGATGGAGGCAAATCGGGGATAAAATTAATGGAGATATGGGTCCAAGGTCTCTGGGGAATGGGCAAAGAACATAGTAAGCTCACTGGTCGGGACCTGGGAGTCTTGGACCTAGCACAAACCTCACAAGCGGCGACATAGGCCTTAACGTCTTTAAGCAACCCAGGCCACCAGTAGTGTCTGGCAAAGAGGTGCTTGGTACCCAGGATGCCTGGATGGCCAGATAGTGCAGAGTCATGATTTTCCCTAAGTACCCTTAGCCGGAATTGCAGGGGAACAAACAGTTTGTTCTCAGGAAGGTTCCCGGGAGCTGAACCTTGATCAGCCGCAATTTCGGAGACTAAATCAGAATCAATAGAGGAAATGATTATACCTGGAGGCAAAACACAAGCAGGATCCTCCTCCGAAGGAGGGCTGGCCAAGAAGCTATGCGACAGTGCGTCAGTCTTAATATTTTTAGACCCAGCCCTATAGGTGACCAAAAAGTTGAATCTGGTAAAAAATAACGCCCATCGAGCTTGTCTCGGGTTTAGCCTCCGGGCAGATTCTAAGAAAACCAGATTCTTGTGGTCAGTAAGGACCGTTACCTGGTGCCTAGCCTCCTTCAGGAAGTGGCACCACTCTTCAAATGCCCATTTAATGGCTAAGAGTTCGCGGTTGCCAATATCATAGTTACTCTCAGTGGGTCGAAAACTTCCTGGAGAAGTAGGCACAGGGACGGAGATGGGTGAGGGACCTGGTACCCTGGGACAAGACAGCACCCACTCCCACCTCGGAGGCGTCAACCTCCACGATGAATGGCTCCATTTGGTTGGGCTGAACCAGCCCTGGGGCCGAGATAAAGCACTTCTTAAGGACCTCAAAAGCCTCGACAGCCTCAGGATGCCAGTGGAGGAGATCAGCAACTTTGCGAGTGAGATCCGTAAGAGGCTTAGCGATGACCGAGAAGTTAGCAATAAATCTCCTGTAATAATTAGTGAATCCCAGGAAGCACTGTAATGCCTTCAGGGAGGCAGGTTGGACCCATTCCGCCACAGCCTGGACCTTGGCGGGGGCCATGCGGAATTCATGAGGAATGAGGATTTGACACAAAAATGGTATCTCTTGCACCCCAAACAAACATTTTTCGGTCTTAGCAAACAGTTTGTTTTCCCGAATGGCCTGGAGCACCTTCCTGACATGCTCAATGTGGGAGGACCAGTCCTAGGAAAACACAAGTATTTCATCAAGGTACACTACAAGAAATACCCCCAGGTAGTCTCTTAATCGTATTTATGAAATTCTGGAAGACCGCGGGAGCATTACACAATCCAAAGGGCATGACGAGGTATTCGAAATGACCTTCGGGCGTGTTAAACGCAGTCTTCCACTCATCCCCCTCTTTGATGCGGATAAGGTTATTAGCCCCCCGTAGATCAAACTTAGAGAACCATTGGGCCCCCTGAACCTGATTGAAGCGATCAGGAATCAAAGGAAGGGGGTACTGGTTCCTTACAGTGACCTTATTCAGGTTCCGGTAGTCGATGCACGGCCTAAGACCACCATCCTTCTTCCCTACGAAGAAGAAGCCAGCACCTACCGGAGAAGTAGAGGGGCGAATGTAACCCTTGGCCAGGCATTCCTGGATATACTCTCTCATGGCTTCACGTTCGGGACAAGAGAGATTAAATATCCTACCCTTAGGGAGCTTAGCTCCTGGTACCAAATTGATTGCGCAATCGTATTCTCTATGAGGAGGTAACACTTCGGAGGCCTCTTTAGAGAAAACATCAGCGAAGTCCTGAACAAACTCAGGTAGAGTGTTCACCTCCTCAGGGAGAGAAATAGAGTTAACAGAAAAACATGACGTCATGCATTCATTACCCCATTTGGTAAGATCCCCAGTATTCCATTTAAACGTGGGATTATGCAACTGTAACCAGGGAAGGCCTAAAACCAAATCGGACGATAATCCCTGCATCACCAGTACAGAGCACTGCTCCAAATGCATGGAGCCGGGGGCGCATGCGTGCAGCTGAACATGGTTGACGCGTTCTAGCCAGGCTCCGCACCTCGTGAAGGCATCCCAGCATATATATCGCTTACAGCAGACATCGAGACCCATAAAAGATAGGAGAAGTACCTTAGATGCCCGGGCATCCACCTATGGCCAGAGGGAGCGGCAGACGGGTTAAGCAAACCCAGGCTCAGAGGTCCGTGGCAGACATGCTGATGGCGGCGCCGAACATGGCGGAGCAAGGCCTGCTGCAGCAGCAGCAGGAGACACAGATACAGCCCAGTACATCGGTGTTATCACAGGACTATCCTGTGCTCCTGCGGGAGCATGGCAGTGCATCACCATCGCAGGCACAGGAGGATTTACAGGCAGAGGGCCCGATCTCGGTCCTGGGAATGCCACAGCCAGCGCCCGTTCACGTGCCACAGCACTCGCTCATGCCGCCGGCCATTACTTCCGGATTGACAGAGGACGCCATCTTTTCCTGCATATCAAGAGCCATGCAAGCTCAGATGGGGGAAATAAGCTCCAAGATCGCCGCTGTACACCAAGATCTACATAAAGTGGGGGCTCATATGCAGGCTATTGAAACCAAAATGACCTTCATCACTGCAAGAGTTAATCAGAATACCAGATTTATGGAGGACCTGCAGGAGCAATTGTAGGAGGCGAACACCAGAATTGAGGACCTGGAAAACAGATCCCGACGCTATAATTTCAGGATCAGAGGGGTCCCGGAATCTCAGACGGAGGTACCGGCGGTGGTTCGTATGCTACTCACTACCTTGATACCTGATATATCGGAATCACATATGGAAATTGACCGGGCCCATAGAGCATTGATGGCCATGAGGCGGGATGGACTTCCCAGAGATATTATAGTGAAACTCCACTATTACTTGATTAAGGAGAAAGTGATGGAAAGAGCTAGGAAGCTTCCGGTGATCACCATTTGTAATACAGTTGTCACGATGCGGGGTGTGGGCCCACTGGGCCGTACCGCGTAGTGGGGATGGCAGCTGGCCAAACCGGAAAGTACACAGTTCAATGTTTCAGCGAGAGTACCTGTGGCAATTGTAGGCAGTGGCGAGGCGGACACGTCCAGAACCAGGCGGTGGGAAGTCATTTGGTGAGGCGTAGTAGGGCATCGTAGACTGTAGCACAGCACGGTAGGTCGCACAGCACGGCTATAGCACTAGGTAGCACGGAAACAGGATACGGGATACAGGAGCAAGGTACACTGGGAGGCTGAAAGACACTGGGAGACCATAAGCAAGACGAACAATGGGAAAACTAACAATGCTCTGGCAAAGGGCAAGAGGGCAGAGCCCTTTTTATAGCCCAGGGCATCTTGGGCCAGATTGCAGTTTTTTGCAAAAATGTGCGCACTGGCCCTTTAAGGCCGTGCACGCGCGGGCGCGCGCACCCGCCGGAGACACTCGGAATCCGGAAGAGAGTGCCGGCGCCTGACTGGGGGACGATGCTGCAGGCAGGTAAGCTGTCCATGGCCACGGCCGTCGGGGTTAACGACCAATCGACGGTCCGTGGCCATAGACGTTACAGTATCCCCCCTCTTACGCCCCCTCTTCTTGGGACCAGAGCGAGAGAGAAACTTCCTCACGAGGACAGGGGCATCGATGTTCTCCTCTGGCTCCCAAGACCTCTCTTCTGGGCCGAACCCCCTCCAGTCCACCAAATAAAATGTCCTTCCTCCCACCTTCTTGGTAGCCAGAATCTCCTTTACCTCGAAAGTCCCAGATGGGCCGCCAGGAACCACTGTGGGACTAGGAGTCCTGGAGTAGCGGTTCAGGACCACCAGCTTTAGCAGGGAAACGTGAAAGAAGTTAGGAATCCTGAAATTGGGGGGGAGCCGCAGCTTGTAGGATACCGGGTTAATTTGTAGCAGGACTTCAAAGGGGTCAAGGAACCTCGGGGCAAATTTGCATGACGGCACCTTCAGCCAGATATTCCTAGAAGACAGCCAGACTTTTGTCCCTGGAAGGAACTGCGGAGGCGCCCGTCTTATTGTATCTGCCTTTCTCTTCATGCGGTCCACCGCCAAGAGGATAGAAGATCGGGTCTGTTGCCATATCTGTAGAAAGTCCCTGAAGGTGGAGTCGGCTGCAGGCACCTGGGACATTGTAGAAACAGGAAGAGGTATATGAGGATGTTGGCTGCAGACAATGAAAAATGGACTGGATGTGGTCGACTCACTGGTGTGGTTGTTATAGGAGAACTCTGCCCACGGGAGCAACTGCACCCAATCATCATGGCGCCTGGACACAAAGTGACGTAGGTAGTTCTCCATAATCTGGTTAACTCTCTCGACTTGCCCGTTGGACTGGGGATGATAGGCCGAAGAGAAGTCCAATTTCACTCCAAGAAACCCGCAGAGTGCTCTCCAAAACTTCGAGGTGAACTGGACACCTCTGTCCGAGACAATATGCAGGGGCAAGCCGTGCAGTCGGAAGATGTGCTGTATGAAGAGGTCAGCCAATCGCGTAGCAGACGGCAGGGCGGTCAACGGGATGAAGTGAGCCATCTTGGAAAATCGATCCACCACCACCCAGATCACACTGCAACTCGCAGAAGGAGGAAGATCCGTGACGAAGTCCATAGCGACATGTTGCCACGGGGCAACGGGCACAGGCAGTGGTTGGAGCAGGCCCGCAGGTTTGGAGTGAGCAACTTTATTTGCTGCACAAACTGTGCAAGAGGAGACAAAGTCCATGACATCTTTGGGCAGCGTGGGCCACCAGAACTGACGGGTGATTATATCTTGGGTCTTACGAGCACCCGCGTGACCTGCCAGCTTAGAGCTGTGACCCCAGCGAAGAATTCTTCCTCGGTCAACCAGACGCACAAAAGTCCTACCCGGAGAAATGTCTCTGACTTGCAGGGGATTCACAGAGAAGATACAGGATGGGTCAATGATATTCTGTGGAGATTCCATGGCGTCCTCGGTTTCGAAAGATCTAGACAAGGCATCGGCCCTCACATTCTTGTCGGCGGGACGGTAGTGGAGTTCGAACCGGAACCGAGCAAAGAACAACGACCACCTGGCTTGACGAGGATTCAACCGCTGGGCCGTCTGTAGGTAGGTCAAATTCTTGTTATCCGTGAAGATCAGGATAGGATGAACCGTGCCTTCCAGTAGGTGTCTCCACTCCTGCAGAGCCAGTTTGATGGCCAGTAACTCCCGGTCCCCAATCGAGTAGTTACACTCTGCGGGAGAAAACAGCTTGGAATAGTAGCCACATACCACGGCCTTGCCTTTCGGTCTTTTCTGGAACAACAGTGCACCAGCACCCACCGAGGAGGCGTCCACCTCTAACGAAAACTGTAAGGATACGTCCGGATGGTGCAGAATGGAGGCAGATGTGAAGGCTTTCTTTAAGGATTCAAATGCGGCTTCAGCCTCCGGGGTCCACATCTTGGCATTCATACCTTTCTTAGTGAGGGTGGAGATAGGTGCTGTCAAAGATGAGAAGTTGGGGATGAAAAGTCGGTAGAAGTTGGCGAATCCTAGAAAGCGTTGGATGGCCCTTAAGCCTTGGGGGCGTGGCCACTCCAGGACGGCCTTTACCTTCTGGGGATCCATCTTGAGGCCCTGATCAGAGATAATATAGCCCAGGAAGGATAGAGACTTCTTCTCGAACACACACTTCTCCAATTTGGCGTAAAGTCGATTCTCTCTTAGACGGAGCAACACCTGGCGGACATGACTTTGATGAATAACTGGGTCTGGGGAAAAAATCAGAATGTCATCGAGATACACCACAACACAAACATACAGGAGATCACGAAAAATGTCATTGACAAATTCTTGAAATACTGCGGGGGCGTTACACAGGCCGAAGGGCATGACTAAGTATTCGTAATGCCCATCACGAGTATTAAAGGCAGTCTTCCACTCATCACCTCGACGAATCCGGATCAGATTATAGGCCCCCCGCAGGTCCAGTTTAGAAAAAAAATTTGCCCCCCGTATGCGATCAAACAGTTCAGAAATTAAAGGCAGAGGATACCTGTTTTTCACCGTGATCTGGTTTAGGCCTCGGTAGTCAATGCAAGGTCGTAATGATCCATCTTTCTGTTTAACAAAGAAGAACCCTGCTCCGGCCGGGGATGAAGATTTACGAATGAAACCCCTCTCCAGGTTCTCCTTGATGTAAGCCGACATGGACTGGGTCTCTGGCAAGGAGAGAGGGTACACTCTACCACGAGGGGGGGACGATTCCGGAACCAGGTCGATCGGGCAGTCATATGCCCGGTGCGGCGGCAAGGTCTCGGCCTCCTTTTTATTGAAGACATCGCCGAACATGGAGAAACAGAGGGGCAAACCTGCCAACGACTGAAGAGGAGTGGGCTGTGGCGACTGGATGTGACTCAGACAGCGGTCAAGACACTTCGGGCCCCACTGGAGAACCAGTGTCCAATCCAGGACGGGGGCGTGCAGACGAAGCCAAGGCAACCCCAGCAGCACGGGGTTGACGGCCTTGGACAGGACGAACAGAGAGATGATCTCAGCATGAAGGGCTCCCACTTGGAGTTTCAACGGCTTGGTTACAGACACAACTGGGTCTGGTAATGGCAGTCCATCCCCCGAGGCAACGATCAGCGGCCTTTCAGTCTGGATAGTGGGCAACTGTAGGAGATCCACAAGATCCTGGCAGATGAAGTTGGCTGCAGAGCCGGAGTCCAGATATGCGGAGACCTGATGGGGCCTCTCGCCAGCACTGATGGTTACAGGGATAAATAGTTTGGAGTAGAGTTCTTGCTTCAATGTGTTGACGCCCAGGGTTGTCTCTCCAACCAAGCCTAGGCGCTGGGGTTTTTGGGCTTGTGAGGACACAGACGCACGACGTGGCCAGCGAGGCCGCAATATAAGCAAAGTCCAGAGGTGCGCCTGCGATGTTTCTCCTGGACCGATAATTTTAGTCGGTCAACTTGCATCGGAACCTCGGGCAAAGCGATAGAAGCAGGCAAGAGGGGTTGCTGAAAGTTGGGCGCCAGTCTAGGACGCCGGCGCTCCTGACGAACCTCATGGGATCTCTCCCTCAGCCTTACGTCAACCCGAGTGGCAAGCAGAATCAAGTCGTCCAACGCGGGAGGCAGGTCTCGAGCAGCCAGTTCGTCCTTGATCTCGGGCGACAGGCCATGCCAATAGGATGCCACGAATGCCTCATTGTTCCAGGATAGCTCTCCAGCCAGAGTCCGGAACTGAATAGTATACTCGCCCACGGAGTTGTCCTCTTGGCGAAGGTTGAAGATGGTGGTGGCGGCTGATGAGACTCGCCCTGGCTCCTCAAAAACGGTTCGGAATATTCGTGCAAACTCCTGGAAGTCTCGGGTCTCGGGTCCCTGACGTTCCCAGATAGGGTTAGCCCATGCCAGGGCCTTGCCGGTCAGGAGTGAGATGATAAATGCGATCTTGGCTCCATCTGATGCAAATGCCCGAGAGTGCAGGGTAAACTGAATGTGGCATTGGTTCAGGAACCCCCGACAAGCACTGGCGCCATAGAGACCACGGCCACGAGGATCTGGTCCTGTCTAGCTCGGAGATCCAGCAGATCCGCCTGCATGGCTTGGGAGGGTGTCAAGCCCTTGAATTGGCCAGCGGGGTCCATGGCCAGAGCGTACTGTCACGATGCGGGGTGTGGACCCACTGGGCCGTACCGCGTAGCGGGGATGGCAGCTGGCCAAACCGGAAAGTACACAGTTCAATGTTTCAGCGAGAGTACCTGAGGCAATCGTAGGCAGTGGCGAGGCGGACACGTCCAGAACCAGGCGGTGGGAAGTCGTTTGGTGAGGCGTAGTAGGGCAGCGTAGACTGTAGCACAGCACGGTAGGTAGCACAGCACGGCTATAGCACTAGGTAGCACGGAAACAGGATACGGGATACGGGATACAGGAGCAAGGTACACTGGGAGGCTGGAAGACACTGGGAGACCATAAGCAAGACGAACAACGGGAAAACTAACAACGCTCTGGCAAAGGGCAAGAGGGCAGAGCCCTTTTTATAGCCCTGGGCATCCTGGGCCAGATTGCAGTTTTTTGCAAAAATGCGCGCACTGGCCCTTTAAGGCCGTGCACGCGCGGGCGCGCGCACCCGCCGGAGACACTCGGAATCCGGAAGAGAGTGCCGGCGCCTGACTGGGGGACGACGCTGCAGGCAGGTAAGCTGTCCATGGCCACGGCCGTCGGGGTTAACGACCAATCGCGGTCCGTGGCCATATACGTTACAACAGTGGTGCAGATATTTGCTGATCTGGCTCCCCAAACCATTCATAAAAGGCGGATGCTTCATCCTATCCTGCAGACCCTCAAACACCATGCAATCCCATACCGGTGGGCATTCCCATTTCATCTCCTTTTCATGCGCAATAACAGGCAATATGGCTTCTCTACGCTACAGGAAGGGGATTATCTGCTGAGGGACTTACATATTCTACCATCCCAGGAAAAGTCCAGCTCCCCCCGACTCCCTATACAGGATCCCCCGTTGTCACCACTATGGCGCACCCAGGTAGGCCGTTCAGAGGCGCCTCGGGAACAGAGGGTGGACTCTCGTCGGCAACAATTGAATCCTCCATGACGGATAGAGGGTCGAATATAGAAGCATTTATTTTCTTTTTCTTTATTCTTCATATCGGCCGGAGATGTCTTCAAACAACACTGATGTTGAGTTTCAGCCTGATACCGCCAGTTGCAGTTCTCAGCGGACTGGGAGCCGTGGCTCCATACGTTGGGGTAGTTATGGGGATTTTTTGATTCCCACTTATAGTAATGAAAGTTTGTTTATAGGCTGGCCCGAACAAGGCGAGGAAGGTTCTTGATGTGTCAAGGTCGCAGTGAGTTAGTATCCCGGTTATAGCTATGTTCGTTTAAAAATGTGAAGTTTGCTTTACCTTATTATTAACATGTGAATGCCTATTACGCTCAGGGATGATATAGGTTAAGGGGTTGAATGTCTGGGTACATATTTACGGAAATGCTGTGCCTTCACGACGGTCTGCTGCCCCCTTTTTGCAGTCTTTTCTTGACTGCCTAGTCGGTAGACTATGTTCGGTACTACTGATATTTTGTGTCTGTCCTATTTTTGTTCTGTCTCTCACTCCCTTCCCTTTCCCTTCTTTCCTATTTTTGACCTTTGTCTCTATGGCTGGATCCCAATCAGCACATGGTTCTACCTCCTGCTCTATGATGGCGGTCCTGGAATCTGCTAAGACCTATAGTTTACTCACACATAATGTGCAGGGCCTTAATTCCCCGATCAAGCGTCGAAAAGCTTTCTTGTACTATAAATCTTCTCATGTTGATATACTATTTTTACAGGAAACGCATTTCTCTACCTCCTCTGCTCCATCGTACTTTCATAGACACTACTCACAAATTTTTTTGGCTAGTGCCTCTACTAAGCACAGGGGAGTGGGCATATGGCTGTCTCGGTCGGTCCCGTTTACATCTCACAAAACGATCTCTGATCCGGAAGGCAGGTACATCTTGGTCACGGGTCTGTTACACGAATCTCCAATAACCTTTATTAACTACTATGCCCCGAACTCCAATCAACCGGCGTTCTTCCAAGGCATGTGGCGCAAGCTCCACTCATCGATAGAGGGCCCGATAATTATGGGTGGGGATTCTAATATCGCCTTGGACGCGTCCATGGATAAATCCCACGCATCCAGGGTGCGACTTATTCCTCCTACGTCAACCAGCATACAAGTAGCATGTTTCTTCCATTCGGTGGATGTCATAGATATCTGGCGGGATTTTAATCCCACAGCAAGGGATTATACTTATTTCTCCTCAGCCCATAATATTCACACCCGCATTGATCATGTTATGTTGTCAACTAGCTTACTCCCTAAGGTCACGGACGCTAGGATTTTGGCTACACCCTGGTCTGACCATGACCCGATTGTGGTTCGGCTGTCAGATTTATGTGGGAGACCGCCTATCTCCTCTTGGAGATTGAATGAGTCACTACTATCGGATCAGGAGATAGTTAAAGAAATCCAAAGGGAATTGGACACATATTTCCTACTTAATAAGGCACCTGACACCTCAATTATGTCCAATTGGGCGGCTCACAAAGCAGTGATTAGGGGAAAATTCATTCAGATAGCCTCGCGTAATAAGAAACGGTCGAAAGAGGTACTTGCGTTAAAGGAAAGGAAGTTTGCGGATCTGTCCAAGCAATTTAAAACAGACCCATCGGCAGATATTAAAGCAAAATTAGCGGAAGCTAGAACAGAATTAAATTTATGTCTGACAAGCTGGGCGGAAAAAAGCCTGCGATGGTCACAACATAAGTTTTTTTCACAATGGGACAAACCGGGAACATTACTCTCCAGCCGCCTCACGCCCCCATTTAACACCTCAACACCACCGAAATTGCGCTTGGCGGGTGGATCTCTATCACAGAACCCCACAAAAGTTTTAAAGGCCTTTCATGATTTTTATTCAGCTTTGTACTCGGCACCACCTCAGTTTGATAAAAATAAGGCTAAGGTCTTGCTGGAAACAACATTCCCTACTAAACTTTCCCAAGGGGATAGAGAAACACTGGATGCTGAATTTAGCTTGGAAGAGGTATTGGATGTTATTAAAAATCTGAAGGCTCACAAAGCCCCGGGGCCAGATGGGTTTTCCTCAGGTTATTACAAACTCTTTAGGGAGGTCTTGGCCCCGCACATGGTTGAACTGTTCAATGCTTATCAGGAGGGTAATAACTTGCCTCCTTTTTCGAATTTAGCTTACATACATCTCATTCCCAAGCCTCATAAGGATCATACAGATCAGGCCAATTACCGCCCGATATCCCTTCTCGATGTGGATCTTAAGATTATGACAAAAATTCTGGCGGTTAGATTGAATTCGTTCCTCGCCACATATATACATAAGGACCAGGCGGGATTTATACCCTTCCGCCAGGCGGAGGACCAGACGAGACGGGCTGTGGACATTATTTCAGCAGTCCGCTCGGGGTGGGATGGTACTTTCGGACGTCAAAGTATGTTATTAAGCCTTGACCTTCAGAAAGCCTTTGACTCGCTATCCTGGGAATATTTGTTTTATGTCCTTGAAAGGATGGGCTTTGGTTCCGGCTTTTTGTCTATTCTTAAGATCTTATATTGTCTCCCTACAGCAAAAATAAACTCCAGGGGATTTATGTCGGGAGCCTTTCCAATATGCAGAGGAACGCGACAGGGGTGCCCGCTATCGCCTTCCCTGTTTGCGCTGGCTATTGAGCCGCTGGCCAATCTCATACGAAATTCTCCCGACATTAGGGGAGTGAAGGTGGGAGGAGTAGAACATAAATGTGCATTGTTTGCGGATGACATTCTGCTTTTCATATCGACACCTCTCACATCCTTGCCGAATCTCTTTCAGATTCTTGATCAGTTTGGCAAGCTGTCTGGGCTTAAGGTCAACCACTCCAAGTCGGTGGCAATGAATCTTACATTGCCAATTGGGGTAGTAAAGCTCATAAAACTTAACTTTGATTTTCATTGGGATGCACGTAGATTGACGTATTTAGGTATCAAATTGACATCCACCATAGAGTCCCTCTACAAGGACAACTTCCCTCCACTTTTTCAACAAATAGCTATAGATCTCACTAGATGGTCCCCTCTTAATCTCTCATGGTTTGGTCGCATTGCCTCCATCAAAATGACGATTTTGCCCAGATTGCTCTACTATTTTTGCACGCTCCCTATCGTGGTCCCTCAGAAGGCGCTTAGACAAATCCAAGGGCTCATTATGTCATTTATTTGGGGTTCTAAAAGACCGAGAATACAGAGACAAACATTATTTACCCCTAAAACTGCGGGGGGTCTGGGGGTTCCCAATATCCAACATTACTACCATGCAGCACGTCTGGCGCAGCTTAAAGATATTTATGTGAGACCATACTGCCCTCAGTGGACGCAAATTGAAACGGCCGCATGTACCTGTTTCCCGCTGGAAACGCTACTGTGGATGGAGTCCTCGGACAGACCTCCGGTTCTCTCCCCTGTGCTTTCTCAGATGTTACAGCTATGGGACTTGCTTAGAAAGAGATTCCATATTAAATCACCCCATAATCCGCTTATGACTATCACGGGTAATTCTGCCTTTCCTCCGGGTCTGCGTAGAATTGAATTCCGGTGGTGGCTCAATAAGGGGTTTTACAGGATTAAGGACTCCTTTATAGGGGGGGACATTAGAACTTTGGATTACTTTAAGGACTCACACTCGATGCCCCCATCGGAGCATTTTAGATGCATCCAGATACACCATTTTTTGTTGGACTGGAAATCCAGGCAGGGGGACATCAGTACATTGACCACTTTTGAAAGGCTGTGCTGGCTCTCTGGCCTACGACGTAAAATATCCACTATATATTCCGATCTGGTTACTCCAGAAGGTAAACTCCCTTACATGACTCGATGGGAACACGATTTAGGTACGGGGGTGGAATTGGAGCAGTGGCGGGAGATGGCATGTATGACCTCGAAACTATCTATCAATACATCCTTGGTGGAAGCGGGTTATAAGGTATTAATGAGATGGTATATGGTCCCCACTCGTATAGCTCGATTTAATCCATCTGTGGATATTCACTGCTTTAGGCAATGTGGTGCGGAGGGCACGCTAATGCATATTCTATGGGAGTGTCCAGTGGTTGCCGCCTTTTGGAACCAGTTATACCAGCTTATTAACATAGTGATCCAAGTCAAACCCCCCAATGATGTGATTACGGCGCTGCTATGCGGTCCTATTCCGGAGGTTCGGGCCCCCGCACGTAAATTTCTCCGATATGTGTTCCTGGCAGCTAAAATAACTATTGATAGGGCCTGGCGATCACCTACGTTGTCTATGGATATGTTGATCGCTAAGATCTCATGGATAATGGTCAATGACCGCCTAACACATCTTCTGGCTGGTACATTAGACAAATTTGATGCGATTTGGGACCCATGGAGGAATCGCACACTTTCGTGAATACATAGAGATGGTTACGAAACCCTTCTACCCTACACCTTTCCTTCCCCCCCTCCCTATCCTTCTTTTGGTTATTGTGTGTTTTGTTTTTTTTTTCTCTTTTCTCTCTCCCATAGAGGCCACGTTATGGTACTCTATAAAGCAATGTGATGTCAAGGATAGTTACCTATGTTAGCAATGAATACATTTATACACTCTATATTTTGCAAGAGGTATGACATCATGGCAGATATGTAATGTGAGATTTATTGGAGGCCATGTTGGTCTAATACTTTGTTTAATTGTATTACTGAAATGCAAAAGCTGAGACTCTGCGAGTCTGTGTTATTACTATATTATTATTTTACAAAACTGTTTAATAAAAAACTATTGAAAACAAATGCATGGAGCCAACAAGGAGTTCAAAAACAGGGGTATGCTGTGTAAAATAACCATTAGCAAGAGGAGTGGAGTCGATACCCACTACCGGGACAGGTTTAGGCAAATCAATCAATGGCATAGGTAGAGACATAGCAAATTCCACAGACATAATATTAGCAGAAGACCCTGAATCCATGAAGGCACTGCCGGTAGCAGACCTACCACCAAAAGAGACCTGAAAGGGAAGCAAGATTTTATTAGGTTTCATCTTTATGGGAAATACCTGTGCGCCCAAGTGACCTCCCCGATGATCACTTAGGCACGGAAGTTTTCCGGCTGCTTATTTTTACACCTAGGACAGTTGTTAACTTGATGCTTGTCATCCCCACAGTAGAAGCAGAGACCATTCTTCCTGCGGAACTCTCTACGTTGTTGGGGGGACATGGAGGCCCCGAGTTGCATAGGTACATCCGAGTCTTCCATGGAAGAACGAAGCAACGAAACCTCGGAAGGCATCATGGGGGAGTCAGAGGAGAAGGCACAAAAACGTTCAAGTCGTCGTTCCCTGAGACGTCGGTCAAGTCGTACCGCTAAAGCCATAACCTGATCTAGGGAGTCAGAAGAGGGATAGCTAACTAGCAGGTCTTTCAGGGCGTTCGACAGACCCAATCTAAACTGGCACCTCAAGGCAGGGTCATTCCACCGAGAAGCTACACACCACTTCCTAAAGTCAGAACAATATTCCTCTACAGGTCTCTTACCCTGACGTGAGGTCACCATCTGACTCTCGGCAAAGGCAGTCTTGTCAGTCTCGTCATAAATGAGCCCGAGAGCAGAAAAAAAAAGATCAATGGAGGAAAATTCAGGGGCGTCAGGAGCCAAGGAGAAGGCCCATTCTTGGGGCCTGTCCTGGAGCCGGGACATAATTATACCCACCCGCTGGCTCTCAGAACCTGAGGAGTGGGGCTTTAAGCGAAAATAGAGCCTACAACTCTCCCGAAAGGAGAAAAAAGTCTTCCGGTCCCCTGAGAACTGGTCAGGCAACTTGAGGTGGGGTTCAAGAGGTGAGGTGGGGGGCACTACCAGGGTAGCATCATGCAGGTTGTCCCTCTGAGCCAGGGCCTGGACCTGTAGGGAGAGGCCCTGCATCTGCTGAGCCAGGGTCTCAAGGGGGTCCATAGATGTGTCAGGGACCAGGGTAGACTAGGTATATGGGCCTGAGATTATATAATGATGGGGTAGGGAGTCAGACAGGTGAGCCCTAATCTACCCGCCACTCAGTCCCTGCCTACTTGCAACGACCCGTCCTAGGCGACGGGTAAAACTGGGCGACGGTCCCTACGCTCAGTAAGTGCAAGACAGACAAACAGACAAGGGTACACAGAAGCTAGGGAAACGGGCAGCTGCCCACGGAGACACCGTGAGCAACAAGAGTAGTGAACGAGCCGAGTCAAACCAGGAGTGAACGAGGTACAAAACGCTGAGCAGGAGAGTGGTCAGAAAGTCAAGGTCAATAACAAGCAGAGGATGCGTATTACAAGCAGCAGCAGCAGCAGCAAGGCCAGGAAACAAGCAGAGCAGAATCTCAGGCAAAGGAGGAACAGGAAAGGCAGGTATAAATAGACAGTGGGCGGGAGCTAGCTCCGTCTGGCCAGGCTGTGATAGGCTCTCCCACTCCTAAGCCTGCCATCCTGAGTGGTGGAAGATGGAGTCAGTCTCACAGACATAGGAGCAGGTGCAGACTGATTGCCCACGGGCATCGACACAGAAGCTGTCTCTGGCAAATCCTTTACAAGCGGAATCCCCAATCCCCGGCTGGGGATTGTGGATTCCGACTCCTACAGGGAGCAAAAAAAGACCCTCCTCCTAGTCACATGAACTCCGCACTGTGAGGAGGAGGAGGAGGAGAGAGAGAGAGCGCGAGCGACGGAAGACACGTCCGTCCCTCGGGACACATCCGGTGATGGCTGTGTATTACCCGGCCCCATAGACTTCTATGGGAGCCGGGCGGCTGGGTAAACGGCCGAAAATAGGGCATGTCCCATTTTTTGACGGCCAGGTTTCCCGGGCCGTCAAAAAATCGGTCGTGTGAATAGCCCCATCACTCACCGTCAGAAGAAGGCAGGCATCTTGCAGCGGCGTTCTCACTGGAGTGAACCAGTCCAGTCACCTGACCGGTGAGGTCAGATGACAGGTCAGGTGACTGGACTGGTCCACTCACGGGCCGGCATCGATCCCAGTGAGAACACCGCCGCAAGACTCCTGCCTTCTTCTGATCGCTGCTGCAGTCAGCAGCAATCAGATGTTCTGATGCAGCGCCCAGAGGGACATTTACAGACCGCCCAGGACGACGGGACAGCGGTGAGAAACCGGGACTGTCCCCCCGGATCCGGGCCGATTGGGAGGTATGGTACTCCTCCTATTTTACGGTAATTCATGTAGTTACTTATTATTTCCTATTTTTTGTATTAATTCTATGTTTTGCAACGAGTCAACGAGTAATTTCTTACCACCACAAAAGCCATCCCAGAAGTTGAGGGCTCATTTACTCCCGCTCCTCCCTCCCTCTTATTGACAAAGACCACCTCACTTGAGACGTGGACTTATTACTTCTCCTTACCCACAACACCCTCCTTATTAGTGTTTCACACCAGGTTGTTGGAGAAAGACGGACATTTGTGGGCAGCATATTTTATTTTGTTTAGAAGGGGTTGGGTTGATGAGTTGAATTTACTGCAACTACAAAGGCTCTTAAAACTATTTTATAGAGCTTTAACATCATAAAATTCCTATTCAATGTATTTTCTAGGAAATTCTGCGAAGCGTGAGCTAAAATTGTAAATCAATATATGCAATGACTTTAATCGTGGTTAGCAGAAACATGACTTGTAAATCAATTTTATATATATTTGTAGATGCTTAAAAACACAGAAAAAAAATAAATCAATATAAAACCTGTATTTTTTATAAATAAGATGCCTAGTACAACAAAGGCAGTTTCAGGACAGGGCAGAAAAGAAAATTGTCTTCCAGACTGGAGGAGGCTTGATATCAATATGTGATTAGTTTACCTGTATACAAATATACAGTCATGGGAAAAAGAAAATACATCCTTCTTCAATTCTTCAATTTTGTTTTTATTTATCAAAGTCTAAATAGCAATTTCGTGATTCTCACCAAATTATGACACTGATGACAACTGAAAACACAACAAAATTTCAATCTCTCATAATTTTTTCCAAAACGTAAACCAACATTCAAAAACCAGGTGGTAAAAAATAAGTAAAGAGACTAATTAGCAGCCAGATGTTATTAACCAAATGCACACGATTATTTACCGCAGTTATTGCCATGCAGTGAAAAACGGCTCAGCAAAAACCGCATGTGCTTCACCTGTACTTGCCGCATGCATTTATTTGCAGCATGGTTCTCAGCTGCGCTGCAATAACCGCGGCTCGGCCGCATCATGTACGGGCAACCCTAAAAGCAGAAGTTCTTAACATTCTGGAGCACACAGATGTGTGTCTGCATCATGCCAAGAAGAAAGGACATCATCCATGACCTCAGTGAAGCAATTGTTGCTGCTCATTATTCTGGGAAGGGTTATAAGGTTATAACACAGAAATAAAGGATAAATCTGTGTCAAATAAAACTCCAAGGAAAAGGGATTAAAGCAGGATGAGAGCACAGCATACAGACATGGAAACATGCAGGAAACAGAAGGGGTAGAAGTAAAAATGTTACTTGAGGAAGTGTACAATTAAGTGTTATCAGCATAAAGATGGCGCTGAAAACCAAACCTACTGATAGTGTCGCAAATGGTTCTGTGTAAAAAGAACACAGGAGGGTTCGAGCAACGAACCCTGAAGAGGAGAAGAAAGAAGAACCAACAAAAGGCAGAATAAAGTGCCCCTCACAGATATTGGATAAAACCAGGATAGTACATTGTTGTTTATGCCAAGAGTTTTTAGAGTGTTAATGTAACCATAATAATTTAGAGTGCTTTCTCTTAGATTTGTTGGAAACTTCAGTTAGAAGGGGCCCATTAGAGCGCATAGACAGTAATGAAGAGAAGAGAGCACACCAAGTGTTCTCGAGGTTTGGAAGCAAAAATAAGGGAAGAGATATGGCAGAAGTAAGCCTTAAAGTGGTTATCTCACCAATCAATTTGTAAGTAGAATATTACAGCATGAAATAATGTAATTTTTATTTCAATTAACAACCAATTAAAAAAAGAAAAACATTTGCGGCATGGGTTTATTCAATTTACTTTCTTCTTTTGCTGTTAATCCCATTTCCGCCTACCTTCTGTGCTCTCTAGTAGAAACATATACACTGTATGTATTTTAGTTGACTAAACAGCGGCATAGGGATCTGTTCTGGTGTGCAGGTTATTAAGTCCCCGGCGGCATCTTCTTCACTTGTCAGAGAACATGAGGATGCCATTGCACAAACAGAGTATCTTCTCTGACAAGCAGATAGATTATTAGAGATTAAAAGGGGTTTTCCGGGACTAAAACAGTAATGGCAGAGAGAAAGTGACGTTTTGATCATTACTGAGCACTAAAATGAATACAAGCTCTGTGGATATGAAGATACTTTCTCCACCTACGACATTATTGTGTTACAAGGGCCAGTATCCATGAACGGGTTCGATCTGCAGTATCATGCACAGCCACATGTATCAACGCCCTATGTGTCAGACCCTCACCAATCAAACATTGATGGCCTACCCTTATGATAATATATTTTTCGTTTTTTATTTATATACATATATATATATATATATATATATATATATATATATATATATATATATACATATATATATACATATATATATATACATATATACAGGGAGGGCCATTTATATGGATACACCTAAATAAAATGGGAATGGTTGGTGATATTAACTTCCTGTTTGTGGCACATTAGTATATGGGAGGGGGTAACTTTTCAAGCTGGGTGTTGACCACGGCGGCCATTTTGAAGTCGGCCATTTTGTATCCAACTTTAGTCTTTTCAATGGGAAGAGGGTCATGTGACACATCAAACTTATCGAGAATTTCACAAGAAAAACAATAGTGTGCTTGGTTTTAACGTTACCAGAGAGAGATAGTAAGAAGGTTGAAGGGCAATGTCCAATCGTTGTTGTGTGTACAGCTTCCCTGGAAAAAGTCTTCATATGTGCACAACTTGTATTCATTATTGTATTAACAATTCACCAAAACCTCGCTTTCTCACTGGGCATTTCTCACTAATATGGATGATAACCATGTAAAAGGTAAGTGACCCAGTCACTGTGGTAAGGATGAAAAAAAATTCAAAACAATAAGGGATTTATGTATTTTCCTAGAAAAGTCTTGCATCAGAATATCATGTGATGTACACAGTAGAACAATTTGGCCGCTGATTATTCTAAGATTTAGCATTATGAAACCACTCAGGCATTTGGCTGTACACATTTAAGATGTGCAGTACGTGCCTGACTCCAATTCTATTTTAATTCCGTACTTGTACAAACTGGCAAGTCAAATCTTTAAAGCTTTTAAAGTTGAAGATACAAGCAGTAACTAATTCTTATATGTGAAGTCGTTTTTTGTTGCTGTTGCAAATTAGTTTGATGCACATTAGCATTAGAAGAAGGTTGTCTACTTTAGACAATCCATTTTTGTTATGATGGAACACCCTATAGTCCTTAATGTAATCTGTGGAGGAAACCGCCACCAAGTGTTTAACGTCGCAGCCGAGGAAATGAAACATTAAATAGTTGGCATTCAAATAAACTGGCTAGCTGTGTAATGCTCAGGCTAGCCTGTTCCTCCAGAGGGAGAGATACTCTTTGCAGTCATTCTTTCCTCTAACTAATAGATAAGGGTGCTGAACTGCGGACCTATTAACTAAGAATTCCCTAATAAGGAATCTGAATCTGATTTTCAAAACCAAACATTACCTTTAAAGTCTATGTACACCTTTGAAATCGTTTTTTTTTTCTTCAATAAAAATCACAGTGTGTTTTGTGCAATTTTTTAAAAACTTTTTATTAAAAATAATTTTTACTTTTTCAGATACAGATGCTTTGTATACTGTATACTCTACCTAGCGCTGAGACCTGAATCTGTAGGTCTGCGGCACTCGAGCTGTTAGCGATCACATCTCAATTCATGACTTAGATGTGATCGATAACAGGTGGATCCTGCGTGTCAGAGACACGCACGTCCCGCTGACACTGAACCCGTCAGTACTGCTGACCTGATGGATACAGGTTTCAGCGCTAGACACAGCAGGCTCTGTATACAGGATACAAAATAGGTGTATCTCACAAAGTAAAAATAATTTTTAATAGAAAGTATTCAGAATGTTGCACAAAACACACTGATAGATAATGAATTTGATAGGCTGCAGGAGGCCTGCGCCCCCTTACTCTAAGCCCCACGCACTTTTTTTAGGTAAGAAAAATTATTGCACAAATATGGCGTGCTATAATTTGCAACTTCTTTACTTCATTATACTGGCATTTAGCCAGTGATAAATTCCCCCATATGTTTGAAATATTCATATTTACCTATAGACTAGCAGTGAACCTATTAATGTGAGTTCACACGTAGCATAAATACTGCAGATTTTCCGCAACGGATATTGTTGCAGAAAATCTGCAGCACAATACAGTAGCAGCAAAGTGAATGAGATTTGAACAAATTTCATCCACACACTGCGTAATTGCTGAGCGGAAAAAAAGACGCTCAGAAATTGATCTGCGGTGCGTTTTTTTAATCCGCAGCATGTCAATAGTATTTGCATAAACACTGCTTATTTGTTATCAATATATAAACTCCAAAAGCAGTTATATTAAAGGTTGGGTGAAGTTTTTTATGCTAACATCCCCCCATGATTTACCCTACAGGCAGCTCCATAACTATATAAACCATACCAAAAGAACTAAAGCATGTAGCCAAAAGTATATAAGAATATAACAATTTTATTACACAAATACAAGAAACACTGTATTAAAAAACATATAAAGACAAGAGTGGTAATATGGAGCGAAACATGGAATTTGCTGGATAACGTAAAAATAGAAAGGCTGTACTGAGTAACCGCAAAATCTATTTCAGACCCAAAGGGGTTCCATACTGATTACCTCTAATACCCTGTAAACATTTTCGACTGGTGAAAGGGGAAACAAGAGAAAGTGTCAGTGCATTCAAATATCAGTCAGGAGACAGCCTTACCCAAAAAGATGGTTAAAAACGATGTTCGCTCTGCCACAAAGACACCAACGCACAATTTGCTGTAAGTGCTTCCTCAGGGGCTGTATGTTGTGTCCTGATAATATCTGGCCCTTATATAGTGTGGAGATAAGTGTATCTAGTATACACCATCGCCACAATGAGAGGATCGGCGCATGACCGCTGACGCAACCGGAAGCGAGGCATGCCCCAATTACCGGCTCCAAGCGCTGGAGCGCACATCCGGATTCCCGACGCGTAACGGGAGTTTTGGACATGTGCAGTGTGCCTAAGGAGCCGGAGGGAGCAATGCATCGCCGCCAGCAACAGCAGCGCGCATGCGCACATCATCGCTGGAGATGGATTTAGAAAAGTGTAAGCCCAAGATACTGAGCAAAAGATGCCTTCATCCTATTAGATCTACACCTTGGATTAATTTGACGGACCCAAGTAAACAGTAGGTTATAGTAATATATCCCCAATGATTTACTGCAAACATGCATGTATTGCTGAATCAATAAAGAGAAACCCTGTACAGTAGAGATTTAACACAAAATTAAAATAACGGTGACATTGATAAAGAAATATAAAGTGAAACACAAATAATAAATGACTAATCTGAATAATTAAAGAAAAAAATAATGATAAACTACAAGTGAAACAATTTTAAATTTAAAGTGAAAAAAGTACTAGTATACATCAATCAAGTATATAATATAAAATAAAATACACTCAAATAAATCTCATACATAAATGTGTATCTTAAACTGACATGACATAATTAAGGGGTTAATATTAAGCCCAATCAACTACATTACAGGGTGTATTATCCCCAAACTGAGATAAATAACATGATTCTTAGAAATACAAATAAGGTGAAGCATGTGTTATATATATGTAATATTTTTGTACCGAACCATTATACTATACATAGAAACTCTCCAAAGATGCAAAACATTCTTCATGAAAAAAATAAAAATAAAATATAAAATAAATCAAAAGCAATAAGTACCGTATTTTTCGGACTATAAGTCGCACCCAGGATTTAGACAACAGAAAATAGGAAAATAATTATTTGTTAAAAAATAATTTATTCTGTTTCACCACATTCTGAGGTATATTTTTTTTCATCGATTGAGCGGTGTGAGGGTTTATTTTTTGCAGGACGAGCTGTAATTTTATTGGCACCATTTTTTGGTACATACGATTTTTTTGATCACTTTTTTCTTTATTTCATATTTTAAGCACTAAGGTGATCAAAAAACTATTTTGACGTTTTAAATTGTTAAACTCACCGTGCGAGTTAAATAATGGTATAGTGTAATAGATCAGACTTTTACAGACGCAGCAATACCAAATTATTTTATTTTTTACTTTGTGCTTGGGGAAAAATGGGAAAATGATTTTTTTTTAACCTTTCATATTTTTTTTTACACTCCTGAAAACGCATCTAACTTTTTTTTTTGTTTTTACACATTTTATTAGTTCCCCTAGGGGACTTGAACCAGCAGCTACTTGGTTACATGTGGAATACGCTGTTTCCCTAACTCCCATAGTAGTGAACGGCAGTTACAGAAGCAGCGTAGCATGCGAGCTACGCTGCTTCCGTAACTACTGTTCAGTTCTATGGGAGTTACGGAAACAGCGTAGCTCCGCAAGTTACGCTGTTTCAGTAACTCCACATGCAATCAAGTGGCCGGGAGAGCACAGAAAGCTAGAACGGGGTTTAGGGGGCCCCGTTCTAGAGATAGGTGCGGGTCCTGCATCTATCTGGCATTTATGACCTATCCTGTGGATAGGTCATACATGTCCTTCATAGAAAAACCCCTATAAATGCCACTGTCTATTGACCACGGCATTTAACTAGTTAAAGGGGTTTGCCATAAAACACATTTATCCCCTATCCACAGGATAGGGGCTACATGTGAGATCGCTGGGGGTCTGACCGCTGGGACCCCCAGTGATAAGTCGAACAGGGGAGCGAAAGTCACCCAAAGCGCTACATGAGATGCCTGGACTTCCGGATTCTGTGTCCGGCTTATCTGTTCCGCAGCTCCATAGAGATCAATGGAGAGCCGCTCGTGCATGCGCAGAAGAATCCCATTGATCTCTATGAAGCTGCCGGACACAGAACACGGAAGTCACAGCTTCTAATGCAGCGCTCTTGGTAACTTTCGTTCCCCGCTCTCCTTATCGTTCACACATGTATCCCCTATCCTGTGGATAGGGGATGCATGTGTTTTATGGCACAAATCCTTTAAACTGCCAGGAACAGCGAAATTGCTGTTCCTGGCCGTTAGAGCAACATTTCAGAAGCTGACACCTGCAGTGTATGGAGCCCGCTCCATACATCATCCGCCCCCCCCCCAGCTCCATGATATGCCAGCACGTCATGGGTCGGGAAGGGGTTAAGTAATGAAGCGGTCATGAGGCCCGGCGATGCCGGATCCCTTGACTGCGCACTATAAGACGCAGGGACTTTTTAGCAAGATTTATTATAGTCCGAAAAATACGGTATATATATATATATATATATATATATATATATATATATATATACATACATATCACAGGGGACAAGAAAAAGGAAGGGAGAAATAAGGAAAGAAAACGCCGCATAACACTAGGTTACAAAGGTGAAACGGCGGATCCTCATTCCCACACTACATCATTATATAGGATATTCAAAGGCTGTTCTCCACTATTCAAGTAGTCGGACATGAAGAAATAAAATAAAAAAATACCTATAAATAACATACAATACATAACACAATTAGTAAAAAAGCATAGATAGCAGAAATTATAAGAAATTAAGCCCATAAGGTTTCATTGATCCCAACATGACGATCCATTTGCACTCTTTTTGTGCCAAAACTCTCTTCACATTGCCACCTCTGATGCCACAATGTATTTTATCTATCCCCAGCACTGATAACGTTCTGGGATTGCAGCCATGATGTAATTTAAAGTGTCTGGGCAAGGTCTTTAACTGTCTTAGATCCTCAATTTCACTGGCCCCCATAATATTACGCACGTGCTCTCTCGTACGGATTCTCAATTCCCTAGAGGTAAGCCCTATATAGACTTTGGGGCACCCACATGTGGCATAATATACTACATGTGTCGTGCTGCATGAGATGTATTCTCTGTTCTCAAAGTGCCTCGTTCCATCGACTGACGAAAAATTAGTTGCCCGACAGATGTTAATGCAAGATCTAAAATCTCCACAGGGGTAACAGCCCTTTCTGGGTCCACGGGAGCCAAGCGGACATAGATAATGATTTTGATAGGCTGCAGGGGGCCCCCTTACTCTAAGCCCTACGCGCATTTTTTAGATAAAAAAACATGCAAAAACAATTCGCAAATTATTGCGCAAATATGGTGTGCTATAATTTGCAACTTCTTTACTTCATTATACTGGCATTTAGCTAGTGATAAATTCCCCCCATATGTTTGAAATATTCATATTTACCTATAGACTAGCAGTGAACCTATTAATGTGAGTTCACACATAGCGTAAATACTGCAGATTTTCCGCAACAGATTTTGTTGCGGAAAATCCGCAGCATAATACAGTAGCAGTAAAGTGAATGAGATTTGTACAAATTTCATACACACACTGTGTAATTGCTGAGCGGAAAAAAACCGCTCAGAAATTAATCTGCGGTGCGTTTTTTTAATCCGAGGCATGTCAATTGTATTTGCGTAAACGCTGCTTATTTGTTGTGGGTTTTTCCCATTGAATTCAATGGGAGGTAAAACGCAACAAATAGCAGATGTTGCATTTTTTTGTGGCAGAAAAGCTGCGGTACTGCCACAAAAAACAAAACTCATGAAAAAAATAAATCTTATACTTACCCAGAATTCTGTGTTTCTTCATACAGGCCAGCCTCCTGGGATGATGTTTCATCCCATGTGACTGCTGCAGCCAATGACAGGCTGCAGCGGTCACATGAGATGAAACGTCATCCTAGTAGACCGATCTGCAGCGGCTGAGGGACGCGTCTCCATTGATACGTAAGTATCAAACTTATTTTTTTCTACTTGCGGTTTTCCGCAGCGGACATTCCAGCTGAAAGCCTGCACCAAAATTTGGTGCGGTTTTTCGGCTGGAATTTCCTGCGTGCCCACGCCGAATACGCTGTGTGCTTTTACACCACGTTTCTGCCCTGTGTGAACATAGCCTTTGGCTTTGAAAAACAGTTAAAACTAAAAATGCACCTAAATGCTTCTAGCCTGAGTGTATGAGAGCTCTTTTGACTATTGAGCCGTGTACTTCTATTAGTTGAACATGATCAATACAGGTTTTCAGTCTTTAGACATAAACAAGACTATTCTTTGTCACTAACAGCAAGCAGAGATATTGAAAATGGTGAGAAACTAAAATAAAGATTATAATAGAAAAGTTGCATCACTTTTCATTATACAATCATTAGTCTTTATTTACATGAAACGAAAAATCCTTTTAATGTAAAGGGTCCTTGTGGAGGAAAGGCATAAGTAATGCGATGGGCATTGCTTTGCTTACATATCCCATTTATCAAGGGTTAGTAAAACATTTTAAATCTTTCTGACGTGTCTGCAGTGTTTGAAATCTACCTCTTGAATTTTCAGTAAGTCCGCCAAACTGAAATTCCTCCATTAGATCTTTGCTCACTAACCCATACTGTGATCAGTCCTGATCTAGACATCCAGGTGTCAGGTTTTATTTAACAAAGCACTTGCAGAGAATCCCAAAAGCCAACATTGCAGAATTATAAGGATTCGAAAGGTTTTCAATTGGAAAAAATTGTGTTGGAAGAGTTTTAAATGATGCAAGTAAACGGGCATGAACTGAAACTGCACCATTCTACTGTCAAAATGTCAGATGTTTGGTGAAAGTAGTCATGGGGACAGGACAGAGGCGAGAGAAGTGCAGAGATAGGATGCAGTGGAAAATATGGGGCTCAAATTCCAGGTGTATATATAGGGGCTGCTTGGCATATGTCCCATATGTCTACATTGGTCATGCTAATTAGATACAGGGCTAGTGCAGCAAACTGATGCAAAAGTTTTTCGTGCCCCCCCCCCCAAACTTCTCATGGCTGGCGGCCCGCAGCTTTTAGCTGCATCAGAGGGTCTCCTAAGTAACCCAACAATGCAGCATTAGCAGCCAGGGGCATCACTAAGGTCTTAAATCGTGAGGGGAAATAGCCCCAATACATATACCCCCCCCCAAACAAAAAGTGTGTGCGTGTATGTATATGTGTATATAGGAGACAGCATATCTATAGCACTATGGCCCTATAGCTATGGATAGGATTAGATACAGTGGCTCATCAGACAATATCACACATGATAGGATTAGATATAGGTCCCAGCTCACTGACATTGCAGCTCCAGCGCTGGACTCAGGAAATGTAAGTATAAGAATTGTTTTGCTTTTTTATGTTACTAATTATTTTTACAAACCAAAAATGAAAAAAGATGCAATAAGCAATTGTAGGGTATCAAATATAAAATGTAATCTTTATTAATAAATCTAAGACATAATATATAAAAAGGTCCACAGACACACTAAAAAGAGGACGACCACATCACAAGCTCGTACATATGAAGTAATGAAAAAATATATGCATGGATAAGAAGATAAAGTATGTCATGACGGTGCAGACAGAAATATACAGGTATTTGTCTATAAAGAAATATTCAATAACCGTTCCAATCAACCAGATAACAAATATCTAAAAAAAAAATAGCCATACTAACCCATAGAGTACTAGAGCAAAAGATAGGCATCCACCCCGACGCATCCACCCCTTCGTCTGGGGGCAAGTGCACCGAAACGCGCGTCGTGACGGACGCCTATCTTTTGCTCCAGTACTCTATGGGTCAGTATGGCTATTTTTTAGATATTTGTTATCTGGTTGGTTCAGACTGTTATTGAATATTTCTTTATAGACAAATACCTGTATATTTCTGTCTGCACCGTCATGACATACTTTATTTTCTGATCCATGCGTAGATTTTTTCATTACTTCATATGTACCAGCTTGTGATGTGGTCGTCCTCTTTTTAGTGTGCAGATGCTCCGATCTCCAACGTTTTCCAGCCGCTCTGTGAGGGTGTTGGATGCGCCTGCACTGTGTGCAGAGTAGCCCTGCTCGGATCGCTCGGCGGGAGGAGGAGATGGTGTCCCCTGGGACCGGAGAGGCAGCTGCACAGTGCCTTCAAGATCAGGCGAGTGACAGTAGGAGTGAGAGGCCGAGGAGACACTTACCTCAAGATGCCGGAGTTGCCACGAGGCAGCTTCAAGATGGCGGCTGCCATGTTCGGAGCGTGGAGGAGGCAGGAGAGGAGGATGTGGAGGGGAGTATCGTAGCTGCGGACCCAGACTCTGTGATGCGACTTGGTGAGGGATTACTTTCAGACTACCATGTTACTGTGCCCGGGAGACCTTTTCTACGGACGTCCTCCCAAACTCCTAGTGAATCATGCAATATTGTGGGGGATATGGAGGCTTTCTCCTCAGACGATGGGTGACGTGCCTACCTCAGAGGTCTTGAGGTGCTACAGGACGGGTGTCCTCTCCGTTACCCCCTTTCCGTGGGAGTCTAATGGGAGTCCGATAGCGGACTTGCCGCCTCCAGAACTTGCGGTTCAAACTCTCTGAGGTCACCCGGAGCTGCAGGCCCTGTTGGCACTTCTCCTTTCTAAACGTGACATGGACATCCTGACCACTGACCTAAAAATGGCTTGGAGACGTGACTTACATATAAAAAAGTCGGAGGTATCTACCCTGCGTTCTAAAGTGGTGAAACTGGAGTCGTTGCAAGAATCTATGTCTGCTTCCATTCAACAACTTAAAGATGCGCATAGTGTTTCCTCTACACAGCATCGCCAACTTCAAGTGCAATTGGACAATTTAGAAAATAGGAACAGACGGAATAATATACGCCTCAGAGGACTACTGGAAGCAACGCATACCTCAGATCTGATTCCAACACTTTGCTCAATCGACCAGTGGATACTCATATTGAGGTTGATAGAGCACACACGGCCTTGCAGCCGAAGAGCTCTGATTCCTCAAGACGTCATCTGTTTTATCCATTATTATGGTTTGAAGGAGAATATTATGCAGAAAGCGAGATTGCAGAACGAGATCGATTTTGATGGAGCAAAATTACTCCTGTTTCCAGATTTGGCGAGATGTACGCTTCGGCAACGTGCCTTGATGCGACCCCTCTTATCCATCTTGCAACAGCGTGGTATACCCTATAGATGGGGCTTTCCCTTTGCCCTGCATGTGCGAGTGGAGGACAAGGCTGTTTCATTGTCTACTCATGCTGATCTTCCAGGTTTTTAAGGGCTCTGGGTTTGCCTGACATTTCATTGCCGGACTGGGACTCCTTCCAAGTGGACCGGTTACCTATGCCTGGCACTGCATCCATCGGGTTGCTCTGGAAGGAAGGAGAGATCCAGATCGCCGTTGATGCAGAGACCACGCTGGAGACAATGAGCTTCTCTGCCAGGGCATCGGGAGCGTTTATTAACTATTCTCCCCTCTTAATCCCTTTATGTTGCAGGTATTCATCAAGACGGGAACTTGCTGTGTTTTCTTTCCCGAGAGTTTGTAGAAGAGTCACATGCTGATCAATACGGGGTTTGAGTATGGACCCTGTTTGTCATAAATGCTGGTCTCTTCATTGATAGAATGTGAAGGTTTTGATGAGGGCTTCTGCTAGGCTCATATGCTTCCCCTATATAGCTAATGTCATGGTAATGTAGCTTTGTCCCTTAAATTGTATTTTATATCTCTTTTTCAAGTTGGGGTGATTACATAGGCCGCGGAGTGTAGTCCCATACACGTATCTTACTGTTATTGGTGGAGTTTTTCTGTTTGACAGTAGTCTTCCATGTTCCCCACATAGAAATTTCACTGAGAATTGGTTGGTTCTCAATAGTGATACAGGTGCTTAATGGCAAGCAATAGTAGGTTCTTCTCGGCAGGATGTTTTGCTTGTCTTTAGAGACTCAGAGATATGCAACTCTGTGACGCGTGGCAATTAGCTCATCCAGATGATAGGGATTTCTCCTTCTTTTCTTTTGCACATAACTCATATAGTAGAATAGACTATATATTGGTTCATCATAGCTTACTATCCTCAGTGGTTGATACCTCCATAGGCAATGTGTTTCTCTCGAATCACGCTCCCGTGTATTGTGCATTACGTTTCTCACCACAGCGGCGTAGAGACTTTACCTGGACCTAGACAAACCTTTATTGAAGTATTCCTTGTCTATGTTGGAGTTGAAGAGGACAGTTGAGAACTTGCGGATCATGCACGGGTTACAAGTGTTGCAGCCATGAAATGGGAGGCCCTCAAATGTGTTTTTAGGGGGGTTCTTATTAAGCATGATTCTCGTCTCAAGAGGGAGCGGGGTGTGCAGCTTAACACTCTTCTAGCACAGTTGCAGACTCTAGAATCTCAATATAAACAGACGTCGCAAGAGAATACACTGAGGGAACTTACTAGAACACGCCATGACATTCAGCTTTTCTTAGATAAGAACAGTGCTACGGCTTCATCAGGTCTGCTCTCGCTTTTAATATGAATGGGGTAATAAGGCGGGGAAGGCGTTGGCTAGAGCGATGCGGGATTGTGCGGCTCTTTCTTTTATACCCTCCATAAGAACTGAGTCGGGGGAGTTAGCGTACAAGACGGAAAATATAGCATCATCCTTTTGTGCGTACTATTCATCGCTTTACAATTTGCCCCCTTCAAATTCTGGTAATATTCCTTGCGAGCCTTTGCCATCTCTATCGGAGTATATTCGGGATACTGCGCTGCCTACGCTGTCCCGAAATGAGGCTCTGTGTCTGGATTCACCATTCACTAGAGAGGAGATAGTTCAGGTTATTAAAGCCTTACCAGATGGGAAGAGTCCGGGGCCGGATGGGTATACGGCGGGTTTTTACAAGTCATTAGTGGAGGAATTGGTGCCATCGTTGCTGGAGTCGTTTAATTCGATATCTGACCATGTTAAATTTCCTGATTTCATTTTTGCAGGCTCGTATCACGGTCATTCCAAAGGAGGGTAGGTACAACACTGTGCTAATTATAGACCGATCTCTCTCATCAACATTGATGCTAAGATGTATGCTAAGTTGATAGCAAATAGACTGGCCGGGTACTTGGGCTCGCTGGTTCACCCGGATCAATTGGGTTTTGTCCCAAGGCGCGAAGCAAGAGATAATACTCTAAAGACTTTCTCCCTGATTCACCATGTGAAGCAGCATAACTTTCCGTGTATGCTATTGTCTTTGGATGCTGGGAAGGCCTTTGATCGTGTAGACTAGGGGTTCCTGGAGGCGGCCTTAAGTCAGATGGAGTGGGTCAGTTAATGAGGACGCGTATACTGTCTCTTTATAATAGACCTCAGGCGCGGCTTAGGATCAATGGTTCACTGAAAATCGACTTTTTTTCTGGAAAAACTTAGAATTTTTATAAGGAATAAAGAAGAGAAAGCAACGCAACATTTGTAAATCAATTTATCCCGATTATGGACATAAGCCAAATATGGTAATAAACTGCTGTTTGGACCCACGACAGTGCTCAGAATAGAAGGAGCACCATTTTGATTTTGGAGCGCAGACTTTATTGGAATGGTTTTCGGTGCCATGTTGTGTTTGCAACGCACTGGAGGGACCTAAACAGTGGAAACCCCCCAAAAGTGAGCCCATTTTGTAAACTATACCCCTCAAGGAATTTTTATAGTGGTATAGTTAGCATTTTGACCCCACAGTTTTTTTGCTGAATTTATTAGTCTGTGAAGATGAAAATCTACTTTTTTTCTGAAAAAAAATATAGAATTTTCACATTTTTATAAGGAATAAAGGAGAAAAAGCACTTCAACATTTTTAAAGCAATTTCTCCTGATTATGGCAACACCCCATATGTGGTAATAGACTGCTGTTTGGACTCAGAATGGAAGGAGCACCATTTGGATTTTGCAGCTCCGATTTTGCTGAATTGGTTTCTGGGGGCCATGTCGTATTTGCAGAACCCCTGAAGTACCAGTACATTAGAAATTCCCCAGGTGTGATCCCATTTTGGGGACTGTACCCCCCAAAGAATTCAATTAGAGGTGTAGTGAGCATTTTGATCCCTCAGGTGTTTTATAGATTTTATTGGAATTGGGCCATGAAAATGAAAAACATTTTTTTTCCAATAACATGTAGATTTAGCTCATAATTTTTCCACAAGGAATACAGGAGAAAAAAACACCCAAAAATGTGTTACACACTTTCTCCTGAGTAGCTAAATACCCCATATGTGGTTGTAAACTGCTATTTGGATACACGGCAAGGGTCTGAAGGGAAAAAGCGCAATTTCGTTTTTGGAGTGGAGATTTTACAAAATAGTTTTTTGGCACCATGTTGCATTGTGCTGAGGTACCAGTACAGTGAAAACCCCCCGAGAAGTGACCCCATTTAGGAAACTACACCCCTCAAGGAATTCATCTGGAAGTGTAGTGAGCATTTTGACCCCACAGGTTTTGCAGAAAATAGTACACAGTAGATGTTGCAGATTGGAAAATTGCCATTTTCCACAGATATGCTATTTCAATGCCCAATGTGTTGTGCCCAGCTTGTACCACTGGAGACACACACCCCATAAATTGTTAAGCGGGTTCTCCAGAGTACAGTAATACCCCATATGTGGTCATAAACAGCTGTTTGGGCACACTGCCAGGCCTAGAAGGAGCTCCATTTGGCTTTTGGAGCGCAGATTGTGCTAGGTAGTAGTTTTGTTTAGTATTTTACTGGTGTTTCAGTTTATAACGTGGGGGAATATGTCAGCTGAGCAGAGTACATCAGGGTATATGTAAGCTGTGCGGAGTACATCAGGGTATATGTAAGCTGGGCGGAGTACATCAGGGTATATGTAATCTGTGAGGAGTACATCAGGGCATATGTAATCTGTGAGGAGTACATCAGGGTATATGTAAGCTTTGCTGAGTACCTCAGGGTATATGTAAGCTGGGCGGGGTGCATCAGGTCATAATAGGATGATGTAATAATGGGGTAAATTAATTAAAAAAAAATTATCCATGGATAGTGACGTACGTTTTAAACCAATCCTTTATGTACAGGCCAGATTTTTGGGTGCAGGAGTATTGTAACTGTCATGTTACAACTGACCGTTAAGCCTATTACATCCTGCCTCTGATAACTTGCTGTAGTGTGATATCCCACAACAAATGCCATTGAAAAGTCATTGAAAAAGTCAAGATAAGGGATCTAGCCACTGTGTATTTAATCCGTTAAAAGTCAAGGTAAAGACGGCTACATCTGTAGATGCGGGTCCCAGGGGTGGGATCCCAATCCATCGAACATTTATGACATATCCTGTGAATATGCCATAAATGTCCAAGATGGGAAAACCCCTTTAATGCTAACCGATCGGTAACTACTGTATTAATATCTCGCCTTCTGAGTCTGTAGGCTGCTGTGGGGAACTGTGGGAGGGCGCAGGGGATGCCGGGAGTCGCCAAACCCGAAGTTCAGTGATTTGCATAACAAAACAAAACCATGTAAGCATCTTTTTTATTATTATTTCTAATGGCGTATTCAGTAGAATATTTTTTTTATTAAGGGGCCAATGTTGTTTTTTTTAAACTAGAATAAGTATTGTGCTAGCAGTGATAGAAAGAGACTTTAATAGGTTAAGGACATTTTCTGATGATTGATTTCCCTTAAATACCCTTACACAAGTGCATTGAACACAGTTGTCATTTCACATACGCAGTAAATCATGGCAATTCTAAGTATCTAAAAAGACATTTGTTTCCTAGAATCCTAGAAGTATGTGTCAAGTGTAGCTCATGTTAAGGCTTGTTAGACAGGTCTTCATACTGTCAGCTCTAAAGTGAACAGACAACTTTTTCACTGCTATTGAGCTCTTTTATAAAAGCCTCCAGCCATACAGTGTAATCCTAGAGTGGCTGAAAAGCACATTCATTAAGTACATGTTGTGAGGAAAAGAATGGTCATTACATTATTTATTACTTCTTATATACTAAATGCAAAATTAATTCTGACTAATTAGTTATTTTATTAGATTTGAGACCTTATAATAACGTATTTCCAGATATTTGAAGATTTTCAGCTAAATTGACTTTTACTGAAACCTAAGAAGTAGAAGCTACTGCATCACTATTGAACTATATATCCCAGCATTCCTGTTTTTCAGCTTGTAAAAAAAGCCAGCTAACTGTATAGGGTATAAATTAAGGCCCATTTACATTGACCGATAATCTGCCAAACAAGCATTCATAAAAACGCTTGTTCCCGATCATTGGCCTGTGTAAACATGTCAGTGTATTAATGATCGTTCATCCCCATAACGTTTGCATCAGTGAAAAAAACAGGCACCAATCACCTTGTTATACTGTCGATTGGCGCTTTCTATGGGTAGAAATCTGCCCGTGTAAACCCAGCTTTAGTGTGAAAGATACCACACACACTATCACACAGATAGAAAATGTGGAATGGGGCAGCAGAGGTATTAAAAGCCCAGATCAGACCCCAAAATTGATTTCAATCTCACACCACACCCCTAAATAAAGTCAGATCTCAGACCAGACACATAAAGTAATACAGACCCCCAGAGCAAAAAAAAAAATTCAGACCCCACACCTGACCAAAAATAATTCAGACCCCAGACCTCAAAATTATAGAGGTTGTCCAGCAATTAATAAATAAATAAATAAATAAATAGAGGAGGCACAAACCGTACTACTGGCATCACTGCTCGGGGATGCCAGTAAGTAAAGCGCCGGTTAGTGATGGCAGTAAGTACGTCAAGTGACCGCTGAGGCCACTAGTTCTACCAATACGGCACATCATCGTTGGCAGCCTGTGAGCAAAGACTAGCAGGGGGTGGCCACAGCATTTGTTGAGCCATGACGATGATCACGGTATCTATTGCATTCGATTTGCATGATGCAAATGAAATCAAATATATAACTGCCTAGTAAAATGGCAAAAAAAAAATCTTAAGTTCTTTAGAGTATACCCGTTCTTCACCCTTAACACCAGCAAGAAGGTACAGACTTTACTGTTCAGATTCCCAGGTCATGGAGGAGAGCCATGGGGAACAGCAGAGACCTGCTGCTGGAACAGAGGGAGGTGAGCAACACAATCAAGGGACAGCCCAGTAAACACACAATCACAACGTCACAAGCTGCACTGGGGGAGAGGTTGCTCATAATAAATCTGACAAAGCTGACCTGTAACTATATTTTGGTTTTGGCAATACACAACCCAAGCCTTATAAAGCAAATATAAGTTTTTGAATATATATATATATATATATATATATATATATATGTATATGTATATATGTATACAGAAATCCCCAAAAAATCCAAAAAACAGGCAGCACACCGTAATTTGTAGTGAAAAAAGAGGGTACTTTATTGCCCCATGAAGTACCATCTTTTTTCACTACAAACTACGGTGTCCTGCCTGTTTTTTGGATTTCTGTATAGCTGGGATCTTGGTCTGCTCCCTGGGGCCTGCACCCACACTTACTCCGGTGCTGCAGGACTTTCTGTTTTGCTATATATATACATATATATATAGTACACTCTATAATGCTATGCTAATGTTAATATTTAATTATAGGGGTGAGGCTACACATAGTGGCTGGGGATCAGTTGACGTGCAGCTGCATCACGGCTGAAAACCTGCAACGGCGCGTGGTTTTACCACATACTGGAACAGTTTTGCTGTGCATGTCTCTGGCTGTGGGTTGTTTACAGGTAAGGCATGTTGAAAGGCTGCAATGAAAAAAACATTTCAAACCCACGCCATACACTCATACATTTGTAATGAAATGTATGAGTGTATGAGTGACCTTGCCCATAAATCAACTGGCACCAAACCATTAGACTCAAAATTAGTGTTTAAACAAAACTGGGACATTCTTTTTACTGGCCTATCTTCTGTCAACCTGAAGAAGGTTTGCAATCCTCAGATCGTTGCTGCAATGTTCCCTAAATCGGCAAATAATATAAATGGACTTTGTTGTTAAAGTGGTTCTATGCTTTTAGAAACAATGTAAATGAAAAAGACAGCTGCATGTCAGAGAAGCATGCAAAGCATTCTTGAAGTTGGGAGAATGCTGTGGTAGACAAAACTAGGCTTTGTAAGAAATGCCCTTAAAGGCTACGTCCACCTTCTCAACAAATTTCGTTTTCATTTCTCCAATGCATCTAAAATGAAAAATCAAGCAACTTTGCAAATAGTCTTGATTAAAAATTTCTTATTATTTTGTGTCTATAACTCCTATATAGTCCTATGCGTCTCTATGGTTACAGACAACAAACAAGCCATGTGTAGTCTGATTCTGAAGCCATCCCCTTCCATCTGTTTCCTACAGTAATTTATAGCGTTCTCTATACACACACTGATACAGGAAAAGCTGTCAGTTAGCCTGTGTAGACGCGGTAAGCAGGAGTCTCAATGTTTCTCCTAGGAGCCCTGTTAGGATTTTTTCTGCTTTTTATTCAGAAATCCTGCTTAAAATCACATAAACCTATATATCTCTGAGATCAGCTTCTCCCTCTCTATTACATGCTGCTTTTACATAGGGCAGCATAAATCACATGGCAGGTTCCCTTTAGATTGTTTTCCTTCACGCACTAAAGGTCAGGAGCAGTGGAGGATCATCATTAGGGCGGTTCGGGCGGCCGCTCGGGGCCAAAGGCTCCCAGGGGGCCCATGGCCGTTTGAACCGCACAGGCCCCCTCATGTCCGATGGCGTCGCTAGCCCTCGAGGGGGCGCCGGTGCTAGCTGCAGCCAGATTCAGTTGTATCTGTGTCCCCAGGACTCAGATACAAATGAATATTATAGGCTGCAGGCCACGTTAGGACTGCAGCCTATAACGCGCTGGGAAGACTCTCTGCGCAGGCCGGCGTAATGAGGTACTGTATCACGCTGTCCGGCCCAGAGGATGCGCATGCATCTGGCCGGAGCAGGCGTCACGGGAACGGGGCAAGGTAAGTACAATATGTACTTTTTTTTTAGGGAGGGGTAGCGCTGTGTGGCCCTATATACAAGGGGGAGGGGATTTCTGTGTGTCCGTAGCCCTAAATACAAAGGGGGAGCGCTGTGTGCACTATATACAAGTGGGAGTGCTGTGTGGCCCTATATGCAAGGGGGAGAGCTGTGTGGCCCTATATACAAAGGGGGGAGAGCTGTGTGACACTATATACAAGGGGTAGCCCTGTGTGGCCCTATATACAAGGGGGAAGCGCTGTGTGGCCCTATATACAAAGAGGGGAGCGCTGTGTGGCACTATATACAAGGGGAGCGCTGTATTGCACTATATACAAGGCAGTGCTGTGTGGCACTGTATACAAGGGGTTGTGTGGCACTATATACAAGGGGGGGCTGTGTGGCACTACATACAAGGGGGGCTGTGTGGCGCTATCCACAGGGGTATGTGTGTGGCGTTCTCTACAGGGGAGGTGTGTGGCGCTCTCTACAGAGGGCTGTGTGGCGCTATCTATAGGGGGTTGTGTGCGACGGTCTCTACAGCGGGGCTGTGTGGGCTATCTATAGGGGGCTGTGTGTGGTGCTCTGTACAGGGGGGCTGTGTGATGCTATCTATAGGAGCTGTGTGTAATGATCTCTACGGGGGTGATGTGTGTGGTGCTAGCTATGGGGGGGATGTGTGATATCTACAGGAGGGCTATGTGACGCTCTCTTCAGGGGGGCTGTATGGCGCTATCTATAGGGAGCTGTGTGTAACGCTCTCTACGGGGGGATGTGTGCTGCTAGCTATAGGGGGATGTGTGATATCTACAGGGGGGATGTGTGTGTCGCTATCTACAGGGTGCTGTATGTGGCGCTATCTATGTGGGGTGTGGTGCTAGCTATAGCGGGATGTGTGATATCTACAGGGGCTGTGTGTGATGCTCTATACAGGGAGCTGTGTGTAGCACTATGTACAGGCGGCACTGTGTATGTGGTGTATTACTTTACAGTGTTTGACACAATTATAATCAGGGGTATGTTGCTCTTATATTTAAGGGCACAGTTTGTGGCACCATGATAATTTTATTTTCGTTTATAGTTGTGGAAATGTTGGAAAAGTGAGGAGCTGAAGACATCTGAGTGGCAAATTCTGTAGAAATGGGTCATGGCCGTGAGAAGTCGTCATGAACTCTGGACCGGATGGAGAAGAAAAGAGGAAAAAAAACTACTAGAATCTGAGGAATCATCACCTGTGAGTCACTAGTTTTATAGAGAATCTGTCACCTCTCCTGACATGTTTATTGTAGGAAATCGTTGTATTTCACAAAATGTCTTTGTGCAGTCCAGGACTGATAGACAATTCTAGGATGTGTTCCTGAACAGTGTGATACTGTCAGCGATGGTTGGAGACAGTCAGTATGTAGAGATACAGCCCTTTGACAAGGGGAATAGTAATACCCATTTGTTAATGCTTGCACAAAAAGGTAGTGTTAAAACTAGTTATGGCTCGGCAGGGCAGCGGTGAGGAAGGGGGGGCCAAAATTTGGGTAGCAGCCCAGGGCCTATGGCCTACTTAATCCACCACTGGTCAGGAGTGGCATTCCGCAGGAAAAACTGGAAGCGCATAAGACCTTTCTAGGCATTGATGGATGTTCCTAGTTCTCGGCATTTATGTTATGTTCAGATTGATATTAGTCATCAGAATACTCCCTTAACAAAAGCAAGCAACGCTCTGCTACACTATAAACTAAGAACAATATTGGAACCACCGCAATTTAACCAAAACCACAAATATGTGTAAATATTCACCTACATAAACAATTCAAGAAATATACAGTATGTTTATAGCACTTAACGGTCGCTAAATGAATTTGAAAAACGGCTGAAAAAACGGAAGCTAAACGCTTCCAAACATCTGCCCATTGATTTCAATGGGAAAAATTGCGTTTCATTTCGACGTTGGTGTTTTTTTACGCGGCTTCAAAAACGGCCGCAAAAAAACGCATAAAAAAATGTTTAATGCTTAAAAAACGGCTGAAAATCAGGGGCTGTTTTCAAGGGAATGGTATGGAACTCAATGTATTGAGCTACTGCAGCTGTAGCTCTATAGTTTAAATCAACTCGTTGCGCCACAAAAAGTCTCCATGTAGGTCAATCCTTATTAATACATATCTATGAGGAATAACAGAAGAACGTCAAAGCACAGAGTTCTAAGCAAAGATTCTCCAGAACTGTTATCTTGTGGGGAATACAAGGATTTGCTATAACAGATATGTCAGGAGAGGTGACAGGTACTTTAAAAATGCATAGGTGACGTCTTCTATGATGGCAGTCATTCTCCGTCAGGCCCAGACCGCCATGACGAATTCTGCCGGCTGCAAAGTTTCCTGCCCAGACATCTTTGTACCATCGGTTCGCAGCCATCCCAGCCTCTATTTTAACACAAATTCAGACACCAGATTTATTGATTAATAGACCCCCAAATTAAATCAGATCCTAGACTAGACCACCAAATTAAATCAAACTCAAGACCAGACCCTTTTATAAATTCAGACCTAAGACCAGGCCCCAGAGACCAGACCACGGAGACAACACCAGATTTTAGACATCAGACCCTAGAATAGACCCCAGTGATCGGATCTCAAAGACCAGACTCCAGAGACCAGAAACCAGACTCCAGAGTCCAGACCCCAGGGGCCAGACCTCAGAGACCTGTCCCCAGAGACCAAACATAAGACCACGCCTCAGATCATACACCAGACCAGACACCAGACCCTACTCCAGACCAGACCCCCAGGTCAAACCTCCAGACCAGACCCCCAGAGACCAAATCCCAGACAAGACTCCAGACCAGACACCAGACCCCAGAGACCTGTCCGCAAAGAACAGACCCCAGACCTCAATCCAGACCCCAGATCAGAGAACAGATTCCAGATAAATGCCCAGTCCAGACCCCTGGACTAAACTCTCAGACCAGACCTTCAGAGACAAGACGCAGACGAGACTCCAGACCCCATCCCAAAGACCAGACCTTAGACCACACCCCCAGAGACCAATCCCCTAGAGCAAACGCCAGAGACCAAACCCCCAGACCAAACCACAGCGGAGAGGACCCTGGGAGCGATGAAGGTAAGTATTGTCTAAATCGACATCTATCTATTGGATAAATCCGTCCCCTCCTACCATGTTCCATGTATGATACTGGTGTCTTCTAATGTGGCAGACAGAGGGGCCTATCAAACACCAGCACCTGGGTGCAACGGCTAAGTCTTCACCCTCTATAGCTACACACTTAAGGGGAAGGGATGTGACATGTTCTTGGGGTCATAGAATGGGTTGTGACCAGCGCCTATAGTTAATATATTTATTAAAGCCATAATGTACTAATACTACACCCAATGGACAATAACAGATAGAACCATTTTCATATCTGACCAGTTGATCACTAATTCTATATCCTGTGAAAAGAAAATATTTAATAGTTTACACTATATGCAAGATAGCTATAAAATTATATTATAACTAATATACAGGTAAACGTTACCAAATAGTGCACAGATAGTGCCCTAGCTTTTCAATTTTTTTTTAAATATGTCATAGACTAAGGTTAATTGATTTAAAGCACCTTCAATTAGACTGTGGCTTATGGTACATGAGAGCGGCCGAGTGGTTCCTGGCTTTGAACAACACATACTTTTCGACTTCTTACTTACCAATGTTAGATTCTGCATTGAATTTACGTAAATCATACATTATGTGTAGGGTGGAATGCTGGTTGGATACATTTTACAGGCTATTTGCTTTATATATATACATATATATATATATATATATATATATATATATATATATATATATATATATATATATATATATTTACAGCCCCTATTCAGGGAATGAAATGGTCATTGTGGCAGCAAAAGCTGTGGTTTAAGTGGTACAATACCACAAATTCCAAAAATAAACTTGCTTACACAGCATTTGCAAACAACCAATACTCCCTCGGGTTTCTTGGCAGCGGTGTTTACCACTTGGAGGAAACATTCTGTTATAATAGATAAGGACTTGTTTAACAGACTTTACATTACCTAATTTTAATGTTCCCTATTTTCTATTTTATGCATCTGTGAAGGGGAAGGAGTCAATTTTATTCTTTAGTAAGCTAAACTTCATATTTTAGTGATGTTAGGATGTATTAGACTAGCAGAAGAATGTGTTGTGAGATATGAATGTTTTCCCTTAGATACCCTCACACTAATGAAGAGATGCTCGACCAGGGCCGCCATCAGGGGGGTATTAGGGGTAGTGGTGTGAGGGGCCCGGCCAAACCTAACTGAAAGGGGGGCCCGGCAACTGCCGCGACATTCTTTTGGTAGGAAAAAACGGGCCCCTGCAATGGGGCCCGTTTTTTTCACCAAAAGAATGTCGTGAGCTGCTGCTGCTGCTGCGGGCCCCCTCCCCTCGTCATGGGGGGCCGTCAAACCGTCCGCCCACGCGCGCGCACCCGATCGCGCGCACAAGGAAACTCCCGCGCGTGCGCACTCGCGAGCGCGCACCCACGAACGCCCGCACCCGCGATCGGCCGCGCGCGCACCCGCGATCGGCCGCGCGCGCACCCGCGAACGAAGCGCGCGCAGCCGCGGACACACATGGACAAAACTTACCTGGAGCCTGGCTGGAGGTGAAGGACTGGACGTCTGGACCGAAGACATCGCCGGAAGAGGACTGGAGTGGGAGCATCTCTTCTGACACGGTGAGTAAATTATCTCAAAGTGCTGTTTATGTATGGCCCTGTTCACACAGTATTTTGCAGGCAAAAAAAAATCTGCCTCAAAATTCCTTAAAGAATTTTGAGGCAGATTTTGACCTGCCCACACTATCTTGCCGCGTTTTTTTGCTGCGTTTTTTGCTCGCGGCGATTGAGGACAGCAGACAAAAAACGCAGCGAAAAATGCATTTTCTGCCTCCCATTGATTTCGATGGGAGGTCAGAGGCGGAACCGCGGCAAGAAAGGACGTGCTGCTTTTTCTTTTTTCCGCGACTGGCTCCCATTGATTTCAGATTAAATCAATGGGAGGCGGTTTTGGAAGTTTTTTGGTGCTGATTCTGACGCAGTGTCCGAGTCAATATCAAGGCCCAAAAACTCTGTGAACTGAGCCTTATTGTTGGGGCTTATTCAGACGAACGTGTAATACATCCGTGCAACGTGCGTGATTTTCACGCGCCTCGCATGGACCTATGTTACTCTATGGGGCCGTGCAGACTGTCAGTGATTTTCACGCAGCGTGTGTCCGTTGCGTAAAACCCACGACATGTCCTATATTTGTGCATTGTTTGCGCATCACGCACCCATTGAAGTCAATGGGTGCGTGAAAATCCCGCCCAGCACTTCCGCAGCCGTATAAACTATGAATGAAAACAGAAAAGCACCACGTGCTACAAACATACAAACAGAGTGTCATAATGATGGCGGCTGCGCGAAAATCACGCAGCCGCGCATCATACGCTGCTGACACACGGAGCTGTTATGGACCTTTTGCATGCGCAAAATACCACGTTTTTTGCGCGTGCAAAAAGCACATGCTCGTGTGAATCCGGCCTTAGGGTAGGAACACACTCGGCATGAACACTGCGGATTTTATGCAACACATTTTATTGTGGAAAATCCGCAGCGTATTACAGTCGCAGCCGAGTGGATGAGATATGAACAAATCTCATCCACACGCTGCAAAAATAATGGACCTGCAGTGTGACTTTTGGCTTTTTAAGCCGCAGCGTGTCAATTTATTCTGCAGAATCGCTTCTCCTTTGTTGCGGAAATGCTGCGGTTCTGCCGCAAAAATCACACATGAGAAGAAAAAAAAGGTACTTTTTTAAATTGATAAAGTTTAGACTTACCCCGGCCGTAGTCCTGGTGACGCGATCCTCTATTCTTAGCGCAGCTCGGCCTCCTGTCATGACGTTTCATCCCATGTGACCGCTGCAGCAGTCACATGGTCTACAGCGTCATCCCAGGAGGCGGGGCTACGTTCAGAAGAGAGAGATGCGTCACCAGGACTACGGCCGGGGCAAGTCTAAACTTTTTTTTTCCCTGCAGGATTCCCGCAGCGGACATGCCTCACGAAACCTGCGCCACTATTTGGTGCGGTTTTGCTGGCGGAATTCCCTGCGGCTACCGGGGCGGATAAGCTGTGGAGTTTTACTCAGCATTTCCGCCTAGTGTGTCCCTTATGATGTCGCTCCTGGAGCTGCTGCCGCTCTCTAAATAGGCAGTTGGTTCAGTAGAATTTGGAATTATTTTTTTTTGTGAACCAGCTTAAAAAAATACAAAACTTTTGTGTTAGGGCCTGTTCACATCACTGTTCGCTTCCGCTCCGGGGTTCCTTCTGAGGTTTCTGTCGGGTGAACCCCGCAACGGAAAGTGAAAGTGATAGCACAGCTTCCGTTTCCATCACCATTAGCGCAGTCGACTGCGCTATTAATTCTGTCCGAAAACCAGCCGGAATGGTGACGAACGGAAACCATTAGCGATGTTTCCGTCACCATTGAGATCAATGGTGACTGAAACGGAAGCTGTGCTGTCACTTTCACTTTCCGTTGCGGAGTTCACCCGAAAGAAACCTTCAGACGGAACCCCGGAGCGGTGGTTCGTCACCATTTCGGCTGGTTTTCGGACGGAATCAATAGCGCAGTCGACTGCGCTAATGGTGATGGAAACGGAAGCTGTGCTATCACTTTCACTTTCCGTTGCGGGGTTCACCCGACAGAAACCTCAGACGGAACCCCGGAACGGAAGCGAACGGTGATGTGAACAGGCCCTAACACAAAAGTTTTGTATTTTTTTAAGCTGGTTCACAAAAAAAAATAATTCCAAATTCTACTGGACCAACTGCCTATTTAGAGACCGGCAGCAGCTCCAGGAGCGACATCATAAGGAACACACTAGGCGGATATGCTGAGTAAAACTACACAGCTTATCCGCCCCGGTAGCCGCAGGGAATTCTGCCAGCAAAACCGCACCAAATAGTGGCGCAGGTTTGGTGAGGCGTGTCCGCTGCGGGAATCCTGCAGGTAAAAAAAAGTTTAGACTTGCCCCGGCCGTAGTTTAGGGCAACGCGTCTTTCTCTTCTGAACGTAGCCCCGCCTCCTGGGATGACGCTGTAAACCGTGTGACTGCTGCAGCAGTCACATGGGATGAAACGTCATGACAGGAGGCGGGGCTGCGCTAAGAATAGAGGATCGCGTCACCAGGACTACAGCCGGGGTGAGTCTAAACTTTTTTATAAATTTAAAAAAGTGCCTTTTTTTTTTTTCTCATTTGTGATTTTTGCGGCAGAACCGCAGCATTTCTGCAACAGAGGAGCGGCGATTCCACAGAATACATTGACACGCTGCGGCTTAAAAAGCCAAAAGCCACACTGCAAGTCCATTATTTTTGCAGCGTGTGGATGAGATTTGTTCATATCTGACCCACTCGGCTGCGACTGTAATACGCTGCGGATTTTCCACAATAAAATGTGTTGCATAAAATCCGCAGTGTTCATGCCTAGTGTGTTCCTACCCTAAGGCCGGATTCACACAAGCGTGTGCTTTTTGCGCGCGCAAAAACGTGGCGTTTTGCGCTTGCAAAAGGTCCATAACAGCTCCGTGTGTCAGCAGCGTATGATGCGCGGCTGCGTGGTTTTCGCGCAGCCGCCATCATTATGACACTCTGTTTGTATGTTTGTAGCACGTGGTGCTTTTCTGTTTTCATTCATAGTTTATACGGCTGCGGAAGTGCTGGGCGGGATTTTCACGCACCCATTGACTTCAATGGGTGCGTGATGCGCGGACAATGCACAAATATCGGACATGTCGTGAGTTTTACGTAGCGGACACACGGATACACGCTGCGTGAAAATCACTGACAGTCTGCACGGCCCCATAGAGTAACATAGGTCCGTGCGAGGCGCGTGAAAATCACTGACAGTCTGCACGGCCCCATAGAGTAACATAGGTCCGTGCGAGGCGCGTGAAAATCACTGACAGTCTGCACGGCCCCATAGAGTAACATAGGTCCGTGCGAGGCGCGTGAAAATCACTGACAGTCTGCACGGCCCCATAGAGTAACATAGGTCCGTGCGAGGCGCGTGAAAATCACGCACGTTGCACGGATGTATTACACGTTCGTCTGAATAAGCCCCAACAATAAGGCCCAGTTCACAGAGTTTTTGGGCCTTGATATTGACTCGGACACTGCGTCAGAATCAGCACTAAACAACTTCCAAAACCGCCTCCCATTGATTTAATCTGAAATCAATGGGAGCCAGTCGCGGAAAAAAGAAAAATCAGCACGTCCTTTCTTGCCGCGGTTCTGCCTCTGACCTCCCATCAAAATCAATGGGAGGCAGAAAATTCATTTTTCGCTGCGTTTTCTGTCTGCTGTCCTCAATCGCCGCAGGCAAAAAACGCGGCAAGATAGTGTGGGCAGGTCAAAATCTGCCTCAAAATTCGGTGCGCGGTTCCAGGCGGTCGCCGGTGCGCATGCGCGGGAGTTTGCGGGTGCGCGTGATCGGTCGCACGGGCGGCGGTGTTTGACGGCCCCCATGCTACCCAGGGCCGCCATCAGGGGGGATATTAGGGGTACTGATGTGAGAGGCCCGGCCAAACCTAATTGAAAGGGGGGCCCGCAGCTCATGACATTCTTTTGGTGAAAAAAACGGGCCCCATTGCAGGGGCCTGTTTTTTTTCTACCAAAGGCAAATCGCGGCAGTTTGCCGGGCCCCCCTTTCAATTAGGTTTGGCCGGGCCTCTCACATCAGTACCCCTAATACCCCACCTGATGGCGGCCCTGGGTACCATGATATAGTACTGGACGGAGTACCGTTAACAGGCGGTGCCACGGTAGGGGGGCCCAGAAAATTTAGCTGTAGGGGGCCCTGAAATTCCTGATGGCGGCCCTGTGCTCGACATAACAACTCCCACACAACAGTGAGTAATTTGATAAGATGAAATATCTATAAGTAGAGATAAGCAAATCTGTAAAAATTCCCTTTACTGGCGTTTCATCAATGGGAAAATTCTTATATCAGAGGTGAATTACCCCATGTACAATATAAGACAATAGAGGTTGAAATGATGATCTATATTTCAGCCTCTATTGTGTAATTGTTGTTTTTTTTTTATTTCATGTTGCTTATATAACTCTAACACATTCTGCAGCTCTGTGCAAAAACATTCCCATTCACATCAATTCCTGTCCCAATGGGGCTCACAATCTAATTACCCTCAAGCCAACATCATAGGAAGTCAATTAAACTATTGTATGTTTTTGGAGCGTGGGAGGAAACCATAGTACCCGGAGAAAACCAATGCAAACATGGGGAGAACATATAAACTCCGTGCAGGTATATCCCTTGGCTGGATTCAAACCCAGGACCCCAGTTGTCTAAATGGTACTACTTCCGAAAATCTTATATACACTCCAAATTATACTTTTCATAATAAAAAACAAAGAAATAAAAGAATTAGAAGCGGCTTTTCTTCTATTTATTTGGAGAGGGAAAAGACATAAAATGTCTCTAGATAGACTTCAAGCTTCCAAGCAGAAAGGGGGTATATCCTTTCCAAACCTGAAAACATACAATTGGGCATGTATCATGAGATATCCTGTTGAGTGGATTAGAAAGAGCTCAAATTCGGTTGATACCGAGCTTGAGGAGGCTTTTTTTTCACCGTTTCCTCTGAGCTCAATTGTTCTGGCACGAAATGCTGACATAGCAGTAGCCCAGAGGAATACGATGTTATTAACTGATACATGGAAGGTTTGGGGCAAGTGTACCTCCATATTTGTAATTTCACCCCACAGTACTAGGTTTTCCATAATAGAAGAGCACCCTGCATTAGTGACTACTATACCTAAAAGAGTCATTTTAAAATGGCAACAATGTGGGTTGAAATCTATAATTCAAGTGATTCATCAAGAAAATGGAATGATTTAAACTTTCTGTGAAATGCTAGATGAATTTCCAATCTCAAATAAAGACTATTTATAATATTACCAGTGGAGACACTTAATGTGTCGGATAGCAGAGATTAGGATGGTCTCTACAAAACTATCAGATTTTTATAAAATAATATTAAATGCAGGATGTAAAACCTCAATATCTCATATCTATCATATATTACATATCACTAGGTAAAATTATAAAGCGTTAAATTATAATTGTTTTGAAAAATGGGCAAAAGAAACTCTCCCAGCTATTAAAATATCACCAGTTGAGATTTAGGAAAAAATATAAAAATCCAGAGACCAACAAAGTCTAACCGATGCATGTCCAAAATGCTCACTTCTCAAAGCTGGACTTTGGCACTCTTTGTGGAAGTGTCCACAGACTCAGATCTTTTGGAACCAAGTAGCCTCATTTATTAATACTGTAGTAGATAAGTCCGTAGTTTTGATTCCGTGGACTCTCGTCTTCAATGCTGACTTAGAGTAAAAAAAAAATCAAAATAAAGAGAATTATTATGCTATTAATATTGACAGCAAAAAATACTATTTTGAACGCTTGGTTAAAACCCCACAAACCAGCCTATAATGAGTTCTTAAATCTCTTAAAGTTTTTTACTACACTAGAATGGCTACATATTTAACAGAGGGAATGAGTTCAGAGGGAAACCAAGGGAAAAACTGATAAAGTGTTTATTTGATAAACAAGATATATATAATTTTTCCGATTAAAAATCTCTTTTTTTTTCCCCTCATTTCTGTGCGCCCAAAAAAAGGGGGGTTCAATGTATCTAATTAGGGTCAGGGATTGGAGAATTTGTATTCTTGCGGCCTTATATTGATATCATTGTTTTTTCTGTTATTCATCTTATTGAAATAGATTATTTAAAAACTAAAAAAAAAAAAAAGGACCCCAGTTGTCACGATCGTGGTGTATGTGGACCCTCTATTCCACTCCGCCATCGCGGCGTGGCAGCTGGCCAAACAACGATAGTCTTTAGGACAAAAGTACCTGGGTAGAAGATTTGGCAAACACTCAGTGTGGCAGGCACTTGGCGTAGCAAACACATGGCATAGCGAACACGTGGCATAGCAGACACTTGGCACAGATGACACTCCCGAATCCAACACTAGATTTCGCACTGAAACAAACACAATTTTTGTATACGGAATACCGGGTACAGTATACGGGAATGTGGGATACAGGATACAACTAAGGGACCATTTGCAATAACTAAAATGGGCAGACACAACAACGCTCAGGCAAGGAGGAAGAGGGCAGAGTCCTTTTTATACAGCAGGGTGAGTAGGGATTGGATAGGGAGCTTTTTGTAGGTGCACTCGCTGGCCCTTTAAGGCCGGGAGCGCGCGCGCACCCTAGCAGCAGCCGAGGATAGTGCAGTGTGCCAGCATCTCAGAGGAGGGAGACGCTGGCATGAGCTAGTGTATCTGCGGTCGCGGCCGTCGGCCATAACACCAGTGCTGGAAGATGACAGTGCCAAACCTGTTTGAAAAATGTTGGTGAACTCAATTTTCACATATTCATCTTAAACTATAACTTATAGTTTATGTACATTCATTCTTACAGAAAATCCTGCAATGTCATACAGTTCTATAGATATTTTGTATGCAATTTAGATGCAGGCTTTGTGCCAGTATCTCTTCCCAATGCAGCATGCGTCAAAGTCACCAACAAGACACATGCCAATGCAAAGCAGTGCTAGTTGAGACTATAGGAAAGTGTCGAAAAATGTTCCCAAACAAGTTACATGCTGTGCATTTTTAATATACCGTCCACTTTCAGACACATTTGTATGTATTGGAAAAATTGTTGCAGGGGCTTTATAATTATAGCATTCAGCATGTATGCATTATTTGTCAATATTGTCAAGGTCTGTACCACAATTAGTGTCTAGTGGCGGAAGCAATAAGGAAGGAGGATATAGTCAGGTAACAGTCTAGGTTCAGGACCAAATAAGCAGCAACAGCTTGTAGCATAAGGGAGAGACGTAGCCAAGAAGTAATCCAAGTTTGGCACACAATTAAGTGGCAACAGTTAGTAGAACTAATGCCGGATTTACATGAGCGTGTGCATTTTGCGCGCGCAAAAGGTACTTAACAGCTCCGTGTGTCAGCCGCATATGATGCGTGGCTGCGTGATTTTCGCGCAGCCGCCATCATTATGACACCCTGTTTGTATGTTTGTAAACAGAAAAGCACGTGGTGCTTTTCTGTTTTCATTCATACTTTTTACTGCTGTTGCGCGAATCACGCGCGTCACACGGAAGTGCTTCCATGTGCTGCGCGTGATTTTCACGCACGTATTGACTTCAATGGGTGCGTGATGCGCGAACAACACACAAATATAGGACATGTCGTGTGTTTTACGCAGCGGACACTGCGTGAAACTCACGGACAGTCTGCACGGCCCCATAGACAAACATAGGTCCGTGCGAGGTGCATGAAAATCACGCGCGTTGCACAGACCTATTATACGTTCATCTGAATAAGCCCTAAGGCAGAGACATTATCAGGAAACAATTAAAGTTTAGTGCACAAATAAACAGCAACAGTTTGTAAAATAGGGGATAAATGAACTAGACTAAATGAAGGAAACTCTATAGTCTGGTAAGGAGGAAGTGCAAGGGCCAGACTTATATAGATATGAAGTGAATTCCAGGTCAAATAGGTGTGGAAGAGTACCTCTATCATAATTATAGTGATAGGCTAAAGTTCGAAAACCCATTTAACCGGTTAAGGACTAGGCTGTTTTACAGCTAAATGACCAGATCAAATTTCACAATTTTGCTATGCGCTTTTTAGATGACTATAACTCTGCAGGTGAATAAAGGCTTTGTTTTGGTGGCATTTGTCAGTATATATCATTTTTATTTTTTTCTCTAAAGCAGGCAAAATTGGAAAAAATGCAAGAATTTAGCAATTGCGTCAGTTTATGCTAGCATTTTTCACACACAGTATAGACCACGGACAAAATTCATCTCCTTTCACATTCTTCCACTTCTCCCGTGCATTGGGATACCATATATGTGTGCCTTATTCACTTATTTCAGTGCATTTGATTTTATATCAGCATACTGTTTTCTGGGGGGCCTAATGCTGCTGAAACATTAGAAACACCCAATAAATGACTTCATTCACACAAGTAGACCCTACAAGGTTTTCTTCAAGGGGTTTATCATATTTTTAGAAAGTCAAGTATTCTTCTGAAAGTTTCTTGAATAAGATGGAACAAAATAAAATGTGCATTTTTTTTTAGCAAATGCGTCAGTTTATGCTAGCCTTTTTCACACACAGTATAGACCACGGACAAAATTCATCTCCTTTCACATTCCTCCACTTCTCCCGTGCATGGGGATACCAAATATGTGTGCCTTATTTTTCACATAGAGAAGTCGGAGGACGGACGATAGGAGAAGCTTATTTCACAAATCGCCTTTTTTCAAAGTTGGTTTTACAAAACTCAACAGAATTTCTATAACACTTCCAAAATATCTGCTCTTGAAGCAGAGATACCAAATATTCATCTAGGGGTATAATGGGAATTTTTTTTGGGGTTCTCTAAAATAAAAAATTGCAGGTTTATGCAAATGGAGCTCTCCAGCAGATGAACTTTAGAAAATATGCAAACATGACATCACCACCCCCCCCCCCAACCATTTCCTCCCCCACCATTGGAGTAAAATCGGGGGAAAAATAAAAATGTAATGCAGGGCAAATATATTTTCAACTAATTAACTAAAATCTAATAATTCAGAACAGTGTGGTATTTTTTAAAATATGGGTCAATGCACAGGCCTGGTTGCGAGGGACATGAGGGACAGAAATATCGGGAATCTTTGCGGTGCCCGACTTTTCTGCAGACGCGGCACTTTTTCTGGGGGCTGCTTCTAATTGGTGTTGGGGGAATTCGAGTGATGAAATGTCTTTCAGTCAGTCGCGTGACATCCTCAGACTGGGGGCATTCTCTGGTGTCCTGAACGTCAAATATGAGGCCTTCAATAATTTTCTCATGGAAATCCAGGTATGTGTCTCTGCCTCTGTTTCTTTTACAGAGCACAAATGAGTTGTGGATTGCCACCTGTAACAGAGAACTTTTTTGTACCAGGTTTTTTTTTTGCGTTTTATTAAATACGGCTGTAAAACCTGGTCGCTTTAATCCACCCCCCCATGTACTTGTTATATTCGGACACGCTCACTGGTTTGTGCTTGTCTGATGTTGCCCCCCTTTCCCTCACTGCCACTGTTCCTGCGGTATGAATCGTGCTTAGTACATACACATCTTTGCGATCCCTGTACTTGACCGCCAGCAATTCCTCAGATGCATAAGCACAGGAGTCCCCCTTTACCATGCGCTTCCCCATTAATTGCTGCGGAAAACCAATTCGGTTTTTGCGCATGGTGCCACATGCCCCAGTCCTTGCAGCATGCAAATGCCTAAACAGGGGCACGCTGGAATAAAAATGATCAGAGTACAGGTGGTACCCCTTATAAAGCAAAGGATGCATTATCTCTCACACGATCTTACTGCTGGTGGAAAGATCAGGGGGGCATCCAGGAACATTTATTGAGCGGTCCCACCCTTAATAAATCCTGAAGGCGGTGGTATATCCTGACCCGCTTTCACACAATTTGTAAAGCTTAACGCCATATCTTGCCCTTTTGGAAGGTAGATATTGGCGAAAGCTAAGTCTTCCATGAAAGTTGAGGAGGGATTCGTCCACATTTACATTCTGCTCAGGGGTGTAGAGTTGCAGGAATAAATTATTGAGGGAATTTATTAGCAGTCTTATTTTGAACAACTGATCACGGTTTGCATCGGTACTTGGGGGGGCCTGTGCGTTGTCGTTGAAGTGGAGGAACCTCATTATTGTCTCATAACGAGACCTGGGCATTACTGCAGAATATACTGGGGTGGCTTGGGCGGGTTTTGTTGACGAGTAGGACCTAATTGAGGGCTTTTTGACAATACCCATATTTAGGGTGAGCCCCAAAAATGGTTTTAGTTCCTTCAAATTGGTGGGCGTCCAATCTCTGGCATGGGTGGATTAAGGTTTCTGCCTTATATACTGAGCGGCATATAAATTAGTTTAGTGGACAATCATATTTAGGATGTCGTCAGTAATAAATAAATGGAAGTAATCCATTTGGATAAAATTTGTATTGTCCACGGTTATGCCAGGAGTGGCAGTAAATCCGTGGATTCTAGGCTCAAAAGATGGAGCAGGTGCCCATACAAGAGCCTGAACTGGAGGGACTAGGCTGTCCCGTGCTACTTCACTACTAGGCCCTGCGCTTCCATGTTCTGCAGTTTCAACTGCGTCAGGGACAACGTCCCCTGAAGATGAACCTGAAGTGACGCTATCATCGTCACTACCTAAAACAGGTTCCAACTCTGACGCCATCTCTGATGCGGTCTCAGACTCAGACCACAGCATGGCATATGCCTCCTCCGCACTAAAAAAAACTTCCTCGCCATAACGTCACTAACACGAACTAAACAAACTTTTTTTTTCTAAACACACAAACTCACTGGTATATATGTATATATCTACACTACCGCTAACAGAAAAATAAACCGCTATTGTTATATATGTTATATACAGTATATATGTGGATATATATATAATTATATATTCCCTACCTGCCTATTCTAATATAACAAAAGATAGAAAGGTAGATAGATAGAAAAAAAAGATAGATGGATAGATTGTAAAGATAGATAGAAATCTATCTATACAGAGAATGTTTTATAGTGTAACACTGTATTTTTTTTTCACAGTATTCTTCTGGCAGCAATTCTCTCAAGTATCTTGTTCTCCTCACACAATGTGTGAGGAGAAGAAAAAAGGCAGGAGATTTGCTGCCAGAAATTCCAAAATAAAAACAAATGTGATCGCTGTGATTGGTTGTCACAGCGATCACATGTTCAGGGACCAAAAGATTGGTCCCTGACACTCTGCCCAGTGCCCATGGCTGTTAGCAACAACCAGGGCACATAGCTGTGTGCACGCGATGGCACGTGCACAGTCTCTGAAGTGTCGCCGTAATTAGTCTATACGGCGGACTCCAGGGACCCTGACCGCTGGCCGTAAAAGCACAGCCAGCGGTCGGGAACCTGTTAAGAATTGTTTTAGATTTTTCTTCTATTGCAAGAAATTGTTGTGTGCAAGAACCCTGTATAGTATCACATAGACTTCCTTTGGGTTCATATTACAAACCTGTAGGCACTTAGTGTGCCACCATAGCATTGCTTGATGAAACATGTATTCTCAAGTATTTTATGTGCTGAATGTATTCCATGTATTTATCTTTAAAATGGGATGGAAACTGGCATGAAATATTACAAAGCCATGCACCAAAAAGTGTAGTTGTGTAGGTCGAGACTAAATCTGTTGTCCTGATTTGAACCCTGGTTAGTTATCTTTTTGCTTTCACTGCTATTTCCATCTTAAGAGCATGACAAAAAATTAGAGTTCCTGGGTGTCATGTTTAAAGGTAACATAATGTTACTGCATAGCAAGGGTGGACACGGACCATGTGCAAGAACGGTACATTGGCCCCTTGCTTTTGAATAGTTCATCAAAGAGCACCACTCTTACGGTATGTCTCTCTAAAAATCCATCAGTAATTTTATGCTATGAAATTCATTACCTCAGTCCCTTGCATACTATCTAATAGACAGTAGATGACAGTTGGCACTATTACCCACTGGGCTCTTGTGCAGCTGTACAGGTTACAAACATATGGTATGTCCGCTACTATTGTGGAGTGTCTCTGTACATAAACACATAAGCTAAAATCACTCAGATGTTCGAGAAGACCTTTCCAATTGGATGTCAACAATGTTGATTTGACTTCCTAGTGTACGTACATAGCCAGCACTGGTGTTCAAATTTTGGCCTGCAGTAAAGGGAGGACAGATTATCTCAATACTATAACTGTAACCATTTTTAAGATTAATAACTACACAGATCAATAGGCATTATACACACTTTCATGAGTTAAATATGCTCTTGAAAATAATTATTTATTTATATAAGGAATACCAGTTTTTGTTTTTCTACCTCAGTGTTTTGCATATATCCGATCAATTACATAATGTTACATCACTTTAGGAGTCAATGTACTGGAAGCCAAAACGAAGCAATTTCTGATTAGATCTCATGAGGGTTTCATGAACTTAAGCATGTTTGCTGCTATTAAAAGGATAACAGGTATCTGTTTCCATTTTATACTTCAGTACTTTTAGAGGAAAAATATAAGCAAAAATTGTGAGTAAGGTTTTTTTTATGTTACTAAATGTTTACATGCTTCAGTATAGACAGGGCAGGATTGTAACTGTTCTATCTTACTAACTAAAGTGGAAACTACTGTAATTTTTACTGTTAATCCTTAGATTAAACAAATCCTAGAAAAGTGGGGGGCTCATGGCAAAGATCAAAATGGGTTCCAATTATGATGCCAGGTTTTGCCACAGGGGGGAGAGAAGGCCCTGATGTTTGTTTCCCCTTCGACATATTTTCAATGACCCTTGGGCCAATTTCCCACCCTGTTGTTAGCTAACAATGCAGTTCCTATGGATAGGGGAGTCCTGCACAGGTTCTTAGCAGTAGCAAACGGAATGAGACCAACAAGGGCTGGGCCCCCTTTCTCCTATTGCCAATAGTAGCCACATAAGCTGCCTCTGTGGCATGTTTGCCCATAAACGACCACACCTATAAAGAAAGAAAAGTTTAACAAAAGACGTAAATATCAAAACATAAAACAACATCTTTATTGGTTAATCATGTTAAAAATCTAATAGGTACTAAGAAAACATAAAAAAAAAAGAGGTCAACAACCATCCCATGCATAGTAATAATCAATGTGTGAAACTTTAAGCCAGGGAGCGCCGCTACAGGCCTTGGAGACGACACCTCGATTTCTGCTTCCGGCAGTTGTGTGAATGCTCAATTCAGCAGAAATCTGCAGAAGTATGCCATAGAAGGGGGTCACACATATCTTCTGTGTAGGCATGGAGCTCTGGAGCAGTGCTGCCTCATGCCACCAAGTCACGGCCCTACAATTTTCATTTTATTTATTATAGCAGAGTTTTTATTTTTGTGGCTGTTGAGACATAACCCTATTTTTAAAGGCTATCTAAACCTTTAAAAGTGTTTTTTTTTATTTATAAAAATGTCAGTCAGTGTGATTGGTGCAACTTTCAAATTAGTTTTATCAAAATTTATTTTTACTTTTTGAGATACAGCTGCTCTGCATCCTGTATAAAGAGCATCTGTATCGTTTGCTGAACCCTGTACCTGTCAGGTCCGCGGGATCCACCAGTTATCCATCACATCTAAATTCATAACTTAGATGTGATAGATTACAGGTGGATCCTGAACCTGTCAGGTCTGCGGGACTGACGGATCCAGGTTTCAGAGCTAGATACAGCTGCTCTGTATAGAGAATACAGAGCAGCTGTATCTCAAAAATTTAAAATAATTTTTAATAAGGACTAATTAGAAAGTGGCACCAATCACTTTCAAAGGTTTACATAGCCTATAACTATTCACTTGGATATTGTGGATTGTACTTAGACCGGGTATCACTCTTGGACCACATATATTGCTTTTACTGGCTAGGCCTAAACAACTAATTTGGCATTTCAACAATGTTTCTAGTCTAGAAATTATCTTCCATCTACATTCAACACTTCCAGTAACAATTTTAATCCTTTCCCGACATCCGCCGTATATACACGGCGCTGTCCGGCAGGGGTTCCCGCAAACCGCAGTACAGTTACGTCGTGCTGATAGTGGGGGCTCAGAAGCAGAGCCCGCACCATCACCGCCGGGTGTCACCTGTATATTAAAGTGATTTTATTGTGCAAAAGCTGCAATACATAAAAAAAACTATATAAATTTGGTATCAGCGTAATTGTATCGACCCGCAGAATAAAGTTAATATGTAATTGATGGCGCATGATGAATGCCGAAAAAAAACAATTCCAGAATTGCTTGTTTTTGGTTGTTTCCTCTTCCAAAAAATGAAATAAAAAGTGATCAAAATGTAATTTGTGTCATTTGAACACTCACACATCTCCATCAACCGAAAAATAAAAAAAAGCTATGGCACTAGTAATGCGGTGATGAAAAAAAATTCCCTATGTGCAGGCCGGTGGGGGACATTCCTTCAGTTTCAGGACCCTAGTATTTAGGAACTAGGGAAGGGACATAGCACATCTGCTGGAAGCGAGGGTGCCCGTATTACACCAGGTCAACACTTTCCCAGCAAACTTTCCCAAACTGCAAAAGAGGAAAAGTCCCCCAAAAGGTGCCGAGTATTACAAAAGGGTGATAATAAAGAATACCGTTTATCAACGCAACACTGGCATGTGCATAACAGATTGCTTCACAAAATACCACACATCTATGAATAATTGTATTATTTACCCCTTTATTATACCCTCTTATTATGCCCTAATATACTCCACATAGATTACATATGCCCCCACATTATAAACTGAAATACCAGTAAGGGTATGTGCACACACACTAATTACGTCCGTAATTGACGGACGTATTTCGGCCGGAAGTCCCGGACCGAACTCAGTGCAGGGAGCCGGGCTCCTAGCATCATAGTTATGTACGATGCTAGGAGTCCCTGCCTCTCTGCAGGACAACTGTCCCGTACTGTAATCATGTTTTCAGTACGGGACAGTTGTCCTGCAGCGAGGCAGGGACTCCTAGCATCGTACATAACTATGATGCTAGGAGCCCGGCTCCCTGCACTGAGTTCGGTCCGGTACTTGCGGCCGAAATACGTCCGTCAATTACGGACGTAATTAGTGTGTGTGCACATACCCTAATACTGAAACAAAACTACTAGCAAGCAAAATCCACGATCAAAATAGCGCTCGTTCCCTTCTAAGCCCTACAGTGTGTCCAAACAGCAATTCACGTCCACATGTAAGGTATTGCCATACCAAGGAGAACCCGCTTAACGATTTATGGGGTAAGATTTTCTGGTGGCACATGCTGGGCACAACATATTTAGCGGTGAAATGGCATATCAGTGGAAAAATTGCAATTTTCACTTTGCATCATCCATTGTGTATTAATTTCGGAAAAAGATGGACATGGACGTCAGGGGCTCCCCCTAGGAGCGGAATCCCTGGCCAGAGCATTGAATGATGGCCAGGGATTCCCTCCAGGAGGAGCCCCTGATGTGACAGTCCATATATGGACAGGGACGTTAGGGGTTCCCTCCAGTTGCAGATTCCCCAGCAAGAGCATTGGATGATGCAAAGTGAAAATTGGACATATATAGACATTGACGTCAGAGGTTACCTCTACGAGTGGAATCTCCGGCCAGGGCATTGCCAACGCTCTGGCAGGGGATTCCACTCCAGGAGGAGCCCCTGAGGTCACTGTCCATATATGTCCTGGAGCGGATTCCCGGCCACAGCATCAGCACGCTCTGGCCGAGTATTCCGCTCCTAGATGGAGCTACAGTGATGCTATATACAGGGCGGGGTAGCGCTATATACAGGGGAGGTGGCGCTATCTACAGTTGGGGCATGGGTGGCACTAAATTCCGCTCCTGCTCCCCATGCACACTTCAGTTTTTTTGACGGTCCCATTGCTCCGTTCCTATCCAAAGTAGAGCATGTCCCACTTTGGTCCGAGATTCCGTGACCATGAGGCCCATGCAAGTCAATGGGGCCGTCAAAAAAACTGAAGGCACACGGAAGGCATCCGTGTGCCGTCCGTGTGTGACAGAGCCGTTGCCTAGCAACGGCCAGGCGTGCAGAAGTACATTACAGATATATTACACTAATCGGTAGCCACTTGTCTCTACCAATCACTGATAGAGAAAAGAGGCTGCTGATTAAAACTAAAATAAAAAGCAGTTCATACGTACCCGGTCGTTGTCTTGGTGACGAGTCCCTCTTCTTCCTCCAGTCCGAACTTCCTGAATGACGTGGCAGCCTGTGATTGGCTGCAGAGGCCGCTGCAGCCTGTGATTGGCTGCAGAGACGGTCATGTGGGATGAAGTGTCATCCCTGGAGGCCGGCCTTCTGATGTCATCCTGACGTGCCTGACCGCCACTACAGCCTGTGATTGGCTGCAGCGGTGACATGGGATGAAACGTCATCCCAGGAGGCCGGACAGGAGGAAAGTAAGTATGAACTTATTTTTTTATTTTTTATTTCATTAAAATTGTATCTTCCGAACGCCGAGCATGGTACTGTCCAGGGTGCTAAAAGAGTTACTGCCGATCAGTGCAGCCCATGAACTCTTTCAGCACCCTGTACAGTGACTAGCGCTGAACAACCATGCTCTTTCAGCACCCTGGACAGTACCATGCTCGGCGCTCGGAAACGGAAACACAGAGTGCACACATGAAAATGTATGAATTGCAGAATTTTTTTCTCCATAGGAAAATATAGAGTAATTTTCTGCAGCAGAAATTTTAGGTGACAAAATACGCAGTGTTTACACCATATGTGAATTCAACTTAAATCTCATCTTCAATGCTACTGTATTACTCCTAATAACTGTCGTTATTCATACATGTTGCAGAAGCGGAACCATAACTACTTATTTTCAACTCAAAAAGTTATAATTCTTAAAATACACTGTCACCAATAAAGCTGTCCATAAAGGAAAAATCCACTCAACAACACTAAGGCACACGACCTGTTTTCAGACGTAAACGAGGCGTATTATGCCTCGTTTTACGTCTGAAAATAGGGCTACAATACGTCGGCAAACATCTGCCCATTCATTTGAATGGGTTTGCCGACGTACTGTGCAGACGACCTGTCATTTACGCGTCGTCGTTTGACAGCTGTTAAACGACGACGCGTAAAAATACAGCCTCGTCAAAAGAAGTGCAGGACACTTCTTTCAGACGTAATTTGAGCCGTTCTTCATTGAACTCAATGAAGCACAGCTCAAAATTTACGGCTGTCAGAGAAGCCTCGCAAAATGCGAGGAGCAGCATTTACGTCTGAATCGAGGCAGCTGTTTTCTCCTGAAAACAGTCTGTCTTTTCAGAAGTAAAAGTTTGCTACCGTGTGCACATACCCTGAATGTTTACAGTGTAAGCAACTTTATTAAAGGGGAAATCCACCCTAAAGTGATCTTCTGGTATGTCAATGAGACATGTTAGAAGATTACAATGATGCAGTCCAGTGAGTTCGGACCTCCACTGATTTTCTAAATCGGCAGCAAAGTCCATTCAGAGTCAATAAGAGATTTCCATCACTGTAAATTTCTGACAAAACATTTTAATACAATAGGCCATTCAAATCAATGATGCTTTGCTGCAAAATTTGTCTGAGAATTCCAGTAGATTTCTATAGAGCACTAAAAGCTACACTTATGTACAGATGCTGCAATCTTTAACTTAACACACTGTGGCAAGAAACTTTAACTTGTGTTTTCATTGACTTTTTCATGGCTTTTGTTGTGTTAAAGGGGTTATGTGGGGACCAAAAAGTATTAGCATTGTACTTACTGCAGTATGTGAGTACACTCGCTAATATACATTCCAATGCTAATTCTGAGATTTTCATAGATTCTTATAGTGCTGATGGGGGACCCGGAAGTCTAGTTGCACAGTGTTCTTTGATGACGATGCTACTTTCCGTCATGTGACCGGCCCCGCTGTACTCTATGCACAAACAGTAGCAGTAGTACAGTGAGTACATAGATTACTGCGGGGCCGCTTACATGACGAAGAGTCGTATCATCATCAAAGAATGCTATGCAAGTAGACTTCCGGCCTCCCCCCCCCCCCCGGCAGCGCTATATAAGACTATGAAAATCTCAGAATCAGCGGGACGGGGGACCAGGATGTATATTAGCGAGTGTACTCAGAAACTGCAGTATGTACACTGCTAATAATTTTTGGTCCCCACATAGCCCCTTAAGTGATAAGTTATCACGCTGCTGCAAGTTATCAGAGTCAAGTTGAGATTGTAACATCTGTACCTAAAGTATGACATGGCTGGATTTGCCCATTAACTTAGAAAATCCTACTCATTCTCTAGAATAACTGCACAACGTTCCCTTTACTTTCTGAACAGCTTTGAATAACCACTGATGCCCAGCACCCCTGTGCACTCATGATTTCACAGATACTCTGTGTCTAACAGGGTGTCCTGTCAGATATAGAAGCTCTCAGACACAGAATTCAGATCTGCTGTTCTGTATATGATAAGCAGTAGCCGTGGCTACTCGTTGAACACAGACCTTCCCTAATGGACGACCCATTCTCCAAAGCAAGCTGCCCTGCCAATTGCAGGGTTCTGACTGCTGAATCGACTGATTATCAGCTGTTATTACAGGGCAACTGTATTATTGCAATGAGCCTATCCACATTTATGGGCAATCGTGTAATAGATTGTTACAAGAAATCTGTAACGTCCGTGGTTGCTGACCACGAACTCCTTCCATCCAGTCGACGCCCTTCTCTCCAGAGATGTCTGCACATGCGGCCGTCCTGTTCCGCAGTGACCACCAGGGTGCGCTCGCGAGCTCAGTCCAGACTTGAGAAGCCAAAGCGCCCTGGGCTATAAGAAGGTCCCAGCCCCATGCTTCCATGCCTGAGCATTGTTTGTCGTATACTAGTTTGTCTTGCAAATGGTCTCCTAGTGTTTTCCAGTTCCAGTGTTCCTGTATCCTGTGCTATCTTGTTCCAATGCCGTGTTGTGCTGTAGCTGTGCTGTGCTGTACCTACGCCTGTCCTGCTGCTCCACGCCTGACGTCTACCTGCTGCCTAGTCCCAGCCGAGCCTGCCTTGCTACTGTCCAAGCTGCCACAGGTACCTTATACGTACTGTGAACTGTGACCTTCACCCTGTTGGCCAGCTGCCATACCGCCATAGGCGGTACAGTACGTGACAGTACGCTCAGGCCATGGACGCCGCTGGTCGATCTAAGACCATGACGATGTCTCAGAGATGCGGGCGGATATGCTAGACCTCCGGTCTCGAGAGGACCAACTCCTCCAGGCCTTGAATATTCTCGCACGTCGGCAGGAGGCACGAGTTGCCGTTCCTCCTACTACACCTCCTGGCAGTACTGTTCCTCAGATTACACCTCCTGGCAGTGTTGATCCTCGTTTTTCTTTGCCACTTCCTGACCGCTATGATGGAGACGCAAGTACCTGTCATGGTTTTTTGAACCAGTGCCAGATCCACTTCAGCTTGTATTCTAGGGCATTTTCATCTGATGGAGCAAGGGTCACTTTCATCATCTCCCTTCTTACTGGCAAGGCCCTTGCATGGGCGAATCCTATCTGGGAGAGACAAGGACCAGAGACCCGTGACTTCCAGAGGTTTCTCCGGACATTTCGCACGGTGTTTGAGGAGCCTGGACGAGTCTCCTCTGCTGCGGCTTCGTTGCTGAACCTATGCCAAGGTGACATCTCTCTGGGTGAGTACGCCATCCACTTCCGCACCCTGGCGGGAGAACTGTTGTGGAACAATGAGCCTCTGATGGCTGCATTCTGGCATGGACTGTCGCCTAAAATTAAAGACAAACTTGCCGCTCGGGACCTGCCGTCTATCCTTGATGACCTCATTCTCCTGGCTGCCCGGATTGATAGAAGGCTCCGAGAACGGCTCCAAGAGGTTCATCAAGAGGGAGGCCTTCCTAGTCTGGCCCTTACCTTGCAGCAACCCCTGCCGTCCTCAGATGCCAATCTTCCTCAGGAGTCTCTGAGGATGGACCAATGTAAGCTATCTACCCAGGAGAGACGTCTGTGTCCCCAAAAGTCCCAAAGCCTAGGGTTGGTAGGAGAGACAACCTTGGGTAAAAAGGGACTCCCGACTAAATTGTCCATACCCGTGACCATAGTGTCCAGTGGGAAAACACATCAGGTCTCTGCGTATCTGGACTCTGGATCCGCTGCTAATTTCATTTGTAGAGACCTGGTGGACCTGTTCCAATTGCCAACTACTCCTCTGGAGAGACCGTTGATGGTTGCATCAATGAATGGACTACCTCTGCCAGATCCAGTTATAGCTGTGACCAAGCCGCTGAGGCTCCAAGTAGGGGCTCTCCACTCCGAACTGTTACCGTTTTATGTCCTGTCCAAGGCCGTTAACCCCGTGCTGCTGGGCCTGCCTTGGCTCCGTCTACATGCCCCAGTCCAGGACTGGAACTCTGGAGAGGTTCTCCAGTGGGGCCCTGAGCAGGGGCGTAACTAGGAAAGACTGGGCCCCATAGCAAACTTTTGACTGGGGCCCCCCCTCCCCTGGGTGTCACACAACCCCCCCCCCTTGTAAATAGTGCCTTTTTTACAGCCCCCCTGTAGATAACGCCATACAGCCCCCCCTCTGTAGATAGCGCCATACATCCCCCCGTAGAGAACGCCATACAGCCCCCCTGTAGATAACGCCATACAGCCCCCCTGTAGATAACGCCATACAGCCCCCCTGTAGATAACGCCATACAGCCCCCCTGCAGAGAACGCCATACAGCCCCCCCTGCAGAGAACGCCATACAGCCCCCCCTGTAGAGAACGCCATACAGCCCCCCCTGTAGGGAACGCCATACAGCTCCCCCCCTGTAGGGAACGCCATACAGCCACCCCCCCCCCTGTAGGGAACGCCATACAGCGTTCCCCCCCCTGTAGGGAACGCCATTCAGCGTCCCCCCTCCCAAAAAAATGTGACCTACAGTGTGTCCTACAAAATACATGTATCCCCTCTCCACAGGACAGGGGATACATGAGTGATCGCTGGCAGCGATAGGGAGAATGGGGGACTGAAAGTCCCCTGAACTTCTCCATGACAAATCTCTGACTTCCGGCGTCTGCGCAGCTCAATAAAAATGAAAGGAGCGCTGGTCACGCATGCACACAAGCACGAACCGGCGCTCCATTCATTTCTACGGAGCTGCCGACACAGACGCCGGAAGTCCGAGGTTTGTGATGGAGAACTTCAGGGGACTTTCAGTCCCCCGTTCTCCCTATCAATGCCAGCGATCACACATGTATCCCCTGTCCAGAAGGGGCTGGACGGAGCCTGCAGGGCTGAAGGGAAGCCTCCATGACCTCCCTGGTAGGGAAAGGGTTAACTTGTGAGGGAGAGTTGGAGGGAGTCGGAGGAGGGGGGGGGGGTCAGGGAGGAGTCAGGGGGCCGTTGCTGCGCTTCCCGCTGTTTGCGGCATTGAGCCGGGAGCAGCGGGAGGAGTAGCACAGTAAGGATAAGCTCCCCGTTGCCCGCGCTCGCTCAGTATGGCAGAGGCAGTGTTGTTAGAGCAGCTGCGTGCTGCTGCTGTGCACCACGGTCCCGGATGGCTGGAGGAGACCGTGGCTGCATTAGCGAGGATCCCGGACGCCGTGTTGCCACGTCAGGCCCGGCGTTCGGGGTATGTTGCAGGAGACAGGCTCCCCTCCCCCGGCCCCCTTCCTAGCATGGCGGCGGGGGGGGAGTCGGCAACAACTGCTCCTGTCCGGAGCAGGCAGAGAGCGTTGCCGGGGGTGACGGCGATGCAGGCCGGGTCGACTCGTCCCTCCCGGCGGTCTCGACCTCCAGAGCGCCTCAGTCCTGAGGCAGTCCCGCGGACACGGCGTCGCAGAGGGAGCCCGATCTCGGACGCTGCAGGCCAGGCAGCTGGGGGGACCGCCCCTTCCCAGGCCCTGCGTCCTGGCAGGAATCCCAAGCCGCGACGGGGTCCGGCGGTGAGCAGGGAGTCGCAGGCCGGGCTCCCTGTCACCCCTCCACCATCGGATGGAAGATTTGGAGGACGAGGTACGGCCGCCCCGCCTGGTGATGTTCCGGCCAGGGGGCAGGCTTCTTCAGGATCATCGAGACGGACGCCTAGATCTGCAGCGACGTTGAGGCAACAGGTCCAGTCGGAAGTCTGGGTTCCATCGGTCGGGCGGCAGGTTGCCGGCCCATCAGTCAGCGCTTCATCATCTCCGATCCGAAGATGTCGGCGGGATGGCCAGTCGTCTGCGAGAGAGGAGCTGGAGGAAGGTGAACTGGACGTGTATCGTCGAGGTCAGGATGGTCCGGCTGACGGGAACACAGCGCCTGTGCGGCCCGGTGAGTGTGTAACTCCATCATTGTCATATCCAGCGATTTTTATGTCGGGTGTCGGCGGGGGGGCTGCTAGCGTCGCATCGGTGGCCGGTAGTGGCGCGGGCGGGCGCGATGGCGCGGGTCTGGCAGATTTAGTGGGTTGCTTGAGGGAGCTGGTCGGGCGCCTAGACAGGGCGGCGGCGCCGGTAGCTACGGAAGTGTCCCCGGCGGTAGTGTGGGAGGGCCCCAGGGACGTGGGATTGGTACAGGCGCGGCCCGTGCTGGCGGTCAGGGAGGCGGTCGCGGTGTCGGTACAGACCGAGGCACAAAACGATAGCGATCGGGTGCGTATTGATGACCGTGCTCGGGGCGAGGTGTACGTTTGTTTCGAAGGTCCGTTGGGGGCGCATTTAAAGCAGGAGGTGCGCGAGCGGATCTGGAAGGACGAATATGTTGAGATTTTTTCTCTCTTGCCGCTCGCTAAATTTAATTTGGATAAGAGCAAGCGGGACGAGAGTAAAAAGGACGAGGAGGAACGGCGGCGGTATAGGCTTATCCCGCAGACGTTCGTTAATTGGTCGCAGGCGTTCGCCATATTGGCTAGTGTGATAGGGGAAAAGGCGCCGGAAAATTGCTCGGCGTTGTTTTGTTATTTTGATGCCATTGGGGAGGCTCATAGGGCGTATGGGGGTCAGGCGTGGCTGCGATACGATGAGCAATTCCGTCAGCGGAAAGCGGTTAGGCCGGCGATTCGGTGGGACCAGAAGGATATTGCTCTCTGGTTACGGGTTACGGCTCCGGTTAGGCAGTCCTTTCCCGGGAGCGCCGGCCAGGGAGGCCAGTCTAGTCAGGTTGGACAAAGCGGCGGGGGAAAGGCGGGTTTTTGCTGGCAATTTAATGAAGGCCAGTGTAAGTTCGGGGCCACGTGCAAGTTCAAGCACGTGTGTTCCGAGTGTAATGGTGCATCACACGGGGCGGCAAAATGTCTGCGAAAAAAGAGGTCAGGGAACCAGCCCTCCGCGGCTGGTCAAGGGGGTGTCGCCGGTGAGGGTGGAAAAGATGGCCCCTTATCTAAATGAGTATCCGGATAGGGCGGCGGCTAAGTTGCTTTACGAAGGGTTTCGTGTTGGTTTTGTTATTCCTCTGCCTCCTTATGAGGTTCCGGTTACGCGGAGGAATTTAAAATCGGCTTACTTGCATGCAAAAGTCGTGTCGGAAAAGTTATTAAAAGAAGTTTCGTTGGGCCGCATGTCGGGGCCGTTTGTTGAGTCGCCTGTGAAAGATTTAGTTGTGTCCCCGTTGGGTATTGTCCCTAAACGCGAGCCCGGAAAATTTCGTTTGATTCAACATTTATCGTATCCCAAGGGTTCGTCGGTAAATGACGGGATTGATCACGAGTTGTGCTCCGTAGTCTATACCTCATTCGATAAGGCGGTGGGTTTAGTGCGGGCTGCGGGTCCAGGTGCGCTGCTAGCAAAAACCGACATCGAGGCGGCGTTCAGGTTGTTGCCAGTTCATCCAGAAAGCCAACGGCTGTTGGGTTGTTTTTGGAATGGGGCTTTTTACGTGGATCGGTGCCTTCCGATGGGGTGTTCCCTTTCTTGTGCATACTTCGAGGCGTTTAGTAGCTTCGTGGAGTGGGTAACGAGGGGAGTATCCGGGGTCGACTCGTTGATCCATTCAACGAGGGGGTTCGCCGGTTTGCGGTAATTTGCTTCATACACTACAGAAGGTGGCGAGGGATTTTGGGATTCCTTTGGCGCCAGAAAAAACGGAGGGCCCGGTAGCGACGATTTGTTTTTTGGGAATTGAAATAGACTCGGTGGCAATGGAGTGTCGTCTCCCTGCGGATAAGTTGGGTGCTTTGAGGCTGGAGGTACGGCGGGCTTGTAGACTAAAAAAAATGACGCTGCGGGAGCTTCAGTCGCTGCTGGGGAAGTTGAATTTCGCCTGCCGGATTATGCCGATGGGGAGGGTGTTTGGTAGGAGGTTGGCGGCGGCAACGGCGGGAGTGCGTGCGCCACATCATTTTGTGCGGCTCAAGGAGGAGCACCGAGCTGATCTTCAGGTTTGGGATGACTTCTTGGGCCAGTACAATGGTCGCTCGCTATGGATGGCCCCAGCGCAGGATACGAGTGATTTGAATATTTTTACGGATGCGGCTGGGGCGGGCGGTTTTGGAGCTTACGGGGGAGGTCCGTGGTGCGCAGGTCAATGGCCGGCTAGTTGGGTGTCCAGTGGACTCACGCGGAATCTGGCCCTGCTCGAGCTGTTTCCCATCGTGGTGGCGGCTACCATTTGGGGGGACAGGCTCAGGGATAAGAAGGTCCGTTTTTACTGCGACAACATGGGGGTGGTGCTGGCCATTAATAACATCACGGCGTCCTCTCCTCCGGTAGTTCAATTGTTGCGACATTTAGTGTTGGTGTGTTTGTCGTTGAACGCGTGGGTGGTGGCGGTGCATGTCCCGGGAGTACGGAATTGTATCGCTGATGCTCTTTCTCGCTCGCAGTGGGACCGGTTTCGGCAATTGGCACCGGGAGCGGAACGTCTCGGTTTGGCTTGTCCGGATCATCTTTGGGATCTGGTATCGGTCCCGTAGAACAACTGTTACAAAGGTCTTTGGCGCGCACGACGTGGAGTGCTTATGCTGCTTGTTGGAGGCAGTGGGAGGAGTGGGTAAGAGAGTTGGGTGACGTCAATACGGATAGAGACAGGTTGGTGGCACTTTTGTACTGGTTAGGGGACGCCTGGGAGGCGGGGTTTTCAGTGGCAAAGGTGAACCGGTTCATATCTGCGGTGGCGTTTGGGTTTAAGTTGCGGGGCTTTCAGGATGTATCGAAGGAATTTCTGGTATCGCAGGCTTTGAAGGGGTTGCACCGAGGTAGGGTGGAGGCGGATAGTAGAAGGCCTGTGTCGTTTGCTTTGCTTAGCTCGTTGGGCGGTTCATTAGCATCGGTCTGTCGTTCTTCAGACGAAATGGATTTGTTTCGGTTAGCTTTTTCGTTAGCGTTCTTTGGGGCATTTAGAATAGGTGAGTTGGTGTCGCCAAGTACCAAACAGGCAGGGGGGCTGAGATCTGGGGAGGTGAGCCTATTCGCAGATCGGCTGGAGGTATGGTTGCGCCGGTCAAAAACTGACCAAGTAGGGAAGGGTAAACTGATAGTTTTGTTCGCCCTCCCGGGGTCGGTTATGTGCCCAGTAGAGTGCATGCGGGGTTTTACGCTAAAAAGGGGGTCTCCAGATTTGCCTTTGTTACGTCATGTGGACGGGTCGTTTTTGTCCAGGTATCAGTTTGGAGCTGTATTTAAAAAATGTTTGACGGCGGTTGGGGTTGCGGCAGGCTCATATTCATCTCATTCCTTCAGGATTGGCGCAGCAACAGAAGCGGGGCGCTGGGGGTTGGATGATGAGGGGGTGCAGCGTATTGGTCGTTGGGAGTCCAACAGGTTTAAGTCCTATGTCCGCCCCCATATGTTATGAGGTTTGTTGGTAACGCTTTAAAAATGTTGTATGGTGGTGCCTAACTGTTTTTTCCGTTTCAGATTCGCCTCCGTGTTTGGTGTGGTTGATGGGTCATTCTTACGTGCACTGGGGGGCTTTGAGGGCAGACGTCCGCCCGGATGGTCGCCAGTTGCGCATTCCGCGACAGGATGCGGTTGTGCATTGGCTGGGATTTAGAGGTATGTCGTGGAGCAGGGTGTTGGCGGAATTCCAGACATATGCTCGGCTTGATTGGGTTCCGGAGGTCTTAGTGTTGCACGTGGGTGGGAATGACTTAGGAGTCCGCCCCTTTCGTGAGTTGGTGCGGGATATCAAACACGATATGTTGTGTTTGTGGGTTTCTTATCCCAAGTTGGTGATAGTGTGGTCGGACATAGTCCCAAGAAAACAGTGGCGGTTGGCTAGATCTGTGGAGAGAGTCAATAAGGCTCGCATTAAAGTTAATCGGGCGGTGTCCCGTTTTGTGGCAAAAAATGGGGGCATTTGCGTGAGGCACAGGGATTTGGAGTCAGGAATGGGGAATTTCTGGAGGAGTGACGGGGTTCATCTGACCGAGGTTGGCATTGATCTTTGGAGTTTGGCGATAGCAGAAGGCATAGAAAGGGCGGTGGTGGTGTGGAGGAACTCACAGGCTTAAGGTGGTCAAGGCCTGTTTCGCTGTGGCGGGGGGAGTCCTTGAGGCCAGTCAGTACAAAATGGTGGGGGGGGGTCGCACCGGGGGTATGCTTCCCCCAAAAAAGGTAGATGGTTGAAGACTTCATCGGGTGTTATCCCTTTGAAGTGGTCTTCTGGTAGAAGGTATATCACTTGAAGGCTTCATCGGGTGTTATCCCTTTGAAGTGGACTTCTAGTGGTCGGTATATCACTTGAGGGCTTCATCGGGTGTTATCCCCTTGAAGTGGACTTCTAGTGGTTGGAGCCATCTGCAGAGGTGAACGGTGCTTCCGAGCTGGTTTACGGCTGGAGGTAATTAGTGGTTTGCAGATGGCTAACTCGGTGTGTTCTTAAAAAAGGAATATCTGAAAGGGCCTCAAGGACTTCCTCTGCTCGGGTTAATGTTAACGTTAAATTGTTATTTACGTTTCTGACCCATGTTGGGTCATGTGAATTATTAGAAGGAATTCTCTGGTGGATTCCTAACTAGTTATCCGAATGTTTCGGATTTAAATTGTTTTTATAAAACTGTAAAATTAATAAACGGCTGCTGTGGCCATTTCACATCCAACCTCGGTGTCACGTGTCTTTCCTAAAGGTGGGGGTGGCGGATAGGACGGGGTAAGGGAAGGTTCGTTAACACACGACTCTACTTAGGCAGGTCATGTGGAGATCCTGTGGAGAGGGGATACATGTCCTGTGGAGAGGGGATACATGTCCTGTGGAGACGGGATACATGTCCTGTGGAGAGGGGATACATGTCCTGTGGAGAGGGGGGGGGGATAAATGTCTTTTGCTCTATTTTGCGCCTTCAGGACCAGACACCGTTTAGCCATTTTTAGCACGTGTTAGTTAAATGGCTATAACTTTTTTATTTGTTGGGCTAACGACGTGATTTTTGCGACGTTTTTTCCGTAGACAATGCAGGTTTAATTTTTTATCGTTTTTATACACACCTTTTTTGCTATTTTAGAATTTTTATTCATAAAGTTTGAAAATAATAGTAAAAATATAAGCTTTTTTACATTTCAGCTATTTTATTTTTGGTAATAACATAGTTCTACCCTAAAATAGACCTTTTATTTGTGATCGTCATTGTCTACCATAAATTTTTATATATTACATGTCTATATTAGGGTAATTGGGTCAGCGCTAGCGTTACAACAATGATTGGCGGGGGGGAACGTTTTTTTTTTGGGGTGGGTATTTTAAGTGCATTTATTATTTAAATTTTTTTTGCACTTTACTTTATTATTTTTTTATTACTATGGTCTGTCCCCCAAAGGTCAAAGAAGACCTTTGGGGAACTTTATATATTTTTTTTCTTTCTTTTACACCATGTTTTTCCACTGTAACTGGAGCTGCACAGCAGCCCCAGTTACAGGGGAAATCAGCCCTCTCATAGTGACGATTGTCACTAATAGGGCTGTGCTGGGTCTAGTAAGACCCAGTAGCAGTCTGCCACTAACGGCACCCGGCGATCATGTGACCAGTCACATGATCACCAGGAGGAATAGAGACAGCGCCGCTGCTGCTGCCTCTATTCCTGTACACAGCGCGCATTCAGCGCTGTGTCCAAGTGATCAGAGAAGACAGAAGCAGCGAAAGCTGCTTCTATCCTCGCCTCAGGGTCCCCGGCAGTCACTGACAGCCGGAGACCCGACATTCAGCTGCCCGATCGCGCGGGCAGCAAGTTAAAACCCGAGCCGTAGAAAGTCTATGGCTCGGGTTTTAAGGACCCTGACCGCTGGCCGTAAAAATACAGCCAGCGGTCAGGAACCAGTTAATGGCAGAGCGGGGAGATACCTCCCTGCTCTGCCGTAGTGTTCAGTGGCGTCCCGCTGTAGGCGCCATAGCGGCTGCTAGCGGAGCCTCCGGCCATGGTGGGGGCCCGTGCCGGCGGGCGACACGGGCCCCCTCATGCCGCGGGCCCCGTAGCAGCCGCTACTGCTGCTACGGCGGTAGTTACGCCACTGGCCCTGAGTGTCAGAGTTGATGCCTGGTGTAGATTAGTTCGGTCCAGCCTCCTCTGCCTAAGTCATTGGCAGGATTGCCAGGTCATTATGCTGCATTTTCGGACGTCTTCAGCAAAAGGGAGGCGGAGACACTACCCCCACACTGGGCATATGACTGTCCTATCGAACTGATCCCTGGTGCATCCCTTCCCCGTGGTAGGATATATCCTCTATCCTTGCCAGACACTCTGTCCATGTCCGCGTATTTCAAGGAGAACTTGGAGAGCGGCTTCATACGGAAGTCTTCCTCCCCGGCAGGAGCTGGGTTCTTCTTCGTCAAAACAAAGAATGGCTCCCTGCATTCTTGTATTGACTACCGGGGTCTCAACCAATTTACGGTGAAGAATAAATATCTGTTGCCACTGATCTCTGAATTATTTGATCGTATACGTGGTGCCAAAAATTTTTCCAAACTAGACCTGCGTTGGGGCATACAACCTAATCCGGATTCGCCAGGGTGACGAATGGAAGACTGCATTTAACACCCGTGATGGACACTATGAGTGTCTAGTAATGCCCATGGGCCTGTGTAATGTTTCGCGGTCTTCCAGGAGTTTGTTAATGACATTTTCCGTGACCTCCTCTTTGTTTTTGTTTGTTGTCTACATTGATGACATCTTGATTTTTTTCTCCAGATCCTGTGACTCATCAGAGACATGTCCGTCAAGTCTTGCTGCGGTTAGGAGAGAATCGTCTGTACGCTAAGTTGGAGAAGTGCGTGTTTGAAAAGGATGCTCTACCCTTCCTCGGCTACATTGTTTCGAATAGAGGCCTCATGATGGATCCTGAAAAGGTAAAGTCCGTTCTGGAATGGCCACAGCCTCAAGGCTTGAGGGCCATACAGTGCTTTCTGGTATTCGCCAATTTCTACAGACAGTTTATTCCGAACTTCTCCTCACTGACATCTCCTATCTCTGACCTCACTAAGAAGGGCATGAACACCAAGGGGTGGACTCCTGAGGCAGAGTCTGTATTCAATAGCCTGAAGAGTGCTTTCACGTCATCCATCATCCAGATGTTTCTCTAAAGTTCTCGCTGGAGGTGGACGCATCCTCTGTTGGTGCTGGTGCACTCCTGTTCCAGAGAGGTTCCAAGAGCAAGTCAATGGTACGTGGATATTTCTCTAAGCTCTTCTCTTCCGCAGAACGCAACTACTCGATTGGGGATCGGGAGTTACTGGCCATCAAGTTGGCCCTGGAGGAGTGGAGACCTCTACTAGAGGGTGCAGCTCATTCCATCTTGATTTTTACGGACCACAAGAACCTCACCTATCTCCAGACGGCCCAACGGCTGAATCCTCGTCAGGCCGGGTGGTCACTGTTCTTTACCAGGTTCCAGTTTGAGCTCCATTATCGCCCGGCCGACAAGAATGGGAAGGCCGATGCCTTGTCCAGGTCTTTCAAGACAGAAGACACCAGGGAGATGCCACAGAACATTATTGATCCATTTTGCATTGTCCCTGTCAATCCCCTGCCAGTTGGGGACATTTTGTGCGCCTCGCCGACCGAGGGAGAATCCTCCGCTGGGGACACTCCTCTAGACTGCCAGGCCATGCGGGGACCCGTAAGACCCGAGATCTGATTGCCTGTTATTTCTGGTGGCCCACGCTGCCCAAGGACATTTTAGACTTAGTTTCGTCCTGCTCAGTGTGTGCAGCTAACAAGGTCGCTCACTCCAGACCTGCTGGCCTGCTACAGCCATTGCCTGTGCCCAATGCTCCCTGGCAGAATATAGCTATGGACTTTATTACTGACCTGCCTCTCTCTGCTGGATGCAGTGCTGTCTGGGTGGTGGTGGACCGGTTTTCGAAAGATGGCCCACTTCGTTCCTCTGACCGGTCTTCTTTCTGCCCATCTACTGGCCAAGCTGTTCATCCAACACATCTTCCACCTGCACGGCTTACCGCAGCATATTGTGTCTGATCGCGGGGTTCAGTTCACCTCTAAGTTCTGGAGAGCCCTCTGCAGACTCCTATGTGTAAAGTTGGACTTTTCCTCGGCCTACCATCCTCAGTCCAATGGTTAGGTCGAGAGGATCAATCAGATCTTGAGGAATTACTTACGCCACTTCATCTACAAGCAGCATGATGACTGGGTGCAGTTGCTTCCGTGGGCTGAACTCTCGCACAACAATCACACCAGCGAGTCCACACAGAAGACACCGTTCTTCATTGTCTATGGCCAACACCCACAAATTCCTCTCCCGATGCCTGATATGTCCGAGGTACCAGCTGCTGACATAGCTCTTAGGGACTTTCTGCCGATCTGGCAGCAGACTTGATCCTCCATCTTGCTGACAGTCGACCGCATGAAACGGAAAGCGGACACTAGGAGAAGAGAACCTTCTCAGTTTCTTCCTGGCACGAAGGTCAGGCTGTCCTCCAGAAATATTGGACTGAGGCTGCCGTCGTACAAATTTGCTCCCAGGTTCCTCGGACCCTTCGAGATCCTACAGCAGATCAACCCTGTCGCCTACAAGCTTCGGCTGCCTCCTACCCTCAGGATCCCCAACTCCTTCCATGTCTCCCTCCTGAAGCCAGTGGTTCTGAATCGCTTTACCAAGACTCCCAGCCCTGCGGTTGCCTCCAGCGGTCCTTCAGACACCTTCGAGGTTAAAGAGATCCTGGACATTAAAAAAGTAAGAGGAATAACCTTTTATTCAGTAGATTGGAAGGGGTTTGGTCCAGAAGAGAGGTCCTAGGAGCCAGAAGAGAATCTCAACGCTCCAACCCTCATTAAGAGGTTTAGCTCTCGTTCTGGTCCCAAGAGGAGGGGGCGTAAGAGGGGGGATACTGCAACGTCCGTGGTCGCTGACCACGAACTCCTTCCATCCAGTCGACGCCCTTCCCTCCAGAGATGTCTGCACATGCGGCTGTCCTGTTCCGCAGTGACCACCAGGGTGCGCTCGCGAGCTCAGTCCCAGACTTGAGAAGCCAAAGCGCACGGATGTGGGAAATTGAGCTGATTGCTCCCAGAGCACCCTCGACTATAAGAAGGTCCCAGCCCCATGCTTCCATGCCTGAGCGTTGTTTGTCGTATCCTAGTTTGTCTTGCAAATGGTCTCCGAGTGTTTTCCAGTTCCAGTGTTGCTGTTCCTGTATCCTGTATCCCGTGCTATCCTGTTCCAGTTCTGCGTTGTGCTGTAGCCGTGCTGTGCTGTACCTACGCCTGTACCGCTGCTCCACGCCTGACGTCTACCTGCTGCCTAGTCCCAGCCGAGCCTGCCTTGCTACTGTCCAAGCTGCTACAGGTACCTTATACGAACTGTGAACTGTGACCTGCACCCTGTTGGCCAGCTGCCATACCGCCAAGGCGGTACGGCCCAGTGGGTCCACGAACCCAACGTGACAAAATTTGCCAGAGCTGGCAAGGTACTTTGCAGTGGCTCTCTGCTTTCGCTAATTTATGGCGTCCCCAGTGGGGAACCCCCTTCTATAAGGTCCATATGCCCTAATTGGGCATATTATGGACAGGGATTTTCCATTTGTGGTAACCCTTTTGAGTACACTACCGTTCAAAAGTTTGGGGTCATCCAGACAATTTTGTGTTTTCCATGAAAACTCACACTCATATTTATCAAATGAGTTGCAAAATGACTAGAAAATATAGTCAAGACATTGACAAGGTTAGAAATAATGATTTTTATTTGAAATAATAATTTTCTCCTTCAAACTTTGCTTTCGTCAAAGAATGCTCCATTTGCAGCAATTACAGCATTGCAGACCTTTGGCATTCTAGCTGTTAATTTGCTGAAGTAAATGGGAGAAATTTTACCCCATGCAGGGGCGTAGCTAGGGGGGGGGCAAGCGGGGCATGTGCCCCGGGCGCAGTTCAGAGGGGGGCGCCAGCGCCACCTCCTCCTGCACTATAATTGTACCTGTGTCACAAGGACACAGGTACAATTAGAAGCAATGAATGACCGGGCACTTTCCGTGCCCGGCCATTCAGCGCCTTTCCATGAATGAAGCGACTGGTACCTTTTGTACCAGTGACGCTTCCGTCGATGAAAGCCGCTGACTGACTGACAGGGAAAGTCATCCTGCCCAGCCAATCAGCGCCTTTCATAGACGCTGTGTTCAACCCCCTGGAGACCTGCGCAGTAGAGAGCAGGTCTCCATGGCTGCCGGACGGCGTGGGAGCGGGAATAAGGTGAGTTTGAATTTTTTTTTTTTAAATTGTAATAAAAGTGTGGCTGTATCTGCGGGGGGGGACTTTGTCTACACGGGGGACTTTATCTACGGGGGGTGTCTATCTACAGGGGGACTATATCTACAGGGCTGGGCTATATACAGGGGGACTATATCTACAGGGCTGGGCTATATACAGGGGGACTATATCTACAGGGCTGGGCTATATACAGGGGGACTATATCTACAGGGCTGGGCTATATACAGGGGGACTATATCTACAGGGCTGGGCTATATACAGGGGGACTATATCTACAGGGCTGGGCTATATACAGGGGGACTATATCTACAGGGCTGGGCTATATACAGGGGGACTACATCTGCTGGGCTATATACAGGGGGGCTATATACAGGGGGACTATATCTACAGGGGGGCTATATACAGGGGGACTATATCTACAGGGCTGGGCTATATACAGGGGGACTATATCTGCTGGGCTATATACAGGGGGACTATATCTACAGGGGGACTATATCTACAGGGGGGCTATATACAGGGGGACTATATCTACAGGGGGCTATATACTGGAGTGGGCTGTCTATAGAGCACCATATACAGGGGTGGGCTATATAGTATATAGCCCCCTGTAGATATAGCCCACCCCTGTATATGGTGCTCCATAGATAGCCCACCCCAGTATATAGCCACCCTGTAGATATAGTCGCCCTGTATATAGCCCAGCCCTGTAGATATAGCCCAGCCCTGTAGATATAGCCCAGCCCTGTAGATATAGCCCCCTGTAGATATATTCCCCCTGTATATAGCCCACCCCTGTATATAGCCCCCCTATGTATAGCCCACCCCTGTAGATATAGCCCCTCTGTGTATAGCCCACCCCTGTATATAGCCCCCTCTGTAGATATAGCCCCCCTGTGTATAGCCCACACCTGTAGATATAGCCCCCCTGTGTATATCCCAGCCCTGTAGATATGGTCCCCCTGTAGATATGGTCCCCCTGTAGATATGGTCCCCCTGTAGATAGCCCACCCCTGTATATAGTCCCCCTGTAGATATAGCCCACCCCTGTATATAGTATCCCACAAATAGCTCCCCCTATAGTGCTCCACAGAAAGCCCACCCCTGTATATAGCCCCCTTGTACATATAGTCCACCCCTGTATATAGTGCTCCACAGATATCCCACCCTTGTATATAGTATATACAGGGGTGGGCTATCTGTGGAGCACTATATACAGGGGTGGACTATATGTACAAGGGGGGCTATATACAGGGGTGGACTATCTGTGAAACACTATATACAGGGGTGGACTATATGTGGTAACTATATACAGGGGTGGGCTATATCTACAGGGGGGCTACATACATGGTTGGGCTGTCTGTAGAGCTCTATATACAGGGGTGGGCTATTTCTACAGGGGGCTATATACAGGGGTGGGCTATCTGTAGAGCACTATAGGGGGAGTATTTGTGGGATACTATACACAGGGGTGGTCTATATGGGGGCACTATCTACAGGGGCTCTATGGCAGGCACTATCTACAGGGGGCTCTATGGCAGGCACTATCTACAGGGGGCACAGTGTGTGTGTGGGATACGGTGTATGGTGCTATTATAATTAGAGGTGCAGTGTATGGCGCTATTATATTTAGGGGCATAGTGTGTGGTATAATGATAACTTTATATTTATTTATAGGTGCAGAAATGTTGGAAAAGTGAGAAGCTGAAGACATGTGAGCGGCAAACTGCAGAAATGGACCGGGAGAAGTCATCATAGAGGTCTGGACCAAATGGAGAAAAAGAACTAGATTCTGAGACATCACCGGTGAGTCACTTAATGTTGATGTTTATTCTGCCTCTAATCAGCACTGTAGTCACTGTATGATCTGCAGCGAGATGATGGGTGGTATGGTTATGCTAGGATTTTTTTTGGGTGAAACAGCATCTCCCAGCATATCCTTATCATTGTTCGGGCCATGCTGGGAGCTGTAGTTTTACGCCGTACAAACCTATACGGCAGGGGTTGCACTAAATTGAGGTGTATTTGTTCTGGGGCTGTATACATGTACCGAGCTTGGTTCTGGTGTTGTGTATAGAACCATATTGCTTGTGAAATGTACAAATAATTTTATGCTCGCGTTACATAAAAAGAAATGACACGTCGATTGGTAGAGAAAACAAACACGGCGAGGGGGAAGGAGATGTCGGGAAAGAGGTTGGGGGGGGCGCCATACTGAATCTTTGCCCCGGGTGCTGGAGAACCTAGCTACGCCTCTGCCCCATGCTTCCAGAAGGCCCTTCCACAAGTTGGATTGGCTTGATGGGCACTTCTTGCGTACCATACGGTCAAGCTGCTCCCACAACAGCTCTATGGGGTTGAGATCTGGTGACTGCGCTGGCCACTCCATTACAGATAGAATACCAGCTGCCTGCTTCTTCCCTAAATAGTTCTTGCATAATTTGGAGGTGTGCTTTGGGTCATTGTCCTGTTGTAGGATGAAATTGGCTCCAATCAAGCGCTGTCCACAGGGTATGGCATGGCGTTGCAAAATGGAGTGATAGCCTTCCTTATTCAAAATCCCTTTTATCTTGTACAAATCTCCCACTTTACCAGCACCAAAGCAACCCCAGACCATCACATTCCCTCCACCATGCTTGACAGATGGCGTTAGGCACTCTTCCAGCATCTTTTCAGTTGTTCTGCGTCTCACAAATGTTCTTCTGTGTGATCCAAACACCTCAAACTTCGATTCGTCTGTCCATAACACTTTTTTCCATTCTTCCTTTGTCCAATGTCTGTGTGCTTTTGCCCATATTAATCGTTTCCTTTTATTAGCCAGTCTCATATATGGCTTTTTCTTTGCCACTCTGCCCTGAAGGCCAGCATCCCGGAGTCGCCTCTTCACTGTAGACGTTGACACTGGCATTTTGTGGGTACTATTTAATGAAGCTGCCAGTTGAGGACCTGTGAGGCGTCTATTTCTCAAACTAGAGACTCTAATGTACTTGTCTTGATGCTCAGTTGTGCAGCGGGGCCTCACACTTCTCTTTCTACTCTGGTTAGAGCCTGTTTGTGCTGTCCTCTAAAGGGAGTAGTACACACCATTGTAGGAAATCTTCAGTTTCTTGGCAATTTCTCGCATGGAATAGCCTTAATTTCTAAGAACAAGAATACACTGCCGAGTTTCACATGAAAGCTCTCTTTTTCTAGCCATTTTGAGAGTTTAATCGAACCCACAAATGTAATGCTCCAGATTCTCAACTAGCTCAAAGGAAGGTCAGTTTTATAGCTCCTCTAAACAGCAAAACTGTTTACAGCGGTGCTAACATAATTGCACAAGGGTTTTCAAGTGTTTTCTAATCATCCATTAGCCTTCTAACACAGTTAGCAAACACAATGTACCATTAGAACACTGGAGTGATGGTTGCTGGAAATGGGCCTCTATACACCTATGTAGATATTGCATTAAAAACCAGACGTTTGCAGCTAGAATAGTCATTTAGCACATTAACAATGTATAGAGTGTATTTCTGATTAATTTAATGTTATCTTCATTGAAAAAAACTGTGCTTTTCTTGCAAAATAAGGAAATTTCAAAGTGACCCTAAACTTTTGAACGGTAGTGTACATCTGACAATTCCAGCAATCAGTTTGTATCTGCTTTACTATCAGATCAGCAATGCAGCAAATCACAGCTATTTCTTAGCATTTCTACTCCTATCAATTGCTAGAATGGCCTGATGTCTGGATGAAGCCTCTAATGTTTAGTGGAAGTATGTAGCACGTCTTTAAACCTTTGAGAACATCTTTGAGATTTCCATATTTTTAAGTTGACTGGTGACATTTGCACTTAATTAACTGTCCACTTATAAACTATATGAGTAATGGGAGGTCAGAAATAAAAATAGAACATTTGTAGCTAACATTAGGCAAAGCACCTGCAATATGTAAAGTAGAAATTAATGAAATGTTGTGAAGGCAGAAAAGAAACATATTCCCCCGCTGTTATGGAAAGGAAAGCTAACCACAGCAATCATCCAAATTCTGATGATTCACCGTAGGCAGCTGAAGTAAATTTATTTTGTGGCTGATTCTTATATAAGCTTGTATCATGTTACAAGTGTGAATCACTGCAGCTTGAGTTGGTAAAGTGTACCCAGAGGCTACGCATTTTGTCCTGTCCTGTAGATGAACTGAACATATGTGGTTTGGAGGTTGGGCGCTTCTCTTGGATGCAGGTTGAAAGGGCAACTTGTGGGGATCAGTAACTACAATTATGTACAGAATACATATTTTACAACCTGTTCCTAAAAGCAGATTTCCTTGAAAAAGGACCTTTTTATTGACTTCAGATTTAAGCTGAAAATCTCTTGTTTCTCTTAAAAACAATTACAAGTTTTCTTTCTTTTTTTATCCATCTGTCAAAATATTACTGGCTGGGAATGTAATTTCCTGCAGTTCCAACTTCAAACAAATCACTCTTTCTGCAGAATTTGTTTTATGTTAAAATGTACATAGTAAAATGGATTATATATATGAGCTTGGCATCTTTCTCACACTTGTTCTGTATCCTTCCCATAAAGGTGCATTTGTTCCTTTTTATTTCTTTTTTAATGTGTATACAATACAACATCATTCACCTTTTACATGTTATACAGTATATAGGAAGGAGTGGGCAGAAGTGATTCCGATAAAAGAGCATGACAGTGACAGTGCATTTAAATTCCTGGTGGCTGCCCTCTATCAGCACTGACAGCAGAATACATTCAACATTTTTTTCTCCTGTATTAAATAAATGAAGCAAGTTGTGCTGACAGGCAGCAATGTTTGTTATCCAAATGTATCCTTCTGATGTAGCCAATAAATGTGGATTTGTGAACTTGGCCTAAGGTTGTATTGCGGCACAGAGAGTCACCTGCGGCTCCGTACTACAAGTAATATATTTTTGAACTATTCTCCCCTAGAGCCAATAGTGTCATATTATGAAATTGGAGGCATATGGAGGTACAATACGCATATACAGGTGCCCCATACAACTTTATAAGTGCCTTATTGCAGCTTCCTACTAAGCGGTGCTGTAATAGGGCCGTGTGCATCAGGCCTAAGTGCGTCTTGTTCATCATGCAAGTCACAGTGGTCCTCCACAATTATTGAAGGTTTAACAGTACCCCTAAATAATATTCTACAGTATGTTCTGTATATGTAAGCATAATAAGCGGAATCACAATAATAATACTCCTCCTCGAATGCAAGTCTTTGATTCTCAACACTTGTTAGAACCAATAGTTTTTTTTTCCATTAATTATGTATCATCTGTATGTACTGTATATATCATATGCAATGATGTTATTAAACCTTTAAATATATATCCTTAGGACAGGCTATGAATACAACATTGATGGGGTTCGACTCAGTTGTTTGAGGGGGCCACTGCGATACCCCTTCAAACAGATGATTGGTGGGGGTGCTGAGACCCCCAATGATCTAGGATTAAGGGCCAGTTTACACTAAGTATTTTTACACACTTTTTGACGCGGAAACCGCGTGAGGAAATGCACCAAAAAATGGCCGAAAATGCATCCCATTGATTTCAATGGGAGGCAGAGGCGTTTTTCTTTCCCACAAGTGGAAAAACCGTCTCACTGGAAAAAGGAGCGACATGCCCAATCTTTGGACATTTACGTCTCTGACCTCCCATTGACATCAATAGGAGGCAGAGAAATCGTATTTCGCTGCACTTTTTTTTCCCGTGGCGCTCAATGGCCGTGGGTGAAAAACGCAGCAAAAAAACGCGGCAAACGGCGTTCAGGCAGATGAAAATCTGCCTCAAAATTCCAGACGGAAGACCATTCAATTTTAGAAAAAAAGTACAGACTCTTTTAAATGAATGTCCTTCTTTTTTTTTCTATATATCATCTAAGCAGTTACAAAATTCTGTGCTGATCAGTTTCTATACAGATCTACACAGTGCCCGCAGTTGCATTGTTCTGATACAGCTTTCCTAATCCCCGGCATAGGCATAGAGTTAAATAACATGAAATACAATAATAAGGAGTAGTTCACACAACATTTTTTGATGCGGAAACTGCATCGGAATCAGCAGCTAGAAATATCTCATATCGTCCCACATTGATTTCAATTGATTTTCGCGGAAAATAAAAGCACCATGCTCTTTCTTTGAGAGGCTTCCATCTCCAACCTTCCATTAAAATCAAGGGGAGGCAAAAGAAAACAGTGGCATGGTTGGATCGTTTCCTGACGCGTTTTTTTTATCACGGCTTTTGCATTCATATGGCTAAAATAAACGCAGCAAAAAACACGTAAAAAAAAGGCATAAAAAAGATAGCATTTTAAAATCTGCCTCAAATTCCTGAAGGAATTTTGAGGCAAATTTTTTCTGCCAGACAAAAAACGCTGTGTGAACTATCCCTAAAATAGTATCCAGTAAGATCCTTAGCTCCCTCTAGTGGCATCTGCAAGCAGACAGAATAATTTTGAGCTGTGTATCAGAAAAACAGAGTAGTGATCCGTTTGAAGATTTATTCAGCACAGAATGTTGGACCTGAAGATGACGTGGTGTTAAGAGGTGCTACTTTACTGGCAATTTATGGACATATCAGTCTGCGAAATTGCCAACAAAGATGATAATACTGAATAATGCGAATAAACATGTACAAATCCATAAAAGCATTGCAACAATGCCTGCAGCATAACCCTATAGCGTGTTATGCCCACGGTCGCTGACCTGTGGTATGTCCTACTTACCGGGAGCCGCAACCGCAGGGCACTTTTCATGCTGGCGTCTAACTCCCCAGAGACGCCGGCACACGCAGCTGTAGATCCCCACTGATTCCTGTCGGATGCGTGCGCGCGCTCGTTCCCGGCCTGCAAAGTTTCCTAGCCAATCGCTTTACACCCTGGACTTTAAAAAGGGCACTGCCCTTTTTCTCCTTGCCTGAGCATTGTTGTATCTGCCCATGTTCGTCATTGCAAGTGGTCCCTTAATTGTATCCAGTGTTCCAGTTTCCTGTACCCCGTATCCCGTATCCAATAAATGTGTTTGTTCCAGTGCAAAATCTAGTGTCAGAGCCAAGTGTCATCTGTGCCAACTGTCATCTGTGCCACGTGTCTGCTATGCCACGTGTCTTCTATGCTACATGTCTGCTATGCCACCTGTCTGCTACGCCAAGTGTCTGCCACGCCGAGTGTGTGCCAAATCTTCTATCTAGGTATTCTTGTCCTAAAGACTATCGTTGATTGTTGTTTGGCCAGCTGCTACTCCGCTACAGCGGAGCGGCCTAGTAGGTCCACATACCCCATAGTCGTGACATAGTTCCGTTGTTGCCCAGGAGGCAGCAGGTAAAGATGGCATCTATGACATTGCAGTCAAGTTACACTTTGCTGTGCGGCAGTGCATTTCAGCCACATTGAGGCACACATATTGTGAGAATTACATAAATTCTATTTAGGAGTTTGTATCCATAATCATTGCCCAGCCATGGCCTTAATTTAAAAAAATATCTGAAGAAGAGAAAGTTTTAAACGAATGGAAAACTTTTGTTTTATGGGGGGATTTAGCCTTTATTTCACCTTCAGAGTGGAAAATAAAACCGAATATGTTATCTTGATTTCCTGCATGAATTTAATGAACTACACACATAAGATGATGTCTGGAAGAAATGTCCGCCTTAAATAAACACAACTACTTTATCTTTGAGTCAGCTCAGTTGCCTGGGAGCCAAATTATGTGCAGAAATGTCAGAATCAGTAAACAGTAATAATTAAAGGAAGTAACAGACTATTAGGCTAAATGTGGAACTATGTCTTATTCCCCTTTGAGTTCTGTGGAGTTTCAATGTCATTAGAAAAAAAATGTGTATTTGCCCTCTACATTACTTTACATAAAATGTCATATTCAAATGTTAAATAATTCTTAAATATTTTTAAATATATGTCAAAGAAAATTAGACAATTTTAAAGAAAAATGATGTCTACAATATTTTTATTATATTTTACTGCAGCTCCATGTTTATTAAAGAGGATCTGTCATCAGTTTATTAATGCCCTATCTCCTAACTAATCTATTAGGTGCTATGATGCTGATAACTACAGTGTAATTATTTATTTATTTTTAAAACGTTTATTATTTGCAAAGTTATTTGCATTTTTCTAAATATGCTAATTTGGCTCTAATAGCCAAATAGGAAGTGACTCTTTATTTTCACTCTGGGCGGTGTAATGTTTTCTGTATGACGCTGTCCAATCATCATACAATTTCACCCCCTTCCCAGCCCAGCAACACAGTGTGATCATATAGTATACAGCTTTTATTCCCGACTGTGTTTTCAACTGATGATATCTTCGGTTGTTTTACAGCTAGATCCTGGTGGCATATGAAAGTTTAGAATCTCATCTTTCATATGCCACCAGAAACGCTGTTCTAGGTGGTCAACTGCCTGAGATATGGCTGTTTGAAGTGAGCCCCCTTCCCTCCAGCCTCAGTCTCTCACACTGTGTGAAGCAGCTTCATGCTGATAGGACAGCGTCAGAGGCTGTGAGGTAGCTCCACCTCAGGAGAATTGATGAAGTTGACGCCCATTTGTCAAGTATAGACTCATTTAGAAAAAAGCTCAGAACTTTTAAAATAATAAAGGTTATGGGACACAATTTTTACTAACATTATCAGTGTGACAGCGCCTATTAGATTAGCTAGGAGATTGGGCATTACTAAACTAGTGACAGATTGTCTTTAAGTCTTCTCTGATAAGTCTTCTGTTTAGAGGAATTTAGAGCTGGTATGGGCTTACCATTCATCTACCGATCAGTCACATTTGGCCTATGACAGGACCATGTGTTTCATCACCCACGGCAAATTTGCTGAAATGCACCCATACCTCAAGGCAGGATATCAAGTTTGCTCCAAAGAAATATGGGTCAGCTAATATTTTTAGCCTTCTTGATTCTGAAAGACCAAAAGATTTATCTTAAAGGGGTTGTCTGGTATTTAGGCATCTAAGAAATTGGGCTCAAAATTGCTAAATAAAAAACTTGCCAACCATTCATACTTGGCAACAATACATACTGAATATACAGATTATGCGCTGATTCCCCACCGCCGGTCTTGGTATAACCTTGCCACTCCTGTTGTCTTTCTGTGCTGACATTACGTTCAAACTGTATATCAGGTGACTATGGCACTCAATCTCTGTGGCTAGCAATTGGCTCTCATGGTTGTATGACATGTCGATATCGTCACTATAAACGTGCACAGAGTGACAACAGGACAACACAGAACACACCAGTCCAGCTGCTGGATACTGAAGTCAAAATGGTAAGTATATTCCAAAGTTTTCTATTTCACAATTTTGAGCCCAATTTCATATATATGTTTAAATTACAGGAAACCCCTTTAAATACCAATGGTTTTTTTTCCAAACCAAACTGGGGTAATAAATACAATGATTTCACAGCACATGGATAATAAACACAATGATGTCACAGCACAGGGATAATAAATACAGTGACGTTAAAGTACAGCGATAATACGTATAGTGATGTCACAGTACTGGGATAATAAATACAGTGATGTCACAGTACAGGGATAATAAATACAGTGACGTTAAAGTACAGCGATAATACGTATAGTGATGTTACAGTACTGGGATAATAAATACAGTGATGTCACAGTACAGGGATAATAAATACAGTGATGTCACAGTACAGGGATAATAAGTATAGTAATGTCACAGTACTGGGATAATAAATACAGTGCTGTCATTGTACATGAATAATAAACACAGTGATTTCACAGCAAGAAGCTAATGTAAATAGTGATGTCACAGCACAGAGATAATAAGCAGTGATACCCCTGCATAGGCATACTAAAGATAGTGATATCACAATACAGGGATAATGACTAAAGTGAAGTAACAGCACAGGAAACATATTCATAGTGATGTCACAGTACAGGGATAATGCCCACTGTGATCATAATCACAGCAGAACATCATACAGGAATAATGCACAAGGTGACGTAAAAAAAACCAGGAATCGCAAATACATGTGATATGATGTTATAGTACATGTATAATCAGGGGCGTTGCTAGGGTCTTAAAAGATCAGGGGCACAAGCTCTGAGACATATCTTTACCCCCCCCCCCGATAAATAAATACATTTTTACATACATATCGGAGATAGCATATCTAAAAGACTAAGGCTCCTATAGCTACACCGCCGGATAGAATTGGATGCATTGTCCCAGCAGACAGTATCATGCATGATAGGCTTAGCTACATGGCCCCAGCAGACAGTATCACACATGATAAGCTTAGATACATGGCCCCAGCAGACATTTTCACACATGATAGTCTTATGGCTCATTCAGATGAGCGTGATTCTCGTCCGTGTGCTGTGGGTTGAAATAACGCACAGCACACAAACCCATTAATTTCAATGGGGCTATTCACACATGTGTGAGTTTACACACGGCGAGTGTCCGTTGCGTGAAATTCACTGCATGTCCTATACTAGTGCGTTTTCACGCACCTAGTCACCCATTGAAGTCAATGAGTGCTTGAAAACCATGGATAGCACACGGACAACATCCGTGTGCCGTCCATGATTCACGCATCAATTACACTGAAAAAAAACCTTCTTTTACGCACGTAAATCTGTCACACCCGTGTGAATGTAGCCTTAGATACAGGGCCCCAGCAGTAAGTATCCTTGTACTAACCCTCAGGGGCAAATTTGGCATTTCTGGGGCCCTATGCAAAGGTATGTCTCGGGGCTCTAATCAAAGACACCTGTAGAGAGTTCCCCACACAATGCCCCCTGTATATAGTGTCACAACCCCCCTGTAAGGTTCCACACACAGTCCCTCTGCCATACATCACTCTTATAGAACGTGGTATGCAGTCCCCTGTAGATAGCACCACATACCCACCTTGTCTCAGCAGACAGCATCATATATGATAGGCTTAGATACATGGCCCAGCAGACAGTATCACACATGATAGGCTTAGATACATGACCCAGCAGACATTATTACTCATGATAGACTTAGAAACAGTGTCCCAGCAGTCAGTATCACATATGATAGACTTAGATACACTGCCCCAGCAGACAGTATCACACATAATAGGCTTAGATACATGGCCCAGCAGACAGTATCACACATGATACTTAGATACAGGGCCCCAGCAGTAAGTATCCTTGTACTAACATATGTTCACCCTCCAATAAAAGTATGTGTATATATATATATATATATATATATATATATGTATATGAGACAGCATATCTATAGCACTACGACCCTATAGCTATGGATTGGATTAGATACAGTATCATACATGATAGGATTAGATATAGGGCCCAGCTTGCTGACATTGCAGCTCCAGTGCTGGACCCAGGAAAGGTAAGAATAATAATTGTTTCGCTTTTTTATGTGTTACAATTTTATTGGATGTATTTGTGTTTTTTACAGGTTCGGTTGTTAGACTACGTCAGATCGAGAACTACTTCAATTATGGCTTTTTTATTTTCGATAAATTGGTTATTGGCGGTTGTGTGGGGGTTTTATTTCAATAAAATATTTTTTCTGTGTCCTTGTATTTTTTTAAATTTTTATTACTACCGCCTTAATAATGGCCGCTGGCTGATTGACAGAGTCCATTACTGGTGCAGAGGCAAACACTAACCCCCATTATTACCCCGATACCCACCGCCACCAGGGGTACCGGGAAGAGTCGGGTATGTTCCAGTGCCCGACCATCTGTAGTGACGGTCGGGTACTGGTGCGGCCGCAGGCTAGTATTATTAGGCTGGGAAAGGCCAAAAACAGTGGCCATTCCTACCCTGCTAATACTAGCCTGCTGATGCTATGTTGTATCTGGCTAGTTATGAAAAATGGGGGGGACCGCACGACGTTTATTCCATTTTTTTTAAAAAATGAAGTGGGCTGCCTCCCCCAGTAATGGATGAAGTCAATCAGCCTGTGGCCATTACTAAGGCAGTAGTAATGAAGTTTAAAAGAAAATACAAAGACATAGAAAAAATACATTTTATTTAAATAACCCCCCCATACAACCCTCATTAACCATTTTATGAAAAATAAAAAAAGCCATTATCGAAGTAGTCCTCAAATCCGACGTAGTCCAACGACCAAACCCGTAAGAAAAACACAAACACAAAAAAAAACAACATTAGTAACACAGGTGGTATGTTTAGATACCACTTGTTCCAGTTGTGATTCTATCTGTTGGACCATGTATCTAAGCCTACAACAAGGCAGGCTTAGATACAGGACCCCAGCGGACCTCAATCCTATACTGTATAAGATTACTGTCTGTTGGGTTCCTGTATCTAAGCCTGCCTTGTGCTAAGCTTAGATACATGGTCCAACAGACAGAATCACACATGGGCTTAGATACAGGGCCCATGTGTGATACTGTCTGTTGGACCCTGTATATAAGCTTACCACAAGGCAGGCTTAGATACAGGACCCCAGCAGGCAGTAATGATGTTACACTTATCCAGCTCTTCGGTGCAGCGGATGTCCCAACACCATCCAGAATCGTGACCTTATGCGCGAGAAGACATCAGGACTTCCGCTGTGCTCGGGAAGGAAGGTAAGTATGTGTCATTACTATAGTGCAGGGGCCCATGTATTTTATGACATCGGCCCCAGTTACCATAGTATTGCGACTGCTCTGAACCCTGTAGCGGCAGTCGCCTGGGGATCCGGGGCACCTGGCCAAAGGTCCGGTACTAGTGACGCCCGTGTATAATAATACTCAGGGGTCATATGAAAGGGTTATTGCACCTAGTAATGTCGCAGTATGGGAGTGATTCTCACAATAATGTAGACACAGCATCGTAATCTAAGGATAATGCACACAGTGATCTCATGTACAGGAGTAATCAATGCAGTAGTTAAGAAACATGGTGATAAAGGTGAAAGATAGTGCACACAGCTATGTCACTGTACAGGGATAATAAACATTTATGTCACAGTACAGAGAATAAACATTGATATTCTGTTACGTGCAGAAGGCCCAGGTGCAAGTGTAACCTTTGCACCCATTATACGCCCCTGCTTAACCAGTCTCTAATGCTGTTCAGCTCAAACATGAATCATCGCTGAAATTAAGAATTAGTCTACTCAGGTCTTAAACTCAAGATAAAATTAGAACTGGGTTGATTTTTGTAAAAATTCATTTAGGTGAAGAATCTCTGTAAAGGGATTGTCTGAGATTAGAAAAAGGGTATTCATTTGTTGTGTCTGATTTTGCAGCTCAGCCCCATTCTAGTAAATGGAATGAGCTGCACTACCAGACACAGCCTATGGACAAGAGTGTCGCTCTTTCTTGAAAAAAAGCATATACTTTTTTTAATCTCACACTATCCCTTTAACATATGTGGGCCTAGGAGCAGTTTGTGCCAGCATTGCTTATGGCATTAGTGCAGACCTGGTACATATCAGTTCTCTGACAAGATTTCTGTGTTTATTTGACAAGTTATTCTGCACCTAAGAACATTATAAATCACTTTAATTAAATATAGTTTTAATTGGTTGTCAGTCTATAACCAGCTTCCTTCTCCCCCATTTGTGAGCATTGTATCTACAAACTTAATGGTAACTCCGTAGGCTAAGAAAACATTGATGTTTAAATATATATAATGATAAATACAAGTATTGTGACTGAACACTCTCCCGGAACGGATGCTCCTCTCATGGAATATGTTTACTCAGGATGGAGTTCCACCAGCCAATCAGATAGCATACATGAATTTCCAATGTGTACCTTCAGTATCTGTTTGGCCTCAGCAGGAAACAGTCCAATTCATTCCAACTTGGCAATACACGTGTGTAGTCCCAATAACAATAGCAGCAGATCACCAGTTTTAATTAGACCCCCAACTGCACCATTGCTTCCCCCAATACATAAAATATGTGATCTAAATATAGACACAGTCCCCGTCACTTGCTTTAAATTGCAAACTGAACTCTGTTGTTGGTCATTCACGGAGATTGCATAAGTATTTTTGTGTTCAGGTCAAGTGCTAAATTTTTGGTGGTTTTCCAAGTGATTAAAGTTACACCTCTGGCTGCACCTAGTATGAATATATTACTGAAAGTATGTAAGTCCTTTGTGCCCTTCGTAGGTTACCAGAAGCCATCAGATCAAGGCTATGTACTAAGTTGTTTGAAAGCCTTAGGTGTAGAAGTGGTGGAGTGGGGAATGCCTTGAACCAATAGAGATGGGACTAACCTACCACCTTGACTTTGAGCACTGGGGCAAGCTTTGATGGCAGCTTAAGCAGACAACGGTACAGTCAAGCCTAACCAAGCTTCAGCAAGGGGGGTGGGCACTAGTTACTGACCCATACATGCTCTATGACTTGGAGGGTTGGTAAATGTTGTCCTTTTTGTCCTTGTGGGGTGGGCTTGCAAATACATTTTTGCCTCTGCATGCCCCTTTATGGTTTTACTTTATCTATAATGTTATAATGCCTTGTCAGGCCGCTGGGTAACCTGATTTTAATTGCAACTTCTGCAGACTTATTGCTATACCACTGAATCTAAGTCCTGATTTGTTACCCTGATGTCACTTTGCAAATTTCTTTTAAATTATATGACAAACAATAGACAATAACATTTTCTTTTTATGCAATCGTTAACAAATGAATATAAAGCAAAAGTTGAAGCACAATAGCAAAATTCTACTTTGCCTTTATAACATTTCTCCCAGGCTGAATTTCTTGGAAATGCTAGTTCAGTCCTCCCACAATCTTATCTAGTCAATGCATTATCAGTAGTTTCGTGAGTTTATTCCATGCTTATGTGTGGGATTTTTGGCTGTATTGTAGCATTTCAATAAATTATGTGAAAAAACTCAGTTCAGCGCCAAAACATCAAAGTGGATAATAATAAACATACAGTTGTGATATCAATAGAAATTTACATATGAATCACAAAGGACTTTTCTACTTACATGGAGAAGATGGAGGCAAAGACATATCGATAAATGGATTATTGATGCATTAAGTTTGGAATTTGATTTTAAAAAGTTTAATTTATATTTATACCATACTTTATATCTGAAATGGAATTTCTCACCTCTTGCTTTTTATAAATGAGTATATAATTTATAATGTTTTTTGTTCCTTAAAGCAACTCTCCAGTCCCCCCCAAAAAATGACTATTTTGGAAATATATAGTTAACTTACCTGTTGCCCTGCTCCTGAAAGATCCGCCCTCCAGTCCTACGTTCTGGTCCCCCATTTTCCGCTTTTCAACATGGATGCTGCAGTCTCAGACTTCGCTGTGGAGAGCTCCTTCCGCAGTCTGAAACAGGCCGCCTCCCCCACCGATGGACGAGCACTGATGACGTCGTCTTGTGTCTGCAATGTGTCTAGCAGAGCCTATGTCATCAGCTCTGTCCATCGGAGGGCAGTGGACTTGAAAAGTTTAAAGCAAGCTCCAACAGTAAATGTTACTAGGAGAAACGGTATTTAGGCAGGCTACACACTCCAATATGTGTGTGTCCCTCCAATATGATCGCCTCTGTGAAGCTTTTAGAAATAAAATATAAATGGCCAAAAAAGTAACTTTTACAAAATTGGTTGTAAGGATGAGGATCCGGAACGGTGCACAGCCCTTGCAGGTTTGTCGCGTAAGAGATGGAATTGAGACCTGGAGTTTGTGGCTGCAAAAACTTTACTAAGCCACTCGTCCACAGAAGGCAAATGAACAACCCAGGTTCAGGCTGGCAGTTAATTGCTGGTTAACACTTTTTTCAGACAGAGTCAAAGGGGCTCCTCCCCGATGCAGGGGATTTCTGGAATATTCAGGCCTACTAGGCTCAACTGGCTGCATTGACTGTACTGCTTCACCGTCTCACATGGGGAGGCTCCTGCCTGTCACCCATTGACAACAGCTCACATGACACTGCACCCACAGGGGATTTCTGGAATATTCAGGCCTACTAGGCTAGACTGGCTGCATTGACTGTACAGCTCCCCTGTCTCACGTGAGGAGGCTCCTGCCTGTCACCCATTAACCACAGCTCACACGACACTGCACCCGCAATCAGCTCTAGGAACCACAGACTACGGTCCATAGAAAGTGTTGTCGCATTACACAGAAGCTCCACAGTTACTCTCAGTACTTCTCACAGCAAGAGGCACTGTCCCCAGCTTCAGAATGCGGCATAGCTTTGCTGTGATGTCCTGACGCTGTTATAAGGCAACATGATTTAACAAAGATGGCAATGCATCCTGGTAACAAGTAATCTAGACACAGCTAGCCAACCGCCATCCGTCACACCTGCCATAAACAAGTTTAATGTTACAATAACAAAATAGCAGCTCAACACAATTACAAAAGGGCACTCCTTGTAATGATGGGGGTAAGGAAACAGACAAGTGAGCCCTAATCTACCCGCCACTCAGTCCCTGCCTACTTGCAACGACCCGCCCTAGGCGACGGGGTACAACTGGGCGACGGTCCCTATGCTCAATAAGTGCACGACAGACAAACAGTCAAGGGTACACAGAAGCAAGGGAAAAGGGGCAGTTGCCCACGGCAACACCGTGAGCAACAAGAGTGGTGAACGAGCCGAGTCAAACCAGGAGTGTACGAAGTACCAAACGCAGAGCAGGAGAGTAGTGAACAAGCCGAGTCAAACCAGGAGTGTACGAGGTACCAAACGCAGAGCAGGAGAGTAGTCAGTAAGCCAGGGTCAATATGAAGCAGGGTCAAATAGATCAAGAAGCTGCAGCAGGGCCAGGAAACCAAACGAGAAGAATCACAAGCAAGGAGGAACAGGAAAGGCAGGTATAAATAGACAGAGGGCGGGAGCTAGCTCCGTCTGGCCAGGCTGTGATAGGCTCTCCCACTCCTAAGCCTGTCATCCTGAGTGGTGGAAGATGGAGTCAGTCTCACCGACATAATAGCAGGTGCAGACTGATTACCTATGTGCGTAGATACAGAAGCTGTGCCTGGCAGATCCTTAACACTCCTCCTGCAGAACGCCATCTAGGGGGTTAAATGATGGAAACAGCACACAAACCACAGCACTAAAAGGCATTGTGCATAAATAAATCTACCACAGTCACCATTACAAACTAAAGTCATGACGCTAGTGGGAACATAGTCTTAAGGCCGTATGCACGGCCCGCGATCGCGAGCATGGCCGCCAATTACGGCCTTTTTTTTACGGTTGTGTGCATGGGGCCTAAGTGTATACTGTTTAGGAACTTATTTAGCAAATAAAATGTATTTTGTATAAATTAACCACATACACAACATAGATAAAGTTAACGAAATGAGGTTTCAGCGATAAATATGGACTTTCTTCTAAAGAGGTTGCTTGTTAGTAATATCCTGTAGCTGTTACACTCTACAATTTCATTCAGGCTTCCTTAAAATATATATGATTTTGCTTTCTATTCCTAGATAATAGTATGGTATGATATCTGCAAACCATTCACCATGAACAGACCAGTAGTAGTTTCCCTTATGAACAAACCCGTAATAACATAGAATGAATAGGAAATGTGCAGTTAGCTTTATAAAAGGTTGCTAACTTCAACATTTTAACAAGACCTTCCCTTTCCGGAATTCCCATTACTACAGTGACTAAAGCATTAATAGAAAAAGTCATTATAAAAGGCTTTGACGTCACATTGTAAACAATGGGGTCTTAGGTCCATGTATTTAACAATAGCTATGAGAGCAGAGTAGGAGTCATAAAACTTCAATGATGCATAATCACTGGTTTATAGCTATTGCTCTCCGTATTCCTGTAAACTAGCATATAGTTAAAAGTAATTGGAAATGTAAGGTTGGAGTAAGTAAGTCTTAAAAGAACCAGCAAAGTAGCGATGTAAAGCAGGGAAAGACCTTCTCAAAACAGATTCTATGCAACTTCAGGAAAGATTCACCACTGTTCTAAGTATTCTTCATTTGGAGCCTTATGCCTTATTCAGACGAGCGAGTCCGTTTTGCATCGGCAAAAAAACGGACCATATTTTATGCATTTCATTTCCGTGTGGCATCAGTTTTTCAAGTACGTGTTTCTGCACGAACTATTATTTTTCTCAGTACTTCTTTAGCAACTGGTGCGTGAAACACGGACAGCACACGGATGTCATCCGTGTGCTGTCCGTGTTTTTCACGCACCCATAGACTTCAATAGACTTGCGTGGTCCGCAAAACTGACTAAAATAGGACATGCAGTGGGTTTCACACAACGGACACACACTGCGTGAAATATCATGCATGTGTGAATTATCCCATTGGTTTGCATGGGTCCGTGTGCTGTCAGTTATTTCAATAAACAGCACACAGACGTAAAATATGTTAGTCTGAATAAGGCCTTAGAAATTACTTATAGGGCATAAAATACACTACAGAACCGGTCTTAAAATCCGCACTAAAATCCATGTTTTACATGTGAATTTTGTTGCAAATTCAGATGTTGATTTGGCCATGGGTATCACCTATGAGTAAATGAGTGAAGTCTGCAGATTTTAAGATCTGCTATATGCCTACAGTCCACTTCAGGTTCTTTATGCTATCTGACACTATTAGCACTGACTGGATAATTTTATAATGTGTAGGGACACACCCCTTTGACAAGGGGGATTGGTAACATCCAGTTGTCAATTTATTCATACATTTCCAGGAGGAATAACAGAGGAATTACACAGTTCTAAGAAAAAGTACTCCAAAATTGTTATCCTATGGGGATAAAAGTATTTACTAAAACAGACATGTCAGGAGAACTGGCAGGTCCTCTTTGAGGGCAATTACTTCACACAGAGCCAGTTGGATATATTTTTTTATTTAGTAAAAATATTTTTCATTAACATTTCTTTAGGTTGTCTTTGTCTGATAGTGAATATGCAAAAATAGATGAAACCAGGATAGGGGCAGTTACTTTTTCCCAGCACTATACATGCACTATCTCTGCTATAAACCAGTGGTTCTGTAGTTGGTCATAAAAACGTAAAGTAACTATTTAGATTTTTTTATTCACTATCTTTGATTGAGGATCAACCGCCTTGTTTTCAGACTATGCGGTGGAAGTACTATACGTAAATGCCTTGTTTTCAGACTATGAGGTGGACGTAATATACGTAAATGCCTTGTTTTCAGACTATGCGGTGGACGTAATATACGTAAATGCCTTGTTTTCAGACTATGCGGTGGACGTAATATACGTAAATGCCTTGTTTTCAGACTATGCCGTGGACGTAATATACGTAAATGCCTTGTTTTCAGACTATGCGGTGGAAGTACTATACGTAAATGCCTTGTTTTCAGACTATGCGGTGGAAGTACTATACGTAAATGCCTTGTTTTCAAAATATGCGGTGGAAGTAATATACGTAAATGCCTTGTTTTCAGACTATGCGGTGGACGTAATATACGTAAATGCCTTGTTTTCAGACTATGCGGTGGAAGTACTATACGTAAATGCCTTGTTTTCAAAATATGCGGTGGAAGTAATATACGTAAATGCCTTGTTTTCAGACTATGCGGTGGACGTAATATACGTAAATGCCTTGTTTTCAGACTATGCGGTGGAAGTAATATACGTAAATGCCTTGTTTTCAGACTATGCGGTGGAAGTAATATATGTAAATGCCTTATTTTAGGAGGGCCCTGCTGAGTATGGTAAATGTAAAATTCCTGGTCCTTTGCTGATTCATGCCTCCATGATCATACTTTTAAGCACATTCAATAGTCATACTATAAAACTGCCAAAGCTTGAGAAATGTACATCATTAATGCACCGGTAATATAACGCAATATTTTATATCTGCCTAATCTACTACTGTAATACACTGAACATGCTAAATGCTGTAAAACCTCTGACATCACCAAGTAGCTCTTTGAAATGAATGAGTAACTTTATATAATATCACTAAAAAGAGCATTATTTAACCCCTTCTTGAACCTTACCGTAAATGTACAGTGTAAGTATGGGACAGTTCCTCCACCGCTGGGTGTATGGCTGTCAATTAAAGCCACATTTCTGCACCAATGGTGGAGCTCTTCACTTTATTAGGCCTCATGCACATGGCCGTGCCAGTAATCAGGGCCCGGCTGACCGCCAACGACAACTACTTCGGTACAAAGCATGGGAGCACGGCCCGTAAAAAACTAAAAGTAGGACATGCTCCATAATTCCCGGCACAGTTCTACAGCATGGACACCTATGCGTAGCGATACGGGAAGGTGTCCGCGGCCAATAGAACCGGGCGGTCCGTAATTGCGGATCGTATTACGGTCCACAATTACGAAGATTTTTTACGGTCGCGTGCATGGGGCCTAACATTTGGCATAAAGGGAGAAGTCTTCTATGATACCCTGAAGAGAACCTCAATAACACAATCATTAAGGGCTCATTCAGAAGAGCGTGTATCATGTCTGCGTGACGGCCGTTAAAACAACGGCCGTTACACGGACTCATGTATTTCAATAGGGCCGTTCACACGACCATTGTTTCAACGGAGTGTGTGAAGGGTTCGTGAAAAAATAGGACATGTCCTGTATAACTGTGTGTCACGCATCCCTCCATAGACTCTAGTCTACGGGGGATGCATGACAACACGTCCTGCACGGGTGCACCTCGGACGTGAAAAACTTCAGTTTTTCACGACCGAGGTTAGCTATGCTCGTCTGAATGTAGCCTTAGGGTTTCCATATGTGGACAAGCAGCTTGGATCCTTAGAAAAGACCCCAGGGCTGTTCTGCCTGTTTTTATGACATATTTAAGTATTCCCAAATATTGGCTTATGTACATTATATCGTAAATAGGAGTTAACGTACTAGCATATCTCATTTTATTATATGTTACTTTGCATAAAAAGTAAAGCTAATAAACTAATAAGAAAACCACATAATTTGATAAAAATTAAATAACAAAAATGTAAAAAAAAAATAGCAAAAATAAAAACCCACACAGAATTTATTTTTGCTATGTATGTGTCATATACCCTATTGGTTTATTACTGTACTTTCATCTTTTTCATACTAGTGTCACATGGATCCTAATAATTCATATAGCTGTGCAATATTAAAGAAAGGCAGGTTGCAAAAGGCAAACCATATGTTGCAACTATCATGTATTTAGATAACGGAGATTTTTCCCATCTATTACGTTGTACTTCACTACAAGTGAATGGAAAATGTCATGCAACAGTTGAATGGTTAGCTTGGACTCCATGGACTATAAGGGCATGACCAGACGTGGCATATTTCTTCCGCCACTGTACGCATCAATGCCTTACATAATCTGCGTTGCAGATTCTGTTGCGGCTCTGCCTAAAATGGGCATTAAGTTGATGTGGACTAGCCGTTGCGTATTGAGGTAAAAGTACTTTCCTTCTCTCTATCAGTGAGGGATAGAGAGAAGGGGCAACAGTTTCCCTAGTAAAAGTAAAATAAATTCATACTTACCCGGCTGTTGCCTTGGTGACGCGTCCCTCTCTTGACATCCAGCCCGACCTCCCTGGATGACGCGGCAGTCCATGTGACCGCTGCAGCCTGTGATTGACTGCAGCCATCACTTGGACTGAAACGTCATCCCGGGAGGCCGGACTGGAGGAAGAAGCAGGGAGTTCTCGGTAAGTAGGAACTTCTATTTTTTTTACAGGTTGATTTATATTGTGATCGGAAGTCACTGTCCAGGGTGCTGAAACAGTTACTGCCGATCGTTTAACTCTTTCAGCACCCTGGACAGTGACTATTTACTGACGTCGCCTAGCAACGCTCTCGTAATTACGGGTGCACACACGTAGTCACCCGTAATTACGGGAGCCCCATTGACTTCTATGGGCCTGCCCGTGCCGTAATAACAGCCCGTGTAGACTGTAGACCTAGAAATTCATAGGTCCAGCCAGAATGAAGAAATGTCATGTTCGTAAAACAAATACGCTAAGCAGCACACATAACATCTGCGGACTTCATTGCGGAATTTTGACTCTCCATTGAAGTCAATGGAGAAATTCAACAATGAGTCCGTAACAAGTCCGCTACACGTCCGCAACAACCAGTGTATGCTGCGGACACCAAATTCTGCACCGCAGCCTATGGTCCGCAGCAGAGTTTTCTGCAATGTGTAAACGAACCTCACTAAAAAGCTGTGGAAAGCAATGGAGAAACGTGTACGCTGTGGATTTCCGCAGCGGACTGTCCGCAGCGGAATTCCAGAGCAATTCCGCCACGTCTGGTCATGCCCTTAGGCTCTATTAACCTCTGCACTATCAATTTTGTTTTATTTTCCATTCCATTACGGAACAGAGAAACAGAATTAAAAGTGCAGATGTGAACAGAGCCACACCGAAGTTACGGTAAAATACACTAGTAGTTGAATTTAGTAACAAATTGTTAAAATTAGTGCATTTCTATGGCTGCAACTTTCTTGTAACAGTCATCTAGAGTTGATGTCTGGGTCCGGGATTTAAAAGGTATATCCCCTGCTCGGGCCTTCCTTGTATGAGCCAAAGCAGAAAGCCACTGCAAAGAGTGGCTCCTCCTCTCCATGTACTACATGGTTGGTCATTCCTCTGGGGGACTGGCATGTAATACTACATTTATATATCAGTTGATCACCAAGGGTTAGAGTATCCGCACCTACAGCGATCATTGGGTCACTGTGGAAGCCTTAAATCTCACAAGGGGTTGTCCAAATGCGCAATCACAGTGACATGTGTGTCCCAAATTGTATCATCAACTGTGCGTGATTATCGCTGTCCTAATTTTTCCTGCTCCAGTAGAAGTGAATGGCAAAAAGCAACACAACAGTCACCCCAAATTTACAACACAAGGCAACGTCTGTGCTACACCTCATAGATGAAATATAGACAACTAATGCTCAACTCCAAACTCCCGCAACTGAAGTCATCATCTGGCCCCGGCCTAAGGACAGCATTTGAAATTATTATTACAAAACATGTAACATGAATAACAACCGTGCACTAAAAACACAAATATGAATTACACAAACACATGAAATGAGTAAAACAAAGCCTGAATATCTCAAGGTTACTATGACAATCTGCCCTCAAAGCACCTGGTTTGTAGATAAATATCATTGTGTCCTTGAAACCTGATCTTAGTAAGAGAATCTCAGGTGCATCTGTAGTAAACCAGGAGATTATTTGATTCATATCTTGAGGTCCCACATGTCCTGTTTTTCTCAGGACAGCCTTATTGTTTTCCCAGTGGAGACCTGTAAATGGCAGTGTTAGTTCATTTAGATTAAAAGGCCCGATTCTCTCAGATTATTGGGAAATGTTTTTTCTGCATTAGTGAAGCTTTGGTTTGGAGCCAAACTAAAGATTATATCAGGAAATTATGTCATCAGCAATTCACTAATATAATCTTACTATTGGAATTGCTCCCTTTATAAACCAGAGCAATGTTGATGACAAGCCTGCATGGTTACAGGTATTGGTAGTCTTAGTGGTTGTCTACAGTAGGTCTCAGCAGAATGCAGGCCTTTTTTTCAGCAGCCTATATTCTGTGAGCATGACATCCTTACTGATCACTCAATTCATGGTCAAACTGGCCCACCTGACTACCCGAAGATCCAATGGTGGGGCCCCAATAATGGGTCCCACAGGTCCAGCGGAAGATTTTGAGCTTGACACTAGGGTCTGTTTATTATGGTTTGATTCATTAACACCTTCCCGCATTGGCCACTTTTGACCTACCTGACAGAGCCTAATTTTTCAAATCTGACATGTTTCACTTTATGTGGTAATAACTTTGGAATTCGTTTACCTATCCAAGCGATTCTGAGATTGTTTTTTCGTGACACTTTGGACTTTATCTTACTGGCAAAATTTGCTTGGTACATTCAGAAAAAACGCCCCAAAATGTTTCTAAATTGAAAATGTATCTGCTTGTAAGACAGGCAGTTATACCATACAAAATTGTTGCTAATTAATATCCTCCATATGTCTACTTTAGATTGGCATAGTTTTTTTGAACATCCTTTTATTTTTCTAGGACGTTACAAGGCTTAGAACTTTAGCAGCAATTTCTCACATTTTCAAGAAAATTCCAGTGGCTATTTTTACAGGGACCAGTTCAGTTGTGAAGTGGCTTTTAGGGCCTTATATATTAGAAACCCCCAAAAAATTCACCCCATTTTAAAAACCTCACCCCTCAAATTATTCAAAATAGCATTTAGAAAGTTTCTTAACCCTTTAGACGTTTCATAGCAATTAAAGCAAATTAGAGGTGAAATTTACAAATGTAAATTTTTCGGGCAGAAATTAATAATTAATTTGTTTTGTAACACAGAAAGTTTTAGCAGAGAAATGCAACTCAATATTTATTGCCCATGTTCTGCAGTTTTAGGAAATATCCTACATGTGGCCACAGCGTGCTACTGGACTGAAACACCATCCTCAGAATCAAAGGAGCACCTAGTGGATTTTGGGGCCTTCTTTTTATTAGAATATATTTTAGGCACCATGTCAGGTTTTAAGAGGTCTTGTGGTGCCAAAACAGTGGAAATCCCAAAAAAGTGAACCCATTTGGGAAATTACAGCCCTCAAGGAAAGGAAATTATCTAGGGGTATAGTGAGCATTTTGACCCCACATGTTTATTGCAGAAATTATTGGAAGTAGACAAGGAAAAGTAAAATCTCCATTTTTTAAAGAAAATGTAGGTTTAGCTAATTTTTTCTCATTTCCACAGGGACTAAAGTATGAAAAGAACCGCAAAATTTGTAAATCAATTTCTCCCGAGTAAAACAATACCCCATATGTGGTCATAAACGGCTGTTTGGACACACAGCAGGGCTTAGAAGGGAAAGAGCGCCATTTGGCTTTTGGAGCTCAAATTTAGCAGGAATGGTTTGCGGAATCCAGGTCGCATTTGCAAAGCCACTGAGGGGACAAAGGAGTAGAAAGCCCCCACAAGTGACCTCATTTTGGATACTACACCCAATGAGGAAATTATCTAGGGGTATAGTGAGCATTTTGACCGCACAGGTTTTTTTGAGAAATTATTGGAAGTAGGCCGTGAAAATGAAAATCTACATTTTTTTCAAAGAAAATGTATGTTTAGCTATTTTTTTCTAATTTCCACAAGTACTAAAGGAGAAAAAGACCCAAAAAATTTGTAAAGCAATTTCTCCCGAGTAAAACAATACCCCACTTGTGGTCATAAACGTCTGTTTGGACACACAGCAGGGCTTAGAAGGGAAAGAGCGCCATTTGGCTTTTGGAGCTCAAATTTAGCAGGAATGATTTGAGTCCAGGTCTCATTTGCAAAGCCCCTGAGGGACCAAAACAGTGAAAACTTTCAAAAAGTGGCTCCATTTAGGAAACTACACCCCTTGAGGAATTCATCTAGTGGTGTAAGTGAGCATTTTGACCCCACAGGAGTTTCATAGATTTTATTAGAATTGGGCAGTGAAAATTAAAACAATCCCTTTTCTTTAATAAGATGTAGCTTTAGCTGAAAATTGTTAATTTTCTCAACAAATAAAGGAACCCCAACACTTGTAAAGCAATTTCTCCCGAGTATGGCAATACCCCATTTGTGGTCATAAACTGCTGTTTGGGCACACAGTAGGGCTCAGAAGGGAAGGAGCGCCATTTGGCTTTTGGAGAGCAGATTTTGCTGGATTGGTTTCTGGGCGGGGCCTGAACAGCTTCCGTGCTAGGCAGACCGGGAGGCCAGTATTAGGCCTCCGGTTGCCATTGCAGTCACTGGAACCCCGGCAATTTCATTGCTGGGGTGCCGATGAGCTGCAAACTCCTTAAAATCATAAACATAGGTCTCACAGGACAGTTGGTTAAGGGGCTAGGTGTCCATTAGTCTGGATAGCCACCTCCTGAGTATTTAATATAAACTCTACATATAGATTAATACACAAGAACAAAGGAGTCATACACTATTACCAATCTTTCAAAAAGCATAGAAAAAAAATACAATTTTATTAAATAACAACACATATTAAAATAGAGAGTTCGAATTGGATAACTGTATATGGGCTATATACAGAACAGTAGAGCACATAAGTGGCAACAAAAACTCATGTACAGAGGGCTAACAAGCCATATCCGGAGTAGCTACATTAGTGAAATATTACATGAACAGTTGGGTATAAAAAGACATTATATAAAGCAACATGATTTCCAAAACAAAAGAAAAACATGCATGCAAGAATAAGTCTATGGAGGTGGAAGCAATGGTGTAACTGCTCTATGCAACTCAATGAGTCGCATCATATAGAATATGGTAAACGTTGAAGCGTGAGTACGTTTACCATATGCTAGATGATGCGACTCATTGAGTTGCATAGAGCAGTTACACAATTGCTTCCACCTCCATAGACTTATTCTTGCATGCATGTTTTTCTTTTGTTTTGGAAATCATGTTGCTTTATATATTGTCTTTTTATACCCAACTGTTCATGTAATATTTCACTAATGTAGCTACTCCGGATATGGCTTGTTAGCCCTCTGTACATGAGTTTTTGTTGCTACTTATGTGCTCTACTGTTCTGTATATAGCCCATATACAAATTATCCAATTAGAACTCTCTATTTTAATATGTGTTGTTATTTAATAAAATTGGCATTTTTGCTACGCTTTTTGAAATATTGGTAATAGTGTATGACTCCTTTGTTCTTGTGTATTAAACTCCTTAAAAGCAGCGATTGCTTTTGACTGCTGCATTTAAGAGGTTAATGGCGGGGATCAAAGCTAATTTTGGTATCCACCATTACAGCCGCATGTCAGCTGTAATACACCGGTGTCCACCATTTGTCGTATGGATATGGCAAAATGCGGGAAGCACTGGCTTTCCATGACGTATCCATACGACAAATGTCGGGAAGGGGTTAATATTATTATTTTACCTTATTGATATGTCCTGCATATGGAAGTAGACACGTTCTGTATAGATGGAGGATTAGCCCTCAGACACATTTTTTCTGGTGGGCCTAAGAAAACCCAGTTTGACACTAAGGGTATGTGAACACGATAACGTCAATTACGGCTGAAATTACGGAGCTGTTTTCAGGAGAAAACAGCTCCTGCATTTCAGACGTAATTGCTCGTACTCGCGTTTTGCGAGGCGTCAATTACGGCCGTAATTTGGAGCTGTTCTTCATTGAAGTCAATGAAAAATGGCTCAAATTACGTCCCAAGAAGTGTCCTCTACTTCTTTGACGACACTGTTATTTTACGCGCCGTCTTTTGACAGCGACGCGTAAAATTACAGGTCGTCTGCATAGTACGTCGGCAAACCCATTGAATTGAATGGGCAGATGTTTGCCGACGTATTTGAGCCGTGTTTTCAGGCATAATTCGAGGCGTAAAACGCCTCGTTTACGCCTGAAAATAGGTTGTGTGAACCCAGCCTAAAGGTCCTATTACACAGCCCAATATGGGTCATAAAAAACAAGTGCTGATAAACAGGGCAGCTTGTTGATCGGCGCTTGTTTGCTCCTTTCACAAGGAGCAATGATCAGCAATGTATGTGAACAAGCGATCATTACTACGATCTTTCATACCCATACATTTCCATCATGTCGGCAGATTTCCCTGTTAACACAGACAACGATAATACTAAATGAGCAGATCAGCCGATGAATGGGTGTTTGCTCGTTCATCGACTGATCGTAGTCCTTTTTACACAGGGCAATGATCGGGAACGAGCGTTCATATGAACACTCATTCCTGATCATTGGTCCGTGTGAAACAGGCTTTACTCTATTAACAGAATGTAAGCCGTTTTCATTGTGTTGTTGCCTAAGGGTATGTTCACACGCACTAATTACGGACGTAATTCGGGCGTTTTTGCCCCGAATTACGTCCGAAAATAGCGCCTCAATAGCGCTGACAAACATCTGCCCATTGAAAGCAATGGGCAGACGTTTGTCTGTTCACACGAGGCGTAATTTACGCGCCGCTGTCAAATGACGGCGCGTAAATAGACGCCCGCGTCAAAGAAGTGACCTGTCACTTCTTTGGCCGTAATTGGAGCCGTTATTCATTGACTCCAATGAATAGCAGCGCCAATTACGTCCGTAATGGACGCGGCGTTCAAGCGCCTGCACATGCCGTTACGGCTGAAATTACGGGGATGTTTTCAGGCTGAAACATCCCCGTAATTTCAGCCATTACGGACGCCCTCGTGTGAACATACCCTTAATCTGCTGACGGCACCTTCTAGGTTCTAATGCAAACAAAATATGCATATGTTAAATATTTATATTGTCTATAACTATATTAGTGCCATTTTTACTATAATATCAAGGCAACTTCATTCAGGTGGGTCTCTATACTAACATTATACCTGTACAACAGAAGACTCACCTCTCTCTCTTGGACTAATTTAGTATTTTGCATGGTACCTGCTAGGCTTTTAAAGGGAATTTGAATTCTGCTTCAGGTCCCACTCACATAAATGCATTAAAATGTTGTTAAAATACCGAGATTAACATAGACACAGTTTACGGATTGTTTAAGCGATCTGAATTGCTCAACTTTATTATACATACTGCATATAAGTAGAAATAAATTGAAAAAGCTGCGTGACATTTAAAGGGAACCTGTCACCAGCATTTCACCTATTGAACTCTACTCACCCCTTGCTGGCCGCTGCTGTCATAAGTTCATTGTCGTTATCCCCTCTCCTAAACTCCTCCTCCGACCGTAAATAACGGTCTGCGAACATTTCATGCCTTTTGTGGTAATAATCCGCAGTCGTATTCATAGGAAACAGGCCTGCCTGAATGCCGAAATCTCGTCTGAGATAGAGCACATGCGCCCGTCATGTATGGTCCGACACCCGTCCCTGCTTCGTCCGGGCCTCAAATCTAGATACTGCGTATGCGCAGCTTTGGTGTCCCATTGTGCGCACGCACCATGAAAATGCACCTATGCGCAAAGGCGGGGTTTCGTGTGTGCTGGGGGGAGGCGAGGAGCTGTCAAGGAGGTGAAGTTAACTCGGAAAGGCTTGAGAAATGAAGATATGACTCTTTTCAAATTAAGATATGATTCTTATTCTCATTAGCATATGGCACTAAAAAATTTAATACTAAAAGCCTACTTAGAAGATTATTATAGGTTACATAAAAATTATTATTCACCCACTTCCACCAGGTATTGCTGGTTTAATAGGTGAAATGCTGGTGACCCGTTCCCATTTAATGACTACCTTGGCCCCCTTTCTCTTCTATTGGAATGCAACTTAGCGATGTTTCTAGGGCAGAATAACTATGGGGGGGGTGAAGAGGTGCAGTCGCGCCCGTGTCCTGGTACCCGCTTGTGCCTTACGGCCGTTTTGCTGCATCACTGGACATCAGTGGTGGTTGGGGGCCTATGGTAAAGATTTCACACTGGGGTCCAGGAGATTCAAGTTACTCTTCTGAGAATCCCCTTGTAATACTGCATTTCAGAATTTTTCTTTTGAGGTTTCTCATGGAATGTGTGAGAAAAAAAGTTTTTGTGTGCCTACATATAAAACTGAGCCACACGGAGGTCCAGTATGGGCCCATATAGCGCATATTACGGATCTGTAAAGCACAGATCTGTGCATACCTCTATCAGAAAAGCGTTAAATGATCTCATAGACAAACATATGCATATTTATAAAAAAAAAAATAGGACAACAGTTTATCTATTTAACATTTCCCTTATTCATATGTACATTTCACACATTTCTTATGTCTACAAAAATTAATATTGCTGAATCTTGTCCACGATATTTACTTTCCACTGATTAAACACAGATTACAATCTGCCTTTGTAAACTGAAATTGTACCAGAATTATATTGGACATATGTCAAGCCTCTCTACAGGTCTGACCTGCATAGATTATGTATTATAATCTTCAACCCGTGACTATAATGTGCTCTTTATTTCTGCATGTCTAGACAAGCATATTAATATTTAACAAAAGCTATAGTTTGTTAATCTCACTCCCTTTTATTTCTGTTTAAACCATGGCACACGGATACGGTATGTGCATTTATTATGTTAAATACAGTCACATGCAAGTCAGGACACAATTATTAATTCTATTTAAAGACTAGGAAAAAAAATAAGCGAATATTTCTATTTACATATTATCATTCATTAACCCCTTAATGAACGGGCCTGAAAAGTTAATGACCAGCTACATTTTCTGGTTTTGCCTCTCTGCTTTTCAGCAGCCATAGCTTTTTTTATTTTTTCATTGACGTGGCTGTATGAGGCCTTGTTTTAATGCGAGAGAAATATATTTTTTTCCCCACACAGTTTTACGGCGTGAATATAGGAAAAAGCGATTCTCTGCATTGTTTTTCTTGTTTATTTTTTATCCTGTTCAAGTTTCACGCTCGATAACCCATTAGATTAATTCTTCAGGTTATTACGGTCGTGTAGATACCTAATATGTGTAGATTTTTTGTTTATATTTAGTGTAGGGGCAATAAAATGTATTTTATGCAAAATAATGACTTTCTTTGGGACTTTTTTTTATTTATTTATTTTTTTGTTACTTTTTTTTTTTTTTAATCCCATTAAGAGATATATTTATTTAGAACTTTTATTTTTTACTTGTAATGTATTAGCATACTCCTGTATGCTAATACATTACACTGTGTCACAATGACACAGGCTGCTGATGGGGCAGCACATAGTGTGCCCGAACAGCAGGCAAACGGAACTGACAGCCCTGGGGTCATTTGTAAGTCCCCAGGGTTGACTGCAGTGGGATTCCCCGGTATTTGATTGCATCACCGGAAACCGCGCCGCAAAACTCGTCAAAAACGGACCGAAAATGCCTCTCATTGATTTCAATGGGAGGCGGGGGCGGTCTGCTCCCGCGAGCGGTAAAACCGCATCGCGGGAGAAAGAAGGGACATGCCCTATCTTCGGGCGTTTACGCCTCTGACCTCCCATTGACTTTAATGGGAGACAGAAAAAGCGTATTTCGCTGCGTTTTATGGCCGCGGGCGAAAAACACCACGAAAAACGCCGCGAAAATCGGCGTGCAGGGAGAGGAAAATCTGCCTCAAACATTCAAACGGAATTTTGAGGCAGAAATTCCGCCTGCAAAAAACTCTGTGTGAACATAGCCTTAAACATATTTTTAAAAAACAGTTCAGTTCTTTTATTTTTGTTATGTATATTAAGAAAAATATTGCACTGGCCACTGAGCAATAACAATAGGTTAACACTTCCTGTCACATTTTAGCTTGTGCTGTGTACACTGGGGACAGATCAGCTGTCATCTCAATATTATCAAAAGGCAGGATTACAATAAAAGGAGACACGTCTATTATAAGGTTGAAGGCAGATAACTCAGGACCATACCAAGTCAACAGGTAATTTTGTGACTTTGTTTTCAAATATTCAGGTACCTGCTGTAAAGTTAATTTGTTGAATTGCTGTTGCTTACACCTCTGTACTTTTTTTTAAATTGATGCATTGTTCAGGATGAGGGGCGGGGGGGGGGGGTGAAGAAGGTAAAACAGTGGGGAAAATTTTTCAAAGCTAGTGCAAAAAAAATTATGTCACTGTCCATAGCAACCAATTAGGTTGATGTTTCTCCCCCCCCCCCCCCAATCATTTGATAAATGAGAAGTGGGATCTGATTAGTTGCTACGAGCGATTACTCTATTTTTACTTTGTGTGTGTTTTGATAATCCCCCCTTACAGGTTGCACTCACAGGTGGTGTACTTGCATTGTATTTCCACAGCGTAGAAATACGCTGTTGGAAAACTACAACGTATGCCTATGGGAAACATATTCCACCACGCAGACAGATTTCTCTAATTTTTGCATTGCAGAATATTTTTCCTATAGGCATACATTGTACTTTTCCGCAGCTTATTTATACGCCACAGAAATACAATGCAAGTACGCCATGTATGAGTGCACCCTTAGGGTATGTGCACATGTAGTATTTTCAGACATTTTTCAGGCCGTAAACGTCCCTAAAAACGGCTGAAAAATCGGAAGCAGAACGCCTACAAACATCTGCCCATTGATTTCAATGGGAAATACAGCGTTCTGTTCCGGTGGGCCGTTTTTTTTAGTCTCGTTTTCCAAAAACGGCACATAAAAAGACGCCCGTGAAAAAGAAGGGCATGTCACTTCTTGGGACATTTTTGGAGCCTTTTTTCATTCTCTATAGAAAAACAGCTCCAAAAACGTCCGTAAAAAAAAAACGCAGCTAAAATCGCGAGTGGCTTAAAAAACTTCTAAAAATCAGGAGCTATTTTCCCTTGAAAACAGCTCCGTATTTTCAGACATTTTTGATTTTGTGTGTGCACGTACCCTTATTGTGGATAGGGAGAAAAGTGTAAATTACCGGCTAGACCAGGGGTCTCAAGCACAGGGCCCGCGGGCCGCATGCGGCCCCTGAGGCTGTCATCTGCGGCCCGCGGGACACAGAGCCGCTAGTATAGGTTCTGCTCCGGGACTCTGTGGAATTCCTTGACATCGCTGTCCATATATGGACAGTTTTGTCAGGGTTTTTCGCAGAGCGGAGTCCCAGGCAGAGCGCTATCATAGGCTCTGCTCCGGGACTCTGTGGAATTCCCTGACATCGCTGTCCATATATGGACAGTTTTGTCAGGGTCTTCCCCAGAGCGGAGTCCCGAGCAGAGCGCTAGTATCGGCTCTGCTCCGGGACTCTGTGGAAATCCCTGACATCGCTGTCCATATATGGACAGTTTTTGTCAGGGTCTTCCCCAGAGCGGAGTCCCGGGCAGAGCGCTAGCATAGGCTCTGCTCCGGGACTCTGTGAAATCCCCTGACATCGCTGTCCATGAATGGACACGCGATGTCTGGGGCTTCCCCAGAGCCTGAGTCCCGGGCAGAACGCTAGTATAGGTTCTGCTTCGGAACTCGGTGGAATTCCATGACATCGCTGTCCATATATGGACAGTTTTGTCAGGGTCTTCCCCAGAGTGGAGTCCCGGGCAGAGCACTAGCATAGGCTCTGCTCCAGGACTCTGTGGAATCCCCTGACATCGCTGTCCATGAATGGACACGCGATGTCTAGGGCTTCCCCAGAGCCTGTACCGGGCAGAACGCTAGTATAGGTTCTGCTCCGGGACTCTGTGGAATACCCTGACATCGCTGTCCATATATGGACAGTTTTGTCAGGGTCTTCACCAGAGCGGAGTCTCAGGCAGAGCGCTAGCATAGGCTCTGCTCCGGGATTCTGTGGAATTCCCTGACATCACTGTCCATATATGGGCAGTGTGTCAGGGTCTTTCCCAGAGCGGAGACCCGGGCAGAGCGCTAGTATCGGCTCTGCTCCGGGACTCTGTGGAATTCCCTGACATCGGTGTCCATGTGGACAGCGATGTCTAGGGCTTCCACAGAACTCGACAGTGATGTCAGGAGCACAGCTGGAGTCCCAGTAGGAGTGCTAGTAGTGCTCTGCCCAGGACTCCAGCTCTGGGGTTGCCCCTGACATCTCTGTCCATATATGAACAGTGATGTCAGGAGCAGAGCTGGAATCCCAGGCAGGGTGCTAGAAGCGGCTCTGCTCCGGGACTCCAGCTCTGGGCAAGCCCCTGACATCACTGTCCATATATGGACACTGATGTCAGTTGCTTCCCCAGAGTTCCAGAGCAGAGCCTATACTAGTGCTCCGCTCTTTGACACCGGCTCTGGGGTTGTCCCTGACATCACATTCCGGTCCAGGAGGATCCCCTGACGTCACTGTGTATGAACAGTGGCATCAGGGGCTCCTCCAGCAGAGGAATCCCTGGCCAAAGCGTCGGCAACGCTCTGGCTGGGGATTCCACTCCTAGAGGGAGCCCCAATGGAGCTATCTACTGGGGGTGTCTGTGGTATTATTTACAAGGGGTGTGTGTGGCATTATCTACAGAGGGCACTGTGGCATTATCTACAGAGGGCACTGTGGCATTATCTACAGAGGGCACTGTGGCATTATCTACAGAGGGCACTGTGGCAGTATCTACAGAGGGCACTGTGGCAACATCTACAGAGGGCACTGTGGCAACATCTACAGAGGGCACTGTAGCAGCATCTACAGAGGGCACTGTGGCATTATCTACAGAGGGCAATGTGGCATCATCTACAGAGGACACTGTGGCATTATCTACAGAGGGCACTGTGGCATTATCTACAGAGGGCACTGTGGCAGTATCTACAGAGGGCACTGTGGCAGTATCTACAGAGGGCACTGTGACAGTATCTACAAAGGGCACTGTGACAGTATCTACAGAGGGCACTGTGACAGTATCTACAGAGGGCACTGTGGCAGTATCTACAGAACGCACTGTGGCAGTATCTATAGAGGGCTCTGTGGTACGATCTAAAAAGGAGCTGCCTAATTTTGACATTTGTGTGTCTGCCAAACGCTGCTAACTGAGCTGCCGGACTGCATTTAGCAATACTGAAGGTATGTTCACACGCACTATTTACGGACGTAATTCAGGCGTTTTACGCCTGGAATTACGGCCGAAAATACTGCTTGAAAGCGTCGGCAAACATCTGCCCATTCATTTGAATGGGTTTTACGATGTACTGTGCAGATGGTCATTTTTTTTACGCGCCGCTGTCAAAAGACGGCGCGTATAAAAGATGCCTGCGTCAAAGAAGTGCCTGTCACTTCTTGGGACGTAATTGGAGCCGTTTTCCATTGACTCCATAGAAAAACAGCTCCAATTACGTCCGTAATGGACACTGCGAAAAACGCTTGCACATGCCATTATGTCTGAAATTCAGGAGCTGTTTTCGCCTGAAAACAGCTCCGTAATTTCAGCCGTAACGGACGTGCACGTGTGAACATACCCTTAAACTGTAAAAGTGGATTGTTAAAATAAGCACGTGGAGAAATCTCGCAAATTTCCGGTAAATTTAAACCTAGCGCTATTATTATAGTAATGTAGTAATGTAGTGTTGTTATAGTAGTTCAAACAATAATTTTGTAATGTATCAAATTTGAAAGTAATGCGGCCCGTCAACTTCACATTTTTTCTATATCTGGCCCACTTACCCCGCCGAGTTTGAGACCCCTGGGCTAGACCATGAATGTATTAATATACTTGGACTGAAGCCTGCAGGGCCACAAGTAGAAGTACTAAATACTAAGAAACTATGGTGAAAATACGCAGAAATCTGCGTAATTTTTTTCATGCTGCTCTCAGATCGCTTACCATACATTTCTGACCGATCGTATTTAAGACTACACGACAATAATTCAAGCATTCCGCTTTTAAACAGATCATCCAAACATAACATGTGTAGTACTAAATATCTAGATATCTATTTTATTTATTGATAGATCTTAAAAGAGTTTCAAGAACAAACATTGAACCTTGTTATTATATTTCCTTGTTAAACTTTATAACTTTCTCATGTGTGAAATCAGGCTTTTTAATATGGGAGTGGGTAGATTAAAGGATGATATTTGTTAGTTTGAAAATTTAACAAGTTATATTACCAAATCCACCATAATATAATATTTCACATGTCCACTGAATGCCACCATATTAAAGCATATTCAAAATTCAGATGTAGTAGTGTTGAGTTTTAAATATGCAGCAGAGCTAAGTCTAACATTTCATATACCTCATAGTGATAACTCACATTTGTAATTTATAAAGGGCTTTGGTTAACGCTAAGGGCTTATTCAGACGAATGGGATATACGTCCGTGCAACGCGTGTGATTTTCACACGCGTCGCACGGACCTATATTAGTCTATGGGGCTGTGCAGACGTGTGTGATTTTTACACAGCGTTGGTCCGCTGCATAAAAGTCACGACATGTCCGTTCTTTGAGTGTTTTTCGCGCATCACGCACCCATTGAAGTCAATGGGTGCGTGAAAACCACACATGTCACACGGAAGCACTTCCGTGCGAACAGCGTGATTCGCGCAACAGCTGTCAAAAGGATGAATGAAAACAGAAAAGCACCACGTGCTTTTCTGTTTACAAACATCCAAATGGAGTCTCATAATGATGGCGGCTGCGCGAAAACCACGCAGCCGCGCATCATATGCTGATGCCACACGGAGCTGTTAAGTGCCTTTTGCGCAGGCAAAACGCGTTTTTGCATGCGCAAAAAGCACACGCTCGTGTGAATCCAGCTTAAGGCTGGGTTCACACTCTGCGTTTGTAATAGGAGTGTAGGGACTCGCAATATGATGAGGACCCTTGATGTGGGTTGCGATCGGGCATATTTTGGCCAAAATATCAACCAAACCTCATGTTTCTCATGAATATTTATCGTTTATCATGGATATATATTCAGGGTGCAGCCAGGCCTTGTAATGCTGGGAGAATAGTGTGTCAGTACTTTGTGTGAAACACTTATAATGTCCTGGGCAGCCCGCCTTATCTAACAGTTTGGGCATAACTAATAGGCTGTACGCCAGGATGGTGCACTACATGTAACCATATGACTGGCACACTTATAGACTTGTGCTATGATAATACTAAGCAGCCACCCCCCTCATGGATAGCAGACGTGAGACTGTCTGTTCATCAGTATTTTTGCACCAGTGCAATCTCCCTCCATGTAGCATTGTAGTCTGTCTGCGTCCTCATGTGAATTGGTACGTGCATCCGCCATTGTGAGTGAGTTTAGCTTTTTTCAGTGATTTTAAATTAATATTGCTAATTTGTTTAACAAGTTATATTACCACATACACCATTATATAATATTAAAATGTACACTGAATGCCACCATATTAAAGCATATACAAATTCAGATGTAGTAGTGTTGAGTTTTAAATATGCAGCAGAGCTAAGTCTGTCATTTCATATACCTCAGGCTTTATTCAGACGAACGGGAATTACGTCTGTGCAACGCCGCGTGATTTTCACGCGCGTCGCACGGACCTATATTAGTCTATGGGGCCGTGCGGACATGTGCGTGATTTTTACTCAGCGTGAGTCCGCTGAGAAAAAGTCACGACATGTCCGTTCTTTGGGCGTTTTGCGCGAATCACGCAGCCATTGAAGTCAATGGGTGCGTGAAAACCACGCATGCCGCACGGAAGCACTTCCGTGCGAACTGTGTGATTCGCGCAACAGCAGTGAAAAGGATGAATGAAAACAGAAAAGCACCACGTGCTTTTCTGTTTACAAACATCCAAATGGAGTGTCATAATGATGGCAGCTGCACGAAAAGCACGCAGCCGCGCATCATAATCTGCTGCCACACGGAGCTGTTAAGTGGCTTTTGCGCAGACAAAACGCTGGGTTTTTGCATGCGCTCGTGTGAATCCAGCCTCATAGTGATACCTCACATGTGTAATTTATAATGGGCTTTGGTTAACCCTAAGGCTGGGTTCACACTGTGCGTTTTTGTTGCATTTTTAACATGGGATTTTTTATTTTTGTAGATAAACTCCAATGTCTCTCAATGGGAATTCATCAACCAAACAAGAAACTGGCTGTGAAAAATGCAATAAAAACGCAGAGTATGAACCCAGCCTAATAAGTGTGCACTTAAATGTAATATCCACTTTTAAACACCATTTAGATTTTAGGACAAAAATTCTGAGCTGATTAATTTAAAGGTAATCTGTCACTAGGTTTATGCTGCCCTATCTGATGGCAGCATTAAAGAGGCTCTGTCACCAGATTTTGCAACCCCTATCTGCTATTGCAGCAGATAGGCGCTGCAATGTAGATTACAGTAACGTTTTTATTTTTTAAAAACGAGCATTTTTGGCCAAGTTATGACCATTTTTGTATTTATGCAAATGAGGCTTGCAAAAGTCCAAGTGGGCGTGTTTAAAGTAAAAGTCCAAGTGGGCGTGTATTATGTGTGTACATCGGGGCGTTCTGACGAGAAGTATCATCCACTTCTCTTCAGAACGCCCAGCTTCTGGCAGTGCAGACACAGCCGTGTTCTCCAGAGATCACGCTGTGACGTCACTCACAGGTCCTGCATCGTGTCGGACGAGCGAGGACACATCGGCACCAGAGGCTACAGTTGATTCTGCAGCAGCATCGGCGTTTGCAGGTAAGTCGATGTAGCTACTTACCTGCAAACGCTGATGCTGCTGCAGAATCAACTGTAACCTCTGGTGCCGATGTGGCCGACACGATGCAGGACCTGGGGCAGGAAGTGAGTGACGTCACAGCGTGATCTCTCGAGAACACGGCTCTGTCTGCACTGCCAGAAGCTGGGCGTTCTGAAGAGAAGTGGATGATACTTCTCGTCAGAACGCCCAGCTAGTAAAAGTATTAAAAACGCCCCGATGTACGCACATAATACACGCCCACTTGGACTTTTACTTTTAAACACACCCACTTGGACTTTTGCAAGCCTCATTTGCATAAATACAAAAATGGTCATAACTTGGCCAAAAATGCTCGTTTTTTAAAAATAAAAACGTTACTGTAATCTACATTGCAGCGCCGATCTGCTGCAATAGCAGATAGGGGTTGCAAAATCTGGTGACAGAGCCTCTTTAAATCCCTTGAGGTAATTTGCAGAAGCTAAATGATGAAAATTGTATCACTATCCAAATACTGGACCCAACTGCACATTTTCTAAAAGTCTCTGCCTTTATAGTTTTAATACAAGTCTGTATTGTACAGTATAATATGTTTTTGCAAAATCCAGATATGGATAATATCCAGATTTGCACTTATCTACTCATGGAAACCGAGCATTAACCATGAATCCTTGCTGTTTATCAGTTATTAGGTTATTTGCCGCTGTATAGTTTTTTTAGTTCATCACTGAGAATACCTTAAAATACTCTACATAGCAAACCTCTCCTTATTTTCAATATGGATAAAATTATAGGAGAGTTAATCGATCAAGGGACTACTCAACTCATTTCTCAAGTGGCAACCACTTTCAGAAGAGAAAATAATTTAGTCCTGTTTATTACAATATTTTTTTAGTTATTTCTTAGTGTGGGGGTTGTTATTTTTGATGAGAGATTTATCTAATTAAGAAATACATGTACAAAACCCTAAATATCACAACATAAAAGGATAAAAGGGGTACAAAAGTGGAGTCTATTTGTTTTAGTATATTCATTATTCTGGCGGATATGTTTGTCTGCAGCAGAATTTGTGTAAAGATTTATGGAGATAATACAGTAGAGGATATGGATTAAACAACTGATGTAGCTTAATGCAGACTGGTGGAATTACTGATGTATAGCACGCTAGGCACTCGAGTTTAGTTCAAGCTGAAAAACAACAGATGTACAGTGGGCTGGGAAAGAGATAGAAAATAATACACTGGAAGCTGGTGGGATTCGAGCCTAAATGACAAAAAAAAGTATTAGATAGTGTAGTCAAATAATAATTTTGACAAAAATGGCCACAGTTATAGGATGATTAAATTATAGGAATCCGTTCAAATACTTATGGCAAGGAATCTGTATGGCGGCACATAAGGCCCCTATGGTTCCATATCATGGAGCCTTAGGAATTGTCTTTCCACCTCCATATAGCACAGTATTCTGCCCTAAAAGAAATGCTTACACCATGTTCCAAATTATTATGCACATTGGATTTAAGTGTCATAAACATTTAATTATTAGTTTTTCAATTAAACTCATGGATAGTATTGTGTCTTAGGGCTCTTTGGATCATTGTAATCAATCTCAGACACCTGTGATAATTAGTTTGCCAGGTGTGCCCAATCAAAGGAAAACTACTTAAGAATGACGTTCCACATTATTAAGCAGGCCACAGGTTTCAAGCAATATGGGCAAGAAAAAGGATCTCTCTGCTGCCGAAAAGGTGAAATAGTGCAATACCTTGGAAAAGGTATGAAAACATTGGATATTTCAAGAAAACTTAAGCGTGATCATCGACTGTGAAAGATTTGTGGCTGATTCAGAGCACAGACGGGTTCGTTCAGATAAAGGCATAATGAGGAAGGTTTCTGGCAGACAAATGAATAGGATTAGGAGAGCAGCTGCTAAAATGCCATTGCAAAGCAGCAAACAGGTATTTGAAGCCGCTGGTGCCTCTGGAGTCCCACAAACCTCAAGGTGTAGGATCCTCCAGAGGTTTGCAAGTGTGCATAAAGCTATTATTCGGCCACCCCTAAACAATGCTCAAAAGCAGAAACGGTTGCAGTGGGCTCAGAAATACATGAAGACTAATTTTCAAACCGTGTTTACTGATGAGTGCCGTGCAAAAGATGGATGGAGTAGTGGATGGTTGGTGAATGGCCACCATGTCCCAACAAGGCTGCGACGTCAGCAAGGAGGTGGCGGAGTCATGTTTTGGGCTGGAATCATGGGGAGAGAGCTGGTAGGCCCCTTTAGGGTCCCTGACGGTGTGAAAATGACCTCTGCAAAGTACGTAGAGTTTATGACTGACCACTTTCTTCCGTGGTACAAAAAGAAGAACCGTACCTTCCATAGCAAAATTATCTTCATGCATGACAATGCACCATCTCATGCTGCAAAGAATACCTCTGTGTCATTGGCTGCTATGGGCATAAAAGGAGAGAAACTCATGGTGTGGCCCCCATGTTCCCCTGGCCTCAACCCTATTGGGAACCTTTGGAGCATCCTCAAGCAAAATATCTATGAGGGTGGGAGGGAGTTCACATCAAAACAGAAGCTCTGGGAGGCTATTCTGACATCCTGCAAAGATATTCAAGCAGAACTGTCCAAATACTCACAAATTCAATGGATGCAAGAATTGTGAAGGTGATATCAAAGAAGGGGTCCTATGTTAACATGTAACTTGGCCTGTTAAGTTTTTTTTGATTGAAAGAGCTTTTGATTTCTGTAAATATGACCTCCTGGTGCTGCAAATTCAACAAATTACCATTTTAGTTCTCTTTACAACCTTTAAAATGTTTTGATCTCTGTTGTGCATAATAATGTGAAACAGTGCATTTTGAGTTTTTTACTTCTAAAAAAAAATCTGTTATCATTAGGAGATTTGTCAATAAAATTTGCATTATACTCCAACGGTTGATGGCTTGAAGATTATACTGACTGTCATTTGCATCGATTATTTAGGAAAATCAGCAAAAAATAACATTTGCATAATAATTTGGAATGCGGTGTATATGGGAGAATAATTCTGTAATACGGCATCCAGTGTAACATGCCGCAGATTTTTTCTCATAGTTTCCGTAGGAATCCATGAGAATAAACTTCTGCACAACATTGAAGGCATATGGAGGTACAATTTGGGTGGATTCACACCAGTGCGTTTTGAGACTGTATGTTCTTATGTGAGGATGGGCTTCCCTTTAAAGTCAATAGAGATTGATAAAGTGATGCAGACAAGTGATACAAAAAATGCATTTGTTCTGCGATACCATCCACACATCACAATATACTGTATGATCTCAAAAAAACATTCGTCAGTGTCCCACACATTGTTTAGCAAAGATTTTTGCAGCATTTTGAATGGCGTTTTCTGGGGAAGCTAAAACTCTGTTTGTTTAGAATATATAATAAACTAAGAGAATGTCCACTAACAGCACTTTTTTTTTGCCATTTTAATGCTATTATTGTGTTCAGTGGCATTTTTATCAAAACACAACATGCTGAAGTTCCGGTGTTTTTTCCCTGGAATTTTTCTTTATAGACTTTTCAATATATCTTCAAAACCACCTGGAAAAACTCTTGTAAAAAAGACACTATTTAAAAAATGCATATAGAATAATGTAATATAAAAATGTTTCAAACTACAGTGTTTTTGAAACACAAAAAAACCTTACTTGCGTATAACCTCCACTGAGTGCCATATGCATGAAGATATTCTACCCTAGAAGCATTGGAGAAAAACTCTATACATACGAGACTCATTGAACGTGCCACAGAGGCATACTGAGGTAGAGTAGAGACCCTATGTACCTCTATAGCAGCCATATTACCGCTCCAAACAAATTGGAACTTTAATATGGCCATCTGCATGAGCCCTTAAAGAGGCTCTGTCACCAGATTTTGCAACCCCTATCTCCTATTGCAGCAGATCGGCGCTGCAATGTAGATAAGAGTAACGTTTTTTTGGGTTTTTTTTTAAACGAGCATTTTTGGCCAAGTTATGACCATTTTTCTATTTATGCAAATGAGGCTTTCTAAAGTACAACTGTGCGTGTTTAAAGTTAAAGTACAACTGGGCGTGCATTGTGTGTGTACATCTGGGCGTTTTTACTTCTTTTACTAGCTGGGCGTTGTGAATAGAAGTGTATGATGCTGACGAATCAGCATCATCCACTTCTCTTCACAACGCCCAGCTTCTGGCAGTGCACAGACACACAGCGTGTTCTCGAGAGATCACGCTGTGACGTAACTCACTTCCTGCCCCAGGTCCTGCATCGTGTCGGACGAGCGAGGACACATCGGCACCAGAGGCTACAGTTGATTCTGCAGCAGCATCAGCGTTTGCAGGTAAGTAGCTACATCGACTTCCCTGCAAACGCCGATGCTGCTGCAGAATCAAATGTAGGTTTTTGTTTGACACATTGTTGTTGCATATTAAGCTTTTGATGCAGCTTTTTGATGCAGCAGGCTAAAAGTGTGACGTACATGGTGAGGTTTTGGATTAAAAAAAAAGTAAAGAAAAAAGTCAGAATACATCTTGGACTGAAAAAAAAAATGAAGTACACAAACACATACTATACACAAGATACACTGCAGTATTCTTTTGCTTTATGGGGAAAAAAAAAATCCTAAAGAATCCAAACGTGGAGAATTTTGTGTTTTTTGAAATAAGGAACCAAAACGCATCAATCAAATGCAAAGTTGAGACAAAGGTGCAGTATACTGGTGTATACCGGCCAAACAACAAAAAGGTTTTGGCATACATCTGACAAATTAAAGTTTATGGCCACTTTAGACATAACATTTTTACGACGTATAAGACAAATTTTCACCCCAACTAGGTGTGAACCTAGCCTAAAGTGCCATATTTTCTTGTGTTTTTTACCCTATTGATTTTAACTGAGAAACAATTCCACAGCAAAAACAAAATGAGCCAATATTCATATGGGTTGTGTTGCTGTTTAACTATTGCACCAATAGGAACATAATGTGGAAAAATTATGAGTTAAGTAAAATTTATGTAGGTTTTTGTTTGAAGCTTTTTGATGCGTTTTACTTCTGATATGAAATCAAGAGGCAAGAAGAAGAAACAGTTTGACTTAAAAATGCAAGAAAAAAACACAGGACAAAAATTTATGTAAAAAACTAAACAGCACAAAAAGAAAATTTTCTGCATTCTTGTTCGATAGTTAAACTCAATGCAAACCACTGTGAGAGCCTGGCCTGAAGCTGGATAAGCGCCCCTCCACCTTACTTGATTAACATTCGGAGGATAGAGCATCGCACAGCGAGTAGAAACATATTGGGAAACATTTTAATTTCTGAATGTTACATTTAATGTGCATTTAATTAGAACAGTAAATGTAGTTATAATCAGTCGAGGCTACAAACAAGAACAAGAACTGGCAAGTAAACTTAAGAGCAGTGTTTAGAAATGTCAATGAGTGGGATGAACTATTGGACTGGGTAAAAAATGTCATAAAGAATTCCACTCCCACCTCAAGCAGTGAATGGTATTGGCATACAGATATATACACTTCCCTGCTAAAATCTTTCAACTTCTGACTCATAAACACACACAGAGAAGAGTGGATTTGTTGTTTGTGTTCTTAAGCCCTTAACCCCTTCAGGACTGAGCCTGTTTTGGCCTTGAGGACGAGGACGATTTTTTCAAATCTGACATGTGTCACTTTATGTGGTAATAACTTGGGAATGCTTTTACCTATCCAAGTGATTCTGAGAATGTTTTCTCATGACATAATGTACTTTATGTTAGTGAAAAAATGTAGTCGATAAATTCAATATTTATTTGTGAAAAACATACAAATTTTTAGACAATTTGCAAAAATTACCATTTTTCGAAATTTAAACGTATCTGCTTGGAAGACAGATAGTAATACCACACGAAATAGTTACTATTTCACATATCCCATATGTCTACTTTATGTTTGCATCATTTTTTGAACATCCTTTTATTTTTCTAAGACGTTACAAGGCTTACAACTTTAGCAGCAATTTCTCATATTTTCAAGAAAATGTAAAAAGTCTATTTTGTCAGGGACCAGTTCAGTTGTGAAGTGGCTTTGAGGGCTTTTTGTATTAGAAAGTCCCCATAAATCACCCCATTTTGAAAACTGCACCCCTCAGAGTATTCAAAACAGCATTCAGAAAGTGTTTTAACCCTTTAGGCGTTTCAGAGGAATTAAAGCAAACTAGAGGGGAAATTAACAAATTTAATTTTTTTTGCCAAAATTCAAATGTAATAATAAAAATTTGTAACACAGAAGGTTTTCCCAGGAAATGCAACTCAATATTTATTGCCCAAATTCTGCACTTTTTAAGAAATATCCCACATGTGGCCCTAGTGCGCTAACGGACTGAAGCACAGGCCTCAGAAGCAAAGGAGCACCTAGGGGATTTTGGGGCCTCCTTTTTCTAGAATATATTTTAGGCACCATATCAGGTTTGAAGAGTTCTTGTGCTGCCGAAACAGTAAAACCCCACAAAAGTGACCCCATTTTCGAAACTGTACCCCTCAAGGAATTTTTCTAGGGGTATAGTTAGCATTTTGACCCTACAGTTTGTTTGCTAAATTTTTATTTGAATTAGTGTGTGAAGATGAAAATCTACTTTTTTCTGAAAAAACGTAGAAATGTTAATTTTTTACAAGGAATAAAGGAGAAAAAGCACCACTACATTTGTAAAGCAATTTCTCCTGATTACGGCAATATCCCATATGTGGTAATACACTGCTGTTTGGACCCGCAACAGGGCTCAGAAGAGAGGGAGCGTCATTTGGATTTTGGAGCGCGGATTTTGCTGGAATAGTTTTCAGTGCCATGTCGCATTTGCAATGCACCGGAGGGACCAAACCAGCAGAAACCCCCCAAAAGTGACCCCATTTTGGAAACTGTAGGGGTATAGTTAGCATTTTGACCCCACAGTTTTTTTGCTAAATTTATTTGAATTAGGGCGGATTTACACGAGCGTGTGCGTTTTGCGCACGCAAAAATTCGGCGTTTTGCGTGCGCTAAAGGCACTTAACAGCTCCGTGTGTCATGTTCATATGGTACGCTGCTGCGTGCTTTTCATGCAGCCGCCATCATTAATGACACTCCGTTTGGATGTTTGTAAACAGAAAAGCACGTGGTGCTTTTCTGTTTACATTCATTTTTTTACTGCTCCTGCGCGAATAACGCGCGTCCCACGGAAGTGCTTCCGTGTGGTGCGCGTTTTTTTCACGCACCCATTGACGTCAATGGGTGCGTGATGCGCGAAAAACGCTGAAATATTGAACCTGTTGTGAGTTTTACGCAGCGGACTCATGCTGCGCAAAAATCACGGACAGTCTGCACTGCCCCATAGACTTGCATAGGTTCGTGCGACCCGCGTGAAAATCACGCGGATTGCACGGATGTAAATCACGTTAGTGTATATTCGCCGTTAGAGTGTGAAGATGAAAATCTACTAGGGGTGTGATCACTTTTTTAACCCCATCGTTTCTTTGCAGAATCTTGTGGATATCTGGCGTGAAAAAGAACATTTTAAATTTTTTAACAAATGCTTCATTTATAGGACAGATTTTTCAGACACAGAGCATGCAAGTGAAGAAAAGCACCTCAACATTTATCAGGCTATTTCTTCTGAGTTTAGAAATACCCCCAAATTGGCCCTAATTCTCTGTTGCTGGACATATGGCAGGGCCAGAAAGTATTGGAACATCACAAGGATTTTGAGGCCTTATTTTACTTGGATGATTTTTGGGCACATATCATGTTTGCATAGGCCTAAAAAATTGTGCAGATACTACACGATATTACAAATCCTAGGTATTCATCTAGGGGTATAATGAGAATTTTTAGTTTTGTTATGGGGATGTTCAAATTTTAAATGGTGAAATGTTTATGGTAAATGGAAGGCACGGTAATTGTAAATGAAAGGGCCGATAATTATAAAAGAAAGGGACGGATGAAAATAAAATTTAGAAATCCAGAGAGGTGTGGTATATGCGGAAGCACTCCTTCATACACAGTCCAGGGTGTGTGGGACAGGTGTTACACTGGTATGTCGTGTCTTTTCTTATGCCTTTTTTGTCACAGACACGACACCTCTTCTGGGGGTGCATTTTTTTCGCGGTGGGAGGCACTTCACCAAATAAGTGCTGCCCTGGAATTATCCTGGGGATATCAGTACTTGCAGAGGCAGAACTTTCTCCTACCTCTGCCACATTCCCAAAGAGAAGGGATTTGATCACCTTCTCCTGGTACTCCAGGTATGTCCCCTCCCGACCAGTGCTCCTGTATATTACAAAGGAGTTGTACAATGCCATTTGGATAAAGTACACCGCAAGTTTTTTATACCAAATTTTGGATTTCCGCATGGCATTGTACGGCTTGAGCATCTGGTCAGTAAGGTCCACTCCCCCTATAAATTTGTTATATGCCTGGATGCAGACAGGCCGTGACGTGGTGGTGGGTGTTGCACCACGCACAGGGACAAGAGAGCAGGTGGCATCATAAATATATGTTATCATCAACACATCCTTCTTGTCCCATAATTTCAAAAATAGGACCCCTTCGCTTTGGAGTGACCTGCTCTCCCCACGCTGCAGGGTTTGGCTGAGAAGGGTTTTTGGGAACTGTCTCTGTTTTTTGCGGACCGTCCCACACGCCACCGTTTTTTGTTCCGCCAGGCATTTGAACAGGGGTACACTTGTGGTACCCCTGATTAAACAGTGGGTGCAGTAGGTCCCAGACAATCTTCCCAGTTGTGGTCAGGACGGGTGGACAGCAATCTGTCTCTTCCCTCGCATATTCTAAAAGTAAGTGTGTAGCCCGACTCCGACTCACACAACTTGTAGATCTTGATGCCATACCTGGTACGTTTGTTGGGCAAATACTGCCTGAACTTCACCCTTCCCTTGAAATGCACCAGTGACTCGTCAATGGCAATTTCTCTTCCAGGGGTATATGACATGAAAAACTTTTGGGCCAAATCGGAAATAAGGGGTCTAATTTTATAGAGTCGATCGAAATTGGGGTCATCCTTGGGGGGGCACTGGAAATTATCATTAAAATGTAAAAACTTCTGTATTGCCTCAAAACAAGCCCTGGACATTGTGGTGCGGTATAAGGGGCAGTAGTAAAGAATATCAGTGGACCAATAGGCCCTCACCGATGGCTTCTTTGTTAGACACATATTTAGGACCAATCCCCAGTACTGCAGCATTTCTGCTTTGTCGGTGGGATGCCACCTGTATGGCCTGGCATAAAAACTACCGTGGTTGACAGCAATATATTGTTGAGCACAAAAACAAAATTTCGGACAGCCCTGCTGTCTGGACTTGGACCCCTGGAGCAGCAGTAAAGTCCGGTACTTGGGGGGTGTAGGAGGTTGGGGGCAACCAATTAGGTTCAGGTGCAGGTGTAACCTGAACACTAACCCTCCTGCGACTGTGAAGAGGTTCCTCGGTGTCACTTGAGGAGGATGACAGCACAAAAGCGGACCCAGCATCACTCGCAGTATCTGTGTCCGATGCGAGCATCTCATACGCCTCCTCTCCGGAAAATGTTTTGCGGGCCATTTTTTATTTTTGTGTACAGTAAATGTTTATGTACACTTGTATACTGTAGAAAGTGTATACAAAAAAAAATGTAGAATAGAACTTTTTTTTTTTTACATAAAACACTAAATACTAACAGTAACGTACACTAATATACACTACCGTTCAAAAGTTCAGGGTCACTTAGAAATTTCCTTATTTTTGCAAGAAAAGCACAGTTTTTTTCAATGAAAATAACATTAAATTAATCAGAAATACACTCTATACATTGTTAATGTCCTAAATGACTATTCTAGCTGCAAACGTCTGGTTTTTAATGCAATATCTACATAGGTGTAGAGAGGCCCATTTTCAGCAACCATCACTCAAGTGTTCTAATGGTACATTGTGTTTGCTAACTGTGGTAGAAGGGTAATGGGTGATTAGAAAACACTTGAAAACCCTTGTGCAATTATGTTAGCACCGCTGTAAACAGTTTTGCTGTTTAGAGGAGCTATAAAACTGATCTTCCTTTAAGCTAGTTGATAATCTGGAGCATTACATTTGTGGGTTCGATTAAACTCTCAAAATGGCTAGAAAAAGAGAGCTTTCATGTGAAACTCGACAGTCTATTCTTGTTCTTAGAAATGAAGGCTATTCCATGCGAGGTAATTGCCAAGAAACTGAAGATTTCCTACAACGGTGTGTACTACTCCCTTCAGAGGACAGCACAAACAGGCTCTAACCAGAGTAGAAAGAGAAGTGGGAGGCCCCGCTGCACAACTGAGCAACAAGACAAGTACATTAGAGTGTCTTGTTTGAGAAATAGACGCCTCACAGGTCCTCAACTGGCAGCTTCAATAAATAGTACCCGCAAAACGCCAATGTCAACGTCTACAGTGAAGAGGCGACTCCGGGATGCTGGCCTTCAGGGCAGAGTGGCAAAGAAAAAGCCATATCTGAGACTGGCTAATAAAAGGAAAAGATTAATATGGGCAAAAGCACACAGACATTGGACAGAGGAAGATTGGAAAAAAGTGTTATGGACAGACGAATCGAAGTTTGAGGTGTTTGGATCACACAGAAGAACATTTGATAGACGCAGAACATCTGAAAAGATGCTGGAAGAGTGCCTGACGCCATCTGTCAAGCATGGTGGAGGTAATGTGATGGTCTGGGGTTGCTTTGGTGCTGGTAAAGTGGGAGATTTGTACATGGTAAAAGGGATTTTGAATAAGGAAGGCTATCACTCCATTTTGCAACGCCTTGCCCTACCCTATGGACAGCGCTTGATTGGAGCCAATTTCATCCTACAACAGGACAATGACCCAAAGCACACCTCCAAATTATGCAAGAACTATTTAGGGAAGAAGTAGGCAGCTGGTATTCTATCTGTAATGGAGTGGCCAGCGTAGTCACTAGATCTCAACCCCATAGAGCTGTTGTCAGAGCAGCTTGACCGTATGGTACGCAAGAAGTGCCAATCAAGCCAATCCAATTTGTGGGAGGGGCTTCTGGAAGCATGGGGTGAAATTTCTCCTGATTACCTCAGCAAATTAACAGCTAGAATGCCAAAGGTCTGCAATGCTGTAATTGCTGCAAATGGAGCATTCTTTGACGAAAGCAAAGTTTGAAGGAGAAAATTATTATTTTAAATAAAAATCATTATTTCTAACCTTGTCAATGTCTTGACTATATTTTCTAGTCATTTTGCAACTCATTTGATAAATATAAGTGTGAGTTCTCATGGAAAACACAAAATTGTCTGGGTGACCCCAAACTTTTGAACGGTAGTGTATATATTTTTTTTTATTTTTTATTTTGTGACACTATAACTGACTAACACTAAACTACACTTACAAAAAGACGATGACTAACTGACAATCACACACTGACTGACGCTAACTGAAGGACGCTAACTGAAGGACGCTAACTGAAGGACGCTAACTGAAGGACGCTAACTGGCTGAGACTAACTGTCTGACGCTGACTAACAGGCGGTCTGACGATGAAGAATCGGCGGTCTGACGATGAAGAACAGGCGGTCTGACGATGACGAACGGGCGGTCTGACGATGACTAACGGGTGATCTGACGCATACGGGCGATCTGACGCTAACAGGCGATCTGACTGACTAACAAGCGGTCTGACGCTGACTAAATTGACTGACTAACACTGACTAAATTGGCGCTGACTAAAGTGACGCTGACTAAAATTGACTAAATTGACGCTCACTAACACTGACTAAATTCACGCTGACTAAAGTGACGCTGACTAACACTGACTAAATTGACGCTAATTAACACTGACTAAATTGACACTGACTAGATCTGACTAAACTAACACTAATTAAACTGACTGACTAAACTAACACTGACTAAAGTTTTTTTTTAGATTTTTTGGAATTAAAAAAAAAAAAGAACAAAAGAAAAGCTCCATTATAGACTGGGAGAGGAGGGGGGGGGGTGATCACAGTTAGAGACTGTGATCAAGGGGTTACTGTGGATTTTAACTGTGTTTTTGTAAACACTTGTTGCACAAGGCTCCTCGACTTTCTGACTGCAACAGAGGAGATCAGAGCCTGTGACGTAGTATCTCTAATGTTCTAAGCTCCGATTGGTAAGTCTGTACAGACTAACCAATCGGAGCCTCTCTAACAAGAGACCACTTCGATTGGTCCCTTGTACTCTGGCCGGACACCAGGACAGATAGACTACTGTAACGTCTATGGCCGGGGGTCGTCGTTCAGACTTACACCTTGATAGCCCCGGCCATGGATATCTCTCTTCACGGTGTCTGCTCCCTCCAGGGAGACGCTGGCACTCACTTAAGGGGCCTCGTACTGATTCCCGCACGTGCACCGCCTTAAAGGGCCAGTACGCGTCCAGCTGTCACCCATCAATTATTAGCCCAAATGGCTGCTGGACTCTAAGAAGGGGCTCTGCCCACGTTCCTTGCCTGAGAGTTTTTGTATACCTAAGTTTGTCTTGCAAATGGTCTCCCAGTGTTTTCCAGTTCCCAGTGTTACCCATTCCTGCTGCCTGTACCCTGTATCCCATGCTATCGTATCTACAGTGAGAGTCAAGTCGTGCCTTCCGCTGCATCCACGGTGCCACCTGCTGTGAAAGTCAAGTCCTGCTTCCGCTACTGTCTACATTGCCTCAGGTACCCATTCCGAACTATAGATATTGTTTTGTACCTTGTTGGCTAGCTGCTACCCCACTACGCGGTACGGCCCAGTGGGTCCACACCCCGCGCCGTGACAACTACACAGTTAACTGCCGCTGCGGTGTAGCTCCGCGTGGCGGTTAACTTTTAAAGTGCAGACGTAACTGCACGTCAAGGTGCACAAACTTACTGCACAGCTTGACGTGCAGTTACGTCAAGGTGCGGGAAGGGGTTAACGGCTGCCCACCATCTTTTGACGGCGGGCGGTGCAGGTCCTTCGTCTACAGCGATGTCATTTTGTGTCACTGTAGAAAAGGCTTCTTAGTGCTTATCCTCTAAGCAGGAGCTGTAACTCACAGATCCTGAACTTAGAGCAGCCTTCTGAATACAGCTGGTATCAGAAAAAACTCTGACCCCAGCTGTTTAACCTTTTGATTGCTGTGGTCCGTGACTGCGGCATGATCAAAAGGGACTCCACTCTTAGGCGAAATTCACACGAACGTATGCGTTTTGCGAGCGCAAAAAACGCAGCATTTAGTGAAACTATTTGGTCGATAAATTCAATATTTATTTGTGAAAAACCCCAAAATTTTGAGAAAATTTGCAAAATTAGCGCTTTTCTAAATTTGAATGTATCTGCTTGTATAACAGATGGTAATACCACACAAAATAGTTACTAGTTACTAGTTCACATATCCCATATGTCTACTTTATCTTTGCATTGTTTTTTGGACGTTCTTTTCTTTTTCTAGGACGTTACAAGGCTTAGAACTTTAGCAGCAATTTTTCACATATTTTCACATATAGGGACCAGTTCAGTTGTGAAGTGGCTTTGATGGCTCCATACAACGCAAACCCCCATAAATCACCACATTTTAAAAACTGCAACCCTCAAAGTATTCAAAATAGCATTTATAAAGTTTCTTAACTCTTTAGGCGATTCACAAGAATTAAAGCAAATTAGGGGTGACATGTACAAATTTCATTTTTTTTTTTAAAGAAATTCATATTTATCTTTTTTTTCTATAACACAGACGGTTTTACCTGAGAAACACAACTCAATTTTTATTGCCCAGATTCTGAAGTTTTTAGAAATATCCCACATGTGGCCCTAGTGTGCTTATGGATTGAAACACAGGCCTCAGGAGCAAAGGAGCACCTAGGGGATTTTGGGGCCCTCTTTTTATTAGAATATATTTTAGGCACCATGTCAAGTTTGAATAGGTCTTGTGGGGCCAAAACAGTGGCAACACTACCAAAAATACACCATTTGGCAAACTACACCAAACAAGTAATTTATTAAGGGGTTTAGTGTGCATTTTGACCCCACAGGTTTTTTTTTTGCTGAATTTAGTGGAATGAGGCCGTGAAAATAAAAATCACATTTTTTTCCCCAATAAAACGAAGATATTTTCAATCTTTACAAGGTATAAAGGACAAAAAACACCCCAATATTTGAAAATAAATTTCTCCTGATTACGGAAATAACCCATTTGTGATAATAAACTCCTGTTTGGACACACGGCACAGCTCAGAAGGGAAGGAGCTCTATTTGGCTTTTGGAGCGCAAGTTTTGCTGCAATGGTTTCACATTTACAAAGCCCTGTGGGACCAAAACAGTGCAAAATCCCCAAAAGTGACCCGATTTGGGAAACTACACCCCTAAAGGAATTTATATAGGGGTATAGGGAGCATTTTGACCAGACAGGTTTTTTGCCGAATTTAGTGGAATTAGGCCATGAAATTGAAAAGCTACATTTTTTTTTTCTAAAACATTTTGTTTTAGCTCAGATTTTCCATTTTCCCAATAAATAAAGGAGTAAAAGTACCCCAAAATTTGTAAACAACCACTTCTGAGCACATCAATACCCCATATGTGACAATAAACTGCTGTTTGGACCCATGGCAGGGCTTAGATCGGAAGGAGCACCATTTGGCTTTTGGAGCTCAAATTTTGCTGGAATGGTTTGCGGAGGCCATGTCACATTTGCAAAGCCCCTGCAAGACCAAATCAATGGAAAGCCCCAAAAGTGACCCCATTTGGGAAACTACACCCCTGTAGGAATTTATCTAGGGGTACAGGGAGCATTTTGACCCCACAGGTTTTTTGCAGAATTTAGTGGAATTAGGCTATGAAATTGAAAAGCTACATTTTTACAGATAAAACGTGGACATTTTAATAAAAGAGAAAAAGCACCACAACATTAGAAAAGCAATTTCTCCCAATTAAGACAAGTGGTCACAAACAGTGATCATAAACTGCTGTTTGGACACACTGCAGGACTCAGAAGGGAAAGACCACCATTTGGAGCTCAAATTTAGCTTGAATGATTTTCGGGTGCCGTGTGTAATGATGGGGGTAGGGAAACAGACAAGTGAGCCCTAATCTACCCGCCACTCAGTCCCTGCCTACTTGCAACGACCCACCCTAGGCGACGGGGTACAACTGGGCGACGGTCCCTACGCTCAGTAAGTGCACGACAAACAGACAAGGGTACACAAAGCTAAGGGAAATGGGGCAGTTGCCAACGGCAACACCGTGAGCAAAAAGAGTGGTGAACGAGCCGAGTCAAACCAGGAGTGTACGAGGTACCAAACGCAGAGCAGGAGAGTAGTGAACAAGCCGAGTCAAACCAGGAGTGTACGAGGTACCAAACGCAGAGCAGGAGAGTAGTGAACAAGCCGAGTCAAACCAGGAGTGTACGAGGTACCAAACACAGAGCAGGAGAGTAGTCAACAAGCCAGGGTCAGTATGAAGCAGGGTCAAATAATTCAGAAGCTGCAGCAGGGCCAGGAAACCAACCGAGAAGAATCACAAGCAATGAGGAACAGAAAAAGGCAGGTATAAATAGACAGAGGGCGGGAGCTAGCTCCGTCTGGCCAGGCTGTGATAGGCTCTCCCACTCTTAAGCCTGCCATCCTGAGTGGTGGAAGATGGTGTTAAGGATCTGCCAGGCACAGCTTCTGTATCCACGCCCATAGGTAATCAGTCTGCACCTGCTTCTATGTCTGTGAGACTGACTCCATCTTCCACCACTCAGGATGGCAGGCTTAGGAGTGGGAGAGCCTATCACAGCCTGGCCAGATGGAGCTAGCTCCCGCCCTCTGTCTATTTATACCTGCCTTTCCTGTTCCTCCTTTGCTTGTGATTCTTCTCTGCTGGTTTCCTGGCCCTGCTGCAGCTTCTGTACTATTTGACACTGCTTCATATGACCCTGGCTTACTGACTACTCTTCTGCTCTGCGTTTGGTACCTCGTACACTCCTGGTTTGAGTCGGCCCGTTCACCACTCTTGTTGCTCACAGTGTTGCCGTGGGCAACTGCCCCGTTTCCATTTGTTCTGTGTTTCCTTGTCTGGTTGTCTGTCGTGCACTTACTGATTGTAGGGACCGTCGCCCAGTTGTACCCCGTCGCCTAGGTCGAGTCGTTGCAAGTAGGCAGAGACTGAGTGGCGGGTAGATTAGGGCTCACTTGTCTGTTTCCCTATCCCTGTCATTACATAATCACAAGCCCATATACCTACTCTACCCTGGTCCCTCACACCACTATGGACCCCCATGAGACCCTGGTTCAGCAAATGCAGGGTCTCTCCCTACAGGTCCAGGCCCTGGCTCAGAGGGTCAACCAGCCTGATGCTACCATGGTAGTGCCCCTCACCTCACCTCTTGAACCCCACCTCAAGTTGCCTGACCGGTTCTCAGGGGACCGGAAGACTTTTCTCTCCTTTCGGGAGAGTTGTAGGCTCTATTTTCGTTTAAAGCCCCACTCCTCAGGTTCTGAGAGCCAGCGGGGGGGGGGGGGTATAATTGGGCATTCTCCTTGGCTCCTGACGCCCCTGAACTTTCCTCCATTGATCTTTTCTTTTCTGCTCTCGGACACATTTATGACGAGACTGACAGGACTGCCTTTGCCGAGAGTCAGCTGGTGACCTTACGTCAGGGTAAGAGACCTGTTGAGGAGTATTGCTCTGACTTTAGGAAGTGGTGCGTAGCTTCTCGGTGGAATGACCCTGCCTTAAGGTGCCAGTTTAGGTTGGGTCTGTCGAACGCCCTGAAAGACCTGCTAGTTAGCTATCCCTCTTCTGACTCCCTAGACCAGGTTATGGCTTTAGCGGTACGACTTGACCGACTACTCAGGGAACGACAACGTGAACGTTTATGTGTTTTCTCCTCTGACTCCCCCATGATGCCTCCCGAGGTTCCGTTGCTTCGTTCTTCCACGGAAGACTCGGAGGTACCCATGCAACTCGGGGCCTCCGTGTCCCCCCAAGAACGTAGAGAGTTCCGCAGGAAGAATGGTCTCTGCTTCTATTGTGGGGATGACAATCATGAAGTGAACACCTGTCCTAGGCGTAAGAATAAGCAGCCGGAAAACTTCCGCGCCTAAGTGATCATCGGGGAGGTCACTTGGGCGCACAGGTATTTCCCGTAAATATGAAACGCAATAAAATCTTGCTTCCCTTTCAGGTCTCTTTTGGTGGTAGGTCTGCTACCGGCAGTGCCTTCGTGGATTCAGGGTCGTCTGCTAATATCATGTCTGTGGAATTTGCTATGTCTCTAGCTATGCCTTTGATTGATTTGCCTAAACCAGTCCCGGTAGTGGGTATCGACTCCACTCCTCTTGCTAATGGTTATTTTACACAGCATACCCCTGTTTTTGAACTCCTTCTTGGCTCCATGCATTTGGAGCAGTGCTCTGTACTGTTGATGCAGGGATTATCGTCCGATTTGGTTTTAGGCCTTCCCTGGTTGCAGTTGCATAATCCCACGTTTGACTGGAATACTGGGGATCTTACCAAATGGGGTAATGAATGCTTGACGTGATGTTTTTCTGTTAATTCTATTTCTCCCCCTGAGGAGCTGAACACGCTACCTGAGTTTGTTCAGGACTTCGCTGATGTTTTCTCTAAGGAGGCCTCCGAAGTGTTACCTCCTCATAGAGAATACGATTGCGCTATCGATTTGGTACCAGGAGCTAAGCTCCCTAAGGGTAGGATATTTAATCTCTCTTGTCCCGAACGTGAAGCCATGAGAGAGTATATCCAGGAATGCCTGGCCAAGGGTTACATTCACCCCTCTACTTCTCCGGTAGGTGCTGACTTCTTCTTCGTAGGGAAGAAGGATGGTGGTCTCAGGCCATGCATTGACTACCGTAACTTGAATAAGGTCACTGTAAGGAACCAGTATCCCCTTCCTTTGATTCCTGATCTCTTTAATCAGGTTTAGGGGGCCCAATGGTTCTCTAAGTTTGATCTACGGGGGGCGTATAACCTTATCCGCATCAAAGAGGGGGATGAGTGGAAGACTGCGTTTAACACGCCCGAAGGTCATTTCGAATACCTCGTCATGTCCTTTGGGTTGTGTAATGCTCCCGCGGTCTTCCAGAATTTCATAAATGAGATTTTAAGAGATTACCTGGGGGTATTTCTTGTAGTGTACCTTGATGACATACTTGTGTTTTCCAAGGACTGGTCCTCCCACATTGAGCATGTCAGGAAGGTGCTCCAGGTCCTTCGGGAAAACAAACTGTTTGCGAAGACCGAAAAATGTGTGTTTAGGGTGCAGGAGATACCATATTTGGGTCAAATCCTCACTCCTCATGAATTCCGCATGGACCCCGCCAAGGTCCAGGCTGTGGCGGAATGGGTCCAACCTGCCTCAATGAAGGTGTTACAGTGCTTCTTGGGGTTCGCTAATTATTACAGGAGATTTATTGCTAACTTCTCAGTCATCGCTAAGCCTCTTACGGACCTCACTCGCAAGGGTGCTGATCTCCTCCACTGGCCTCCTGACGCTGTCCAGGCTTTTGAGGTCCTTAAGAAGTGCTTTATCTCGGCCCCGGTGCTGGTTCAGCCCAACCAAGCGGAGCAATTTATCGTGGAGGTTGACGCGTCCGAGGTGGGAGTGGGGGCTGTCTTGTCCCAGGGTACCAGGTCCCTCACCCATCTCAGTCCCTGTGCCTACTTCTCCAGGAAGTTTTCGCCCACTGAGAGTAACTATGATATTGGCAACCGCGAACTCTTAGCCATTAAATTGGCATTTGAAGAGTGGCGCCACTTCCTGGAGGGGGCTAGGCACCAGGTAACTTTCCTTACCGACCACAAGAATCTGGTTTTCCTAGAATCGGCCCGGAGGCTAAACCCGAGACAAGCTCGATGGGCGTTATTTTTTACCAGATTCAATTTTTTGGTTACCTATAGGGCTGGGTCTAAAAATATTAAGGCTGATGCACTGTCGCGTAGCTTCATGGCCAGTCCTCCTTCGGAGGAAGATCCTGCTTGTATTTTGCCTCCAGGTATAATCATTTCCTCTATTAATTCTGATTTAGTCTCTGAAATTGCTGGTGATCAAGGTTCAGCTCCCGGGAACCTTCCTGGGAACAAGCTGTTTGTTCCCCTGCAATTCCGGTTAAGGGTACTTAGGGAAAATCATGACTCCGCACTTTTTGGTCATCCAGGCATCCTGGGTACCAAGCACCTCATTGCCAGAAACTATTGGTGGCCTGGGTTGACTAAAGACGTTAAGGCCTACGTCGCCGCTTGTGAGGTTTGTGCTAGGTCCAAGACTCCCAGGTCCCAACCAGCAGGCTTACTACGTTCTTTGCCCATTCTCCAGAGACCTTGGACCCATATCTCCATGGATTTTATCACCGATTTGCCTCCATCTCAAGGCAAGTCGGTGGTGTGGGTTGTAGTAGACCGCTTCAGTAAGATGTGCCACTTTGTGCCCCTCAAAAAACTACCCAATGCTAAGACGTTAGCTACCTTGTTTGTCAAACACATCCTGAGTCTCCATGGGGTCCCTGTCAATATTGTTTCTGACAGAGGGGTACAATTTGTTTCTTTGTTTTGGAGAGCCTTCTGTAAAAAGTTGGAGATTGATCTGTCCTCCTCTGCCTTCCATCCTGAAACTAATGGCCAAACCGAGAGGACTAATCAGTCTCTAGAACAATATTTAAGGTGTTTTATCTCTGACTGTCAATATGATTGGGTCTCATTCATTCCCCTCGCCGAATTTTCCCTTAATAACCGGGTCAGTAACTCGTCAGGGGTCTCCCCCTTTTTCTGTAATTTTGGGTTTAATCCACGGTTCTCCTCCGTTTCACCTGGTAGTTCCAACAATCCCGAGGTAGAGGTCGTTCATCGGGAACTGTGCACAGTCTGGGCCCAGGTTCAGAAGAACCTAGAGGCATCCCAGAGCATACAAAAAACTCAGGCAGATAGAAGACGTTCTGCTAACCCCTTGTTTATGGTCGGGGATCTGGTGTGGCTATCGTCTAAGAACTTGCGCCTTAAAGTCCCGTCCAAGAAGTTTGCTCCCCGGTTTATAGGGCCATACAAGGTCATTGAAGTCCTCAATCCTGTCTCCTTCTGACTGGAGTTGCCCCCATCTTTTCGAGTACACGACTTGTTTCATGCCTCCCTCCTTAAACGCTGCTCCCCGTCCTTGGCTCCCTCGAGGAAACCTCCTGTCCCCGTTCTCACCCCTGAGGGGGTAGAATTCGAGGTGGCCAAGATTGTGGACAGCAAGATGGTCCAAGGCTCCCTCCAGTACCTGGTCCATTGGAGAGGATACGGGCCTGAGGAGAGGACTTGGGTACCCGCCTGGGATGTTCACGCTGGGGTATTGGTCAGGAGGTTCCACCTTCGTTTCCCCAATAAACCAGGTCCATCTAGAAAGGGTCCGGTGGCCCCTCATAAAAGGGGGGGGGGGTACTGTTAAGGATCTGCCAGGCACAGCTTCTGTATCCACACCCATAGGTAATCAGTCTGCACCGCTGGTCGGGACCTGGGAGTCTTGGACCTAGCACAAACCTCACAAGCGGCGACGTAGGCCTTAACGTCTTTAGGCAACCCAGGCCACCAATAGTTTCTGGCAATGAGGTGCTTGGTACCCAGGATGCCTGGATGACCAGATAGTGCGGAGTCATGATTTTCCCTAAGTACCCTTAGCCGGAATTGCAGGGGAACAAACAGCTTGTTCTCAGGAAAGTTCCCGTGTGCTGAACCTTGATCAGCCGCAATTTCATAGACTAAATCAGCATCAATAGAGGAAATGATTATACCTGGAGGCAAAATACAAGCAGGATCTTCCTCCGAAGGAGGGCTGGCCATGAAGCTACGCGACAGTGCATCAGCCTTAATATTTTTAGACCCAGCCCTATAGGTAACCAAAAAGTTGAATCTGGTAAAAAATAACGCCCATCGAGCTTGTGTCGGGTTTAGCCTCCGGGCAGATTCTAGGAAAACCAGATTCTTGTGGTCGGTAAGGACCGTAACCTGGTGCCTAGCCCCCTCCAGGAAGTGGCGCCACTCTTCAAATGCCCATTTAATGGCTAAGAGTTCGCGGTTGCCAATATCATAGTTACTCTCAGTGGGCGAAAACTTCCTGGAGAAGTAGGCACAGGGACGGAGATGGGTGAGGGACCTGGTACCCTGGGACAAGACAGCCCCCACTCCCACCTCGGATGCGTCAACCTCCATGATAAATGGCTCCATTTGGTTGGGCTGAACCAGCACCGGGGCCGAGATAAAGCACTTCTTAAGGACCTCAAAAGCCTGGACAGCCTCAGGAGGCCAGTGGAGGAGATCAGCACCTTTGCGAGTGAGGTCCGTAAGAGGCTTAGCGATGACTGAGAAGTTAGCAATAAATCTCCTGTAATAATTAGCGAACCCCAAGAAACACTGTAACACCTTCAGGGAGGCTGGTTGGACCCATTCCGCCACAGCCTGGACCTTGGCGGGGTCCATGCGGAATTCATGAGGAGTGAGGATTTGACCCAAAAGTGGTATCTCCTGCACCCCAAACACACATTTTTCAGTTTTCGCAAACAGTTTGTTTTCCCGAAGGACCTGGAGCACCTTCCTGACATGCTCAATGTGGGAGGACCAGTCCTTGGAAAACACAAGTATGTCATCAAAGTACACTACAAGAAATACCCACAGGTAATCTCTTAAAATCTAATTTATGAAATTCTGGAAGACCGCGGGAGCATTACACATCCCAAAGGGCATGACGAGGTATTCGAAATAACCTTCGGGCGTGTTAAACGCAGTCTTCCACTCATCCCCCTCTTTGATGCGGATAAGGTTATACGCCCCCCGTAGATCAAACTTAGAGAACCATTGGGCCCCCTGAAACTGATTAAAGAGATCAGGAATCAAAGGAAAGGGATACTGGTTCCTTACAGTGACCCTATTCAAGTTACGGTAGTCATTGCATGGCCTAAGACCACCATCCTTCTTACCTACGAAGAAGAAGCCAGCACCTTGAGGTGGAGTTCAAGAGGTGAGGTGAGGGGCACTACCATGGTACGTCCTGCACTTCTTTTGACGAGGCTGTAATTTTACGCGTCGTCTTTTGACAGCTGTCAAACGATGACGCGTAAATGACAGGTCGTCGGCACAGTACGTCGGCAAACCCATTCAGATGAAGGGGCAGATGTTTGCCGACGTATTGGAGCCCTATTTTCAGACGTAAAACGAGGCATAATACGCCTCGTTTACGTCTGAAAATAGGTCGTGTGAACCCAGCCTAAGGAATCTATCTAGTAGTATAGTGTGCATTTAGACCTCACAGGTCTTTTTCAGAATTTATTGGAATTAGGGCGTAAAAATTAATATCAACATTTTTTTTTCAATTTTATCTTTTTCACAAGGGATAAAGGAGAAAAAGCTGTGCTACATTTGTAAAGCAATTTCTCCAGATTATGGCTATACCCACATGTCATCATAAACTGCTGTTTGGACACACAGCAGGGCTCTAAAGTGAAGGAGCTCAATTTGGTTTTTGGAGTGGAGATTTTACAAAGTTAGTATTCTGACACCATGATGCATTGAGCTAATGTATCAGTACATTGGAAACCCCAAAAAAATTACCCCATTTGGGAGACTACATCCCTGAAGAAATTAATCTAGAGGTATTGTAAGCATTTTGACCCCGCAAGTGTTTTGCAGATATTAGTGTACAGTAAATGTTGCAGATTGAAAATTGCCATTTTTCCACTGATATGCCATTTCAGCGAACAATATGCTGTGCCCAGCTTGTGCCACTGGAGACACACACCTCATAAATTATTAAGCGGGTTCTCCAGGATACAGTAATACCACATATGTGGTTATAAACTGCTGTTTGGGCATACTGTCAGGCTCAGTAGGACTGCCATTTGGCTTTTGGGGCGTGGATTTTGCTTGGTAGTGTTTTTGTTTTGGGTTTTACTGGTATTTCAGTTTATAATGTGGGGGCATATGTAAGCTGTGCGGAGTACATCAGGGTATATGTGTAACGTCCGTGGTCGCTGACCACAAACTCCTTCCATCAAGTCGGCGCCCTTCCCTCCAGAGATGTCTGCACATACGGCTGTCCTGTTCCACAGTGATCACCAGGGAGCGCTCGCGAGCTCAGTCCAGACTCAAGAAGCCAGAGCCCACGCATGTGGGAGATTTAGCTGACTGCTCCCAGAGCACCCTGGGCTATAAGAAGGTCTCAGCCCCTTCCACCCACGCCTTGTTGTCGTATCCTAAGTTTGTCTTGCAAATGGTCCCCTAGTGTTTCCTGCTCCCAGTGTTCCCTGTTCATGTATCCTGTAACCTGTATTCTGATCTAGTGCCGTGTTGAGCTGTTGACGTGTTGTGCTGTATAGCACGCCTGTCCTGCTACTCCATGCCTGATGTCTACCTGCTGCCTAGTCCCAGCCAGGCCTGCCTTGCTACTGACTGAGCTGCTACAGGTGCCCTATATGAACTATAGACTCTGACCTGCGCCCTGTTGGCCAGCTGCCATACTGCCAAGGCGGTACGGTCCTGTGGGTCCACAAACCCTACGTGACAATATGTAAGCTGGGCGGAGTGTATCAGGGTATATGTAAGCTGTGAGGAGTACATCATGGTATATGTAAACTGTGGAGTACATCAGGGCATATGTAAGCTGGGCGGAGTACATCAGGGTATATGTAAGCTGTGCGGAGTACATCAGGGTATATGTAAGCTGTGAGGAGTACATCATGGTATATGTAAGCTGTGAGGTGTACGTACATCAGGATATATGTTAGCTGTGAGGTGTACATCAGAGTATATGAAAGCTGTGCAGAGTACATCAGGGTATATGTAAGCTGTGTGGAATACATCAGAGTATATGTAAGCTGTGCGGAGTACATCAGGGTACAGGGGCATAGCTAAAGGCTCATGGGCCCGGGTGCAAGAATTCAGCTTCGGCACCCCTACTCATCCCCAACACCACCATCACCAGACCCACTGCGCACGCCTATGCCCAGCCGCCTTGCCCAACGTCCCCCATAGTATAATGCCCCCACACAGTATAATGCTCCCATAGCTGCCCCCACACAGTATAATGCCCCCATAACTGCCCCATACAGTATAATGCCCCCCATAACTGCCCCATACGTATAATGCTCCCTATATCAGCTTCCACAGTATAATGTCCCACATAGCTGCCCCCATACAGCATAGTGCCCCCATATCAGCCCCCATACAGTATAATGCCCGTCCTATCAGCTCCCCATACAGTATAATGCCTCCATATGAGCTCCCCATACAGTATAATGCCCCCCATATGAGCTTCCCATACAGTATAATGCCCCCATATGAGCTTCCAATACAGTATAATGCCCCCATATGAGCTTCCCATACAGTACAATGCCCCTCCATATCAGCTCCACATACAGTATAATGCCTCCATATGAGCTCCCCATACAGTATAATGCCCCCAATATTGGCTCCCCATATAGTATAATGCCCCCATATCAGCCCCCATACAGTATAATTCCCCCATACAATATAATACCCCCCGCCATATCAGCCCCCATACAGTATAATATCCCGCTGCCATATCAGCCCCCCATTCAGTATAATGACCCCCCTGCCATATCAGCCCCCCATACAGTATAACGCCCCCCCCACCATATCAGCCCCCCATACAGTATAATGCCCCCATATGTGCATAATAGAAAAATAACATAATTACTTACCTATCCCCGTTCCCACGCCGGGTGGAGGATCCTTCTCCTCCTCTGCACTGTGCTATGAGTGACTCGGTGCAGACAGGTGCGAAGATATCGCTATATCGCACCTGCCTGCGTTGACACAGTAATTGCTGGAGCAAGGAACCGTCAGCTCCTTGCTCCAGCATTGAATGGAACCGGGACCTCGGTGCATGACTTGCAACCCCCTGGAGGTCTTCACATGACCCCCCAGGGGCCCGCGACCCACAGTTTGTAATGTATTGTCTTGTATTGTGCAGTTTGCGGTGGAGAGAGGAGGGGGGGGGGCTGTAATTTAACTGGCCCCCTCTCCACCGGAAACACAGACAGCACAATACAACACAATACATTACAAGACAACACAATATAACACAACACAATACATTACATTACAATACAGACTCTGCAGCACACCTAGAGTCCTCCACACCAGCTCCTCCACGCTGGCTGGAATGCCCCTCACGTGACGTCACAGTCACATGGTACACTAAGTGTACCATCTGACCGTAACCAGGAAGTGCCGGCTTCACGGCACAGAAAATGTATTTAATCAGCATGCTGTATGGAAACGGGGGCCCCGTGGGCCCCACAGGCACAGGGGCCGGTCGCAACTGAGACCGCTGTGACCCCTATACCTATGCCACTCTCAGGGTATATGTAAGCTAAGCAGAGTACATCAGGGTATCTGTAAGCTGTGCGTAGTACATCAGGGTAAATGTAAGCTGTGAGGAGTACATCAGGGTAAATGTAAGCTGTGAGGAGTACATCAGGGTAAATGTAAGCTGTGAGGAGTACATCAGGGTATATGTAAACTGGGTGGATTACATCAGGGTATATGTAAATTGGGCGGAGTACATTAGGGTATATGTAAGCTGTGAGGAGTACATCAGGGTATATGTAAGTGGGGCGGAGTACATCAGGGTATATGTAAACTGGGCGAAGTACATCAGGGTATATGTAAGCTGGGTGGAGTACATCAGGGTATATGTAAGCTGGGAGGGGTACATCAGGGTATATATAAGCTGTGCGGGGTACATCAGGGTATACAGTGAAGGAAATAAGTATTTGATCCCTTGCTGATTTTGTAAGTTTGCCCACTGTCAAATACATGAACAGTCTAGAATTTTTAGGCTAGGTTAATTTTACCAGTGAGAGATAGATTATATTTAAAAAAAAACAGAAAATCACATTGTCAAAATTATATATATTTATTTGCATTTTGCACAGAGAAATAAGTATTTGATCCCTTTGGCAAACAAGACTTAATACTTGGTGGCAAAACCCTTGTTGGCAAGCACAGCAGTCAGACGTTTTTTGTAGTTGATGATGAGGTTTGCACTCATGTTAGATGGAATTTTGGCCCACTCCTCTTTGCAGATCATCTGTAAATCATTAAGATTTCGAGGCTGTCGCTTGGCAACTCGGATCTTCAGCTCCCTCCATAAGTTTTCGATGGGATTAAGGTCTGGAGACTGGCTAGGCCACTCCATGACCTTAATGTGCTTCTTTTTGAGCCACTCCTTTGTTGCCATGGCTGTATGTTTCGGGTCATTGTCGTGCTGGAAGACCCAGCCACGAGCCATTTTTAATGTCCTGGTGGAGGGAAGGAGGTTGTCACTCAAGATTTGACGGTACATGGCTCCATCCATTCTCCCATTGATGCGGTGAAGTAGTCCTGTGCCCTTAGCAGAGAAACACCCCCAAAACATAATGTTTCCACCTCCATGCTTAACAGTGGGAACGGTGTTCTTTGGGTCATAGGCAGCATTTCTCTTCCTCCAAACACGGCGAGCTGAGTTAATGCCAAAGAGCTCAATTTTAGTCTCATCTGACCACAGCACCTTCTCCCAATCACTCTCAGAATCATCCAGATGTTCATTTGCAAACTTCAGACGGGCCTGTACATGTGCCTTCTTAAGCAGGGGGACCTTGCGGGCACTGCAGGATTTTAATCCATTATGGCGTAATGTGTTACCAATAGTTTTCTTGGTGACTGTGGTCCCAGCTGCCTTGAGATCATTAACAAGTTCCCCCCGTGTAGTTTTCGGCTGAGCTCTCACCTTCCTCAGGATCAAGGATACCCCATGAGGTGAGATTTTGCATGGAGCCCCAGATCGATGTCGATTGACAGTCATTTTGTATGTCTTCCATTTTCTTACTATTGCACCAACAGTTGTCTCCTTCTCACCCAGTGTCTTACTTATGGTTTTGCAGCCCATTCCAGCCTTGTGCAGGTCTATGATCTTGTCCCTGACATCCTTAGAAAGCTCTTTGGTCTTGCCCATGTTGTAGAGGTTAGAGTCAGACTGATTAATTAAGTCTGTGGACAGGAGTCTTTTATACAGCTGACCATTTAAGACAGCTGTCTTTAATGCAGGCACCAAGTTGATTTGGAGCGTGTAACTGGTCTGGAGGAGGCTGAACTCTTAATGGTTGGTAGGGGATCAAATACTTATTTCTCTGTGCACAATGCAAATAAATATATATAATTTTGACAATGTGATTTTCTGTTTTTTTTAAAAATATAATCTATCTCTCACTGGTAAAATTAACCTAGCCTAAAAACTCTAGACTGTTCATGTCTTTGACAGTGGGCAAACTTACAAAATCAGCAAGGGATCAAATACTTATTTCCTTCACTGTATGTAAGCTGTGCGGAGTATATCAGTGTGTAGGAGGGAGTACCGCGGTAGGAATGAAATGAACAAGACACACCTCTTTTTGGGTAACTTCTTTACTGTAGCGAGCAAATAACAACAAATTCTTCTCTACGGAGCAGACAGGAATCCTGAGGTTGAGGACTTCGATTCCGCTGGAATTCCCCCGAAGAGAGGTTGTGCCTGACCCCACGTTGCCGACTTGGCTAAGGATACGCCGCTGTCAGTCACGGCGGGAGCTACCCACTACTGACAGCCTATCCTAGGGTAAGAGTCACACTCACGGATCGCGTCGTGGGAATCAGCGACTAACGTACATACTAGCACCGTCACGGGTCCTTGCGGAGCTATCCGCTTCCTTTCATGACAACCCTCTCTCTCCTCAGTCGGTAGTCCGAACGGTGGACCACCTAGGATGCAACTGAACTGGCGGGCTGACGCTAAGGGTTACACGATGTCCAGCTAATAGTCCAACAAAGTCCCGTCAACCCGACCGTTCCTTCTGTCTGCTCCTATTCCAACAAGATTCATAAACAGTTCCATGCAAGTATTACATGCGGTGCTTTAGCTATAACAGTTCCATGCAAGGGTTACATGCGGTACTTTATCTATAACAGTTCCATGCAAGTATTACATGCGGTGCTCAAGCTATAACAGTTCCATGCAAGAGTTACATGCGGTGCTTTATTCTGGAGGACGCGCAGAGGCACTGACGCGGTGAATGAGATAGCAAATCCTCTGCCTTTGGGCCTTTCTCAGAAAGGGTTGTTTGTCCCTTTTGAGACTATTCTTTTGGGAGTAAGGTGGCGGTAGTTAGCGAGGGACGTCACGCCAGAAACGGTCACGGACTAGGACACGGGCCCTTTGGTTATGGCGGGAATCTAGTTCTTGGTCAGGGGTCTTAAGGTCTGGGCACGGTACCTGTGGCTGTTGGCACACTCCTTGTGCTTTGGCCGGTCCTCTGTCCTCCTCCAGGATTTCCTCAGACACACCCGTGCTGTCCTTCTTCCTCTTATTCTGAGGCTGCAGCTGGGAGCCCACGTGCTGTCAGGCTCCTGCCTTCTCTATTCCGGTGCCTTCCTGCACCTCTCACTTCTCACTACACCTCTTCTCGCCTGTCCCCTCTCCGTCCTGCTCCTTCTTCACCCCCTCACTCCTGCTCTCTCCCTCTCCTCTCTTCGCGCCACTCGCTTGCTCCGCCCCCTCCTTTTTGGCGCGCTCTCTCGCTTCCTTTCTCCTTCCCGCGCGCACACACTCTCCTCCTCTGTACTCCCTCTTGTTCACGTCACGGCCCCTCCTCCTCCTGCTTTCCTTCCTCGCATTGCTAGACTTCTCTTCTCTCCGCTGGAGCGGCTGTCGGCAACGCGGCCGTTTCCCTGGCGACCAGGACGCTCCTCAGCCCGGCCTCCGGACTCCTGTGCCAAAGACCGGCGGTGAGTTCCTGCGTGGTTCCCCCTCCAAGAGGACAGGTAAGTGCACCCCTTACAAGTGTATATGTAATAAAGCACAAGAGAAAGAAAGAGTCAGAAACTATCAATAAATATAAATGCCAAATGGCATAGAAAAATATATATTTTATTGGACAATACAAGTAACACGATTAAAAATAGACTACAAATCAAAAAAGACTGTATATCTCCAAAAGTATGGGAGAGGAACATGGGTCATAAAGGTAAAACAATACAAACAGCAGTTTATGTCAGTAGTTGTTAGTTTGTAGCAGTGGTTCTAAACAATTTGCAAACGATAGATACAGAAAAAGCAAAGGTTAATTATAACCATACACAATAACGGTACATATCAGCAAAAAGCGATTGGTCTAGTAACAGGCATGAAAAAGATAAGGAACCTAATAGTTAGGCATAGAGAAACTCAGTACGACCAAACCTGCTGTCTAAGTAGACATAAGTGTTTAGCAACTAAACCTATCGCAAGTTTAGAATAGTAAATGTATCAATCAATGATCGTATGTTTAAAGATTGCAAAGGAAACACCGCTAGTACTGACCCATATCGTTCCAGGAATATGGTGACTCCCAGAAGTGGAGAGACCCCAACGCGCGTTTCGCGTGAATGGCTTTTTCAAGGGGTATGTTCCTAATCATTTAGATTACGCCTCTTATGCTGTAAGTCACAAGGTCAGCTGAGCTCATCAGCCAATAGAGGAGTGACTTCCGCCGTGCGCGTCCAAAGAAAAGGCATCGCGATACTTAAACCCCGGGCCGTCAAGACACGACCACGCATGCGCGGCTCCGGAAACCGCGCACGCGCAGACGCGTACAATGAACAATCCAGGCAAGTCCCGGCGATGACAGAACTGACACACACGGATGAAGAACAGAGTAAGGTAGGGAAAAGGGGACTCAATCTAGCACTAAAAAGATAATTAGGCCACTCTAAGTGCCGTTTATCTTATACGCGGACAAGTTTAATGGGACTGTCACACTAACTCAAATATCGGAAAAAATCCATCAAATGAATAGATCATTCAGACATACGAGAAGCAGATATCATAATTAAGTCAATCCATGTCACGATAATATAATCAGTACTAGAGTAAATGAACATTCCTGCAGAAAGATTTAATAATAAGATAATACTAAAGAAAAACATGAGAGTATAAAAAATAAAAATAAAAATAAATATAAAAATAAATAAATATAAAATAAAAATAATAATGAAATATTACAAATTATAAGCTAAACATATGAAAAAATCTCATAATAAATGAGATAAGAAATATATATAAAAATATATAGAGTGATTATTAATATAAGTGACAGTTATAGAAATAAAATATATAATCATGGGTATCAAAACCAAACAAAAATAAGATGCTTGCTAACAAAAATTTATTTATAGCAGCAATTAATGAGATACCAAAGTTATATACGAATAAATATAAAGAGTGAATTACAGGGAATATAATAGTAATAATAATAAATAAACAGGTAAGTTTTTCTACTTCAGAAAAATAATTCGTACATAATACAATACAGGAGATGTCACATAGCAAAATATGTTATCAAAAAGCGGATATACATTACTAACATATCAACACCGTATAGATTAAATATAAAATATTGGAGAGTCTCTTAAGCCCAAATTCAATCCCTCAGAATCCCGGAAGGCACACTCGCAGATGGTCTAAGGCATACATGATCAGCAACAGAGGAAATGACTAAATAGAACAAAAACATATATTAATAGACATACAGTTAAAAACAATTAAAAATACATATAGGCAGAGAATTCATAGAAATGACACAAAACTTAGTGTCTCATTCAAACCAACAGGGGCCATAGTACCTAAAGTGACTATCCACTTACATTCCCTCTGGGCTAGCAGTTTCTTGATGTCTCCGCCTCGAATCCCAGAGAGAACTCTATCAATACCCCATGCCTTAAATGATTTGGGATCACAGGCATGGTGTATTTTAAAATGCTTAGGGATGGTCTTGAGGAGTGTGAGGTCATCCACATCTCTTGCAGCCACAATGTCACGCACGTGTTCACGTATTCTGACACGTAGTTGTCTTGACGTTAGGCCCACGTATACTTTTTGACAGGCACAAGTGGCGTAGTAAATGACATTCATTGTACTACAAGAGATGTAGTGTCTGATCTCAAATTCCCTGTTATCAATCATTGATACAAATTTAGTTGTACGGACCAGATTCTTACAGGACAGGCAGTCACCACAAGGGTAACAACCATGTCTAGGGGTGCTTGATGTAAATGGGTTGCACTGTCTTGGTACATAGTGACTTCTTACCAGCATATCCTTCAAGTTCATACTTCGTCGAGCTGTCATAAGGGGTTTGTTGGAAAGGTTGCCTGCCAACACGGGTTCTAACTGCAGAATTGGCCAGTGTTTCTCTAGCACGGATCTCATCATATGCCACTGGTTATTGTATGTAGTGATGTATCGAATTTTGATGTCATCACTTTTCTTTTTTCCCAAGGAATGTAAAATTGAGTTCCGGCTCGTAGATTGCGCCCGTCTATAGCCCTTCTTAATACTTCTATGGCTATACCCCCTGTCCAAAAATCTTTCTTTTAAATCAGTAGCTTGTTTCTCAAAGTTTGCTTCAGATGAGCAAATACGTCGCATTCTAAGGAATTGACCAGTAGGGACGGCACCAATCGTCGACCGGCTGTGGGCAGAGGAGGCATGGAGTAAGGAATTAACCGACGTCTTTTTCCTAAAGACATCGGTTTGGAGACAGCCTGTAGAGTCAACCTCAATGCTAATGTCCAAAAAATCAACCCTATGTTGATCATATACATAGGTCAATTTTATGTTCATGTCATTAACATTAAGACATTGCATAAAGTGTATAAGCTGCGTCTCTGTCCCCTGCCAAACAAATAGAACATCATCAATGTATCTCATCCAGGACAGCACATGGTCGTCGGCGTGGGCGCCGTCATCATGGAAAACCTGCCTCTCCCAAAACCCGAGAAACAGGTTTGCGTATGACGGCGCACACGCCGCCCCCATGGCCGTACCTTGTTTTTGTACGTAGAATACATCCTTAAAGACAAAGAAGTTATGTGTCAGGATGTATTCCAGTAATTCCACAACCAGTCGACAAGTGGGGCCGTCCCAACTGCTCGTCCCCAGAAAAAAACGTACCGCATTTAAACCATCAGTATGTCGTATGCTGGTGTACAGCGACTCAATGTCCGCTGTCACCAGGATCATATCAGCATCTAAATTGATGCCATCAATTCTTTTTAAAACATCTGATGTGTCTTTGACGTGAGATGGTAAACTTTCTACCAATGGTTTTAGATAATGATCAATGAACCTACAGATGGGATCGCACAGTCCTCCTATCCCTGACACTATAGGACGTCCCGGGGGGTCTGTCATATCTTTGTGAACCTTGGGCAGGAAATATAGAGTTGGAATTTTTGGATATTGTGTCATTAGTCCAGAAAATATGTTTTTCGGAATAATTCCCTGCTCATGGGCCATCGTGAGAATCTTGCATAACTCTACTGAAAAAGTTCCCAATGGGTTATAAGTAAGTTTAAGATAGGTATTTTTATCTCTAAGTTGTCTATATGCTTCCTTTTCATATTTCTCAATAGGCCAGATCACGATGTTCCCACCCTTGTCCGCCGCCTTGAATACCACATCCTCGTATCCTTTTAGTTCTTCTAAAGCATCGCGTTGTTTTTTAGTTAAATTGTCAAATTTCCTGTTTGACGAGATGCATTTAAAGTCGTTTATTACCATCTTAGTAAAAATCTCGACTTGTGGGCATATAGACAAGGGTGGGAACCTCAATGATCTGGGTATAATTGATTTTGGGAACCTACCTTGGTCAGAAGAAATTTGCTCTTGTAACAGATCCTCAAGGGCCTTAAGTGCTTCTTTCTCCAGAGCACTATTCAGTCCCACATCTACTCCAGATCTACTATGTAACTTTTTAAGGATTAATTTTCGTGAGAATAGATATAGATCCTTTATAGCTGCAAAGAAGTTAAAGGAATTACAGGGTGAGAATGTCAGTCCCTTACTCAGTACATCACGTTGTGTCTCCGAGAGGGAATATGTAAGCTGTATATGTAAGCTGTGCGGAGTACATCAGGGTATATGTAAGCTGGGCGGAATGTATCCAGTCATAATAGGATGATGTAATAATGGGGTGAATGAATAATACAATTATTAATGTATGGATTGGTGTGGTACGCTTTGAATCCATCCTTTATGCACAGGCCGGGTTTTTTGAGTATAGTACAAAATATATTTGCTCTAGTATTCCCTAATCTTTCAGTTCTTCACTAGCACTATAAGCAGCACAAGGCCCTGAAGTTTCCTCATCTCCGCTGCATCTACAGGGTTCACCTGTGGGGTCCAGCAAATGATGATGTGGGGTTTTTAGTGAAAAACTACTGGACCTAAAAAATGTGTCTGTATTTAGTATAATTCTGCATTATTGCGTTCTGAGAATTATAACGATTTATTTTTCCGTTGACGGAGCTGTGTGAGGGCTGTTTTTTGTGGAACGAGCTGTAATTTTTATTGGTTCCATTTTGGGGTAAATGCGTTTTTTTTTTAAATCAATATTTATTCCATTTTTTGGGACACGAGGAAACCAAAAAACAGCAATGCTAGCATGTTTTGTTTCTTTTTTTTTTTACAGTGTTCACCGTGCAGTATAAACAACATGTTAACTTCATTCAGTGGGTCGATACGATTACAGCGACGCCAAATTTCTATTGTTTTTTTTTACGTTTTACTACTTTCCCACAATAAAAATACACCTTTCTACAAAAAAAACATGTTTTAGTGTCGCCATTTCTGACAGCCATAAATTTTTTATTTTTCAGTTGATATCGCTGTGGGAGGGCTTGTTTTTTTGCGTGACAAACTGTGGTGTTTCTGGGTACCATTTTGGAGTACTTGCGACTTTTTGATCACTATTTATTACATTTTTTCTGAGACAAGGTGACCAAAAAAAGAAATTCTGTCCTTGTTTTTTATTTTATTTTTTACGGTGTTAACCGTGCGGTAAAAATAACGTGATATTTTTATAGTTCAGGCCGTTCCGAACGTGGCGTTACCTATTATATATAGTTTTTTTAATTTTAATATCTAGAAAGTACTTGATCAGGAAAACAGGGCGATTATTTTTTTTATTACCTAAAACTTTTTATTTATTTATTTTTCGTAATTTATTTTTTTTAAAACTTTTTTTCTCTTTTTTTTTTACACTTACTGGGGGACTTGAAGATCTGATCTTCTGATCCCCAGTACAATACACTGTACTACTTAAGGGTATGTGCACACGATAACTGCATTTACGTTTGAAATTACGGAGCTGTTTTCAGGAGAATACAGCTCCTGAATTTTAGACGTAATTGCATGTTCTGGCGTTTTTCGCTGGATTTTTTACGGACGTAATTTGGAGCTGTTCATCATTGAATTCAATGAAAAACGTCTCCAATTACGTCCCAAGAAGTGTCCTGCACTTCTTTGATGAGGCTGTTATTTTACGCGCCGTCTTTTGACAGCGACGTGTAAAATGACAGGTTGTCGGCACAGTACATAGTAAGACCCATTGAAAGTAATGGGCAGATGTTTGCCGATGTATTGGAAGCGTTTTTTCAGACGTAATTCGAGGCGTAAAACACGACTATTACGCCTGAAAATAGGTCGTGTGAACCCAGCCTAACTGTTATTTGTCATCTGACAGTTAAGCCTATTAGGTCCTGAGATCTCTCAGAGCCCCCTCTCTCTGTCAACCACTTCAATGTGGCGGACACAATCGGGTTAAACGCCGGCGATCGGCGGTAACTGCCATCGCCGCAGTTGCAGCAGGATGTCAGCTGTATATTACAGCTGACACTCGCTGAAGATGAAGCGAGCACAGCTCCTGTGTCCGCTTTATGATGGGTCTGGTACATCGGATTGCGATTAGTTACTTGTTATGCCGACATACCAGACCCGTCATTTTGCAGGAAGGGGTTAAGGGGGTTAGGAGGATTTTTGTATCAGTCGTATGAGTGTGTATGGTTTGTCTTTGCTTGTCATGGCAGCTGCAGGGGAAGTCCTTGAGGTTGGTCATTAAAAGCGGTGGAGGTTATGCATCGCGGGTATGCATCCACCCCAAAACATTGGAAGGTGTGGCTCTTAGATGTCCGGCTGGATACTTGGAGGCTTCTTAGGATGTTATCACTTATAAGCTTGATTTTGGGAACAGAGGTCATCTGCAAAAGATACTCGGTGCCTCCGAGCCGGGTTACAGCTGGGGGTAAGAAAAATGGTGTGGGCAGATGGCCGAAAAATGTTATGACCCTAATAATTAAACGATTGAAGGAATGAAAAGGAGTGGATCATCTAAAGGCGCTGCTGCGTGGTGAAATCTCGGAATAACAAGGAGGTAGGGTCCAGGTTTAAAATATCTTTTTATCAGAACAAGACGTGGCTACGCGTTTCGACGCTGAACAAGCGTCTTCCTCAGGCCATGTATACATTGGACTTCTGACACTTATATATCACAGTAATTTTGGATTCAAATTAGCAGGAACGAAAAAACCGCCAAGTCTACACGGGTCAGAGTGTGACCGTGACGTCACACCCGGTTCTTTCGTTAAGAAACGTTAAAACATAAAACCACGATCAAAAAACACATTAAAAAAACAGATACAATGAATGATTTGTTAAAAATTGTAAAAACGTAATGATAGTGATACATTAAGGTGATACGTAAAAATAATAATGTTTAAAAACCAGATGACGAACATATGAAGGAAAATGTATTTTCATATAGAACCTATTAGAGCCAACTCCTAGAACTTCCCATGTTGCTAAGAGGTTAAACTGAATTGGTTTTCGGATAAACGCAATAGTATCAGGTTGCTAGGTTACACAGAGAACACTGGGACGCGTCTCCGTGACCTAGACAACCAATTGAGCTACGGAAGCCGAGGATGGTCATAGCATCAGATGAAACGGAACGTAATGGACCGAGAAAACTGTGATGGGTAAGTTGCGGAAGAGGAATTATATTTGTATACGTATGTATTTTGCCTTTGTCTGAACACTTTGTGGGCATGTGTAAGGTAGTTGGTGGTTCACATAATTAAATGGCGTTTCCGCCGCAAAAGTCGCAACACAAAGCACTGTCGCGGGTTTTACCATCCCATTGAATTCACTGGGGGAAAACCCGCAACAGAAAAGCAGCGATTCCGCAGCATTAATTGACATGCCGTGGCATCAAAAAACGCACCGCAGGTCAATTAATTTTTTTGGGCTGATTTTTTTTGGGCTGTGTGTGGATGAGGATTGTTCAAATCTCACCCACACTGCTGCTAATGTATTATGCTGCGAATTTCCCGCCATGAAATCCGTTGCACAAAATCCGCAGTCTCTAAGGGTAGGAGCACACACAGTGTAAACACTGCAGATTTTCTGAAGGCCAGGCTGCGCTCAGAAGAGCGAGATGTGTCACCATGAGGTTTAAACAAATTTTTCCCGCAGCAGACATGCCGCCCGAAAAACCGCACCACAATTTGGTGCAGCTATATATAGCTAGAAAACTAATTGCACTACATTGGATACAAGGCGCCCCGCCGACTAGGAGTGAATTCATTGCAAATGTGAATAAAATGATTGTATTGGAAAAGGTTGTCTATGTAAAGCGCAAAATGCTTAAAAAATTTGAATCCATATGGGGACCATGGGTGGGGGTAATGGAATCTGTATTATAAAATTTATTCAGGGACTCTGTATGACCGCCAGCCTTTATATGGTATTGGGGTTATGTATATAGATGTGGGATAAGGAGAATGGGGGAAATAGAGAGGATTAAATATCTGCTATATATTATATCTGTTTTGTATTATACATGCTTGTAGATGATTAAGCTACTTGACATTTGGAAAATGACCTGTCCCATGTGCCTTGTATTTTGTGAATAATGTATTCGATATTTGGTACAATTTCTATTTCATATACTATTTAATTTGGAATTTTGTGACGGTGCCTGGGGGGAGGGTTTGGGATAGGGTTTGTTTAATATGTTTTGTACTATATAATTTTGAAACTTTAATAAAAAATTATCTGATTGAAAAAAACAATTTTGTGCAGCATTTCGGACGGAACTCCCTGCGGCTACCAGGACTGATATGCTATGTAGCTTTATGCAGAGTATTCGTCCTGATTCCGCCTAGTGTGTTTATACCCTAAAAGTTGCCCTACCGTTCAAGACTGATTTTTAATTTGTTGGCAGATGTGAGTGAGGGTAAGGACACACAGGGCGGATACGCTGCATAAAAGTACACCGTGCATCCGTCCTAGAAACTGCAGGGAATTTTGCATGAAAGACTGTACCAAATTGTGGTACAGTTTTTCAAACTTTTAAATCGGTGCACGCTATATGCTAATTACTCATTAAAGGCTCATGGGTCGGTGCCGCTATCCTGAAGAGTCACATAGTCCTCCCTCCAAACCCAACCTTCCATAGTTGGTTGACATCCCTCTGGCTGGTCTACCTCACTACCAGTCTCCTCCAACTTTTTCGGATGTGCCATTGCTTTGTACTCCATGGGCAGGCACTGTTCAGCGAGGTGTACTCTTCCCGGCTTCATCGCTGCCCCGCGCATGCCAGGGGAGTACAAGGCAATGGAGGAGGCTGGTAGTAATGTAGAACAGTAAGGGGGATGTCACTTAATATCTGGGTGGCACCATTTCAATTTCCGCCTCAGGCAGCAGAAAAGCTCTAAGGGGCAGACTTATAGCCTGTTCAGTCGCACAGGAGCCCAGAGGGGAAAAGGGTCCCACTCTGGCCACAGCTGGTTTTAAAACAAGTATGCTGATTTTTTAAACCCTGCTCAGTCTCCAGCAGTCTCTCATAGATTACACAGATAATTTTTTGTGAGATGTTATCCTTAACCCCTTTACTGTCTTAGCACACCAGGAATGCTACCATTAACACTATCACTGCTTTAGATCACCAGAAATGTAATAATAAACCCCTTCACAGCCCTAGATCACAAGGGATGTTACCATTAATCCCTTCACTGCCCTAGCATGCAAGGGATTTTATAAACATCCATCTGTTTTGTGGAGAAAATTATTATTTTTAAATATGAGAAAATTTGCTGGAAGACAGGGGACCACATGCTGTTTATGCACAGGGGCATCAGTTGTCTGTGTCCATCCCTGTATTCAACAGCTATGGCAGCTCTATGTGGACATTCATAGTCATCAATAAACAGGAGGCCTGGTCCTGCTGCAGCCATGAACAGCTTGACATGATATTGGAGAATAACATCTCTGTATGCCTGAGCTGCTTGAACACATTCTAATATACAGAGGAGTTTGACCATCCTTGAGTTGCCCTGAGATCCTACCCTACATAAAATCATCAAGATGGCTTCACTGAGCCATAGCCGTCTGGAAACAACAACCGTCATGCAAAAAACAAAAAACAAAAAAAACAACACACTGGCTTCCTTCTTCTATGTGCCTGTAGCGTCAAGTTGACGACTGGCGGCCACTGATGATGTCAGGCCTGGTTGTCTATCTAAAGGATAGGCTTCCACGGATCCCGTGCCTGCAGATCAAGGTTTACTGTATCCTTTGTTTGGCTATTGTTTCTATTGCTATTGGACTGACTCTGATCCTGACCTTGTTTTTGACCTTTTTTTCCAATCGGTAACTATTCTTGAGTTTGCGACCTGCGAAAGTCCATAACTACTTGCGGGGGTTAAGTGTGAAAAACAGGGAGATTCTTTAGAATATGCACCCCAGTCTAGCCAGTGCCAAAGTGATTACAGCTTATAGGTTCCACTTCTCCAGTTTGAAGCGTAACACAATCTACCAAGTCCCAGTTAAGCCAAATCAAGTTTGGACTGTCACTCTTTCCATAATGTCACAATTATCTGATTTTAACGCTGACGGCAATCCAAAATCTAATGGTAGGCCTTCTGTTTGTGAGATACCTAATTATGACTTGTTTACCTTACTGACATGTTCAGAAATTTGAAACTGTAATTACCTGGCTGTGTTGCATTCTTTTTAAATAACCTTTATTTTTTTTTATAATGCTATAATTTCATAGCAAGAAAAGTAATTGGTGCAGTGACGTGCCACCTAACCCTGACAATGACGAGTCACTGGCTGCGATTGTTGAGAACATTTCTCATAGATGAAAGACAAATGTTACAATTATCTCATTGCTCAAAAAGTCTTTAAGAGATGCTTTTGGTTTACAAAATCCTGCTAAATTGCTGAAAATCCATTAGGCCTCCTGCACACACTGGATTTTTCTGTCAAATTAAAATTTGAAGGCGTTTTTGGTGGCGTTTTATATGTTAAGTCGTTATGTACATGCTTTTCTTTTTGTCGTTTTTAAAGTCTTAGGGTATGATCACACGGCTTATTTTCAGACTTTTTTCGTGCCGTAAACGGGCGTAAAAAACGCAGCGAAAATGCGAGTTTGCTTAAAAAAAAGGCTCAAAATCAGGAGCTGTTTTCCCTTGAAAACAGCTCCATATTTTCAGACGTTTTTTTAGTAAGCGTGTGAACATACCCTTAGGGTATGTGCACACGATAGCAGGCATTTACGTCTGAAAAGACAGACTGTTTTCAGGAGAAAACAGCTGCCTCGTTTCAGTCGTAAATGCTCCTCCTCGCATTTTGCGAGGCTTCTCTGACAGCCGTAAATTTTGAGCTGCTCTTCATTGAGTTCAATGAAGAACGGCTCAAATTACGTCTGAAAGAAGTGTCCTGCACTTCTTTTGACGAGGCTGTATTTTTACGCGTCGTCGTTTGACAGCTGTCAAACGACGACGCGTAAATGACAGGTCGTCTGCACAGTACGTCAGCAAACCCATTCAAATGAATGGGCAGATGTTTGCCGACGTATTGTAGCCCTATTTTCAGACGTAAAACGAGGCATAATACGAATATGAAAAATGTGTCAATAACGGCAAAAAAGAAAAACGCAGTATTGCAGCCTTTTCTCCCATTGAAAAGAATGGGAGAAAAGGCTGCAATACCTGTGAATCACCGCTACATCCGTGTCGACGATTCATAGTGAGCAAGAAGAAATGAAGGGGAAGCATCGCTCATACGAGCACTGCGGCCCCTTCAAAACTGAAGGATAGGCCATCAATTTTTAGCGACTGGATAACCCTTTTAATGTAACATCTGGCAACACTTAAAACTGCATAATAAAAGCTGCAAAAAAATATTAAAAATGCCATGAAAAGGCAGCAAAATGAACCACCCTTAGGCCTCGTTTACACGAGCGTGATATACGTCCGTGAGACGCGCGTGCTTTTCACGCATGTCGTACGGACCTATGTAAGTCTATGGGGGCATGCAGACAGTCCGTGAGTTTTGCTCAGCGTGAGTCAGCTGAAAAAAACTCACGACATGTCCCATCTTTGTGCGCTGTTCGCGCATCATGCACCCATTGAAGTCAATGAGTGCGTGAAAACCACGCATGCCGCACGGAAGCACTTCCGTGCGAACTGTGTGATTCGCGCAACAGCTGTCAAACTCTGAATGTAAACAGAAAAGCACCACGTGCTTTTCTGTTTACAAACATCCAAACGGAGTGTCATAATGATGGCGGCTGCGCGAAAATCTCGCAGCCACGCATCATACTCTGATGACACACGGAGCTGTTAAGTGCCTTTTGCGCACGCAAAACGCCGCATTTTTTGCGTGCGCAAAACGCACGCGCTCGTGTAAACCAGGCCTTAAGCTGTGCTCACCCAGCGAACTCTTAATTCAGTTTTTTTCAGTTTCATTCTTTAGCAAAAACTTGGGCTGTCATTCATGTGGTAATGTAAGTAATGTAACTGGGAGGTTAAGCACTTTTACTTCTCCTTTTAGCATCCACTAACGTTTTGGAGGTCTGGTGAAACCTTAACTGCCTATGTAGAAATTTGTTTTGAAAAACCGCATGCTGCATTTTGCAAAAAACACCAATAATCACAAAAACGCACACAAAAAAACGGTACACACCGTATGTTTCTAAAAACTAACAGCAAACATCTGACTGCACCGTATTTGGCTCCAAAAATACTCCCATAAATGCCCTAAAGACACTGAGAAAAACGCATACCTTAAGGGTATGTTCACATGGCCTATTTTTAGCCGTTTTTCGGGCTGTAAACGCCCGAAAAACGGCCGAAAAATTCGGAAGCAGACGGAGCGTTTTTCGCTGCGTTTTTTTACGCGGAAAAAAACAGCCGCGAAAAAGAATTGCAAGATACTTCTTGGGACGTTTTTGGAGCCGTTTTCCATGGACTCTATTGAAAAAAGCTCCAAAAACGGGCGTAAAAAAAGCTGCGAAAAACGTTGCGAAAATCGCGAGTGTCAATAAAAACATCTGAAAATCAGGAGCTGTGTTCTCTTGAAAACAGCTCCGTATTTTGAGACGTTTTTGACTCTGCGTGTGAACATACCCTTATAGGTACACAAAAGTAGTAGTAATGAGTTAGCCATAAGGGCTCATGCACACAGGGCCAGGGCTGGTTTTGGGGAGTGGAAAATTGTGCAAATGCCTAGAGCCCTGTTTCCTAGCGGTTTATGATGATATCATTTGGGAATTGAATTGCAGTATTATGTGAGTTCTTTTGATGAAGTTGAATGCTGCAAATTATTTTAGCACTGTATGGTGGTATTATGTAGGCTGAAATTATGATAAAAAATGTCTAAAAATGGCAAATGGGGGCCCCACTTTGCTTGTTGCCCAAGGCCTTATTTTTTTAACCCCTTGCCGCCACAGTCATATTAAGGCCGGATTCACACGAGCGTGTGCATTTTGCGCGCGCTAAAAATGCAGCGTTTTGCACGCGTTGCACTTTTGTGTGTCATGAGTGTTGGCTGCGTGGCTGCGTGATTTTCACGCATATGCCATGCTTATGACACGCGGTTTTGAAGTTTAGAAAAAGAAATGAAGGAAGTGATTTTATTTTTTCCTTAATTTCTTTATCTACTGTTGCGCGAATCACGCGCGTCACACGGAAGTGCTTCCGTGTGCAGTGCGCGATTTTCACGCACCCATTGACTTCAATGTGTGCGTGATGCGCGAAAAACGACAAAGTATAGTACATGTCGTGAGTTTTACACAGCGGACACACGCTGCGTGAAAATCACGGACTGTCTGAACGGCCCCATTTACTAACTTAGGTCCGTGCGACGCGCATGATTTTCACGCGAGTGTCATGGATGTAATACACGTTCATGTAAATAAGGCCTTAGATTTTCATTTTTCTTTCCTCAACACATTTCAAAAGCTATAAGGTTTTTATTTTTCCGTCGATATAGCCGTATGAGGGCTTGTTTTTGTAAAATTACAGGTCGTCGGCACAGTACGTCGGCAAACCCATTGAAATTAATGGGCAGATCTTTGCCGACGTATTTGAGCCGTGTTTTCAGGCGTAATTCGAGGCGTAAAACGCCTAGTTTACGCCTGAAAATAGGTCGTGTGAACCCAGCCTTAGGGGACGTATGCTAGCGATCTTTGGATTGTTTGCACAATATACTGCAATACTTCTGTTTCTTACTGGCACCTATTAAACCCTTCCTTTGGCACTGCTTAATAGTAGCAGATAGATGGCAGACCTAGGAAGGCCTTAATTAGGCACCCCCGGCTGCTATGACAACCATCGGTACTCTGCAATCATGTCGCTGGTGGGGGGCAATGGGCTGTCGGAGGGGGCCACCCCTTCTTTCTGGCGGCTTAGATGCTGCGGTCACTATTGACCGCGCCATCTAAGTGATTAAACAGCCAGGATCAGAGTTCTCTTCGATCTCTGCGGTTCCATTGAGGCTGTAAAATACAGTTGACGCTCGCTGAGTATAGAGCGGGCTCAGCCTGCCCAGATTGTGGTTCTGCACAAGTTTGGAGTTTTACAAAGCTTTAATATGGAAGCAATAGGAGTTTTTGGAGCCATACTGTATCTCTGTACCGATTTTATATAACATCAACAGCGCTTTTTTTTCTGTCAAATTCATACTGATTAAGAAAATTGTGCCATGTTCCATTAGGGCTTGTTCACACAGTGCTCAAAAAATACGACGTGTAAACGCGTCAAATACGCTAGCATTTTTGTGAAGCGCTTTTTAAAATACAGGCGTTATTATATGCGTTGTCCACATGTTTTTTTACGCATTTTGTGTGCGCTAGAGGAGACAAGATGAAAGCCGGGTCAATCACAGCAAAAGTACAGAGAAAGCAGGAACAAATTCCAGGAAACTCACCATCAGGGCTGATAACTAAGATAGGAATTCTGGAAGCAATTCTTCCTTTAGGGTACGAACACACACAATGTAAGCAATGCGGATCTTCCGCAACGGTTTAATTGCATAAAATCTGCAGCGTATTACAGTAGCAGCAGTGTGGGTGAGATTTCAACAAATTTCGTCCCCACACTGCGGAAAAATGCAGCAGAAAAAAACGCGCAAAAATTGACCAGCGGTGCGGTTTCTTCAACCACAGCATGTCAATTATTGCTGCAGAATCGTAGCTCTTCTGTTGAGGGTTTTCCCATTGAATTCAATAGGGTGCTTCAACCCACAACAAAGTGGTGTGTGTTGCGATATTTGCTACGAAATCAGTGATTCCGCTGCAAAAATCACAAGTAAGAACAAAAAAAAAAAGTTATACTTACCCAGTGTTCCCTGCTTCTTCTCCAGTCTGGTCTCCCTGGATGACGTTGCATCCCATATGACCGCTGCAGCCAATCACAGGCTGCAGTGGTCTTATAGCCTGCAACGTCATCCAGGGAGGCCGGAGTGGACGTCAGAGGAGGCAGGGGGTAAGTTTGTGCGATAATTTATGCAGCGGAATTTAGGCCTGACTTCAGACAGCATCCCTACAATGTTGATGATGGCACCCATCGCGGTCGGGTCCCAATCCTGCTTCTGGAGCCGCACATTCCAGACAAGCCGGCATGACACCGGTGAGTATTGGCTCGTGGCTTTAAGAGGATTTCCGTGAATGTTCATACAAGTTTTAGTTTTAACGTGCTCTGAAATAAGCAGTGATTGACAAGTCATTTTATTAATTTAACCCATCTGAATGCAAATTGAGAAATTGTAATGAGGTTACTGCAGACTCTGAGCATTTTAACACTTGAATAATAGATGGTGATTTCATAATATCTGCCAGTGCTGGTAAACCTGACAGCTTGATGCTCAGCCTCTAATACTTACTAAATGTTGTCAAAATAAATTAATTGCAAAACTTTCTAAACAGACATCATAAAAGTGTCATTTGGTGAATTATAGATAACTAATGTCCCATTTGGTTTTATTTGTACATTTCGCAGGAGAATATTTGACTTTGTTGTTTCCATATTCCTCTGCTGAATTTATTCTGGCATTCAAAGAACATTGCTGCATTTATAAAATATTTATTGAAGTTCTCATGAGTTATTCATACAAATTTTTTACTCGTCGTCTTATGTCAAGTACTTTACATCTTCTGCTGAGTGTCTGCACATCAAAAAAAAAGTTAAGGCAAATCTACTGGTGAAATTGCCAGGTTCTGTGATTTAGTACAATTTGATATAGTATAATGTCTCCGACTAGGATGAAAAATAAAATGTACTTCACAATCACATACTTCATACGCCGCAAGGTAGATCAGATCATTTAGTATGAATGAAATTGCCGTTCGCCTCTGAATAAAGTGTCATTCACACAGTGCAGTATTTTTAAAATAATCTCTGCCTGCTCTTGGTGTATCATCCTGTAAAGTGATTTTCAATGCTGACATACCCTTTAAATTATTAAATCCTTTAGCATGGTGAAATATACTATTGATATATGAAATGTATCACTTTCTACGTAACGGGGAAAGCATTCTTATTTTATTCAGAATAAGGGTAAGTTCACACAGGGTGTATTAGCTGTAGAATTTCCATCTGTATTTTCTGTGTGGAAATTCTGCAGCATATTACAGTAGCAGCAAAGTGTATAAAAATTGAACCAATCTCATCCACACGCTCGGAAAAAATCAGCAGAAACAAAGTTGCGGAAATTGACCTGCAGTGTGTATTCTCAATCTGCAGCATGTCAATTTATTTTGCGAAAATGCAGCGGAAAAATTCTGCGTGTGAAGGAGATCTTAGGCCAGGATCATACACACGTTTTTGTGGCAATTTTCAGCTCAGTTTTTTTAGCCAAACAAAGGGGTGGACACAAAAGAAGATGTATCAGTATTTCCTTTATATCTTTCTTTCCTTTTTGATCCACTTCTGGCTTTGCCTCAAAAAATGGAGCCAAAAATTGCACCAAAACTGTGTGTGTGATCCTGGCCTCAGGCTGGGTTCACACGACCTATTTTCAGACGTAAACGAGACGTATTATGCCTCGTTTTACGTCTGAAAATAGGGCTACAATACGTCGGCAAACATCTGCCCATTCATTTGAATGGGTTTGCCGACGTACTGTGCAGACGACCTGTTATTTACGCGTCTTCGTTTGACAGCTGTCAAACGACGACGCGTAAAAATACAGCCTCGGCAAAAGAAGTGCAGGACACTTCTTTGGACGTTTTTGGAGCTGTTTTCTCTTTGGGTATGTTCACACGGCGGGGGTCCGTAACGGCTGAAATTACGGGGATGTTTCAGCCTGAAAACATCCCCGTAAATTCAGCCGTACCGGCATGTGCAGGCGCTTGAACGCCGCGTCAATTACGGCCGTAATTAGCGCTGCTATTCATTGGAGTCAATGAATAGCGGCTCCAATTACGGCCAAAGAAGTGACAGGTCACTTCTTTGACGCGGGCGTCTATTTACGCGCCGTCATTTGACAGCGGCGCGTAAATATACGCCTCGTGTGAACAGACAAACGTCTGCCCATTGCTTTCAATGGGCAGATGTTTGTCAGCGCTATTGAGGCGCTATTTTCGGGCGTAATTCGGGGCAAAAACGCCCGAATTACGTCCGTAAATAGGCCGTGTGAACATACCCATAGACTCCAATGAAAACAGCTCCAAAAACGGACGTAAAAAACGCCGCGAAAACGGCGCGAAAAACGCCGCGAAAAATGCGAGTTGGTCAAAAAACATCTGAAAAGCAGGGTCTGTTTTCCCTTGAAAACAGCTCTGGATTTTCAGACGTTTTTGTTGACTACGTGTGAACATACCCTAAATGTAATACATTTGAAAAGAAAAGAATGGAGCAACCTCGCCTTCACAAAAACTGAAATCAATTAGCAAATGTGTAGAGCTACTTCCTCGCACATGTTCATGTGGTGTGTGAACCACTCAGGCTCCTTCTTGGGAATTAAAGTATTTTGGGGAGGGGGAGGGGATAATGATACTATCCAGGAATGCTTGATTAACCAGACTATTATGTTTGCATAGAAATCCAGTGGCTTAAGCGAACAGCTGAGTTTTGTAAACCATTATGTCCCCATGCTGACTAGCAATTTTCTCAGCCGGAGTTAGAGCTGTTGGCTTTCATTCCTCAGCAAATTCACTCAAACTGAAAGTTTCACTCAGTGCGGAGCAGCGAAATGCTAGATTCTGGCCATTCCTTTACATATATGAGTGCATTTATCTCTGTGATATCATAGTAGAACACTATGTGCACTACAGGGTGTATGTACGAAACTTCATTTACATCTACATACCGTAATAAATATGGAGTGATGATATTAATACTATAAAACGCTCAGTAGTAAAAGTGGGTTCTATCACTAGAGATATAACCTGAAGCATAACTTGAAGCTTCTGGACCTCAAAGCAAAATCTGCAACTGATGTAGCGTGCCATTTATAATACTGTTGTGTTCCCATGTTGCAGGGGGGCCTTCGGGCTGTTAAGGCATCCGGGCATAGGTGCGACTACTAGCACTGCACCCCCTATAGCTACACCACTAATTGGCCTGATAAAATGTAGTCTTGTAAGAAGTGATAAATAAAAAATAAACTTCCCATGGGGTTAATAATTGCACCTCTATCTCACATACACATTTTCAGAAACCTTCAGACGTGTAAAGAAGACATGTCGGGAATATCATCAGTGGGGGGGTTTTGAGCAGGCAGAGATGTCTACTGACTGCTGGAATGAAGTCGTCCATGGGGCTATTTTGAGAGTTATGCCCCATTTAGCTTGAAGACCTTTGTATGTGCCGTATTGTCCCACTGATTCAATAGGACATTCTTTGACATAGCTCAGACACACAAAGATCTCCAAGTCAAAATCACTGGGGCGGATTCAGTCATACTGTCCTAAATTTAGACAGCTTAGAATTAGACTAGATGTGCCAAATGTATCACACTGGCTCATGCTGGATAATACGTTAGACTTTTTTTTCACCAAAATGTCGGTGCAGTTTGGTGCAACTTAAGCCATGGCCCCATTCCCACTAAGCAACGCCTCCACATTGGATTTGTCGCAAAAAGTGTCTTAACCCCGTCCCGCCTTTTCACGTACATGCACTTCATGGAATGGATCACGGCTGCAACGGCTGAGATTGAAGAAACCTTCAATCTCAGCTGTTTAACCCCCTCAAATGCCGCGGTCAATAGAGACCGTGGCATTTACACGTATTGACAGAAGGAGGGGTCTCCCTCTATCACCCATCTGCGGCCCATTTTCATAAAAAAATGTGTAAAAAAAAATAATATAAATGTAAAAAAAACACATATATGGTATGGCCGCGATCATAACGACACACAAAATAAAATTAACAAATTAATTCAACCGCATGGTGAATGCCGTACAAAAAATATGCAAAAAACAACGGAAAAATCGGATCAAAATTTTTCTCCATCCCCCTCAAAAACTATAATAAAAGTTAACCAATAAGTCCCATGCACCCTAAAATAATAGCGATAAAAACTACACCTTGTCCCACAAAAAACAAGCCCTCATATGGCAACATCAACAGAAAAATAATAAAGTTGTGGCTCTTGGAATGTGGTGATGCAAAAATTTATTCTTTTTGCTTAAAGAGGCTCTGTCACCAGATTTTGCAACCCCTATCTCCTATTGCAGCAGATCGGCACTGCAATGTAGATAAGAGTAACGTTTTGTTTTTTTTTTAAAACGAGCATTTTTGGCCAAGTTATGACCATTTTTATATTTATGCAAATGAGGCTTTCTAAAGTACAACTGGGCGTGTATTGTGTATGTACATCTGGGCGTTTTTACTTCTTTTACTAGCTGGGCGTTGTGAATGGAAGTGTATGATTCTGACGAATCAGCATCATCCACTTCTCTTCGTTACCACCCAGCTTCTGGCAGTGCACAGACACACAGCGTGTTCTCGAGAGATCGCGCTGTGACGTCACTCACTTCCTGCACCAGGTCCTGCATCGTGTCGGACGAGCGAGGACACATCGGCACCAGAGGCTACAGTTGATTCTGCAGCAGCATCGGCGTTTGCAGGTAAGTCGATGTAGCTACTTACCTGCAAACGCTGATGCTGCTGCAGAATCAACTGTAGCCTCTGGTGCCGATGTGGCCGACACGATGCAGGACCTGGGGCAGGAAGTGAGTGACGTCACAGCGTGATCTCTCGAGAACACGCTGTGTGTCTGCACTGCCAGAAGCTGGGTGTTAACGAACAGAAGTGGATGATGCTGATTCGTCAGCATCATACACTCCCATTCCTAACGCCCAGCTAGTAAAAGAAGTAAAAACGCCCCGATGTACGCACATAATACACAGCTAGTAAAATAAGTAAAAACGCCCGATGTACGTACATAATTGTACTTTTACTGTAAACACGCCCAGTTGTACTTTTGCAAGCCTCATTTGCATAAATACAAAAATGGTCATAACTTGGCCAAAAATGCTCGTTTTTAAAAAATAAAAACGTTACTGTAATCTACATTGCAGCGCCTATCTGCTGCAATAGCAGATAGGGGTTGCAAAATCTGGTGACAGAGCTTCTTTAAGGGATTAATAATTGTGGCACACTTAATAATTGTGGCACACAGCTTATGCGCCAGTATTCTGGTTCAATATAATTGGTAAATCTGCCCCACTGTGTTCAGATGTACATTGCAGGCCCATTCATTCTAGTGAGGGGAGATTCACACGAGCGTTGCGTTTTTGCGCGCGCAAACAACGCGGCGTTTTGCGAGCGCAAAAACCATTTGACAGCTGCGTGTGTCATGCGTGTCTGATGCGCGGCTGCGTGATTTTCGCGCAGCCGGCATCATAGAGATGAGGCTTGTCGACGCCCGTCACTGTCCAAGGTGCTGAAAGAGCTAACTCTTTCAGCACCCTCGACAGTGAATGCCGAACACAACAGCGAAAAACCTGTAAAAAAAAAAGATAAAGTTCCTACTTACCGAGAACTTCCCGGCCGTTGCCTTGGTGACGCGTCCTTGGTGACGCGTCCTTGGTGACGCGCCTCTCTTGACATCGGGCCCCACCTCCCTGGATGACGCGGCAGTCCAAGTGACCGCTGCAGCCTGTGATTGGCTGCAGCCTGTGCTTGGCCTGTGATTGGCTGGAGCTGTCACTTGAACTGAAGTGTCATCCCGGGAGGTCGGACTGCAGGAAGGAGACAGGAGTAATCGGTAAGTTAGAACTTCGGTTTTTTTACAGGTTCATGTATTTTGGGATCGCAAGTCACTGTCCATGGTGCTGAAACAGTTTAACTCTTTCAGCACCATGCACAGTGAATCTCTCCCGACGTCGCGGACCGGAAATTTTTTTGCCGGGTTCGGCCAAAACGAGTTTGGCCGAACCCGGTGAAGTTTGCCTCGGTTGTCGGGGTTCGCTCCTCGCAAAGACACTCCGTTTGGATGCTTGGAAACAGAAAAGCACGTGGTGCTTTTCTGTTTTCATTCATCCTTTTCACTGCTGTTGCGCGAATCACGCTCGTCCCACGGAAGTGCTTCCGTGTGGTGCGCGTGATTTTCACGCACCCATTGACTTCAATGGGTGCGTGATGCGCGAAATACGCAGAGTTATTGAACCTGTCGCGCTTTTTGCGCAGCAGACAAACGCTGCGCAAAAAGCACGGACTGTCTGTACTGCCCCATAGACTTGTATTGGTCCATGCGTGCCGCGTGAAAACCACGCGGCCCGCACGGACCGAATACACGCTCGTGTGAATCCCCCCTGACTGTTAGGGTATGTGCACACGATAACGACCATTACGTCTGAAATTACGGAGCTGTTTTCAGGAGAAAACAGCTCCTGCATTTCAGACGTAATTGCTCGTACTTGCGTTTTGCGAGGCGTCAATTACCTGCGTAATTTTGAGCTGTTCTTCATTGAATTCAATGAAAAACGGCTCAAATTACGTCCCAAGAAGTGTCCTGCACTTCTTTGACGAGGCTGTTATTTTACGCGCCGTCTTCTGACAGTGACGCGTAAAATGACAGGTCGTCGGTACAGTACGTCAGCAAACCCATTCAAATGAATGGGCAGATGTTTGCCGACGTATTGGAGCCGTATTTTCAGACGTAAATCGGGGCATAAAACGCCTCGTTTACATCTGAAAATAGGTTGTGTGAACCCAGCCTTTGGGTATGTTTACATCGGCTATTTTCAGCCGTTTTTCGGGCCGTAAACATCCCGAAAAACAGCTGAAAAATCTGAGGCAGAACGCCTACAAACATCTGCCCATTGATTTCAATGGGAAAAAGAGCGTTCTCTTCCCACGGGGCGTTTTTTACGAGGCCTTTTTTAAAAACGGCAGCATAAAAAAAGCCTCGTAAAAAGAAGTGCATGCCATTTCTTTTTTTTTCATAATCTAAATTTTTATTAGGAATTTTAGCAAATACAAAAGCAAACAAGCCAAAGAAAACATCTCAATATACATACATGTTATTATTTGCATTGTCTGTAGTTCTCTTAGGTAAGACATTAGCATGTTTCAACATATTACACACACACCTTATCTGCGAAACTCACATCTCAAGCTATAAGCATTGTCTCTCCTTGCTAAGGTCTCATCATAAAAGTAAATCCAAGGCTTTGTGTAAAGTGTGTGATATCATTCTAAGTCCCACGAAAGGAGGGAGGAAGAAGAAGAGGGAAAGAGAGAAGTAGGGAAAGGTCAAGGAAAGAGATAGAAGCCCAGAGCTAAACGCCCTGGGCCACCTAGAGACTCCCAGTGTCCCACCTACCCAGTGGGAACAATGACAGGATGGACTGGGAAGGAAAGAAGGGGTTCCCTTCTCCCAGACGGAAGCCACTGAATTAGCAGACTGCTCCTGACCGACCCCTCTATGGGGGGTTCCGCCTAGCCATTTAGCAAAGTGTGGACCAGATTTGAAGGACGACCATGTACTCCACAGTGAAAGAACTTTACCAAAGCGATCACTGTCCTCTGCAACCAGAGATTCCATTCGACATAAAGAATCCATCTCCGCCACCCATTCGACAACTGAAGGCGGCACAGTAGACTTCCAATGTCTAGGAATAACTGTTCGTGCCGCAGTCAAGAAATGCCGTAGTAGCCCCTTCCTAATACTCTGCAAAGGGCCCGGAATGCGGGATAGCAAAGCCATCTGAGGAGTGGGCACCAGCTTTGTACCTTCCACTTCTGTATAGATTTCAAAATTCGCTTTCCAGAAGGTCTGCAATACTTGACATGACCACCAAATGTGCAACATTGTTCCGGTCTCAGTCCCACACCGCCAGCACAAGTCTGATACCTCAGGGTACATTCTGCTTAGAATCTGTGGGCAACGGTACCATCTAGTCAGTATTTTGAAGTTCTTTTCCTGTGCATGACATGCCACCGGCATTTTGTGAGACAGAAAAAATATTCGATCCCAATCAGCCAGTGACAGGGTTACTCCCAGTTCTCGCTCCCATGCGCTGACGTATGCAGGAGGCTGATCATCACAGGCCTCTAGAAGTAAGGTATACAGGTTAGATATCACCCGAGCCGAAGGCTCGGTTTGAAGCAACAACGACTCAAATGCGGTGCTAGTGACGATATGCATCCCGCCCGGTAGGGCCGAACGTAAAAAGGTGGACAATTGGGTATGTTCCATCCAAGAAAGCGTCCTCCCCGGGCAAATCCCGCGCAACTCGGACAAAGGAGGGAGCCTCCCCCATCCGACATTACCTGACATAATCTCGTGTCTTCAGAAGAGGACCAAATCAGAAACTGTTTCGTATTGACAGCTGGTAAAAATTCCGGGTTATCAAACAGCGGGCTAAGGAGCCCGGGTCTATGTGAAAGGCCCTTTCTAACCATCAGTCTGTCCCATAAAGTGAGGCAGTGCTGGGTTAGCAATGGCAGGGTCGCAAGCGCCGGCCTATAATCAGGAAGAATCCATGGCAACGATCAAAGTGGGAGCGCGACTATGGACTGCTCAATCTCTACCCACTGTTTCTTGGATCCATTATGAAACCAGTCCACCACCCTTGCGAGTACTGCGGCCTGATGATAAGTGATCAAGTCCGGGAGTCCAGCTCCTCCCTTCAGTTTTGGACGGGACAATGACTTCAGATTAAAGTGCGGCCTCAAAGTGCCCCACACAAAGTTCCGAAAGGCTTTCTCCAATGCCTTAAAAAATGTTCTGGGGATTAATACTGGAAGAGCCTGAAACAGATATAAAAACCGAGGGAGGATGTCCATTTTGATAGCGTTTATGCGGCCAAACCATGAGAGTTGCGCTCGATCATATGAATGTAGGTTTTTGAGAGTGGTTTGCAGTAAAGGCTGATAATTGAGAGTGTAAAGATCTACTAGGTCCCTAGGAATCTGGACTCCCAAATATTTGATTGACCTCGCCTGCCATTTGAAATTAAAGGATGACTTTAAGAGCTCCTGTGTCTCAGAAGATAAGGAAATGTTGAGTGCTTCATTTTTCGTATAGTTTACCTTAAAGTTGCTGACCTGGCCAAATACTTTGAATTCTCTAATGAGTACTGGTAAGGAAATCACAGGGTTTGTCACAAAGAGCAGGAGATCATCGGCATATAAAGCCAATTTATGACAATCTCCACCTATTCCTATCCCTGTTATATCTGGGGAATTACGGATAGCCACAGCTAAGTGCTCCATCGTGATGACATAAAGTAATGGTGACAGGGGGCATCCCTGTCTAGTGCCGTTGGCAATCGAGAATGTTGATGAAAGAACCCGGTTTTCCCTAACTCGTGCAGTAGGTGTCTGGTATAGGGACAATATCTTATCCAGCATAATGGGGCCAAGCCCAACCTGGGTTAGTGCTGATTTCAGGAACCCCCAATGTACCCGATCGAAGGCTTTTTTCCGCATCAATCGATATTAAACAGGTGGGTAGAGACTTTTTCAGGACATAGGATATTAAGAGAGTGGTTTTATTGGTATTATCCCTCGCCTCTCTGTGCCGAACAAATCCCGCCTGATCTCCGTGGATACAACGTGGTAGGAGTGGGGCTAGTCTATTTGCAATGGTCTTAGAATAATGTTTTACATCCACATTTATCAGGGAGATTGGACGGTAATTAGAACATGCCGAGGGATCTTTCCCTGGTTTGGGAATCACAGTAATGGTGGCCGCTAACGTTTGCGGAGTGAATGGCATGGAGGTTGTAACTGCGTTGTATACCTTAGTCATATAGGGAAGAAGTTTAGTTACAAAGGTCTTGTAAAAGGACGCCGGGAATCCATTCGGACCCGGACTTTTACCCGACGGAGCTGACTTTATGATTGCCTGTATATCCGATTCCGAGAAGGCCTCCCCTAGCGAGGCCGTCTCGGTCTCCTCTAAAGTCGGCAACGCCGTCTGTGCAACATAGGAATCAATCCTCCGTTGGAGGGCACTTGGAGACATATCTGCCAAAGGCCCCTTGAGGTTGTATAGGGCCTGATAATAGTCCCTAAATGTATTAACAATGTCTTCTGGCTTATGTTTGACCTCACGTCTTTATCACCGGTATAAAGGATTGAGGAGCCCGTGGGTGTAATGATCTAGCTAATGCCCTACCGCATTTATTAGAATGTTCGTAAGCGAAACGCCTCATCCGGTCTCGAAACAACGCATGCGCCTGGTCTAATAAATCTCTCAGCGAATTTCGAGCTTCTAGTATTTCTGCTAAAGTCTGGGGGTGTTGGGACTGTTTATGAGTGGTCTCTAGAGTCCGTATCTGGGACAAGAGCTTTTCAATTTTGAAAGCCCGTTACCTTTTTAGTCTCGAGCCTTGCTGTATAAATATACCTCTTAATACACTTTTCAACGCCTCCCACTGAACCGGCAGAGGAGTGGAGTCCACCTCATGATGATCCAGAAACTCAGAGATGGGTCTATTAATCGCCGTTTGGCATACCGCGTCCCTTAAAAGATGGGGGTTCAACCGCCAATGCCATTCCCGCTGTTTAGTGTCTGGGAGGGTAAGAGACAAGTAAACAGGCGCATGGTCCGCCCAGATCATAGTTCCAATCTGAGACTTCGGGGACCAGGAAAGTAAATGATGACTAATAAGAAATAAATCTATCCTGCTGTACATGTCATGTACCGGAGAGTAAAAGGTGTAGTCCCGTGTTTGGGGGTTAAGAATCCGTCAAATGTCTACCATTTGCATGGCGAACAGCTTAGACTTGAGGGAAGCCAATTGAGAAGCGGAAACGGAGGATCTGCCCGAGGAGGAGTCTGCCACCCTGTCCATTGTGAAGTTAAAATCTCCTGCAGTTACCAAGAGACCTTCTGCAAATTTGTAGAGTTCCGTTAAATAACTCCTGCATACGCGCACCTGGTCATGATTAGGGAGATACAAGTTTGCTACAGTGAACAGTCGCTCACAGATTCGAAGTTTCAGAAATACAAAGCGCCCCTGGGTATCATATTGGGTAGCAACAACCGAGACCGGAAGAGATTTATGTATAGCGATACTCACTCCTCTGGATTTCGCATCAGGGTTGGTACTATAGAACCACTGCGTATAGTATCGATGTTTCAGAGTGGGCACATGGTCGGTCCTGAAATGAGTCTCCTGCAAAAGTAAAATCTGAACACGTTGTTTGTGCATATGATGCAAAATTTGAGCATGTTTTTGCGGGGTATTAAATCCCCGAACATTTCATGAGCAACATTTTAAGGGCTCCATCTGGGAAAGAGAAGGAAAGGGGGTAAGAGGGAACAGGTGAAAGAAAGAGTCAGTGAACTAGTGGATTCACTACAGACAGTGATCCAGCCCCAAAACTACTCTGTTTAGGGGAAAGAAGTTAAAGTAAAGTGTTCAACCGAACACGCCCTAAGTGTGGGTTTGACTGGACTATGGAAGAAGGAAGCTCCCAACCAACTCCCAAATGCCCGAAGCCTTGTATAGACACATGTAAATTATCACATTGTCAAACAACAATGATCAAACAACCCGTACCTGGCTAATGTAGGCCTAGCACCAACTACCTCCATAAAGAGGAACTGCCCCTTATCAAAGATGACATGTATCATATCTAAACGGCTCCCATTACCATACAGGAAAGGATATCAGCTGCTATTCTGACTAAACTGCCATTTATTCCAGACTAAGGTCCTATCCAGGGGAGGGGGGGGGGGTTAATCCCGAAACCATCGTGGCGGAACTGTATATATGCCATAAGCTCTATCATCTCCCTCCCACCATATCCAAAGGGTCTGCAGACATGATGCGAGGTGGTCCATATAAACCCACATGGCCAATTGCCAGGGAGGAGGTATGTACCCATGATCCCGACCTTGGGGCTCGATCTGATCTGTAATGAATACCACATAAATCCCCAATGCATTCCCCTTCCCCCACATCCCCAATGCAGCATATATTAGGACAAAAAGAGTAACCCCAACCACTCCTTATCAGCGAAGCAGAATGTTCCAACATGTTATTCCAGCAATCTTGACCTGGTCGTAGCCGATGTCGAGGTAGCTGCCATCTGTGCTTCTCATAGACAATTCTGCGGGGCAGGCCAGTCCTGTAATATACCTGTCAGAGAGGTCATATCTCGGGACCTGAGGAACAGAGTCCAACATATGCGACCGTGGCTATCTTAACCGCTGTATAACTCAGTAAGGCACCATGGCGGCAGCCGGCGGCGCATCAAAGGAGCAACCTCAAGATTCCTGAGAGGCATGAGCGGGAGCTCCCGGGCCCTGCACTCTTCTGCGTCTCGCAGGGGTCGAGGAGTGATCCATCCGATAATTACGTCTTGGTGTTCGTTGCGGCATAGGAGGAAAATACAGCCAATCTGAGATGGAAATCTGTGGGAGATCCAGGGCAGCGAGGAAATCAGGGATATCTTCCGGAGAATAGACCGAATACATGGAGGATCCATGGCGTACTTGTAGTTGGAAGGGGTATCCCCATGAATACTGGATATCTTTTTCCCTAAGTGCGACAAGTAGGGGTCGTAAGGCTCTCCTTTTTGCCAAAGTGGAACGAGAAAGATCCGCCAGTAATTGCACCGGAGCCCCGTCAAAGTCCAGTGTACCCCTGTTACGGGCTTGCCTCATTATAGATTCTTTAAGTTGAAAAAAGTGGATTCTACACACCACGTCTCGCGGTCTGGCCAAATCCTTGCTTTTTGGACCCAGGGTGCGGTGAGCTCTATCAATTTCCACCGGGGAATCTTCTTTCCAGCAACATGTTAAATATATCCTGTAACGTGTGAACGAGGTCCTGGGGCCCCGTAGCTTCAGGAATACCCCTGACCCTAATGTTGTTCCTCCTATTTCTGTTCTCTGCATCATCCGTCATATCAAACAGCATTTGTATATGTGCAGAGTGTTGATCCATTAAAATTTGCTGGGAGGCCTGATGCTGCTGCAGCTCCTGTGTTTGCACCTCAATGGCTTCCACAGATTCATTAATATGGGTAATGTCCTCTTTCAAGGAGCGGATCTCATTTTTGCAAACAGCTTCAAGGTGGGAAATATAACCCTCCATATCCCGTTTAGTGGGTATGGCCGCCATTTGTGCCGTTAATGCCTGTAGCTCAGGGCCCATAATAAGTGTTGATGCCGGGTTAGAGGCTGACTCTCCCCTCTGAGGCTCCGACGAGCTATCCTGCGGCTGGGATGGAGGAGTTGTCTTTCCCAGAGGCGGCGTCCCTGAGGCGCCGGTGCGGTCCGCCATATTGGAGAGGCGGGCCGGAGATGCAGGCAGGCCCGGGTCCGAGAAATAATGAGGTATACCGCTCCTCGTCCTTGTCTGGTCGCTTCTTGCGGGTGTCGGGGGTTTGGTGCCCTTCTCATTAGTGCGATGTGTGTGCTCTTACACCACGCGTCTCACCAGCGCCAAGTCCAGGCCACGCCCCCCTGCATGCCACTTTTTGAGCCTATTTTGGAGCCATTTTTCATTGGCTCCAAAAACGGCCGTAAAATAACGCAGCGAAAAACGCTAGTTTGATTAAAAAACGGCTGAAAATGAGGAGCTGTTTTTCCTTGAAAACAGCTTTGTATTTTCAGCCGTATTTTGTTAACTGTGTGAACATACCCTAAAAAGAAGTGAATATCACTTCTTGAGCCGTTTTTGGAGCTGTTTTTCATTGACTCAATAGAACAATAGCTCCAAAAACGGCCGTAAAAAATGCTGTGAAAAACGTTACTTTGATTAAAAAAACGTCTGAAAATCAGGAGCTGTTTCAGCCGTTTTTAGTTTAGCTTGTGAACAAACCCTGAGGGGACCCAGATCACAGATCCCCACAGATTTGTTGATGTGTTATTTTAGAATATTTGAAGCCATCTATGCTCACATTTTGCAGTAAAAATAAAGCCAGACATCTTCATGTTTTCTGTATTGTAAATCAGTATATAATTATGGAAAGTAATTCGGTGCCAAAGGGGCACAGCGCTCAGTGAATCACTTGTACTCCCTCATTCTAGAGATTGGTGAGGGTCTCAGGCCTGGAACCCCCCACCTTCACAACTTCTGGCAAGTTTATATGATGTGTCTGAGTTTTTTTTTAACTGGCTCACTTTTAAGCTATGATGTAAAATATTATATATATATACACACACACACATACACTATATATATACACTACCGTTCAAAAGTTTGGGGTCACCCAGACAATTTTGTGTTTTCCATGAAAACTCACACTTATATTTATCAAATGAGTTTCAAAATGACTAGAAAATATAGTCAAGACATTGACAAGGTTAGAAATAATGATTTTTATTTCAAATAATAATTTTCTCCTTCAACTTTGTTTTCGTCAAAGAATGCTCCATTTGCAGCAATTACAGCATTGCAGACCTTTGGCATTCTAGCTGTTAATTTGCTGAGGTAATCGGGAGAAATTTCACCCCATGCTTCCAGAAGCCCCTCCCACAAGTTGGATTGGCTTGATGGGCACTTCTTGCGTACCATAGGGTCAAGCTGCTCCCACAACAGCTCTATGGGGTTGAGATCTGGTGACTGCGCTGGCCACTCCATTACAGATAGAATACCAGCGGCCTGCTTCTGCCCTAAATAGTTCTTGCATAATTTGGAGGTGTGCTTTGGGTCATTGTCCTGTTGTAGGATGAAATTGGCTCCAATCAAGCGCTGTCCACAGAGTATGGCATGGCGTTGCAAAATGGAGTGATAGCCTTCATTATTCAAAATCCCTTGTACAAATCTCCCACTTTACCAGCACCAAAGCAACCCCAGACCATCACATTACCTCCACCATGCTTGACAGATGGCGTCAGGCACTCTTCCAGCATCTTTTCAGTTGTTCTGCGTCTCACAAATGTTCTTCTGTGTGATCCAAACACCTCAAACTTCGATTCGTCTGTCCATAACACTTTTTTCCAATCTTCCTCTGTCCAATGTCTGTGTGCTTTTGCCCATATTAATCTTTTCCTTTTATTAGCCAGTCTCAGATATGGCTTTTTCTTTGCCACTCTGCCCTGAAGGCCAGCATCCCGGAGTCGCCTCTTCACTGTAGACGTTGACACTGGGGTTTTGCGGGTACTATTTAATGAAGCTGCCAGTTGAGGACCTGTGAGGCGTCTATTTCTCAAACTAGAGACTCTAATGTACTTGTCTTGTTGCTCAGTTGTGCAGCGGGGCCTCCCACTTCTCTTTCTACTCTGGTTAGAGCCTGTTTGTGCTGTCCTCTGAAGGGAGTAGTACACACCATTGTAGGAAATCTTCCGTTTCTTGGCAATTTCTCGCATGGAATAGCCTTCATTTCTAAGAACAAGAATAGACTGTCGAGTTTCACATGAAAGCTCTCTTTTTCTAGCCATTTTGAGAGTTTAATCGAACCCACAAATATAATGCTCCAGATTCTCAACTAGCTCAAAGGAAGGTCAGTTTTATAGCTCCTCTAAACAGCAAAACTGTTTACAGCGGTGCTAACATAATTGCACAAGGGTTTTCAAGTGTTTTCTAATCATCCATTAGCCTTCTAACACAGTTAGCAAACACAATGTACCATTAGAACACTGGAGTGATGGTTGCTGGAAATGGGCCTCTATACACCTATGTAGATATTGCATTAAAAACCAGACATTTGCAGCTAGAATAGTCATTTAGCACATTAACAATGTATAGAGTGTATTTCTGATTAATTTAATGTTATCTTCATTGAAAAAAACTGTGCTTTTCTTGCAAAAATAAGTACATTTCTAAGTGACCCTAAACTTTTGAACGGTAGTGTATATACAGTATATATATGCATAATATGCATGTGTGTATATATATATATATATATATATATATATATATATATATATATATATATATATGTTAAATAGTCCATCAAGAATTAATACTCTGATATTCCAGAATGTCAATAGCACAGAAGTGAAAAACAGAAAGCGGAATTATATCACCAGGACTCATGACAGTCTCATGTTTTGTGTCAGAATGATTTCATTTTAGGCTTTACACTAATTTTTCGTTGCTTTATTTATAAAACATAATCTTTATTAGTTTTAGGGAGCAGCACATAGAAAAGGCATGTATTCATGCAATGGTGATACATTTATCAGTACACTGATAATAAAAAATATGGTACAACGCAATGTACAAGAATGATTTGAATTGACATCCCTATCTAATAATTGCACTCTCCTTAGTATACACAGGCTAGAAAAGCAAACACACTCATGAACAAGGCGTAAAAATACAAAAACACGAAAAGTCAAATAAAAGTAAGGTGATTGTCACATCAAAGTAGTGCTTAAAATGTTTCCATGTTCATAGTATATTGGTAATACATCTGCTGGGACTGGGACAGCAAGTATGTACTAAAACTCTGTTATTGGTGGAGTTTAGCCTAACAGCGCAATTCTCAATAAATCGAGAATATTTGTTGAGCATGAGAGCTATAGTTTTCTCATATAAACACTTCTCATTAATAATATTATTTCTGCTAAGGGAGGTGGGGTTGGCTCTTTCCAATATTTAGCAGTTTTAGTTCTGGTAGCTATGATGGTGCGAGCTATCACTATTTTATGATCATAAGAAAAGGAGTCCACAGGGGAGCTATCACCTTTCAGTCCACCTAGATATGTTATAAACGTGTGTCAGCTTCTTTACATCTCCAACAGTTAGAATGCTAGGAAAATAACTTACAGATGGTACGTAACGTCACACCTCATAATCTGTCAAACATTTTCCATTACTTTAATGTAAATTGTTATTTATATCACTATGTCCTGTCAGTTACCTGGACTGTTTTAGATTTCAGCACCTGTCATGTCCAGTTGGTGTCAGGGTAAAGAATTATATTATATATGAAATATTAATTCCTTACATCTTCGTCAACAACCCTACACTGTATTTGCACCTTTAGGCCTTGTTCACACGGGCGCATTTTTGCCGCATTTTACATGCCGAAAAATGTGTCAAAAATGCATGCTTTAAGCTTCCCATTGACATCAATGGGAAAACGCATTGTAGTGCACACGGCGCAATTTTTTTATGTGCGCGTGCTTAAAAAACATGCCTAATTCCCATAGTCAATGGGAGTCCAAATTACGCGGCAAAAAATGTGCCAAAAACGAGTCAAAAATCAAGACAAACATGCATCATATACACGTCAAAACCGCCTATATTTTAAAAAGCGCTTTACAAAAACCGCTAGCGTTCTTGACACGTTTACACATCGGTTTTCCTTTGCCGCCATGTGAACAAGGCTTTAACCCCTGCTTAAATCATGTATTTCAAAAGAATAATGTGAAATGTTAAATACTTTTGTGTCAAAAAAGACAAAAGTATAATAGGTATGATAAAGGTATCATACCTATTATACTTTTGTCTTTTTTGACACAAAAGTATTTAACATTTCATATTGTCTCTGGCTAACACAGTACTACACAATTTTTTACTGTACTTCAAAAGAATAATGTAAATGCTTATACACACGCAGTGTAAATTCTGCATTCAACAAACAAAACAGATGGTTTACAGATGGAAAGGTGACAATGAGAATAGCAATAATAATCTTTATTTAGGGACAACCTATTTCTCAGCGCTTGACCGGTGAATGGGATAACTTGCTCCTTTATTAACTAAACAACCTAAATAAATACTCAGAGACATATGTTGGATAAAACTCTGGCCAAGGCGATTTATTAATTACAACCTCTCTCTGTACATCCGTACAGATACCCCCAAAAAACGTTAGCCAGCCATATAACATAACCTGTTATCCAAATCAATCATAAATGAACATAAATGAACATAATTAACATAAAATTAAACATTTTACCCGGAAGGGGATGGTATTCATGCCCCACCCAGTTTACAACTGAGTGAGCATGCGCTTAGACACACTTTTTTCAGCCTACCACACCCCCCATGCTGACTAACCCCCGCCAAGAGCCAGACGTATGACACCTCATGCCGGCTGCACTCCCCCAACCATCGCCAAGGCCTCTTCCAAGCCGTCCTGCAGCCCGACGTTAAATATGTCCAAGCCAACATCCATCAGATGTACCCCATCTGGACGGAACAAACCAGCCGTCCCACCTTCCAACAGACTGTGACATACCACAACACCCCCAAGGAGACGCACAAAAGAAGCCATCTCCTTGTTAACCTTCCCACGGGACCGGCATAATGCCCCAAAGTCCCTGGCGTATCTCCACACCTTGCTTGGCACCATCTCCGACCAAACCAAACGAACTCCAGGCAACAATAGTAGCAGGCGGACCACATCCCTCTTCATGGTTCGAAGCAGATCCCTCTGCGTCCGCTGTCCCAGATCGTTGCCTCCAACATGTAACACCAATATCTTCGGATGACCTACCATTCTTGCCAACCGAATCACTTCGTTCACTACGTCATTCCACCGAAGGCCCCTGTAGCCAAACCAATGTAAGTCCAACTGATCCATTAGGAACCCAAGCCGCTCTCCATTCCGCCTTAGTCCAGCCCTCTGATGAGCCCAGTAGATAAACAAGTGACCGACAATCCACTCCTCCTGGAGAGGAGCCTGAAACAAAAGCAAACTCATCCGCCAGCAAGCATAATGCCCCCCCACAATCACACCACCTACCCTACTAAACCTCAGGCGTCCACACCCGTCCAGGCCGAACATAACACCTGTACGCCCCGGACTTCCATCTGCCCACTCGTTGTACCCCTAACACTCCAAGCCCCAGCCGAGCAGCTTCCATAGCCGCCCCTAGCCTAAAGGAATGTGTGCCAAATTCTGCTGCCTTGCCCCCCAATCTACCAATACCCTTCCTGAGTACCGCTAAAAATTGGTAGCGCGAAAGAGGGGCACCAGCCTCATGGACGAACAACGGAAGCCCTCAAAATTGGCCACAGTGCAGAAAGGGAATCGGAGATGACCGACAGCACCACCGCCCCCCCCCCTTTTTGGAGTTGATCAGTTTTTGACCCCCGTAACCATATTCTGACGACCCTCTCACCCCCTACACATGTCCTCCATCCGTATACCCCCAGGGCGGGTTATACTGTCGCTCACTAACTCCCCTACCCGAAAAGCCCCAAAAAAGGCCCAAGAAAAAACAAACGAAAACAACACAACCTCATAGCCTGAGAAACAAATCCCAATCAAGCCCACAATCAATCTGCCCAAGAGATCTGCCGTAATTGGCCGCCTGGTGTCCACCAACTTCTTTTGGCGCCTCAACCCTTTCATCCTATCCCACCAATTTAAAGTGGAGGGCCAGGGCTGACAAATTCCGTTCCACACCAGGTGTCGATACCCCCAATTCGACCAAGTGTACCACAAAAGCCTCAAGAGCATCCACGAGAGACTCCGGCTGCTTCCGAACTCCAAAAATCCTTTCGCCAAGCCGTAAATACCCCAGGCCTTGACATCAAATTTTCAAGTAGAAGGCGCCGAAGAATTCCGCCCCAGTTCGTCCATCACGGAACGACCATGGACCACAGGCAGGGAGGGCAGGAGCATCCGGCCTCTGGCACCACCTACTGGAACTACGTCCACTGAAAACAGGAAAGCGCATCAGCTGCAAAGTTTAAAACCCCGGGCACATGTTTTGCCCGGAAAAGCACATTCAAAGGTAAACATTGTAACACCAACACCCTCAACAAACGAACCACCGGGTCAGAACCAGAAGACAAATTATTAATCGCATGCACAACCCCCATGTTGTCAGACAGAAACACCACCTGCCTATTCCTGAATTCCTCCTCACAAACATGCACCGCCACTAGAATCGGAAACAGCTCCAAGAAGGTCAAATTCCTCAGCAGAGAAGAACCGAACCAAGACCAGGGCCATTTCGCCACGCATCGCCTAGCAGAGCTCTAAAGCCCACACTACCGGACGCATCAGTCTGAAGACCCAACTCCACTGAATCCACCAAACTCACTTGAGAAACCAAAACCCCGTTGAAAGATACCAAAAATTTGTCCCACACTTGAAGATCCTCTCGGTGAGCCTTGGTGATTCGTACATAATGATGGGGAGCCTCCACTCCCGCGGTCGCCTTGCACAAACGTCTGCTAAAAATCCTTTCCATCGGAATGACCCGGCAAGCAAAATTAAACTTACCCAAAACCGATTGAAGAGACTGCAGCTTCACTTTCTTCAGGCCTTGATGTTTCGCTGTCTCGGATCTTAGATCAGACAATTTATCGTCCGGCAGCCGACAAACACCAAGCCCCACCGTCTTGTCCTACGCCATCGGAATGGCAAACTTCCGAGCAACAGCCATCAGCGTGTCTAGAATGCGGCGACAAATGCCAGATCCCGCCGGCCCCACGCATAAGAAATCATCAAGGTAATGAATGATGCAACCTGATGATTGCTTAACCACCCACTCCATGAATGTGCTAAAAGCCTCAAAGTAGGAGCATGATAACAAACACCCCATTGGAAGGCATAAATCCACAAAATAAGCCCCTTCAAAAAAACAGCCTAAAAGATGGTGACTCTCCTTATGAATCGGGAGAAGATGGAAAGCGGACGCCACGTCAGCCTTTACCAACAGAGCCCCCTGGCCAGCCTCCCGAACCAAATCAACGGCCTGATCAAAGGACGCATACGACACTGAACATAGGTCCCTATCTATGTCATCGTTGACCGCAGCCCCCTTAGGGAAGGAAAGATGATGAATCATCCTAAACTTCCCTGATTCCTTCTTTGGAACCATCCCCAAAGGGGACACCCTCAAATCCACCAAAGGAGGGCAAGAAAAGGGGCCTGCCAGCCGACCCAGAGCCACTTCCGCCCTCAGCTTGGCTCTGACCACATCCGGTAATTGAACCTCCGATTTGACATTACCCGAACCCCCTGAATCCACCCGCCCCCCACTACCAGGAATCCGAAAACCCGTCCTGCAATAACTTCGCATGCCGCCTATTACCGTACCGGCCTAACCACGGCAGGATCGCACCGAGGTTCACCGGAGTCCTCCCCTTTTCAAAACTCCCCCGGCCGTTTTCCAGAGCACTTAAAACATCTGGAGAAGGGGTGCGAACCCCCACACCCAGAGCATTCATGCCGGAATTTACACAACACCCCAGCTTTACATTGGCCGTCGTTAAACGGCCAAAAAACCCCAGGCTGAAAGGGGGACGGGCGCTAGGCCATCATCAACCACATCCACAAAGGCAGGTCCAATTGGTCCCACCTCATGGACGGGCAAGACGCCAAACGTTGAAGAAATTGTTCGTCATACCGCCACCACTCTAACCCCCCATAAGTCTTACAAGTATTCCAGATACCTTCCACGTAGCAAAACAAGGACGCGTACCTATCAGGGAATTTCGACCCCCACACGCTCGCAAATACACAAAAAGCCCGCAACCTATTTCTAAAAGTTTTTGGATATCTACGTTTTCGTTCCTCCTTCTCCCGTTTCTTCTGTTTATCTGCCCCATCAGTTTCCTTAGTTTCCGGGAACTCGTCCAATGGCAATAGCGATAAATGCTCCACGTACTCCCCTTTCTCAATCTTCTCCCAGACCTCAGTCTTCAGATGAGCCCCCAAAGGACCTGAGAAAGCCAAAAAAGAGCCCCTCTGGGCCACGTCCGCCACGGGACCCACCCCCACACCAGTGATGTACACAGCCCCCACTAAAGAAGATTCCCCGACCTGAGACAAGCACTCCTCCCGATGAGCCCCGTTACCCACCTGGGAAAAAAACACCAACCCTGGGACCGACCTCCCAGGATCAACCGCCGGGTCTGCGCAAGCATCCCGGGACGTTAAACATCTAATTTAAATCCAGATGTTTTAAACATCCCTTAAAACATCTGGAGAAGGGGTGCGAACCCCCACACCCCCACATATAATTTAAATCCAGATGTTTTAAACATCCCTTAAAACATCTGGAGAAGGGGTGCGAACCCCCACACCCCAGCTTTACATTGGCCATCGTTAAACGGCCAAAAAACTCCTTTTTTGTTAACCGTCGCTTGGCCTGAGACAAGCACTCCTCCCGATCAGCCTGCTACCCACCTGGGAAAAAAACACTGACCCTGGGACCGACCTCCATGCCCCCACCTCCCAGGATCAAGCGCCGGTTCTGCGCAAACATCCCAGGATGATAGCAAATCCCTCACTTCACTTAAAACCTTAACTAAGTCCCCAGATGCCCAACAGCACTCACCTCCACCTCCTGAAGCCCGACTCCCTGGTCCACCGATGTACTCCGACAACTGAAGCTCCGTCTGCCTCTCCAAGATCCTTCGACCCGGATCACCACGAATCTCACCAGCGGTGTCCATCCCCGCTGAGCGACCACCCTGCGGCATAGATGATAAAGTCTCCCGACCATACACCGAAGACCTCCTCCTTGATTCCACTCCAACAGCATGTTCCGGACGGCGCCGAACAGTCGAACCTCCAGAGCTGCGCCTGTTCGATCCACCCATGGAACGACTTCCACAATCCACCCGACTCCTCTCCCTGCTGACCGTCCTCGTCCTCGACCTCCGGTATCTGTCCTCAGTTACCGATTGGCTCACCGGTCTGGTCCCCACCTCTATCCTACGGGCAAACGAGAGGACATCAAACAAACGGTCATCCTGCGCGCGGCCACTCCCCAAACCCGCAAGTCCCCTAGAAGGGGCCCCGGCCGTAGCCTCAGGATCCCACCCATCCTCATCCATGCGACTTACTACCACAGCTGGTGCAGGTACTTCAGGTGGCCGATCGCCACCCCCACCAGCCACTCCGTCGCAAGCAGCCAGGCTACCCCTCACCGCGAGAGGTCGGACTGGGCCCTCCCTGGCAGTCACAGCAACCACTTGCCTGTTTCAGATGGGCGACGTGCCACTCCTCACAGGACCCCGTCTGGATGCAGGCCGTGACTCCGGCCGCACCTCACTTCCTGCCGTTCTCCGTCTCCACCTGTCAGCCCACCGCTCTGGGCTCCCACTCCTGCGCCTCCTGGTAGGTCTCACGGGGCTGGGGCTCAAACCAACAGGCGGACTGGAAATCCTCACCGGCCTCCCAGAATCCACTGCAGCCGACCTCATCCCAGACACCTGCATCGCCAGCCAGTCCGGCCCACGATCCTCCGCCAATGCCCGCACACACACCATAAATTCTTCCACCGACATCCTTAGAACAGCAAACGCTCCTTCAGCTTCCCTTCGTTCGGCTCTTCTGCCGAACTCCGCATCTTGGTGCATGCACAGTGTCTCCCCACCCGGTCAAGCCGCTCCTCCCCCAATGTGCCACAGCTCCGTAACTCCCATTACAATTGGGGAAGTGAAACAAGTAAGAAAAATAATCAAAACAAATGTGCTAAAAATGAGACAAAAGGAGAGGGATCCCTGCCCATAACAGCTTACAATCTAAATAGAACAGCGTGATTGAAACAATAGGTACACAATGCTAATTTTTGTCCAGAGACCTGCTCCAGAACATAAACGAGGCTGTATGAACCCATCACCCAGCCAGTATCTGAGCCAACACGGATATAAAGTGCAGTTGAGAACAGGGTGGAGTAGAGATTATTGTGACCTGGTTGTGTGTGGGCCATTGACTATGGTTTTATGGCATAGGACGCCTTAAAATAACGAGTTCTCATAGCACGCTTAAAAATGGAAATGTTAGGAGCAAGTCTAATAGTCCAAAGCAATGAGTTACACAATGGGTGTGAGAACGAGAAAAGTCCTGTAAATGGGAGTGAGGGCGTATAAGGGAAGACGGTAGCCGTAGTTTTTTGGCTGAGCGAAGAGCATGAGGGGGTTAGTAGATGAAGGTGAGAGCAGAGATTGCAGCATTGAGGAGAGATTTGTAGACGTGCAAGAGAAACTTGAATTTAATTCTACAAGAAACAGGTAATAAAAGACAGAAAGAAAGCAGAGGCGTTAGTATAACTTCTAGACAGAAAGATCAACTTGGCTGCTGCAATCATGGAGGATTGTTTGTTTAGTGGAATGTCAATTAGTAGTGAGTTATAGTAGTCCAGGTGAGAAATGATTAGAGCCGGGATTCGTGTCTTCAGCGTCAGTAGTGAAGTAGAGTCGGATACCAGAGGTGACAGGATTTATCAATGGATCGATTGTGAGGAAGGAAGGACAGATCAGAGTCAGGTATAACTCCATCCGGTTTAGGTGAAGAAATGATGTAGGAAACAGAAGAAACTCAGTTAAAGAAAAATTTAATTTAAGATCTAGAGATGACATATTTATTGCAGGAAAATCCTTTTAAAGAACATCTGTCAGCTTTCCTCAGATGCCTGTTTTGGGAAAAACATGCATTGCCCACAAAATAAAAATTTTGAAATGTTGTACCACTTATTAAAATCAATAGGCTGTCTGTCTAAAGCATGGACAGGCTGGGATCTCCAGAGATAGAGTTTCCATTATCTGCTCTGGCTGTAAGATGAGGGTCCTGAACCGGGAACCCCACTGACATTTTCACTTCCATCTTTGTTGATCCCCCACTCTTTGATTGTTGCTGTAAGGCTCTGTTCACACTGGTTTCATGGCTTCTGTTTATAAAAGAAGCAATGACGCTGCGCCGGAATCGGCGTATGATGGATCCTAACATCGACACCATTGACTCATAATCGAGTTCATTGGTGTTTTAATGAGGTTTACATCATTTTGACAGCAAGAAAAAGATGTAGACTGTGAATAGCAATGTGAACAGACAATAATCGATTAATTACAGAAAATATACGAACTGCATCTTTGTATAGTTGTGATAATCTTACTGCAATATAATCATCCTCTGCTACAGGGGCGTAACTAGGAAAGACTGAGCCCCATAGCAAACTTTTGACTGGTGCCCCACCTCCCCTGGGTGTCACACAAACCCCCCTTGTAGATAGTGCCTTTTTTACAGCCCCCCACCTGTAGATAACGCCATACAGCCCCCCTGTAGATAACCTCATACAGCCCCCTCTGTAGATAACGCCATACAGCCCCCTCTGTAGAGAACGCCATACAGCCCCCCCTGTAGAGAACGCCATACAGCCCCCCTGTAGATAACGCCATACATCCCCCCCTGTAGATAACGCCATAAATCCCCCTGTAGATAACGCCATACAGCCCCCTTTGTAGATATCTACAGAGGGGGCCATATAGCGTTATCTACAAAGGGGTCTGTATGGCGTTCTCTACAGTGGGGACTCTGTATGGCGTTATCTACAGTGGGGACTGTATGGCGTTATCTACAGGGGGGGATGTATGGGGTTCTCTACAGTGTGGGCTGTATGGCATTCTCTACAGTGGGGGCTGTATGGCGTTCTCTACAGTGGGGACTCTGTATGGCGTTATCTACAGTGGGGATGTATGGCGTTATCTACAGGGGGGGATGTATGGCATTATCTACAGGGGGGCTGTATGGCGTTATCTACAGGGGGGTCTGTATGGCGTTATCTACAGGTGGGGTTCTGTATGGCGTTATCTACAGGGGGGTCTGCATGGCATTATCTACAGAGGGGGCTGTATGGCGTTATCTACAGAGGGGGCTGTATGGCATTATCTACAGAGGGGACTGTATGGCGTTATCTACAGAGGGGGCTGTATGGCGTTCCCTACAGGGGCGCTGTATGGCGTTCCCTACAGTGGGGGCTGTATGGCGTTATCTACAAAGGGGGCTGTATGGCGTTCTCTACAGTGGGGACTCTGTATGGCGTTCTCTACAGTGGGGACTCTGTATGGCGTTATCTACAGGGGGGTCTGTATGGCGTTATCTACAGAGGGGGCTGTATAGCGTTATCTACAGAGGGGGCTGTATGGCGTTATCTACAGGGGGCTGTATGGCGTTATCTACAGGGGGGCTGTATGGCGTTCTCTACAGTGGGGGCTGTATGGCGTTATCTACAGAGGGGGCTGTATGGCGTTATCTACAGAGGGGGCTGTATGGCGTTCCCTACAGGGGGCTGTATGGCGTTCCCTACAGTGGGGGCTGTATGGCGTTATCTACAAAGGGGGCTGTATGGCGTTCTCTACAGTGGGGACTCTGTATGGCGTTCTCTACAGTGGGGACTCTGGTGTTATCTACAGGGGGGTCTGTATGGCGTTATCTACAGAGGGGGCTGTATGGCGTTATCTACAGAGGGGGCTGTATGGCGTTATCTACAGAGGGGGCTGTATGGCGTTATCTACAGGGGGGGGGCTGTATGGCGTTCCCTACAGGGGGGGCTGTATGGCATTCTCTACAGAAGGGGCTGTATGGCGTTATCTACAGGGGGCTGTATGGCGTTATCTACAGGGGGGCTGTATGGCGTTCCCTACAGGTTGGGCTGTATGGCGTTATCTACAGAGGGGGCTGTATGGCATTATCTACAGAAGGGGCTGTATGGCGTTATCTACAGGGGGCTGTATGGCGTTATCTACAGGGGGGCTGTATGGCGTTCCCTACAGGTTGGGCTGTATGGCGTTATCTACAGAGGGGGCTGTATGGCGTTCCCTACAGGGGGCTGTATGGCGTTCCCTACAGTGGGGGCTGTATGGCGTTATCTACAAAGGGGGCTGTATGGCGTTCTCTACAGTGGGGACTCTGTATGGCGTTCTCTACAGTGGGGACTCTGGTGTTATCTACAGGGGGGTCTGTATGGCGTTATCTACAGAGGGGGCTGTATGGCGTTATCTACAGAGGGGGCTGTATGGCGTTATCTACAGAGGGGGCTGTATGGCGTTATCTACAGGGGGGGGCTGTATGGCGTTCCCTACAGGGGGGGCTGTATGGCATTCTCTACAGAAGGGGCTGTATGGCGTTATCTACAGGGGGCTGTATGGCGTTATCTACAGGGGGGCTGTATGGCGTTCCCTACAGGTTGGGCTGTATGGCGTTATCTACAGAGGGGGCTGTATGGCATTATCTACAGAGGGGACTGTATGGCGTTATCTACAGAGGGGGCTGTATGGCGTTCCCTACAGGGGCGCTGTATGGCGTTCCCTACAGTGGGGGCTGTATGGCGTTATCTACAAAGGGGGCTGTATGGCGTTCTCTACAGTGGGGACTCTGTATGGCGTTCTCTACAGTGGGGACTCTGTATGGCGTTATCTACAGGGGGTCTGTATGGCGTTATCTACAGAGGGGGCTGTATAGCGTTATCTACAGAGGGGGCTGTATGGCGTTATCTACAGGGGGCTGTATGGCGTTATCTACAGGGGGGCTGTATGGCGTTCTCTACAGTGGGGGCTGTATGGCGTTCTCTACAGTGGGGACTCTGTATGGCGTTATCTACAGAGGGGGCTGTATGGCGTTCCCTACAGGGGGCTGTATGGCGTTCCCTACAGTGGGGGCTGTATGGTGTTATCTACAAAGGGGGCTGTATGGCGTTCTCTACAGTGGGGACTCTGTATGGCGTTCTCTACAGTGGGGACTCTGGTGTTATCTACAGGGGGGGTCTGTATGGTGTTATCTACGGAGGGGGCTGTATGGCGTTATCTACAAAGGGGGCTGTATGGCGTTCTCTACAGTGGGGACTCTGTATGGCGTTCTCTACAGTGGGGACTCTGGTGTTATCTACAGGGGGGTCTGTATGGCGTTATCTACAGAGGGGGCTGTATGGCGTTCCCTACAGGGGGCTGTATGGCGTTCCCTACAGTGGGGGCTGTATGGCGTTATCTACAGAGGGGGCTGTATGGCGTTATCTACAGGGGGGGGGCTGTATGGCGTTCCCTACAGGGGGGGCTGTATGGCATTCTCTACAGAAGGGGCTGTATGGCGTTATCTACAGGGGGCTGTATGGCGTTATCTACAGGGGGGCTGTATGGCGTTCCCTACAGGTTGCGCTGTATGGCGTTATCTACAGAGGGGGCTGTATGGCATTATCTACAGAGGGGACTGTATGGCGTTATCTACAGAGGGGGCTGTATGGCGTTCCCTACAGGGGCGCTGTATGGCGTTCCCTACAGTGGGGGCTGTATGGCGTTATCTACAAAGGGGGCTGTATGGCGTTCTCTACAGTGGGGACTCTGTATGGCGTTCTCTACAGTGGGGACTCTGTATGGCGTTATCTACAGGGGGTCTGTATGGCGTTATCTACAGAGGGGGCTGTATAGCGTTATCTACAGAGGGGGCTGTATGGCGTTATCTACAGGGGGCTGTATGGCGTTATCTACAGGGGGGCTGTATGGCGTTCTCTACAGTGGGGGCTGTATGGCGTTCTCTACAGTGGGGACTCTGTATGGCGTTATCTACAGAGGGGGCTGTATGGCGTTCCCTACAGTGGGGGCTGTATGGTGTTATCTACAAAGGGGGCTGTATGGCGTTCTCTACAGTGGGGACTCTGTATGGCGTTCTCTACAGTGGGGACTCTGGTGTTATCTACAGGGGGGGTCTGTATGGTGTTATCTACGGAGGGGGCTGTATGGCGTTATCTACAGAGGGGGCTGTATGGCGTTATCTACAGAGGGGGCTGTATGGCGTTATCTACAGGGGGGCTGTATGGCGTTCCCTACAGGGGGGGCTGTATGGCATTCTCTACAGAAGGGGCTGTATGGCGTTATCTACAGGGGGCTGTATGGCGTTATCTACAGGGGGGCTGTATGGCGTTCCCTACAGGTTGGGCTGTATGGCGTTATCTACAGAGGGGGCTGTATGGCGCTAACGCCATACATCACCCCCTGTAGCGAATGCCATACAGGCCCCTGTAGAGAACGCCTTACAGCCCCCCTGTAGAGAACGCCATACAGCCCCCCCCCCTGTAGGGAAGGCCATACTGCCCCCCCTGTAGGGAACGCCATACAGCCCCCCCTGTAGGGAACGCTATACAGCGTCCCCCGTCCCAAAAAAATTTGACCTACAGCGTGTCCTACAAAAGACATGTATCCCCTATCCACAGGATAGGGGATACATGTGTGATCGCTGGCAGCGATAGGGAGAACGGGGGACCGAAAGTCCCCTGAAGTTCTCCATGACTAACCTCTGACTTCCGGAGTCTGTGCAGCTCAATAAAAATGAAAGGAGCGCTGGTCACGCATGCGCACAAGCGCGACCGGTGCTCCATTCATTTCTACGGAGCTGCCGACACAGATCCCGGAAGTCCGAGGTTTGTGATGGAGAACTTTAGGGGACTTTTAGTCCCCCGTTCTCCCTATCAATGCCAGCGATCACACATGTATCCCCTATCCTGTGGATAAGGGATACATGTATTTTGTTTAATGGCAGAGCGGGGAGATACCTCCCTGCTCTGCCGTAGTGTTCAGTGGCGTCGCGCTGTAGCAGCCATAGTGGCTGCTAGCGGAGCCTCCGGCCATGGTGGGGGCCCGTGCCGGCGGGCGACATGGGTCCCCTCATGCTGCGGGCACCGTAGCAGCCGCTATGGCTGCTACGGCGGTAGTTACGCCACTGCTCTGCTATATACTGTATTGGTATAAACTACACGTCACATCACAATGTCATGTAACCAATATCAAGCTGCTACCAGATGGATAATTTAGCATCATTCCCATTCTAGATATATTTCTGACACACCTGGCGTCTCATTTCCAGAGAGGCATGTATAACCTTTTGTTCTGAGAGAAGACACTAGCTGGTAAATGAGATGTATGCCACTGTCAGCCGGTTGATGCTGCTCCGTACTGTGTACCGCTTGAATTCCAACTCATCATATTCACAGTTGTAGCTTTACAGGAGACAATAAAAAAAGTACATGCCATTAAGATCTCACAGCTAACAATCTCAGAAAGAGAATTTCTTCATGTTGCTAGGGTGTGGACTAAATAATGTATACATTAAATTAGATGCCAATCCCTGCTGCTAAATATGTTTTGTAAAGTAAATGAAGTCTGCAGTATATATCTTCCACAGCGGTGTACATAGAGCATATTTACTCAAATTACGTTGCCCACTGGTGTCATAATCTACATTCTAAAAAGCCATTGTTGAAGTGTGGTTGAAAAAAAAAGAGAACCTGCAAGAAACCCTTATATTTTAAGCCTTCGATTTTAACAAAATTTCCTCAGTGTAACCATAGGCATACAAAGAATAGAGAGCATCCCATAGCAGAATTCAAACTGGGACCCTACGTCTTGCGCAGGTTCCCACCATTACATACCCATATCAAGTGTATAAAGGGCCTAGCTCTTGTTTGCTCCCTAAATTCTTCCTATTCTTTATAGTACAGAAAGTAGCATTGCCATTCCCGAGAAGTGCCCCCTGCACATTGTTTACCTAGCTGCAACCAACTTAAGCTGCCCCGATCTTCTAGATAGATTCTTCTGACCTCAGAGCAGTTACATGGTCTGCTTCTTTAATATGTATGCCCTTTAGTTTAGCACCTAGATGTGAATTCACAAGAACCCAATTCTTTATTGCTACCTGCATACACCAATAATGCTACAGCTAGGGCTCCACAGCAACATTTGGTTGTCCGCGACATACTCAACCTCAATATTTCCTTATGAGGAAAAATGATGCCAGAAACCTGTAAAGATCATAAAAATTTCCACCATGTCAGAATTCTTGAGATTGTTGAACGACCTTCACTCCATAGGGAAAGGTTTCTCGCAAGTTGTGGCAATTCTGCGATTATACTGCGAAAGACAGGCAACAATGTTGGTGTGGTGCCATAGCCTGAATTATAGCGATTCTATATCTTGAACATGAAACTCTACTTACGTATAATAATTATATGACATCTGACATCTGACTATATTTATTATAGTGCTGAGTGCATTATAAAACCTCTATTATTAAAAGTAATAAAGACATGCCGCTAAGGTACTGTCCTATATGTTTAGGTCCTCCGCCCTGAATGATTAGACAACGAATAATCAGTGGCATAGCTATAGGGGTCGCAGTGGTTGCAAGGTCACCACACAATGGTTGTACCGTTCCTTCTTATATGCTCTACCTCCTGCTAGCCGTGCTACATCCTGTCCATCCTGATTCCTCCTCCCCTGTCTCCTCCACTCTGGTACTCTGAGGCGCCACTGGTTATTCGTCGGCTAATCAATCAGGGTGGAGCACCTAAACATATAGGACAGTACCTTAGTGGCATGTCTTTATTACTTTTAATAATGGAGGTTTTACAATTACTCAGTACTGTAATAAATATACAGATCCACATCAGGCCCTCACATTAGGCCTGTGCCGCAGCGCATATAAGGTCCTGATGCCATGCAGTGTCAGCATGTTGTATGAGACGCTGTACACAATATCCTGATGCCAGACATTGTCTGTTGTATCGTATACAACATCCTGATGCTGCCCGGCATCAGGACCTTCTCTGCGCTGCAGCACAGGTCAGACCCTGATGTGGGAGCCTGTGGGTATCCGGGGTGGATGGGCTTGGAAGACAAGCTAGGGGTGGTGAGTAAAGATCTTTTTATATTTCTGATCAGATTTATTGGTCCATGCTTTGGGGGATGGGGCTCCGCACTCTCTAGTTACACCTCTGTAAATAATTCAATGTTTGAGGAGTTTCTGGCATGCACAGTCTCTTTCAAAACATCTTGATGAGATGTAGATTGGGCCATTTGAGAACTACGCAATTTCTTTTTGGATTTACTGGTATGTTTAGGGTCATTGTAATGTTGTAAAGTCCATTGTCAGATAAGCTTGAATCTTCTGACTAGTGGTCTCACGTTATCCTTAAACACCCCCCGATACAGTTTTATGATGGTGAGCTGCCCAGGCCCTGATGCAGAAAAGCAGCCGCAAATCATGACATTTCTACCTCCATGCTTATCACTTGATATCAGGTTCTTCCGGAATGCTTTCTTTGGTTTTCGACAAACATGTCTTCTTGTACAGTAACCAAATTACTCTATCTGTGCCTTGTCCGTCCAGAACACATTGTGAACGTTTCAAGTGCTGGTGTATGTCTAGGTGTTCATGGATTACATAATTACTTATAATTGAAAAACTGTGCTATGGTCAACTTCACCATTAAATTAGATAAATATGCAATTATAGGGGCAAATATTTTTTATATCCTTTATAGAAGGTGTAGAGAGCAGTGCATCTGGGAATTGGGAAAGTTTGTCAAATAAATGTTGAGAGATATTGTACTTTGTACCTTACCTGGTAGATTAGAAATGGTAAGACAGAGTTAAATCTACTCTGTAACATGGTATGTCATTCTTGCCTGGAGGGAGACTTCCAAAAACACATTTATAGATGAAAAATCTAGGGGAAAAAATATATATTTTATGTAAATTGTCCCACTAAATCTTTCAAAGAAAAAAAAATTCTTCCCTTTGCCTAGTTTCAGCCATCTGGCAGACAAAGCGAACAATGAGCGCATTATGTACTAAATGGTGATGGATTGGATAGGTTGTGAGAGATTGGAAGGACAGAGAAAGTCTAATTTTCTTGGTCAGTGAACTTTGCACACAGTATTAGAGACACAGCAGATAATCTATTACTGCTCAGTTCTCTGATCTACTTGCTGTACTGAGCCAGAAGTTCTCAGAAATATATAATTTGTTCTTCAAATAAAAATTTTGCCGAGGTTTTATAAAGTGTGTGCTATTAATATAATAAGAAAAAAAAAGCTTATTAGTTAAGCAGGAATGAAACACAGTTGAATTACTGGCACAATATTATGTGTCCCGTGTTGGTGGACTTTCGGATCTGGCAGCTATTGCAAAATCTGTAACAGTATCAAATATACTATGTCTATCCAAGCCAGAAGAGCAGGTAAACAGAGAAGCAAGTTTGGACTGTTTTAGTAGATTTATTAATGCTAGTATTGTAGGTGCCCAAATGTCGAGTAGCTAGCGCTTACTGGGAAATTTCAACTGCATAACAAAAGTTTTCCTACATTTCTTCTTCTACATAAAAATTCCCCAACCTTTACCCTTCTATACAAAAAGCCTCCTAAATGTGCCCCTATGTATAATTTGTAACTGATGTTTGTTGTAAAATCAGGTAATAGAGGACTAAAAATTCTGCAAAAGCCTTAGCTTATCATGTCAATGTCTCCCAATCTGGTGGACCCGGCTTGTCTTGTATTATATGGCCAGTCATTACTTTGAATAGCGCCCATGTAATGTTCCCGTTTTCTGTGCAGTGGCCAGTGCAGAGTTAATGTTTGCCTGACATCAAATTCACCCAGCAATAACAGCTGATCACCAAAGGGTTTTAAAGCCGGACCCAGGGTGATCAACTCATCAGCTTTATTTAAAAAAGGGATTGTCATAGTGAGATAACCCCTTTAATTTGAATTACCAGAAGAGCTTGTTAAAAGCCACTTTTTTAAATATGTTTGTTGATTTATTACATGATGAAGATACAGGCCTCCTAAAGGGTAACTAAACGTTCAATAGACTTCTGACATGTCATAGTGACATGTCAGAAGTTTTGCTTGGTGGGGGTCCGAGCTAAAACTAAGTGGAGTACAGGCTCAATAGAAAGTCTATGAGCCCGTACTCCGATACATCGGCTTTCCGAAAAAAACAAAACTGAAACGAAGCGGCTCAGCGCTCACACAAGCACTTCTCCTGCTTCGCTTTAGTGATGGTGGGGGTCCCAGAGCTCGGACCCCCACCAATCAAAATTTCTGACATATTACTATGACATGTCAGAAGTTTGTTGAACGTTTAGTTACCCTTTAAGACAAAACGTCCTGTTCCTCTATAGTAGCAGCTTAGTGTTGTTAAAGGGACCAGAAGCCTCACGACAACCAATCATAATTTGCCTTTTAGCTTACCAGCAAAAGTAAAAAATTTAAGAAAATATGGGTTATGAGGGCCAGTGTCTTTATGGTAACACGTAGCTGCCTGAACACAAGAGTGGGAAGTGTTGTCGTAGGGGCGCTCGCAGGTGGCATGAATCTTGTATTTTTACAATACACTGAAGAGGTTCTGTTTAAAGTCTATTATTTCTCCTTTACAATACTGAATTAATGAGATGTCGAAGCTTCAAAGTCTGTCTGTTGTAGTGGGTGATCCTATTACTAAGTTAATTAATATTATATTGTATTTAACGTAATAATGAAATCTTTCTCCACTACAGAACTCGGCTGTGATTGACAAGTATTCATGACATGACAAAATGGTAATGGATACATACATGCATCCTCCTGTCCCTGTGTTTATTGACTTTCTAAAGATAAAGGAAAAAAATGTAAAAAATATATTCTTGTAGATTTCCATTGGAATGAAAGAAACATACATTAAGACATATGGCCCCAGAACAGAAGACTGATGTACTTTCCTTACATCTTCTGGACATGCTTGGCTGAGCACCACAACTTCTCTGCACATTAGCCTTTATAGCTTGAAGTGAATGCTAAATAAAAACAAGAGGCCCATGCGTTATGAATGTGTGATGTTCTAAACACTGTGAGGGGGTTTCTAATCTAATGTGACCCTGTAAATAGAGACAGGTGTCCAAATTCATTAGTGTCAGCATTTTACCGTTATAGGGCAGCTGCCAAATTAATTAACATTTTATGATGCAATAATGATTAAATATAGCCATGCTACGTATAACAGACAAATGGACAGATATAGAAACACTGAGACGAAATGTCCTTAAAATGAATGTCCACCATTTAACACCATGTAAATTTTAGGTTTAGCATTCTGTGCTGAAAAAATTGTTAATTTATCATAATAGCGGTAAAAGCTCTATTTTTCCGATACGGAGCTTTAAATTTCTTGCATAAACATAGAGTTAAATGCTAAAATTCTCGATGCATCCAGCAACTATTAGAGGGAGCTTAGGAGGTTACAGCATACTGTGTTATTAGTGAGTTCAATGTATCCATCCCTTTATGCACCAGGATGTGCGGCTGCGTCCTGGTGCAGGGGTTGAAGTATTGAGCGGGCTCATGCGTTGCGGGTGTCTGCTGTGTATTACAGCGGACACCCTGCACTTAGGCCTCGTTCACACGAGCATGTGCGTTTTGCGCACACAAAAAACGCTGCGTTTTGCGTGCGCAAAAGGCACTTAACAGCTCCGTGTGTCATCACCATATGATGCGCGGCTGCGTGATTTTCGCGCAGCCGCCATCATTATGACACTCCGTTTGGATGTTTGTAAACAGAAAAGCACGTGGTGCTTTTCTGTTTACATTCATCCTTTTCACTGCTGTTGCGCAAAGCACGCTGTTCACACGGAAGTGCTTCCGTGTGACATGCATGGTTTTCACGCACCCATTGACTTCAATGGGTGCGTGATGCGCGAACAGCGCACAAATATAGAACAGGTCGTGAGTTTTTTGCAACGGACTCACGTTGCACAAAATTCACGGACTGTCTGCACGGCCCCATAGACTATTATAGGTCCGTACGACACGCGTGAAAATCACGCGCGTCGCACGGACGAATAACACGCTCGTGTAAACAAGCCCTAACTGCCAGGAACAGCGATCACTCTGTTTATGGCCGTTTAACCAGTCAGATGGCATGGTCAATAGCGACCGCAGCATCTAAGTCGTTAGAAAGAGGGGGCGGCCCCGTCCGACAGCCCATTGTCGTCGTCCCCGTGACGCCATCGCGGTGTGCCGATGGTTGTCATGGCAGCCTGGGGTCCTAATGAAGGTCCCCTGGTATGCCTTCTTTCTGCTCCTGTTAAGTCCTGCCTCTTGCATGACTTAACAAAAGCCTGTAAAAATGACAATGCACTGCAATACATTAGTATTGCACTGTATTGTACCAGCGAACTGGCAATCGATGGTTCAAGTCCACTAAGGGGACTAATGAAAAGTGTAAAAAATTATTAAATTATGTTTTCAGTCGTGTTAAAATGAAAAAAGTACCCTTTTCCCATTTTTTTTATCCTAAAGTAATGTTAAAAAAATAAAAGTTAACACAACTAGTATCGCCGAGGCCATAAGGGCATGTTCAGACGTGGCGGAATTCTGCAGACACTGTCCGCATCAATGCCACACATAATCTGTGTTGCAGATTCCGTTGCGGATTTGGCTAAAATGTTAAGTAAAATGCTGCGGATTTGTCGTTGCGGATTCAGGTGCAGATCAGACCCTGCTCTCTTTCAAACATTCCATCCCAGTCTGGGTATAGACCTCGACACACATAGGTCCAGCCAGAATGATGAAATACCCTGTTCCTGAAAGCAATCCGCAACGAAACACACATTACATCTACGGATATCATTGCGTAATTTTGAAACTCCATTGAAGTCAATGGAGAAATTCCGCAACAAGTACGCATCAAGTCCGCAACAGACAGTGTATGCTGCGGACAGAAAATTCGGCACCGCAGCCTATGGTCCGCAGCGGAGTTTTCCGCAACGTCTGCACGAAGATAACTAAAAAGGTGTGGAAACCAATGGACAAACTGTCTGCTACGGGTTTCCACTGCCGACTGTCCGCAGCGGAATTCCACAGCAATTCCGCCACGTCTGAACGTGCCCTAAAAGTCCGAACTATTACAATATAACGTTATTTAAGCTGCTCGGTGAGGGCCGTAAAAAAACAATTAAAACCACACAAATTGCTGTTTTTTGGTCACATTAGCTCCCCCCAAAAAATAGAATAAAAAGTGAACAAGGCTCAGAGAGAGATCCCAAGAGGTTCGTCGAGAGAGAAGGCTTCCTAGTTTGGCTTCCAACTTCCAGCAACCCCTCTTGTCCTCATCTGCTGCTCCACCCGAGGTCCCGATGCAAGTAGATCGGCTTAGACTATCTGTCCAGGAGAAACAGCGCAGGCACACTTCTGGACTTTGTCTATATTGTGGCCTCGCTGGCCATGAAGTGCGTCTTTGTCCCCAGAAGCCAAAAAACTCCAACGCCTAGGATTGGTTGGAGAGACAACCCTGGGCGACACAGCATTTGACAGAGAACTCTCTTCCAAGCTGTCCATCCCTGTGACTATTGTCACTGGCGAGAGGTCCCATCTGGCCTCTGCCTATCTGGGCACTTCAGCCAATTTTATACGCGGAGACCTTCTTCACTTGCCCACTACCCTTCTGGAGAAGCCGTTGATCGTTGGCTCAGTAGATGGACTGCCGCTGCCCGACCCAATATTGTCTGTGACCAAACCGCTGAGGCTTCAAGTGGGAGCCCTTCATTCTGAGCTCATCTCCTTTTTTGTCCTACCCAAGGCCATCAACCCCATGCTCCTGGGTTTGCCTTGGCTCCGTCTACACGCCCCAGTCCTGGATTTGAACTCCGGAGAGGTTCTCCAGTGGGGCCCCAAGTGCCTCAACCGCTGTCTGGGGCATATCCATCCACTTCAGCCTCTAACGCATCAGTCATTGGCCGGGTTGCCCTCTTGCTACTCTCAGTTCTCGGATGTCTTCAACAAGAAGGAGGCAGAGACCTTGCCGCCACACCGAGCGTATGATTGTCCTATTGACTTGGTCCCTGATTCGTCTCCTCCTCGCGGTCGAGTATACCCTCTCGCCTTACCTGAGAACCAGTCGATGTCTGCCTATATCAAGGAGAATTTAATGAGGGGCTTCATACGCAAATCCTCATCCCCGGCCGGGCCGGTTTTTTCTTTGTTAAAAAGAAAGACGGATCCCTCCGACCCTGCATTGACTACCGGGGTCTCAACCAGATCACGGTAAAGAACAGATACCCATTGCCTTTAATCTCTGAACTGTTTGATCGCATACGGGGAGCATAGAATTTTTCCAAACTAGACCTGCGGGGGGCCTACAATATAATCCGGATTCGTCAGGGTGACGAATGGAAGACGGCATTTAATACACGTGATGGGCACTATGAATACCTGGTTATACCCTTTTTGCCTGTGTAAGGCCCCCGCAGTCTTTCAACAGTTTGTCAATTACATCTTCCGTGATCTCCTCTATGTCTGTGTTGTGGTGTATCTCGATGACATTTTTACTTTTTCCCCAGATCCAGCGACTCATCAGAGACATGTTCGCCAAGTTTTGCTTCGATTAAGGGAGAATCACCTATATGCCAAGCTGGAGAAGTGCGTGTTTGAGAGAAAGTCTCTACCCTTCCTGAGCTATATCATCTCCGATCAGGGCCTCAAAATGGATCCTGAGAAGGTAAAGCCTGTCTTGGAATGGCCACGCCCTCAAGGCTTAAGGGCCACACAGCGCTTTCTTGGATTCGCCAACTTCTACCTGCTGTTCATCCCCAACTTCTCCTCACTGACAGCTTCCATCTCTACCCTCACCAAAAAGGGCATGAACGCCAAGGTGTGGACTCCAGAAGCAGAGGCCGGCGCTCAAGAGTTTAAAGAAGGCCTTCACGTCAGCCTCAATCCTTCAACATCCTGATGTGTCCCCACAGTTTTTGTTGGAGGTGGACGTCTCTTCTGTTGGTGCTGGCGCACTTCTGTTCCAGAGAGGCTCCAAAGGCAAGACTGTGGTATGTAGCTACTATTCTAAGCTTTTTTATCCCGCAGAGCGCAACTACTCGATTGGGGTTCGGGAGTTAATGGCCATCAAGCTATTTCTGCAGGAGTGGAGACACCTACTAGAGGGCGCAGTTCATTCAATCCTGGTCTTCAAGAACCTCACCTATCTCCAGACGGCCCAACAGCTGAACCCTTGTTTGGCCAGGTGGTCGCTGTTCTTCGCTCGGTTCCAGTTTGAGCTCCAATACCGCCCTGCCGACAAGAATGTGAGGGCCGATGCCTTGTCTAGGTCGTTTGAGACAGAAGACACTGTGGAGTCCCCACAGAATATCATTGGCCCTTCCTGCATCATCTCTGTCAACCCTCTGCAAGTTAGAGACATTCCCCCAGGGAGGACCTTTGTGCGTCTGGCAGACAGAGGAAGAATCCTTTGCTTCAGTTCCAAGCTGGCAGGTCACGCGGGTGCCCGTAAAACACAAGACCTAATTGCCCGTCAGTTCTGGTAGCCCACGCTGCCCAAAGGCGTCACAGATTTTGTCTCCTCCTGCACGGTGTGCGCAGCAAATAAAGTTGCCCACTCCAGACCAGCTGGTCTGCTCCAGCCACTGCCTGTGCCCGATGCCCCCTGGTGACATATTGCTATGGACTTTGTCACGGACCTGCCAATTATGCATAGTTTATTTATTTTTTTCTAATAATAAAGGACTTTATATGAGGAAAAAGGCAATTTTTTTATTTTATTATTTTGAAATTTACTGTTTTACTTTTGTACATTTTTTTGTAACGTTTTTTTTTTAGTCCCACTAGGGACTTGAAGATCCAATTGTTGGATCGTTGTTCTAATACCATGCAATACTTATTTATTGCAGGGTATTATACCTATCAGCTTCAGGCCTCATTTACACGAGCGTGTGCGTTTTGCGCGCGAAAAACACGCTGCGTATTGCGCGCTTTGCCATTGCGTTTTGCATGCGTATACGCAGCGTTGTTGCGTTTTTAACGCGCGCACGACCAGCTTTTAAAACGTGCGTAAAAAAGAGGTAGTTAATGCGAGGCCAGCCTACAAATAGGCCTGCTGGCCCAACCCCTGCTTGCTGTGAAAACAGGTTTGGCGCCTTAATTGCATCCTCTGCAGAAACCCCAGTGTGTGTTTCTCCATTTGAGTCGTTTTTGGATTTGCAAGGCACAGTTATGCCTTCTCAGTCGCTGGCAAGTGTGCTTCTTGCGTGGATGACCTTGCGTCGTTTTGGGGACCACCGACCCATGCTGCAGCACCAGACGCGTGGAAGATGTCGCATTTGGGTTCATCCACTTGTGGCCCAACGAACCTCCAAAGGGCATTTTCATACTCTGTATGAGGACATACGTCGGCACCCCAAAAAATTTAGAGCGTTCTGCCGCATGTCTGTGGCCACATTTGATCTTCTGCTTGAGCAGACTCGCCCTGGCATCACCTACCAGAATACCAACATGAGACGCTGCATTTCCCCTGAGGAACGTCTGCTTGTGACCTTGAGGTATGTGTGCACTTGCAATTATACTTAGTCAATGAAGCAGTCAGTTTTACCAGCCCCCCCTAACATGTGTTGTGGCTTTTTTTTTCTCTTGGCTTTCTTGATTTCTGGCCACAGGCAATAGTTATCATTTGTTACGTTTCGAATTTCTTTTGGGAGTGACCACCATTTCGTTCATTGTCACATCCACCTGTGTCGTGCTGTGGCAGAGCTTAAAGACCACGGTCATGCCTCAGCCCACGACAGAACAGTGGCTTAGAATTTCGGAGGGATTTCTTAGATCAACTCAATTTCCAAACTGTATTGGGGCCCTAGACGGCAAACACATTCGGGTGAAGAAGCCCCCACGCAGTGGCTCGCGATACTATAACTACAAACTGTTTTTTTCTATGGTATTGTTGGCCTTGGCGGACACAAATTATTGTTTCACTATTGTTGACATCGGCTCGTATGGAAGCTTTTGCAGATGCCCGCATATTCCGTTCATCAAGAATGGGGAAGTGACTCGTGAATAATCGACTGGCGGTGCCAGAACCTTCCATCCTCCCTGGCTCCAGCGGACCCCCAATCCCATATGTCATCGTGGCGGATGAGGGGTTTGCCCTGACAAGGCAAGTCATGCGGCCTTTTGCAAGAAGGGGCTTGGATGAGCGTCGCCGCATGTTCAATCTCCGCCTAGGCCACACTCGTAGATGTGTGGAATGTGCCTTTGGCATTATGTCGAACAGGTGGCGGGTCTTTCTGTCGACAATGCAATTTTCCATGCAGAATGTGACACGTGTTATACAAGCGTGTGTAGTTCTGCATAACTTCTGCCGCATTAATGATGCAAGCTTTGATGCAGAATATATCCAAACACATGCAGCCACCAGCGACACTGTCCCGGCTATTCCTCTCGGCCGATCTCTCACATCCGGACTTCGAGTGCGGGATACTTTGGCGGCATATTTTGAGAGCCCATCAGGAGTTGCACCATGGGGGCGTAATGACATTTGAAGGGTTGGCTATTTTTTTGAGGTTTCAGGACACAGGTCACAAGTGGCCAGTGTTTGTTGTTTTCGGTTATGTTCGTGTAGGGTTAGGGACTCGCAATACATGAGGACCCTTGACGTGGGTTGCGAGCTTACATCTGTGGGGGTTTGATCAGGACATTTGCCATTGGGGAACATGTTTTCATGAGATTGAATGATGGTCGGCCAAAAGTTAGGCTACTCCAAGTGCGACCGTCCTTAGTGTGCCTAGAGTCACATGACAGCACCCAAACTATACCTCATAACACGTGTGCATGAATTTGGGCCAAAGCCCAGCAGTGTGTGAGTGTATAGTATAAATAAATGTGGGGCAAACAGTGTGTGGTGGGGTGTGAAATGAAAACACCACGCAATTGAAACAATGAACATCCTGGTTTATCTGTTTGGTCTTCACAGAATATAAACCTGGTGTGCAAATAAACACAACAATGCATCAAAAATACACAAACACCAACATGGTGGAAACAAGACAGAGGGCCGAGTTTCCAGCCCTTCCAAACTCGTGCTGGAAAGGGGCAGCACACCAACACGTTCAGAGGTGCTGGCAGTGGTGGCCCGGGGATGAGTAAGCGGGCATTTCAGCACCACTATGGTGGCCATGGAGCTGCGGAGGATGTTCCTCTCCAGCATAGTGGTGCTGATGATGCCCCTGGTAAGTTGGGGCAGGGAAAGGGGGAGCCATAGGTCGCATATAGGGGTGAGGCCGTGCGATCATGGTGGGTGGGTGATATGGGGCGGGCAAATTTGGCGTGGTGCCTGGCAGGGCAAATCCGCGCCACTGCTCGATTGCCGTGAAGCAGTGGTGCGGATTGTGGGGGGGTGTGGAGGAGTCAATTAAAGTAATGATGGCCGCGTGTAGGCGGGCCACCCGATCCTCAGGGACCCTCCTTAGCAGGGGTACTATCCCCCGTGCGAAAAAGTCCTGCCTGTCCTCGTCCGCGGCTCGCCTCAGGTACTCTAGTACGTGCGTATCCACCTGTCCGCCGGCGGTTGGCTGTTGAGCACGGTGGCGGCGAGTTGTGGGTCGCGGGGGGCGCACCTCAGGTGGAGAGGCGACGGCACGGGCAGACTCTACAGGGGCGGGGTCCAGGGGTGTAGGCTCCGGGCTAATGGGCAGCGCATGTCCAGCGGGAGGTTGCAGCTGTGACTCGGCCAAGTCTGTGTCCTCCGTACTGTCCTCCAAATTGTCGGTGGTTCTGGAATGGGAAAACAGCGTCAGAACATAATAGAGATCATTGACCAAAACAACACGATGGCAAACAGGACCTGGGCAAGAAAACATTAGACACATGCAAAAAAGCACAATTTCTTACGTCCACATCTCCATGATGTCCTTCAAGAACATAAGCTGCTTAAGATAAATATACGGCCGCTTACGCGAGGCACCATCTCTGCTTCTCCCTCTGTCCCCCATTTCTCTACGGAACTGGTCTCGGCAGCTCCGCCATCAGGTTTTTATATCCAGGACTGTTGGAGGACAAACAAATACATGGTCACACATTGCGACAACGCCCTAACAACTCTGCCCTAAAATAATTGAGGGGCCCTACCCTGCTAATGACATGCCACACGTTGATGCGGCAGCAACACAAAAGGTCATTTGGCCATTGAGCGGAAGACACATACAGGGCCACAGTACTTCAATAGGGATGACATTGCATCGCTTTGAAACACATGGTACTCACCCATCCTACTGCGGTCCCGGGTTCGGCCACTCTCCCATTCAGCCCCAAAAAGTGCCCGGGCTATCTCCTCCCAGGCGTCCTCCTTGGCCATGCGGTCGTGGTACGACTCCGCACGGGTGTCCCAAATAGCAGCTTTAGCCTGGACTAGGCTGATGAGGCGCTCCACTTCCAGCCCACGCGGCATGCCTGCAGATCTCTGGTTTGTGCACTTTCTACACAGACTGGCCCACTCGCAGAGAATACGCAAGCACTTCCTGGTTTGTGCTTGTTTGGTCCAGCTTTATAAACTCTTTTGCATGGACATAACAAGTGATGCGTGAAAATCGCGCATGCAACGCAGGAGCATCCGTGTGGCATGCGTGTTTTTCATGCACCCATTGACTTCAATGGGTGCGTGATGCGCGAAAAACGCACGATTTTAGAACATGTCGTGAGTTTTACGCAACGCACGCGCGCAGCGCAAAAATCACGGACTGTCTGCACTGTCCCATAGAGTAATATAGGTGCGTACGTCACGCGTGAAAAGCACGCGCGTCGCACACGCGTATATTACGCTCGTGTAAATGATGCCTCACACTGACAGGGGGCATATTAGGTATCGCCGTAATCGTCTCAAGCTGTAGAATAAGGTGAATATGTCGTATGGACATGGTAAAAACAAAACCCCCCATAAAATGGTGTAATCGCTGTTTTTTGCCCATTTCACCCCACAAATATTTTTTTCAGATTCCCAGTACATTATGTGGTACAATAAATAGTGCCATGAAAAACTACAACTTGTCCCGCAAAAAACAAGACCTCATATGGCTATGTCGACGAAAACATAGAAAAGTTATAGCTTTTGGAAGGCGGGGACGGAAAAAACAAAAATGAAAAAACTAAAATTGGCTTGGTCTTTAAGGGGATAAAAGAAAGACATGGGTCCATCAAGTTCAACCTTTCTCAGATCAATTATACATTATTTATTGCTCAATTATTTATAAGTATCAATTCCATTTGTCATTAGATAAGCTTTTAGCCCTTTTTTGAATGCTGTCATTGTATCTGCCATTACTACCTTTTTGGTTAGGGCATTCCGTAGTTTAATTGGTCTAACAGTAAAGAATCCTTTCCTATATTGATGTTTGAAATACTTATCCTCCACACATAAAGAATGTCCCCTGGTCCTTTGTACAGTTCTTGGAATTCATAAATCATGCGCCAGTTCTTCTTATTGGCCACACATATATCTAAGATACCTCTAAAGTGTCTTTTTTTCCAAGCTAAACAAGCACAATTGCTCTAGCCCCTCATTGTAAGGGTATGTTCACATGCAGTGACCAAAAACGTCTGAAAATACGAAGCTGTATGTAGAAACAGCTGAATTTCAGAAGTTTTTTTAGCAACTCACGTTTTTCGCGCCGTATTTTACGGCCGTTATTGGAGCTGTTTTTCAATGGAGTCAGTGAAAAATGGCTCCAAAAACGTCCCAAGAAGTGACATGCACTTCTTTTTCGCGGGCGTCTTTTTACACGCTGTATTTTGACAGCGACGCGTAAAATTAAGGCTCGTGGGAACAGAACACCGTAAAACCATTAAAAGCAATGGGCAGATGTTTGTAGGCGTATTAGGGGCGTTTTTTCAGGCGTAATTCGAGGCGTAAAACGCCCGAATTACTTCTGAAAACACTGCATGTGAACATACCCTAAGAGAGACCTTCCATCTCATGCCTCTGGATTCTCTCCAGTTCTCCTATGCTGTATGCGTTTGACAATATGGAGCCCAAAAGTGATTTCTATATTCGAGATGTGGTCTTACAAGGGATATATAGAGGGGCAATATTACATTGTAATCACAGGTTTTTATGTCTCTTTTTATACACTGCTAAATCGTATTTGCTTTTGTAGCTGCTGCTTGACATTAAAGAGGCTCTGTCACCAGATTATAAATGCCCTATCTCCTACATAATCTGATCGGCCCTGTAATGTAGATAACAATAGTGTTTTTTATTTTGAAAAACAATCATTTTTGAGCAAGTTATGAGCAATTTTAGATTTATGCTAATTAGTTTCTTAAAGACCAACTGGGCGTGTTTTTACTTTTGACCAAGTGGATGTTGTAAAGAAGTGTATGACGCTGACCAATCAGTGACCAATCCGTTTCATACACTTCTCATTGTTCCAGCCCAGCTTCTTTCACTGCACAATCACACTGTGCTGTGGATCATGCTGGGCTGGAACAATGAGAAGTGTATGAGGCTGATTGGTCACTGATTGGTCAGTGTCAGACACTCCTCTGTACAACGCCCAGTTGGTAAAAAGTAAAAACACGCCCAGTTGGTCTTTAAGAAACTCATTAGCATAAATCTAAAATTGCTCATAACTTGGTCAAAAATGATTGTTTTTCAAAATAAAAACCACTGTTGTTATCTACATTACAGCGCCGATCAGATTATATAGGAGATAGGGCACTTATAATCTGGTGACAGAGCCTCTTTAAGTACTGTTGCTTTCTTGTAACCAGAATAACCAGGTCCTTCTCTTGTTCTATTATTCCCAGTTTTATTCCATTTAATGCATATGCATTAATACTATTATTGCCTATGTGCATTAGGCCTTATTTACACGAACGTGTGCGTTTTGCGCGCGCAAAAAACGCTGCATTTTTGTGTGCGTTGCATTTCCGTGTGTCATGAGTGTTTGGTGCGTGGCCGCGTGATTTTCGCGCATATGGCATCCTTATGACACACGGTTTTGAGGTTTAGAAAATGAAATGAAGGAGGTGGTTTTATTTTTCCCTTCATTTCGTGAACAATTATGCGTCCGTTGCTGCGCGTGATTTTCACACACACTTTGACTTCAATGGGTGCGTGATGCGCAAAAAACGCTAAAGTATAGGACATGCTGTGAGTTTCACGCAGCGGACACACACTGCGTGAAAAACACGGAATGTCTGAATGGCCCCATTGACTTACATAGGTCTGTGCGATGTGCGTGATTTTCAGTTTGTGTAAATAAGGCTTTACTTTACATTTATCAACATTAACTAACTTTCATTCTCAACATTCTCACCCAGTATGCCAGTTTATCAGGACTATCTGTAATATTTTACAATCAAGCTGAATTTTAATTATCCTACAAAGTTTTGTATCATCACAAAAAAATGACACTTTTAATCCCATCACCAAGGTCATTAATAAGGAGATTATAAAGAGTTGGGCCTAACACATATGCTTGTGACTTTAGCCCATTTTGAGTATGTACCATCCAGTTCATGAATTGCTAACAATAAGGGTATGTGCACACACACTAATTATGTCCGTAATTGACGGACGTATTTCGGCCGCAAGTACCGGACCGAACACAGTGCAGGGAGCCGGGCTCCTAGCATCATACTTATGTACGATGCTAGGGAGTCCCTGCCTCGCTGCAGGACAACTGTCCCGTACTGTAATCATGTTTTCAGTATGGGACAGTTGTCCTGCAGCGAGGCAGGGACTCCTAGCATCGTACATAAGTATGATGCTAGGAGCCCGGCTCCCTGCACTGTGTTCGGTCCGGTACTTGCGGCCGAAATACGTCCGTCAATTACGGATGTAATTAGTGTGTGTGCACATAGCCTAATTTAAAGGGAAATATTTTTAATTTGTCTCAGGCCTGATTTACACGAGCATGTGCGTTTTGCGCACGCAAAAAACGTGGCGTTTTGCATGCGCAAAAGGCACTTAACAGCTCCGTGTGTCATCACATAGGATGTGCGGCTGCGAGATTTTCTCGCTGCCGCCATCATTATGACACTCTGTTTCGATGTTTGGAAACAGAAAAGTACGTGGTGCTTTTCTGTTTACATTCAGAGTTTGACAGCTGTTGCGCGAATCACGCAGTTCGCACGGAAGTGCTTCCGTGCGGCATGCGTGGTTTTCACGCACCCATCGACTTCAATGGGTGCGTGATGCGCGAACAGCGCACAAAGATAGAACATGTCGTGAGTTTTTTTCAGCGGACTCACGCTGTGCAAAACTCACGGACTGTCTGCATGCCCCCATAGACTAATATAGGTGCGTACGACATGCGTGAAAAGCACGCGCGTCGCACGCACGTATATCACGGTCGTGTAAACGAGGCCTTATACAGTACAATTTTCCCGACCGAATAACCAGGTCTCCAAATTATTGTTATGTTTCCAGAGACACAGATTATTATTATTATTGTAAGTTCATGTTATTGGCCTTCTAAGGTGACTTATCAGTCAATTTATGGCAGTCCTTGTACATACATTACATACAGCTATGCTCTCTGAGGGTATGTTCACACGCAGTGTTTTCAGGCGTAATTCGGGTATTTTACGTCTCGAATTATGCCTGAAAAAACACCCCTAATATGCCTACAAACATGATCTGGTGTTGGTGACCAAATTTCTATTTATTCATCAGAGATGTGTCAGACGTAATGTATAACCTACTGGAGTACAAATGTTTTATTTTAAAACAGGGTATGTTGGGAAGTTTCGTTTAAGGCTGGGTTCACACGACCTATTTTCTGGCGTAAACGAAGCGTTTTACGCCTCGAATTACGCCTGAAAACACGGCTCAAATACGTCGGCAAACATCTGCCCATTCATTTCAATGGGTTTGCCGACGTACTATGCCGACGACCTGTAATCGCTGTCAAAAGACGGCGCGCAAAATAACAGCGTTGTCAAAGAAGTGCAGGACACTTCTTGGGACGTAATTTGAGCCGTTTTTCATTGACTTCAATGAAGAATAGTTCCAAATTACGGCCGTAATTGACGCCTAGCAAAACGCGAGCACGAGCAATTACGTCTGAAAACAGCTCCGTAATTTCAGCCGTAATTGTCGTTATCGTTATCGTGTGCACATACCCTAAGTGAGTGAAAATGTTACTAGTGTCAATAGGGTTTCAGTTAACTCCAAAAATACGTGGGTCATAATTGCATTGTGAGGGTATGTTCACATGCTTAATAAAAAACTTCTGAAAATACGGAGCTGTTTTCAAGGGTAAACAGCTCTTGATTTTCTGATGTTTTTTTAACAACTCGCTTTATTCGCTGCGTTTTTCGCGGTGTTTTCCCTGCGTTTTTTACGGCCTTTTTGGAGCTGTTTTCAATAGAGTCTATGAAAAACGGCTCCAAAACGTCCCAAGAAGTGTCCTGCACTTCTTTTGACGAGCCGTCATTTTACGCGCCGTCTTTTGACAGTGATGCGTAAAATAAAGAATGTGGGAACAGAACATCGTAAAACCCATTGCAGGCAATGGGCAGATGTTTGTAGGCGTATTAGGGACGTTTTTTCAGGCGTAATTCGAGGCGTAAAATGGCCGAATTACGTTTGAAAATAGGCCGTGTGAACATACCCTGAGGCTGGGTTCAGACACCCTATTTACGGACGTAATTCGGGCGGTTTAGCCTCGAATTATGTACGAAAATACGGCTTTACGATGTTCTGTGCCGGCGGTCATTTTTTTATGCGCCGCTGTCAAAAGACGGCACGTAAAAAGACACCCGCGTCAAAGAAGTGCATGTCCCTTCTTGGGACATAATTGGAGCCGTTTTTCATTGACTCCATTGAAAAACAGCTCCAATTACGTCTGTAATGGACACTGCGAAAAACGCGAGTACGAGCAATTACGTCTGAAATTCAGGAGCTGTTTTCGCCTGAAAACAGCTCCGTAATTTCAGGCGTAATTGACGTTTCCATGTGAACATACCCTAAGGCTGGATTCACACGAACGTGGCGTTCTGCGTGCGCAAAAACCACTTGACAGCTCCGTGTGTCATCCGTGTATGATGCGCGGCTGCGTGATTTTCGCGCAGCCGCCATCATAGAGATGAGGCTAGTCGACGTCAGTCACTGTCCAGGGTGCTGAAAGAGTTAACTGATCATCAGTTAACTCTTTCAGCACCCTCGACAGTGAATGCCGATCACAATATCGAGCAACCTGTTAAAAAAAAAAAAAAAGTTTGTACTTACCGAGAACTTCCCTCCCGGCCGTTTCCTTGGTGACGCGTCCTTGGTGACGCGTCCTTGGTGACGCGACTCTCTTGACATCTGGCCCCACCTCCCTGGATGGCGCGGCAGTCCATGTGACCGCTGCAACCTGTGCTTGGCCTGTGATTGGCTGGAGCTGTCACTTGGACTGAATTGTCATCCAGGGAGGTCAGACTGGAGGAAGAAGCAGGCAGTTATCGGTAAGTCAGAACTTCTTTTTTTTTTACACGTTCATGTATATTGTGATCGGTAGTCACTGTCCAGGGTGCTGAAACAGTTTAACTCTTTCAGCTCCCTGGACAGTGACTATCTCCTGACGTCGCGAACCGGGAATTTTTTTGCCGGATTCGGTCAAAACGAGTTCGGCCGAACCCTGTGAAGTTCGGTTCGGTTCGGTTGTCCGGGTTCGCTCATCTCAAAGACACTCCGTTTGGATGTTTGTAAACAGAAAAGCACGTGGTGCTTTTCTGTTTACATTAATCCTTTTGACAGCTCTTGCGCGAATCACGCAGTTCGCACGTTAGTGCTTCCGTGCGTCATGCGTGGTTTTCACGCACCCATTGACTTCAATGGGTGTGTGATGCGTGCAAAACGCCGAAAGAACGGACATGTCGTGACTTTTTTTCAGCTGACTCACGCTGAGGAAAAATCACGGACATGTCCGCACGGCCCCATAGACACATATAGGTCCGTGCAACGCGCGTGCAAATCACGCGCGTTGCACGGACGTTTTTCCCGTTCGTCTGAATAAAGCCTAAGAGTACGAGACAATTGTTCCCCTTTCTCACACAGGTTCCTTCACTTGAGTTGATAGAGGTAAGGTTAGGTAGGAGCGAGTCTGAAAACAGTTTGTCATTTTTCATTTCTTGGCAAATAAATTGCTGGTGTGCTAATATAAATAAATCTGCCCTTAAAAAAAATGCTGTGCTAAATATTGACACCATGTTGCAGCCTTAATTGACTCCATGATTAATCATGACCACAAATATTCTTTCTTTTACTTTTTTGCTGCCAACAATATAAGGGGAGATTCACACGAACGTTGCGTTTCTGCGCGCGCAAACAACGCAGCGTTTTGCGCGCGTGTCAGCAGCGTGTGCAATGCGTTTTTTAACTATGTATGCGTGTAATACGCGCGTAAGACATGCGTTTTTCCCGCGCGTGTAAAAAACGCACTCAGCTGTTCTGTTTACGCCAGGCTTCAAAAGGGCCATGAATGCAATACCCCTGCTTCATGTGTGCACCTGTGTTAATTCATTTGTGTGCTTTGGATGCTACCCACTGTTTCTACCAGTATTTTAGGGAAGTTTGTCTGCCAGACTGCATTGATGCCACCTAGCTCTCTGGCCCGTGTGCTATTAGCATGGATGATATCCCGGAGGTTTGGGCAACGAGGTAGCCTTCTACGGCCACACCGGCGGAGATCAGGTAGGATGTGGGTTCACCCAATAGTGGCCCAACGCACCTCTAAAGGGCATTTTCATACCCTCTTTGCTGACCTCCGTCGTCACCCAGAGAAATTTCGGGCCTTTTGCCGCCTGTCTGTGCATGCCTTTGATATGCTGCTGGAGCTGGTTCGGCCTGGAATAACCTATCAGAACACAAACATGCGACGCTGTATTTCCCCCGAGGAGCGTCTCCTTCTGACGTTACGGTATGTGCAGTTTTGTGATCCAGGTTACACATTATTTTATGTCCTTAATGTCCTAACTAACATGTTTGCTTTGTGGTTTGCTTGTATGATTTCCTGTAGATTTTTGGCGACTGGCAATAGCTACCATGCCCTTCATTTTGAATTCCTAATTGGAGTCTCCACTATTTCCGGCATTGTCCCAGCAACCTGTGTGGTCCTGTGGCAGAGATTGAAGAGCAGCGTGATCCCTCAGCCTACGGCCCAACACTGGCTTCGCATAGCGCAGCAGTTTGAACGCGACACCCAATTTCCTAACTGTATTGGTGCACTCGATGGGAAGCACATCCGTGTGCAGAAACCGCCCCACTCTGGCTCTCGCTACTTCAATTACAAGCAGTATTTTTCAATAGTCTTGCTTGCCTTGTCGGACTGTAATTTCTGCTTTACCATCGTGGACATCGGGTCCTATGGCAGCTCGGCGGATGCACGCATTTTTCGCTCATCTAGAATGGCACAGCGTCTAATGTCCAACCAACTTGATGTCCCCGAGCCTAGCATCCTCCCTGGCACCAGCGGGCCACCCGTTCCTTATGTTATGGTTGCAGATGAAGGTTTTGCCCTCAGCAGACACGTAATGCGGCCATTTGCGCGGAGGGGCATGGATAACCGTAGGCGCATTTTCAATCAGCGACTATGCAGAGCACGGAAAGTCGTGGAATGTGCCTTTGGCATCATGACCAGCAAGTGGAGGGTCCTGATGACATCAATGCAATTGTCGCCGTCAAATGTCACATGCGTGATCAAAGCCTGTGTTGTGCTGCACAACTTTACCCGCATCCATGATGCCGCTCATGATGGGGAATATATGGGAACATCTGCACCCACCACGTGCTTTTCTGTTTCCGAACATCCAAACGGAGTGTCTTTGCGATGAGCGAAGCCGGACAAGCGTACCGAACTTCACCGGGTTCGGCCAAACTCGTTTTGGCCGATCCCGGCAAAAAAATTATCGGTACGCGACGTCAGGAGATAGTCACTGTCCATTGTGCTGAAAGAGTTAAACTGTTTCAGCACCATGGACAGTGACTTGCGATCCCAAAATACATTAACCTGTAAAAAAAAACCGAAGTTCTAACTTACCGATTACTCCTGTCTCCTTCCTGCAGTCCGACCTCCCGGGATGACACTTCAGTTCAAGTGACAGCTCCAGCCAATCACAGGCCAAGCACAGGCTGCAGCCAATCACAGGCTGCAGCGGTCACTTGGACTGCTGCGTCATCCAGGGAGGTGGGGCCCGATGTCAAGAGAGGCGCGTCACCAAGGACGCGTCACCAAGGACGCGTCACCAAGGCAACGGCCGGGAAGTTCTCGGTAAGTAGGAACTTTATCTTTTTTTTTTACAGGTTTTTCGCTGTTGTGTTCGGCATTCACTGTCGAGGGTGCTGAAAGATTTAGCTCTTTCAGCACCTTGGACAGTGACGGGCGTTGACAAGCCTCATCTCTATGATGTCGGCTGCGCGAAAATCACGCAGCCGCGCATCAGACACGCATGACACACGCAGCTGTCAAATGGTTTTTGCGCTCGCAAAACGCTGCGTTGTTTGCGCGCGCAAAAACGCAACGTTCGTGTGAATCTGGCCTAATAGTGAGTATTGCATAAGCCCAACAATCAAAACACAATTCATCCAAAGCATTAAATGTAATAATTATAATAACAGCCTATTCCCAATAACACTGCCGCACTGTTTACACATGGATTGTAAATGTTTAAATTGCAAAAGAAGAGAGTAACAATGCCTGGAGCATGTAAATGACCTAGATAGTAATCCAATTTAATTACCTTCTTGTATTTTCTGCACACCAATATCATTTCCCTGGCACTGTCTTAAGAAAGAAAAATACCATTAGCATTGGTGGTAATAATTTCTCTGGCACTAAGACCAAGTTCCGACGTAGCGTAAACGCTGCGGAATTCCCGCAATGGAAGTCTGTGCGGAAATTCTGCAGCATTTATAGTAGCAGAAAAGTGAATGAGATTTAAAAATCTCATGCCTATGCTGCGGAGAAAACCTGTTTTGTTCAACATTATCCCAAATGTCTTTTTGGGTTTATCTAGGTGTACCCCATTATTGGTTTCTATTTTATAAGGCCATTAGGAACCCTTACTGACTGAGAGGTCTTCAGTTCTTTGGATGCTCCTGTGGTATGTTATATGATTTCCTGGATGAGTTGCTGCACCCTTGGTGTAATTTACACACCAATATCCACTGAAGTCTTCATTATGAGAGCCACGTACCGGGCCGCAGTTATAGCGGAGTAAGGCAGCTTGACAGGGTTTAAAGATGCTCTGTCACCAGATTCTCAAATCCATATCTCCTATTGCATGTGATGCGCTGCAATGTAGATAACAGTAACGTTTTGTTTTTTTAAAACGTTCATTTTTGGCCAAGTTATGAGCTATTTTATATATATGCAAATGAGGTTTGAAATGGACAACTGGGCGTTTTTTTTCCGTTGTGTCAAACTGGGCGTCCAGCCTGGACGTCATGTGTATTCAGAATCCTGACAAGTGAAACAAAATCTCGTTTACCTCCGTAATCTCGCGAGATTTTGTTTCCCCTGATAGAAATCTCAAAGAAAAGAGTCAGAAGTGTCAGGATTCTGAATACACATGACGTCCAGGCTGGATTTAATGTGTATTCATTATCAGGACACTCGATTAACGTTAATCTCTGTGTATGCGGCTGCACATCGCTGCTGTGTAAATAAATGTAGAGGAGTGTATGATGCTGACTGGTCACTGATTGGTCAGCATCATACACGTAAACACGCCCAGTTAAAAACACAATACACGCCCAGTTGGACATAACGAAAAAAAAAACGCCCAGTTGTCCATTTCAAACCTCATTTGCATATATATAAAATAGCTCATAACTATTGGCCATAACTTGGCCAAAAATGAACGTTTTAAAAAAACAAAACGTTACTGTTATCTACATTGCAGCGTCGATCACATGCAATAGGAGATAGGGATTTGAGAATCTGGTGACAGAGCCTCTTTAAGCTAGGCTTGGTAGGTTATAAAAGGGTTAATAGAGTTTTAAGACCATCATTATTAGCAGAGAAGTGGTGTAATAAGTAGATACTTTAGGAGGTCAGGAAAAGGACAAGAGGGAGGTTACAAAGCAGGTGTCCGGTGTGTAGAGTGAGGGGAGGGGTGGACCGTGGGGGAGGGCCCTCTTCCTTTTCCCTGAATAGTGCATATAAGAGCAGACTTGAGGAGGGACAGGCATCTATTTTAGGTGACAGGATAGTGAGTTGCAGGCGGCAGCACTGGAGAATGTAGAAGCTTGGCTCCAGGATCAGGTCCAGACTATACTAGGGCATGGGTGGGGATCTGCTGCTGTCCCCCCTGTTGTTTCGCAGATGCGCTCCCGACGTTCTCAGCTGCCGGAGCTGCTTAGCCCCGAGCATACGCCTCGTATCCGGCGACACGTGGGGAGCCCCAGTAGGGACCCTCGGATTCTCGTGGCTCGGCCCCTGCTCAGTTCGCACGGCTGGTTTGTTCTGCGGGGGGGGAGGCCCCCGCAATTCTGCCTCACCCCTGGATCTTTAGTGCAGCAGTGGTTCTGGTGCGGCTGCCTCTCTTGGCGATATGCCAGTCGGGAGGGCAGCCCGGCGTGGGAGTGTTCCGGCAGCAGGAGGTACCCGTTCCCAGTGGAGGGCTGCTCACTCCCTTCCTTCCCCGGCGAGGCATCGGTCCGGGATGTCGGTGGACCTTGAGACTCCACATGCGAGCCAGTGCAGGCCTTCAGTGGAGACCAGTGTGAGAGGTGTGCGGTAGGGTGGTAGCCCCGCCCCTACTTCACCTTAGGACAGCGGTTCTGCAGAAGGCGGGCAAATGTTGGAGGATATGTTCACCCGAGGATGTGCAGCGCTGCTGTGGTGGTCGATCGGTCCAGGATGTCTGGAGGGGCGTCGAGGACAGTTGTGGCGAATGGTTTCCGTGTGCGGACATCTGCACAGATGGCGGCTGGGACTAACTTCCAGGAACGGCCGGGTGAGTGCGCTTCGGCACCGGGGTATTTGACTTCTCGGGTTGGGGTGGCGGATTCGCAGACGTGGGTGTTGTTGGAAAAACGAGTGGATTTAGTGTCACGACAGCAGCCGGGGGTAGGGGGTAGGGGTCGCGGTAGAAGCTTAGTCTCCGGCGGTGGTTTGGGGGGCTACGGGGGATCCTCTTAGGTGGGGGCGGGTATGGCTCCCATGGGTGCAGGGGGGTCTTATCGGCGGACAAGTCTATTGTTCTGGTGGAAGTTCCCACGGTAGAAGTGCCTGCGGGGGATAAGGGTATGTTCACACGCAGTGTTTTCAGACGTAATACGGGCGTTTTACGGCTCGAATTACGCCTTAAAAAACGCCCCTAATACGCCTACAAACATTTGTCCATTGCTTTCAATGGGTTTTATGGTGTTCTGTTCCCACGAGCCTTAATGTCAAAATATGGCGCGTAAAAAGACACCCGCGAAAAAGAAGTGCATGTCACTTTTTGGGACATTTTTGGAGGCGTTTTTCATTGACTCCATTGAAAAACAGCTCCAATAACGGCCATAAAATACGCCGCAAAAAACGCGAGTTGCTACAAAAACGTCTGAAAATCAGGAGCTGTCTACGCCTGAAAACAGCTCCGTATTGTCTGACGTTTTTGGTCACTGCGTGTGAACATACCCTAAGAGTAACCCGGTGGATGATGCACGCTTGGCAGACGCAGCAAAGTGGGATGTTTATGTGTTCTTTGAGGGCCATCTGGGTGCCCATCTGAAGCCGGAAACTCGGGAAAAAATGTGGAAGGACGAGTATATTGAAATTTTCCGCTGGAAATTTTTTATTTAGATAGGCGTAAACCTGATGAGAGTAAAAAGGAGCAAGAGGAGAAGTGGGGTTATCGGCTGATACCGCGTACGCTTGCGAACTGGCTACAGGCCTTTGCAATTCTGGCTAGTGTTATAGGAGAGAAGGCTGGCTACGGGGCCTGCGGCTTGAGTGTCCCGTGCTGCCAGCCGACACGCCCCCCCCATATGCCCGGGGGTGCCACTAGCAGCCGTTATGCCTGCTACAGTGGTAGCACCGCTATTATGGGGCCCGCGCTGACGAGCCTCCAACAAGTATGGGCCGGGCGACACAGGTGCTGGCCCCAGTGCTAGCGACAGCCAAATACCGGCATTAGTGCTGAATGGCCAGGCATGTTCCGTGCCCGACCACTCAGCGCCTTACAATGACGCTGATTGGCTAGCGGCATGATGACGTAATCGCGCCGCTTCCATGCTTGAAAGGTGCTGTTTGACGGGCAAGTCATTCTGCCTGCCAATCAGCATCATTGGACGATGCTCGTTCAGCTCCAGCAGATCTGCTCAGAAGAGAGCATGTCTGCATTGTCAGCGGACAGTGCGGGAACGGGATCATGTGAGTATGTAAAGTTTTTTGTTTGTTTCTCATAAAACTGTGAGTGGCATTATCTATAGTGGGGGCTCTATCTACAGGGGGATCGTCTATATGTGGGCCACTATATACAGGGGGGTCTATATGTGGGGATGTGGGGCACTAGCTACAGGGGTGGTCTATATGTGGGGATGTGGGCCACTAGATACAGGGGGTCTATATTTTGGCCACTATATACAGGGGTGGTCTATATGTGGGCCACTATATACAGAGGGGTCTATATGTGGGGATGTAGGCCACTATATACAGGAGGGTCTATATGTGGGCCACTATCTACACGGGGCGGTCTATATGTGAGGATGTGGGGCACTATCTACAGGGAAGTCTATATGTGGGGCACTATATACAGGGGGAGCTATATGTGAGACTATCTACAGTGGTGGGCTATACGTGGAGCACTGTCTATAGGGGAAGCTATATTTAGGGCAGCACAGTGGCTCAGTGGTTAGCACTATTGCCTTGCAGCTCTGGAGTCCATATGTGGCCACTATCTACAGGGGCTGTATGTGGGACACTTTCTACAGGGGCTTCTATGTAGGTCACTATCTACAGGGGGCTATGGGGGCACTATCTACAGGGGGCACGGTGTGTGTGTGTGTGTGTGTGTGTGTGTGTGTGTGTGTGTGTGTGTGTGTGTGACAGTGTATGGTACTATTATAATCAGAGACACAGTGTATGGCGCTATTATAGTTAGTGGTGCAGTGTATGGCGCTTTATTATATTTAGAGGTGTTGAGAATTTTAACTTCGTTTATAGGTGTAGAAATGTTTTAAAAGTGAGAAGCTGAAGACATCTGAGTGGGAAACTGCAGAAATGGGTCATGGCCGGGAGAAATCCATCATAGATGTCTGGACCGGAGGGAGAAGAAAAGAATTAGAATCAGAGACGTCACCAGTGAGTCACTTAATGTAAATATTTATTCTGCCTCTAATCAGTAATGTAGTCATCGTATGATCTGCAGCAAGGACATGGCAGATGACACAGGACGTGGCGAATGACACAGATGCCGCAGGTTGCGCCAGACGTGGCAAATTCCTCTGGACGTGGCAGATGACACAGGACGTGGCGTATGACACAGAACGTGGTGGATGACACAGATGCCGGAGGTTGCGCCAGACGTGGCGAATTCCTCTGGACGTGGCAGATGACACAGGACGTGACACGACCCCAACACTAGTAGGCACTGGAACAAGAAAAGCACAGGTTTACAGGAACAGGTAACAGGGCACGGGTAACAACTGGAACGGGAAACACTAAGGGACCATTTGCAAGACAGACTTGGGATAACTAACAACGCTCAGGCAAGGATCAGAGGGGCTGGGGCCTTCTTATAGACCAGGATATCATGGGCAGTTGATGATGATGATGATGTCCTCTTGTGCTGGCCCTTTGAGGCCGGGCACGAGCGTGCGTGTGCACCCTACGGGACACAGCAGACCGGAGCGAAAGTGAGTGCTGGCGTCTCCTAGGAAGGAGATGGGGACCAGCGCTCACGGATCCATGGCTGCGGGCGTCGGGAGGTGAGTAAAACCGACGGCCCATGGCCATGGACGCTAAACTGAGCTTGGTTCTGGGGATGTATTTATGTACTGAGCTTGGTTCTAGTGCTGTATTTATGTACTGAGGTTGGTTCTGGTGCTGTACTTATGTACTGAGGTTGTTCTGGTGCTGTATATATGTATGGGCTTGGTTCTAGTGCTGTATTTATGTACTGAGCTTGGTTCTAGTGCTGTATATATGTACTGAGCTTGGTTCTGGTGCTGTATATATGTCAGAGCTTTGTTCTAGTGCTGTATTTATGTACTAATCTTGGTTGTGGTACTGTACTTATGTACTGAGCTTGGCTGTGGTACTGTATATATGTCAGAGCTTGGTTCTGAAACTGTAATTATTTAGGATATATTTATAATAACAAAATTGCATGGCAGATGGAATTGTTCTCAATTCATTGTATATTTAATGGGAATCTGTCAGGTAGTTTTAACCCCTTGAACCGCCACCATGCGGTAATACATGACCTGACAATATTTCCAAACATTCCCTTGTATGTTTTTTTCAGATGCAGCAAAATCTTTAAAATCCTCTTTTAAAACGGTGCACACTATATGCTAATTACTCATTAGAGGGTCATGGGGCGGTGCCGCTATCCTGAAGAGTCACGTAGTTCTGCCTCCAAACCCACCATTCCATGTTTGAGTGACATCTCTCTGGCTGATACAACTTTCTCGGGTGCGCCATTGCCTTGTGGCACTATACACCGCATTACAAATTATTATGCAAATATAATTTTTCGCTGATTTTCCTAATTAGTCGATGCAAATGAAAGTCAGTATAATCTTCAAGCCATCAACCGTTGGAGTATAATGCAAATTTTATTGAACAAATCTCCTAATGATAACAGATATTTTTTTTAGAAGTAAAAAACTCAAAATGCACTGCTTCAAATTATTATGTACAACAGAGATCAAAACATTTTAAAGGTTGTAAAGAGAACCAAAATGGTAATTTGTTGAATTTGCAGCATCAGGAGGTCATATTTACAGAAATCAAAAGCTCTTTCAATCAAAAAAAACTTAACAGGTCAAGTTACATGTTAACATAGGACCCCTTCTTTGATATCACCTTCACAATTCTTGCATCCATTGAATTTGTGAGTATTTGGACAGTTTATGCTTGAATATCTTTGCAGGATGTCAGAAAAGCCTCCCAGAGCTTCTGTTTTGATGTGATATTTTGCATGAGGATGCTCCAAAGGTTCTCAATAGGGTTGAGGTCAGGGGAACATGGGGCCACACCATGAGTTTCTCTCCTTAGGTGCCCATAGCAGCCAATGACACAGAGGTATTCTTTGCAGCATGAGATGGTGCATTGTCATGCATGAATATAATTTTGCTACGGAAGGCACGGTTCTTCTTTTTGTACCACGGAAGAAAGTGGTCAGTCATAAACTCTACGTACTTTGCAGAGGTCATTTTCACACCGTCAGGGACCCTAAAGAGGGCCTACCAGCTCTCTCCCCATGATTCCAGCCCAAAACATGACTCCGCCACCTCCTTGCTGACGTCGCAGCCTTGTTGGGACATGGTGGCCATTCACCAACCATCCACTACTCCATCCATCTGGACCATCCAGGGTTGCACGGCACTCATCAGTAAACAACACGGTTTGAAAATTAGTCTTCATGTATTTCTGAGCCCACTGCAACCGTTTCTGCTTGTGAGCATTGTTTAGGGGTGGCCGAATAATAGCTTTATGCACACTTGCAAACCTCTGGAGGATCCTACACCTTGAGGTTCGCGGGACTCCAGAGGCACCAGCGGCTTCAAATACCTGTTTGCTGCTTTGCAATGGCATTTTAGCAGCTGCTCTCCTAATCCTATTAATTTGTCTGGCAGAAACCTTCCTCATTATGCCTTTATCTGAACCAACCCGTCTGTGCTCTGAATCAGCCACAAATCTTTTCACAGTACGATGACCACGCTTAAGTTTTCTTGAAATATCCAATGTTTTCATACCTTGTCCAAGTATTGCACTATTTCACACTTTTCGGCAGCAGAGAGATCCTTTTTCTTTCCCATATTGCTTGAAACCTGTGGCCTGCTTAATAATGTGGAATGTCCTTCTTAAGTAGTTTTCCTTTGATTGGGCACACCTGACAAACTAATTATCACGGGTGTCTGAGATTGATTACACTGATCCAAAGAGCCCTAAGACACAATACCATCCATGAGTTTAATTGAAAAACTAATAAATAAATGTTTATGACACTTAAATCCAATGTGCATAATAATTTGGAACACAGTGTACACAAGGGGGGGGGCTGTGTGGCACTATACACAAGGGGGAGCTGTGTGGCACTATACACATGGAGGAACTGTATGGGACTAATTACAAGGGGGAGGGCTTGTGGCTCTGTCTACATTGGGCAGAGTGTGGTGCAATCTACAGGGGTCTGTGTGTGGCACTTTCTACTAAGGGGGGTTGTGCTGCACTTTCTACTAAGGGGGCTGTGTGGCACTATATACAAGGGAGGGGGCTGTGTGGCACTATATACAGTGGGAGCAGTATAGCGCTATATACAGTGGGGGCTTTATGCGATATATACAGGGGACTGTCTGGCACTATCTACAAGGGGGAGGTCGGGGCGCTATCTACAAATAGGTGTGACTATCTATAGGCTGGGCTATATAGCACTGTCTACAGGGGGGCTGTATGGCACTTTCTACAGGGGGCACTATTTATAAGGGGGGTTGCTTGTGGCACCCGAGGGGGCCCCGGTCAAGAGTTTGCTATGGGGCCCAGTCTTTCCTAGTTACGCCCCTGCCCGTGGTGCTGTATTTTCTTGGTCTGTTGCATGAGCAGGGAGTATCTGTATCTGGTGTGGGTGGCCGTCTGTCGGCAGCAGCTTTTTGGTTTAAACTGAAGGGCATGGTGGATGTCACCAAGAATTTTTTGGTAAAACAGGCCATGAAGTGTTATCGGAAGGGTCTTTTGCGAGTGGATATGCGTAGAACAGTGTTGTTTGAGTTGTTGGAACATTTGGGCACATGTGTGTCGGATGTCTGTGTTTCAGTATATAAAGTTTTGCTCTTTAGGGTGGCTTTTTCCTTGGCATTTTTTGGTGCTTTCTGGATATCTGAATTGGTGGCTAAGTCAAAATATCGGGGTGGTGGTTTGTTGAGGGGTGATGTGCGAATCTTACCTCATTCTGTAAGTTGTTGGTTGCGTACGTCTAAGACAGATCAAGTAGGAAAAGGAGTGTGGTTTGAGTTGGGTGAGCTGCCTGGTGCTTTAGTATGTCCGGTGAAGTGTGTCTGGGAACTTATGGCTGATACGTCCGGTCGGCCAAGGGCCGTTGTTGGTGCATTTAGAGGGTTCCTTTTTGTCTCAGTATCAATTTGTGTACATTTTTCGCAGATGTTTGGTTTTGAAAAGTTTATCTGGGGGGGTTTTTAGTTCTCATTCATTTAGGATCACGGCTGCGACTGAAGCGGCTCATTGGGGTATGGGTGCTGAAAAAATTAAGAGTATCAGCCATTGGGAGTCGCAGCGGACTCGTTTGTGCTTCTGCTGGGTTATTTGGGGTTGAATGTGTCTCCTGATTGTGTGTTGTCTTACTGTTTTACAGGTCGCGAGCCCTGCCTGATTTGGATCGTTGGACATTCTTATGTGTTCTATGGGAGCGCTTAGAGCTGATGTTCAGAGGGATGGCCGTCAATTGGGTATGAGCAGGGATTCGGCTTTCATAAGATGGATAGGGGTGCGGGGTATGCTGTGGAGTCGCCTCTTACAGGAGGTACAGTTTCATGCAGCATTGGACAGACCTGCTGATGTTTTGGTAGTGCATGCCGGTGGCAATGATTTGGGTGTGCGTCCATCTCGGCAGTTGATAAGGGACATCTAACTGGATATGTTGCGCTTGTGGGCTGATTTTCTGGGAATGTTGATTGTTTCATCTGATATTGTGGCCCGCAAGACTTGGTGGGGAGCACGGTCGATTGTGGGCTTGAATAAGGCACGGGTGAAAGTAAATAAGGAACTGTCTCACTTTGTGAAGAGGAATGGAGGTATAGTGTTGAGCCACAAGGACTTGGAGAGGGAGATTGATGAGTTTTTGAGGAGTGATAGGGTGCATCTTAATGCTATCGGCATTGATTTTTGGTGTTTATCCTTGCAGGAAAGTATTGAGACTTTATTTAGGGTGTGGAGGGATGAAAATGCATGAGGTGTCATGCATTTTCCTCTGTGGCAGGTAAAGGGTATTTGGAGGCAAAAGATTTGGAGGAAATACACAGGATCATGTGAAGGATGGAGGATTTAAAGCTGTTGATGGTACAGCTATAAATTGGAACTCCTGGTGGTGGTTCGGGGCCTCAGGATGTTAAGAAGTGCCATGACTAAGTTGGGGTGCCCTTGGGTCAGGCGTAAACGGCTAAGGGTAAAAGTTCATACGTGGGCACAATAACTTTATTGTAGAATGATGGTTGGAAAAAGGTGGTGAATGCCTCCAAGGACTCTTCCTGTAAGAATCGGTGTTATGGTTTTTTATGCACTGTGAAACTTATGTGCAATGTTTTTTTGTATTAAAGTGTTATTTATGTGATATTTATATATTTCATTATGGTAGGTGGTGTTAGAGAACAAAATTGGGCTGTCGTGGCTTTTCAACCACAAAAATGCTATGTGTGTGTGTGTGTATTTCTGTAGATGGTAAGGTTTAAGTTTAGAAAGGTGGGTTGTGTTGACAAGACAAAGTCTTAAATCCTACCAGTCATAAGAAGATAATGGCTCTCATTGTGGTTCAGTGTAAACCTTTCGAACACAAAAGTCAATGCAAGCCTTTTGATGGAGAGGCCTTGTAACGCTTTCTAGACTGATATAGGCCTCATGCACACAGCTGGAGCCGTGTGTATGCCCCGTGATTATAGGCACAAACGGCTGCGGACGATCACACGCATTTGTGGGCCGTGGTCTCATTATAAAGTATAGGAGCACGGTTCGCAAAATCAATAAATAGGACATGTCTACAGTCCGGACACCTTCCCGGTAAATATATGGGAAGGTGTCCATGGGCCATAGAAATGAATGGATCAGTATTTTGATCCGGAATTATGGATCCATAATTGCAGACCAAAATTACGGTTGTGTGCATGGGGCCATATTCCAATTTTTTTTTCATTACTTCAGAAATTTACTTTGGTTGTGGGATGTGTGGCTACTAATCCACTCTCATGATAAAAATTTACTATATAGGGAGGTTTAGGCTAGGACTACAAGGCGACTTTGGACGCATCACAGGTTGCGTGGCCAAAGATCACTGTGTGCCGCTGGTGCATCGCACGTAATTAAAGTTACTGTCGGGTCACTGCAACCCACAGGTTATCATGACACGACAGTCACATGAAATCGAAACTGATACATTTCTTGTGACCTGTATCGTGGCCAAAGTCACTGTGTAGCCCTAGCCTTAGATTCAAGAGCAACGTGAAATGCATTTATTGTTGCTAAAGATTGTGAAGCCAGGTACAAGCACGGCCGTATTTAGAGTTGATGCTGCCCTGACGCCCCCATAACTCCCAAAGTTATGTAAACAGTGAAGCTCGCTGACACTGCAGCTCCAGTGCTGGACCCAGGAAAGTCATAATTGTTTTGCTTTTGTTGTCAATGTTTTTTTTTGTTTTGGATTGTGTTTTTTTACAGGTTCGGTTTTCGGACTACTTCGGATTCAGGGACAAATTTGATTACAGCGTTTTTTTTATTTTCAATAAAATGGTTAACGAGGGCTGTGTAGGTTTTTCATTTCAGAAGTAAAATATTTTTTCTGTGTTTCTTTTTAATTTTATTACTATCGCCTTAGTAATGGCTGGTGCCTGATTGAAAGCGTCCATTACTAAAGTGGGGCTTAGTATTAGCAGGTGAAAAGGCTAGGAGTAGCCCCCAATTATTACCCCGTACCCACCGCCACTAGTGGTACCGGGAAGAGCCAGGTACGATCCAAAACCCGACCATCCGAAGTGATGGTTGGCCACTTGGGCGGCCGCAGGCTGATATTATTAGGCTGGGAAAGCCAAAAAACAGTTTGCTTTCCCACCCTTGTAATGCTATCCTGCTGCTATGCTGTATCTGGCTGGTTATGAAAAATGGGGGAGACCCCATTTTGTTTTTTATCAATTATTTATTAAAAAAACCAATGTTGGGTCGCCTCCTTTTTTCATAACGAGCCAGATACAATATAGCAGCAGCCTAGCATTACAAGAGTGATAAGGGCCACTGTTTTTGTGCTTTCCCAGTCTAATAATACGAGCCTGCGGCCGCCCCATGGCCCGTCAAATAAAAAAGCAATCATTGAAGTAGTCCTGGAATCCTAAGTAATCCAACAACCGAACCTGTAATAAAACACAAAAAAAACCCATTAGTAACACTAATAAAAAAAAAGCAAAACAATTATTATACTAATCTTCCTTGGTCCGTGACAGTTAATTAAGCAGTGACAGCTCTAAACTGTCATTGGTTAGTTTACATCACGTGGTCCCAGGTTATCCCCGGGTTCTAGGCCTACTTTTAAAAGTAGGCCAATGAACTTAGGTAACCAGCCACCACGTGATGTAAACTAACCAATGACAGCTTAGAGCTGTCACTGCTTAGTTTACTGAGCATTGTAAGTGGCGCAGGATCACCCGAGATGCACGAGAAGTTTTGTACATCTCGGGTGCGTGTGCCACTATGAACCTAGTGCTGGACTCTTTTAGATACAAAAGAATCCCCGAGTTACTAGTGTCAGCCCAGGAACACCATTTACGATTTGCCTTTGATGCAGGCCTGGTCTTTTCTGAACGGGCCGGTTTCAGTGGAACGATGCCAGATGATGCAATGGCGTAATCCCTCCACCTGCACCACAAGAAAAGAGCCAAATGGCGAGGAAGGGAACTGATGGTTCACTTGCCTCTACTGCACATTCAATTGAATTTGCATCCTAAGGACGAGGATACAATTGAAGCGACCCTCTGGTCCTGGGGACTGTGACATACAACATTGTAAAATAATACATACCTTACCTGGTGCCCTCCAGTTGTGCCGTGGATCCGCTGTTTCCTTCAGCGCTGTCCAAAAATGGCTGCAGCGCTACATAAAAGTCTGATAAAGTCTGAGCAGGACCGTCCTTAAGTTGCATGGCGCCCTGTGAAAGACTCTCTATTGCTGCCCTCCACAAACCAAAAATTAACTACATATATACTGTACGGATGTAGCCATCTTTATCTTGATTCTGGTAACTTGCTGTAGCGTGATATCACACAACAAAAGCCATTGAAAATCTATTTAAAATGTCAAGTTAAAGTTGCTTGACACTGTGTATTTAATGTGTTTTAAGTAAAGATAAAGACGGCTACATCTGTACATACATAAAAGCACATTTTTAGACATGGCAGGCAAAAAAAAAATATATATATATATATCGGGCCCTGAGTCTGAGACACTCCAACTGCTCTTGGATTGGCTACAACTACTCATTTGAGCAGTTCTATTTAATCCATGAACAGAGGGCATGTCTTAGAAGCGCTGGGGTAGCCACCCCTCCTGCCCCTGCCCTGTGAGTGACCTGACCGCTGGTCGGTCAGGTCATAAACTTAGTTTTTTTAGAAAAAAAACAACTATCCTGCAGCCCCCCTACCCTGCTGGACGCCCTAGGAACTGCACCCCCCAGTGCCTAGTGGCAAATACGGGCCGGGTTATAAGTTTTTTTTTTCTTATTCAAAAATTTTTATTGAGTTTTAGAACACAAAATTACAAAACATAGTGGAGGGAAGGCCTCCACCCATAACTAAAAGAACAAACAAGGTCAGTGGACCAAAGCAAAAACAAACAAGAAAAAAGGGAAAATCAATAATGTGCATCACATCTTGACATGAAACAGAATTGTCAGTGTACAACAGTAGCATGAATAATCCTAGAGGCATAACATCAGGAGGTACAGTGAGATCACTTAACTCAAACAGAGAAGGAGAGGCACATAACCCTAGTCAGGGGGAAAGAAAGTATAGAAAAAGGCCCCAAGAGAGGGAAGGATAGGAGGGAGGGGAGAGGACAGGAGGGATCCTGGACTCCAGTTCCGGCGTATTATGAGTAAAAAATCAGCAGTGAGCAAGAGCCGTAGTGTATTTCACAGGGGCATAGGCCGACTCAGGTTACAGCCATGAGGTAGGAAGGCGAAGAAAGAAACACTATCCAAGGAGACCATGTAGACGTGTATTTTACCACAGCTGCCGGGGAGTGAGCCACCAAGTGTTCCATTCGCTGTATCAAGGCAACTTCCCGAAACCACTCATCTAATGTTGGGGGTATTGCCGTTTTCCACCTGCGCGGGATCACTGACTTTGCCGCCTGAAGTAGATGTCTAGTTAGGGAGCTTTTATAAATGTGTAATGGCATCGGGAACATGAATAAAAGAGCTGCCTCCGGAGAGTTGGGGACAGAGACTCCAGTAACCTCCAATATCAATTTAAGTACCGCATCCCAAAAAATCCTCAACAAGGGGCAACTCCACCAAACATGAGACATGGAACCTCCTACAGCACCACAGCGCCAACAATTATCAGGCACAGACGGATACCATTTATGAAGCGCAGCCGGGACCCGATACCATCTAGAGACAATTTTATAACTAGTTTCCTGGGCCCTAATGGCTATAGAGGCTTTTTGTGAGAGGGAGAAACACCGCTTCCATTGTGTATCAGTAAATGTAGTATGTAATTCTCTCTCCCAGGCCCCGCAGAAGGAGGGGAGTTGTTGGGAACGCTGCGAAAGGAGTAATTTATATATTGTGGATATGGTATGGGTAGGGGGCTGGGAGGAGACACTTAGGCGCTCAAAGTCCGTCAACGACCTGTGAAGATGTGCGCGTCGGTTAACCGCTCCATAAAAATGTTTTAACTGGGCATATTCATATATATGGCGAGTGAGGGGCACGGCATCGGGGCAGATGGAGGTTAGAGGGAGAAGAGAGGAAGCGGAGAGGACCTGGGCAAAATACATGGGGCCGGTGGACGGCCTGCCTAGGAAGGAGCGACCAGCCCTGCCAGCAGGAAAGGCTGGATTATCTGTGATAGGAGTTAAAGGACCCAGAAGGTCTACAAGCGTACTTCCAGGCCCTAAGGACCTCAACGCCATGAGAGTATGGTAAACAACAAAGGAGGCTTGAGTCGGTCTATTCCCGGGCAGGATCCACGGCAGGGATGATAGGGTACTGGGACATAGTTGTTGAGCTAAACGGACCCATAGTTTTGATTCACGGTTATGAAAAAAATCTAAAATCCGTGCGTGAGTTGATGCCAGATAGTAGAGCCGACAATCCGGCAGACCAACCCCACCCGTACCCCTGGAACGAGTCAGAAGAGCCCGGCTCAGACGTGGGCGACCAGTCGGCCAAATGAAGGAGCCGAAGCATCGCTGAAGCCGCAACCAATAGGAAGATGGGATAGAAATGGGGATCGTCTGCAGGAGATAAAGCAAGCGGGGGAGGAGAGACATCTTAATAATATTGATACGGCCAAACCAGGAAAACTCAGTCTTATGCCAGGAATTAAGGTCAGTGCGAAACTTGGCCAGTAAGGGGATAAAATTATTTGTAAACAATTGTGTAAGGTCCCCACTTATACGGGCACCCAAATATGTAATACCTCTGGAGGGCCATGAAAAGGGGAAATTACTTTGGAGAAGCGACACTAACGGGCCCGGGAGAGAAACATTTAGCGCCTCAGACTTAGAGAAATTGATTTTGAAATTAGACCATGTTCCAAAACGAGACAACTCGGACATCAGTGAAGGGAGAGAGACATGAGGGTCTGTGAGATAGACCAATAGGTCATCAGCGAATGCCGAGCACTTGTATTCCTTCCCTCCAATGTTAATACCCTTAATATCCGAGTTGCTCCGAATGGAGGCCATGAGATGTTCCATAACCAGGACATACAACAGGGGGGATAGGGGACAGCCCTGTCGTGTGCCATTGTAAATAGGGAAAGGTGCCGAAAGGGAGCCATTTATTTTTATTTGGGCCGAGGGTGTACGATACAATGCCATAATTTTTGCCAAGAAAGATGGTCCTATTCCCACATGCCGAAGGGTTTGGTAAAGGGCAGACCATGATATTCTGTCAAACGCCTTTTCAGCATCCAGTGACAGGATCATGAGCGGGATTCGGTTAGTCTGGGCGTGGTGAATGATATCAAAAGTTTTAAGGGTGTTGTCACGGGCCTCCCGACCAGGCACAAACCCCACCTGGTCCGGGTGAATTAGATCTGGCAGGTATTTATTCAGTCTATTGGCGAGCAATTTAGCATAAATTTTTAAGTCTACATTGAGCAGGGAGATGGGACGATAACTGGAGCAGAGTTGAGGGTCCTTACCCGGCTTAGGGATAACCGCGACATGAGCCAAGGTGGAGCTAGGAGGAAACAGGACCTCTGGGGAAATAGAGTTAAAAGCTGACAACAGAAGCGGTAGCAACCGGTCCGCCAACACCTTGTAAAACTTGACAGTGTAGCCATCCGGGCCAGGACTCTTTCCCCCAGGAAGATCGGTTATAACCATGAGGAGCTCCGAGGGAGTGAAGTCCGTATCAAGTTCCTCAGCTATCTCCCCAGACAACGGTGTGAAGGGAGATGAGAAAGAGTCCCGTCCCGGCGGATGGGAGGGGGCGGGGGTGGGAGGGTCAAGGTTGTAAAGCTCAGAGAAAAAGCTATGGAAGCACTCCGCTATCTCTGGGGTCGTGTGAACAACTTGGCCAGAAGGAGCCTTAGTATTTGGGATGTGTGACTGGGCAATTCTGGTTTTTAAAGCTCTGGCCAACATACGTCCGCTCTTATTGCCAAACTCGTAGAATTTACTGCGACAGACTTGAAGAGCGCGCTGCTGGGCAGAGTCCAACAGCCGTCTGGCGTCCTGTCGGGCAATCTGTAACTCACGTAAAATCGGAAGAGACAGCGCACGTTTGTGAGCCAGTTCAAGAGCACTAATTTTTTGGAGAGCAATTTTAAGGGAGTGGGCCCTTTCCCTCTTAAGGCGCGCCCCATGTTTTATGAGGACCCCCCTGAGAACACATTTAAGGGTTTCCCAACGAACCAAGGGGGACGTGTCATCCTGGGCATGATCAAGAGTGAAATATTCCACCGTTTGAAGCAAATCAGCATGGCACACCCCATCCAGGAGCAGGGACTCATTCAGTCTCCAAGTCCAGGGGCCTTTAGTGATGAAGGGGAGATGTAAGGTACAATATACCGGGGCATGGTCAGACCACAGGATACTGCCAATGGACGTAGATGCTACCCAGGGGAGAGCATGTTGCTGAAGGAAAATGTAATCCAAGCGACTGTAGGTGCCATGCGGATGGGAGTAAAAACTATAATCCTTATCCGCGGGGTGTTGAATGCGCCATGCATCACACAGTTGAAGCTGTAGGAGAGCACGCCTCACCCGCCTAATAGCACCGTATGCAACACTAGAGCGACCAGTAGAATTATCCACCGTCGGATCCAGAGTAAGGTTAAAGTCTCCGCACAGCACCACAGTCCCTCGGACCACTGGAAGGGCGGTTTCTATTAGTTGAAGAATGAAGGGCACCTGACCCTGGTTAGGAGCATAAGCGTTAATCACCGTGAATTCCCTCCCACCAATATTAAGCACTAAGATGAGGTATCTCGCATCGGGATCCACGACAAGATCGACAACCTGATGGGGGAGGGACTTGTGGCGGGCTATGGCAACTCCACACGATCTGGAAAGGGGATTATTACTGAAATGCCACGTAGTGTAGTGTTTGTGCCTGATAGTAGGGGTATGTCCCTCCTTAAAGTGTGTTTCCTGGAAGCATGCGATGTGTACCTTACGTTTGTGTAGATGGTGTAAAATTTGCGCCCGCTTTTCAGGAACATTCAGCCCCTTCACGTTGAAGGAGGCAATATTAAGGTCAGCCATGGATGCAGACTAAACGACTCGCTGAGGAATGCCGGCTAACGCACGAAGGATCGGAGTCCAGGATCGCCAGGAGGGAAGTAGAGGAGGGAAACAAGCTAGGAGTAAAGAACAGAGCATTAGAGAAAAACACAGACATAAAATCAAACAAAAAAGGCAGTAGAAAAACAACTGCCGCACAAGCTAATCGCACTATTGCGGAAGACCGAAAATTCGGTCCAAAACCTACAGGGGGAAGGTGACAACTACGCATAAGAGTTATCCGCACTCCCTAGCGTACAATAATATAGGTATTAACAGCTTTAACATCATTTGCACACTTTAAATAACAAGAGAGGAAGACATTGGAAGGCATCTGAAGGTAACGCTCAAAGCAACAAGCAATCTTGAAAACAGACAGCAGTAAGTAAATAAAAGGAGGAATTCCAAGAACGGCCATCCGGGTCATCACGCCGAACGGGCGATCTCCATGGGTGGAGTAGGGTCACGTTCTTGTCGGCGTCTAGATCGTTTCCGGGGTCCATGTGGAGGGCGACCCTCCACCACCGCTAGGGGCCCCGAGATTGGGCGTCTCCCCCGTGATCCCCCGCCAGCAGAGGATAACAACGAGGGCCACTCCGGTAATGCAACATGAGGAAGATTCAAGTCCCGCAAGAAACCAGGCAGGTCGATCGGGGATCGCACAGTGTAGGTACGGCCCTCCTGTCGGACCATCAGGGCAAACGGGAAGCCCCACCTGTAGATAATGTCCCGGTTTCGGAGTACCTCCAGCAGGGGTTTGAGAGCAGCTCTTTGCGCCAGCGTATGTCGAGATAAATCCGGCAAAATACGTAACTGCGTGCCTTGATGGAGAATGATGGGCTGCCGTCTGATTTTTTGGAGGATAGAGTCCTTGATTGCGTAGAAATGGATTCGGCAAATGACATCCCTCGGCCGAGGATCGTCAACACTTACAGGGCGGAGAGCTCTATGTGCCCGGTCGATCTCTATATGGGTATTCGGCGGACGGCCTAGTAAAGTATTGAAGATGGTGGAGAGAGTCGAAAACAGATCAGACGCAGGAACAGATTCGGGCAATCCTCGAACACGTAGGTTGTTCCTCCTATTACGGTTTTCAATATCATCAAGATGCTGCTGCAAAGTGAACAACTGAGCTGAGTGCTGCTGGATGGTAGATTGGATATCTGCAATGGTAGCATTTTCAGCAACCCGATCCTGCGTAAGAGTGTCCACCCTCGTAGAAAGTGAGGAAAGTTCCGCACGAAACTGTGTAAACTCCAGCTTGCATTCTTCCACGATCTGTCTGGCAAAGGAAGTCATATCAGCCCTAGTAGGCAACAATTGAACAAGCTGGCGGATATCTGAGAGAGTCGCCGGCCGATTTTCACACATAGATCCAGACAACGGGTCGGTAAAACTTAATCCACTACTGGCTGGCGTGTCCACTTCAGGCGACGGGAGTGGGTGCAATTGAGGACCTTGGCCACTTGCAGGTAGTGCAGGCATAGTCCCGGGATGCTGGGGAGATCCCATAAGCAGGGTCGAGGCTAATATTGTTGGGGCATTGGGGTATCCGTGCCGTGCGGAGCTGGAGGGCCGAGAGGGAGAGGCTCCCACCAGCCCCGGATCCCTGGATGGAAGGGGGAGAGCTGGGGCTATCAGTCCCATAGGGTGTGAGGTGAGCTGGGTGATGGGAGGCTCAGGGCCTCGGTACTCACTGTGCCTCCTCGCTAGCTCCTCCAACTGCAGAACTGCAGGCAGGGCAGGTGCGGTGTCTCTCACTCCAGGGGCTGGTAGTAGGCCGCAGTCGGATCTCGGAAGGAGAGGGCCCGCAGGCCATGAAAGCAAAGACGACGGAGGATGGCAGCCATCATGAGAGGCCACATGGTCTTGTGACCGGGAAACGGCGTCTGCCGCCACAGGGGCCTCCGATATCTCCCAGCAAGACCGGGGATCTGGTGCCTCTGGGTCCGGTACCTCCTGTGCTGTCAAGCTCTCTTTCGGAGCAGCTGAAAGGAGGGCCGTGCTCTCCAGAGCAGGCCTGCATCCGCAAGCCTCGTGGTCCCGGCGGCCATCTTGGAAAGCTGCAGGCGTTGTCGCATGGGCCGCACGATCCATCGCAGCCCGGGAAGGAGACAGAGGATCGGTGAACTCCAGGGTCTGCACCTCAGAGGGTGAGTGGATATGTCCTGCCGTCATCTCCGGGCCCTGGTCCGTTGGAGATGGAGAGGTCGGGCGGCCATTTTGACCCCCCGCCTCGGCCCGCGCCGCAGCCCGCAGCTGCATCTGGGGCTGTCGCCCAAAATAATCCCCGATATCGCGCTGGGGCGATGAGGGACATGTAGGGGCTGCTGCCCTTGCTTTTTTAGAATTTTTCCCCATATCTGGGAGCGGATGTCAGCCAATTTCAGTAACGCTAGTTGAGGAGCTGGAGAGAGCACGTCTTCACTCTCCCATAGCTGGCCACGACCCCCCGGGTTATAAGTTTAAAGAGAATCTGTCATCTAACTGAGGGCAATATCATGTTGATTTCATTATGATTTCAGCGATCTATCACTTATGTCATTATGTGAAGTAGGTTTGGAAAACTTACATTTAGCGCTCATCCAGTGCTGCCACAGAAGAGTTATGCTCATTCAGGAGTTCCTCCTCCCCCACCCACCCAACGCAGATTTCTCCCTATTAGGGTATGTACACACAGGGCGGATATGCTGCGTTAAAGTACACAGCGTATCCGCCCTGGCGGTCGCAGTGAATTCCGGACAAAAAAACGCACCAAATTGTGGTGCAGATATTCACCTGTAATGTCTGCTGCGGAAATCCTGCAATGAAAAAAAAATGGATATAGTTACCATGGTGACGCATCTATCCGCAGTATTTACACTACGTGTGAGCCCGGCCTTAATGTAAATAGTTCAAAATCTGTCAATCAGTGGTGGAGGGAGCAGGAGCTCATGAATACACGTTAGGGTATGTTCACACGCAGTGAGCAAAAGCTTCTGAAAATAACTTTTTCGCTGTGTTTTTTACGGCTGTTTTTGGAGCTGTTTTTCAATGGAGTCAATGAAAAACGCCTCCAGAAACGTCCCAAGAAGTGTCCTGCACTTCTTTTGATGAGCAGCCATTTTACGCGCCGTATTTTGACAACGACGTGTAAAATTACACGTGGGAACAGAACATCGTAAAACCCATTGCAAGCAATAGGCAGATGTTTATAGGCGTATTAAGGGCGTTTTTTCAGGCATAATTCGTGGCGTAAAACGCCCCGAGTTACGTCTGAAAACACTGCGTGCGAACATACCCTAACTCTTCTGTGGCATCACTGGAAGAGTGCTACATGTAAGTTCTCCAAATCTACAATACTTCCCATTAGCAGATAAGTGACCCACCGATCAAACTGCATCAAAAAATTTGATGCAGTTTTTGGCTCAGTTTTTTTAGCCAAAGCCAGAACCGGATCCAAAAGGAAGGACAGGTATAAAGAAAAGGCTGATGCATCTCCATTCTTTTGTGTCCACTTCTGTGTTTGGCTCAAAGAGCTGACCGGAAAACTGCCACAAAAGCGGCATCAAAACTGTGTGTGTGTGATCCTGGCCTTGAAGGGACAGTCATTTTTTTCACACGGTGATATGGGTGTCACGTAACTTTGAATCTAATGTATTAACCCGTTAGTGACCGCCCCATAGTTTTTCTACGTCGGTCACTAACGGGCCTTATTCCGATGCAATAGACTTTTTACGTCGCTGCATCAGAATAAGTAAACGGAGCAGGGAGCTGTCAAATCTCCCTGCTCTCAGCTGCCAGAGGTAGCTGGGGGCGTCCCTGCTCGAACGTGTGAGATCGATATTCGTATCGATCTCATCCGTTTAACCCTTCAGATGCGGTGCTCAATAGCGTGATAAGATCGCCGAGTGTCTGTGTCTTCGATGTCAGCCGGGGGCCTAATAAAGGCCCCCAGGTCTGCCTGTAATGAATGCCTGCTAGATCATGCCTCTGGCATGACCTAGCAGATGCCTGTCCGTTTTACACGGACAGGCATAATACACTGCAATACAGAAGTATTGCAGTGTATTAGAAATGCGAACGTATAATCGCATATTATTGTCCCCTAATGGGACTAGTAAAAAAGTGAAAAAAAAGTTTCATAAAAAGTGAAACAAAAAAGAAAAACACACTTTTCTCCCTTACAAACTGCTTTATTATTAACAAACAAAATAAAGTAAAAAAGTTACACATATTTGGTATCGCTGCATCCGTAACGACCCAGACTATAAATCTATTACATTATTTAACCCGCACGGTGAACGTCGTAAAAAATAAACTAGAAAAACATGCAAAAATTGCTGTTTTCTTTGAATCCAGCCTTAAAAAAAATGTGATAAAAAGTGATCAAAAAGTCGCATCTACTCCAAAGTGGTACCGATAAAAACTACAAGTCGTCCCGCAAAAAAAAAGCCCTCCTACAATTGCATCTGCGAAAAAATAAAATAGTTACGGCTCTTCAAATATGGAGACACAAAAACAAATAATTTTGAAAATAAAAAGTGTTTTCACTGTGTAAAAGCAGTAAAACATACAAAATCTATGCAAATTTGGTATCATTGCAATCGTAACAACCCGCTGAGTAAAGTTATTGTGTTATTTATACCACATGGTAAACGCCGTAAATTTAGGACGCAAAAGAGTGTGGCGAAATTGCTTTTTTTTTTCTATTCCCCCCCCAATAAAAAAGTTAATAAAAGTTAATCAATAAATTCTATGTACCCCAAAATGGTGCTATTAAAAATTACAACTTGTCCCGCAAAAAACAAGACCTTATACAGCTATGTCAACGCAAAAATAAAAAGGTTATAGCTCTTTGAATGAGACGATGGAAAAACGTAAAAAATGACTTGGTCATTAAGGTCTAAAATAGGCTGGTCATTAAGGGGTTAATAGCAGTGCAGACAAAAAGTGGTAGTTGGAATTCAATGTGATCGTAATGTCTGTTTTCAATAAACTTTGGGTTAGGGTTTGGGTCAAAGAAGTTACCCAGGATTAGAAAACCATGGCTGCTTTCTTCCAAAAACAGTGCCACATCTGTCAGAGGTTGTGTGTGGTATTGCAGCACAGACCAATTTTAAATGAGCTCAGCTGCAATACCAGACCCACTTTATGGACAGGTGTGGTGCTGTTTCCCAAAGAAAGAAGCTATGTTTTTCCAATAGTTTAACCCTAAGGCTGGGTTCACACGACCTATTTTCAGGCGTAAACGAGGCGTATTATGGCTCGATTTACGCCTGAAAATACGGCTCCAATACATCGGAAAACATCTGCCCATTCATTTGACTGGGTTTGCCGACGTACTGTGCCGACGACCTGTGATTTACGCGTCGTAGTTTGACAGCTGTCAAACGACGACGCGTAAAATGACTGCCTCGTCAAAGAAGTGCAGGACACTTCTTTGGACGTAATTTTAATTCAATGAAGAACAGCTCTAAATAACGGCCGTCAATGACGCCTCGCAAAATGCGAGGACGAGCAACTACGTCTGCAATTACGGAGCTGTTTTCTCCTGAAAACAGCTCCGTAATTTCAGCCGTAATGGTCGATATCGTGTGCACATACCCTAAGGCCACGTTCAGACGTGGCAGAGTTGCTGTTGAATTCCGCTGCAGACAGTCTGCAGTGGAATTTTGCAGCAGCCATTTTTTACATTGGCTTCTATACATTTTTGGGAACTTAGTTCAGACGTTGCGGAAAATAACAGTGCGGAATTTAGGCTGCGGTGCAGAATTTTCCCTCCACAGCATGCTCATTATGTTGCGGAGAAGCAGCAGAATTTCACTGCGGATTTCAGCCTTTGCAATGCAAAAACTGAAATCTGTGGCAAGTCCACTGTGATTTCTGCAACGTCTGAATTACCTGTCAAATATGCAAATGTTGACGCAGATTCCTTGCGTAATTGCCCCGAATCTGCACCAACATTTGCAGCTGAAAAATTCTGCCACGTGTGAACATGGCCTAATGTTAAGGGTATATGCACACACAAACTCCAAAATATCAGAAAATACGGAGCTGTTTTCAGGGGAAAACAGTTCCTGATTTTCAGACGTTTTTTATTCAAAGTCGATTTTTTTCGCTGTGTTTTTAACGGCCGTTTTTGGTGCTGTTTTTCAATAGAGTCTATGAAAAACGGCTCCGAAAACGGCTGAAGAAGTGACATGCACTTCTTTTTCACAGCCGTTTTTTTACTCAGCCATTTGCAAAAACAGCCGCATAAAAAACGCCCCGTCGGAACAGAACACCGTTTTTCCCACTGGGCAGATATTTGGAGCCGTTCTGCTTCTGATATCTCAGCCATTTTTCGGGCCGTTAACGGCCCGAAAATCAGCTGAAAACACTATGTGTGCACATACCCTTATTCTGAAGCATTGCAGTTTGCAATGGCTCCGTATGTTCAACTACAGAAAACAGTGAATATGTAACAATACATTTGTCCTATCACTCCCCCCGCACCTACAATATGTCTCATTGTAACTAGCTGTTAATATAAGACTATTTTTTTTTTTAAATAATTCATCAATATAGACAAGAATTTCTATTCCCAAATTAAATGCAGCAGATGTCACTGGAAATGTGTTCAATGTTCTGATTTAATTAGCTCTCCCTTAAAGGCATGGTGTTGCCCGAAAAACATGTTTTTTTTTTAAAATTTAAACATTTAGTGTGTGGGTGATTAAACATTGTTCAAATTTTTTTTATTTTTTTCGCGAGTCAGGAAATATTATAAATTTTTTCTAATTTATAATACTACCCATTTTTGGTCACTAGATGGAGCTAGTTCCCAAAATTGCAGCATTGCAACATTGGGTTAAAAGCTCTCGCTCTAGTGAGCTCTCAGCATCCCCCCCTCCTTTATCCTGGCTAGTGCCGGGATAAACGAGGGGTTTGAAAGGTTTAACCTCCTACACTGTGTGTCGCCATTTTTTGAGGTAACCCACAGTGTAGTAGGTTTACATACAGTAGTAAACACACACAAACACTAACATACATTGAAATCTCTTACCTGCTCCTGCCGCCGCGGCTCCCTCCGGCCCGTCCGCTCCCTTTGCTGCCGCTGTTCCATGTGCACAAGTCCGGAAGCCGCGACCGGAAGTAGTAATATTACTGTCTGGTCGCGACTTCCGGTCCACAGGAAAATGGCGCCGGACGGCGCCAATTTCGAATAGGACTGTGTGGGAGCGGCGCATGCGCAGTTCCCACACAGACGCCGTACACGGACGTGAATGGGACGGGAGCCGTTCACAGTCCCTATGGGACTGTGGCTGCCGTACTCCATGTCTGTGTGTGTCGTTAATCGACACACACAGAAATGGAACAAAAAATGGCAGCCCCCATAGGGAAGAAAAAGTGTAAAAATAAGAAACAGTAAAACACAAACACACAAATGAATATAAACGTTTTTATTAAAGCACTAACATCTTTAACATATAAAAAAATTATTTGTGATGACACTATTCCTTTAAGATGTACACAAATCGGAAAATGATGAGAAAAGATGTGATTCAAGTATTAAAGCCAAGACGCCTCGCAGTCGCTGCACGGACATATGGCAAATAGATGACGATGTAATGAGCAATACCACATAATACTGATACAGATACTTGACATGTAAATATTCAGCACCATATACACTACACATAAGAACATGATAGTTTTTTTTCTAAAATAAGGGAACACAACAAACGATTAAATACAACACAAGGTAAAAACAATAATGTTTATTTATCTGTGATTGGAGATGAATAAGAAATTATAATAGAAATATAATACAATAACCAATGGTGGATTATAATATGTCCATTTTGGGCGGCCACCAAGGGCCCGAGGATCCCGGGGGGCCAATGGCTGCACATACCGCTACAGTTTAGACAGCGGGAGGGTGCAGCAGGGACACAAAAAGAGCGTCATGAGCTGTCATGGCAATGGCATAGCCTTTCTGTGACAGAACGGTGCTAAAGGAGCAATGAATGGCAAACGGGCATCCAGTGTACACTGAACAGAAGGGCACTTAGTGGGCAATGAATATGAAATTGGGACATAATTAGAGTTAATAGAAATATATTCAAATGTTTGCTGAATCTTTAAATATTTGTGTGTATATAGGATTAGCTTTAGGGTTCATACAAACAGCCATATTACGGCTCCCTATATATTCCACTTTGTAAGGAGCTGTAATACTGCAGACACAGAAATCTATGGCCCATACTTTCCCTCCGTATGCCTTCAATTTCATACGGTGACCTATGAAGGTTTTCCCCTCGTATTTATATGGAAGCCAAAGAAAAACATGCCATTGTTTATATGGGAGAAAACCTCCATAATATGGAAATGTACAGATATGATGTGTCTACAACTCTGTAGTCCAGAACCATAGGGACCCTGTGTGGCTTCATGCACACACAGTCTTAGAGTAATATATTCTTGTTCTGACCTGCATTTGAAGTGATATTCTTCCATTATCTATTTTGTACATTCATCTTGTCATCCCATATGGGAATAATAGACCCTCGTGTTGGTAAATGTCAAGATTTCACTAAGAGCATGCCAAGCAAGGGATCTGGATTCCTTGTTGGCGGTGGATTGACAGGCATAACAAATGGGCAGTAACACATTCAACTTTGTTATCCAAAAATCAATGTAACGCCGTTTATCACTGCTCCGCTGGTTGTCACGTGTGGGTTTTGTTGAGGTCACACTTGGTTCGTTGACACTTTCTTATCTGTCTGTCCGTTCTAGAACTAAATGTGGTGATTCCTAGTAGAAGTAGCATAAATTGTATGCGAATTAGCAGTGTATTCAAGTCACCAAAGATTCCAAGACTATCTTTAATACATTTTAGTAAATATTCTTTATCTGCATCTAAAATATAAGCTTCACTTCTTAAAATTATATGCCACAAAACCTGTATAGTACTATAGAAAGGACTCCAGCACATGCCCGTATTATGGCTCCATACATGACAGCCATCATTGAACTCTATGGGGTATTACTCAGGGGCGTAGCTAAAGGCTCATGGGCTCTGGTGCAAGAATTCAGCTTGGGCCCCCCTACCCCTTCCCAACAGAACCAGACCCCTGGGCACGCCTATGCCCAGCCACCTTGTCTGACAGACCCCATGAATGCCTTCAGAGTATAATGCTCTCCATAGCTGCCCCCACAGTATAATGCCCCATAGCTGCCCCCACACAGTATAATGCACCCCATAGCTGCCCCCACACAGTATAATGCACCCCATAGCTTCCCACACACAGTATAATGCCCCCATAGCTGTCCACACAGTATAATGCCCCTATAGATGCCCCCACACAATATAATGTCTCCCCATAGCTGTCTCCACAGTATATTGCCACCCATAGCTGCCCAATACAGAATAATGCCCCCCATAGCTGCCACATACAGTACAATGTCCTGTACAGTATAAAGCCCCCCATAGCTGTCCCATACCGTATAATGCCCCCATACCGTATAATGCCCCCCCATAGCTGTCCCATACAGTATAATGCTCCCTGTAGCCGCCACATACAGTACAATGCCCTCCATAGCTGCCACATACAGTATAATGCCCTCCATAGCTGCCACATACCGTATATAATGCCCCCATACAGTACAATGCCCCCTATAGCTGTCCCATAATGTATAATGCCCCATACAGTATAATGCCCCCATAGTTGTCCCCTACAGTAGAATGACCCCATTCAGTATAATGCCCCCTATAGCTGCCCCATATAATATAATGCCCTCCATAGCTGCCACATACAGTGTTATGCTCCATACAGTATAATGCCCCCCATAGCTGCCACATACAGTATAACGCCCCACACACAGTATTATGCCCCCATAGCTGTCCCATACAGTATAATGCCCCACACAGTATAATGTCCACCATAGCTGTCCCATACAGTATAATGCCCCACACATTATAATGTCCAGCATAGCTGTCCCATACTGTATAATGCCCCCATACAGCATAATGCCCTCCATAGCTGTCCCATACAGTATAATGCCCCCCATAGCTGTCCCTTACAGTATAATGCCCCCCATACAGTATAATGCCCCCATACAGTATAATGCCCCCCATACAGTATAATGTCCACCATAGCTTTCCCATACAGTATAATGCCCCACACAGTATAATGTCCACCATAGCTGTCCCATACTGTATAATGCCCCCATACAGCATAATGCCCTCCATAGCTGTCCCATACAGTATAATGCCCCCCCCCCCTCAGCTGTCCTATACAGTATAATGCCCCCATATAGTATAATGCCCTCTCAGCAGCTACCATACGAGCCCCCCTTCCATACCCAGTATAATGCCCCATATGAGCCCCCCTCCCATACCCAGTATAATGCCCCCATATGTACATACCTAATAGAAACATAATAACATATTTACTTACCTATCCCCGTTCCCACGACGGGTGGAGAATCCTCCTTGGGTCTATGCTGTGAGTGACTCGGCGCAGACAGGTGCGATGATGACACTACATCGCGCCTGCCTATGGTGCGCGGCTCGCGGTACATTGAATGCTGAAGCAAGGCTCCAGCATTGCACTGAACTGTATTTGCGTCCTGGGGATGCAAATACAGTTTAAGCGAGGCCAGTGCTGTGTAGCAACGGGGGCCCTGCGGGCCCCCCAGACTTTGGAGCCCGGTCGCAACTGCGACCGTTGCTACCCCTATAGCTATGCCACTGATATTACTGTACCTCCATATGCCTCCGATTTAATGTTCAAATGATTATTTGTAAAATTGTGTAATATATAAATGTTTGACCTTGGCGTCATGCACACACCTTTACAAGGGGCATACAGAGTCCTTGCAGCTCCATACGTCAGAGCTGTAGGAACTCCATGTGTTGCCATATTGTGCCTCCATAAGGCACTATATTAGAGAGATATTCTCCTCTAGAAGTAATGCTTCTAGGGGAGAATACCTGCATAATACGGCATCTGATGTCATATGCCACAACTTTTGTACTGTTGGATTCAAACAGAATCTTCTAGAAACTTGGCAGCACATGAAGTGCCTACGGCACCAAATTACAGAGCCACGTGAACTGCAATGGCCGTTGTACATGCAAGTTTATGAAGCCATGAATAACCTAGATTGTTTTACAAATAAACACATTCACATATTTCTAATTTTGGCTTCTTTTTTTAACGTTGAGTGCATATAAAAGACATTCCATGGGCAGACGGAGCAGCTACATGTGAGTGTAAACAAGCCTGGTGAAAAGCGGATGGATGGATGTGAACAGACTAGTAGACGTAGCTACATTCTGGAATATCTCACTAGCTAAGAACTTATCAGGGTGAGATTAGGTGGCTGGCCTAAATTGAGAAATATATCACTTTTTCCCAAATTATTTAATAAAGTACACTTTTGTGTACTCATAGCTCAAACGAAATAACAGATTTACACCTTAACTTCTAGGTTTCACTAAACGCTTTATTATTAACAAGTACATAAACTAAGATGTATATGTAGATCAGTTTGAAATATTTTCATATTTGCTGCTATGAAATTCGTAGTAGTACTAGTATTAGTAGTACTAGTAGTAGTAAGTAGTAGTAGTGTTGGTAGTAGTAGTAGTAGTAGTAGTAGTAGTAGAAGAAGAACCATTTACTTTGGACAATTGTTATTACAATTCTTTCCGTTCTGAACTATTATAACAATGATTATCCTGTGTAAATGGAAAAAAAATACAATGATAAATTATAAAATTACTGTTTATCGTTTATTTATACTAATTCAGCCTACATAAAATTCAGAACCACTGTCTGGGGTATCAGTAAATACATATGTCTGCCCAGCTCACATCTCTTACAAGATCTGTCACTAGGCAATAACATTACCGGCCGGGACTCCCTGAAAATAGTTCTGATGGAAATGTCAACCAATCGTTAATGGACCTTAATGGCCAGAACAAAAATCTTTACCTCTTGTTAATCCAAGGTGTTGAAAACTATTCTTTGTAGCTAGTTGCTGTTTCTGCATATTGCAGCATTTAACAGAAATCAACTGTGAATTTCCTTCAAGGATCAATGCAAAACTACTACGTTTGTTGCATTGTTTCAATTGTGCCAATTTATAGGTGAATAATCCAATAATAAAGGAAGATCAAATTGTTAATCTAATAGGAGGGAAAGCTTTATGCCTTGGTTTGCGCACATATGTTTGCACATATTTTTTATGGTTTTCCATATGCCATTTTTTTCTAGTGATACACAGAGACAAGATGAATACCAAACTCAAATCTAATAGCAATGTACGCTTGGGAATGGCATTTATCGCATCATATACAACTAGGGACCAGGACCCAGTTTTTATGGGGATTGGTAAGGATCTAAGCTTCAGTCTGACTTTTATGACAGGTCTGTAGATATGCAGATATGTACATAAACAACCAGTTAAAAAACGAAATAATTGAAGACACATTTGTAATGTTAACAGTCCTGCGCTACATGGATGCAGTTTACATAGACACCAAGCAATAATGTATCTATATCATGCTAACTGTATGTTACCCCCATAACCACAAACATAATTCCATGTTTTTTGCTTACCCTAGCACCTACCACAAACTAAAGTGAAAAACTAATATGGAGACCGATAATCTTGAGTGCTATAGCGAAGTAAAATATTGGAAATAGTATCCACTTTTTGGGGGGTAAATTTCATTAGTTGAAGACACTACATTAGAATACAAAGCGAAACAATCTGCAAAGTGATTAATGAACTCCTAAGCGGGTTTTATACTGGACTATTATCGGGCAGACAAGCGTTTATAGAACGCTCGTTGCCGATCATTTCAGGGGAACGCTCGTTTATCTGCTGATCGTATCGTTCTAAAAAAGTAAAATATTATCTTTGGCGGCAGAACACCTCCCTGTGTAAAAAGGGGGATGCGCTGCTGACATGATAATAATGTATGGGGACGGACGAGCGATCGGAGTAACGAGCGCTCGTCCCCATACATAGCTCCTTGTGACAGGAACAAACGAGCGCTGATCAACGAGCTGTCTCGAAGATTGTAATAGGGCCTTTAGTCGGAGCATATAAATTGTTCTGAATGCATATCCAAGAAAGACAGCAAAACCTACCATGATCTCTCCTAGAAATGTAATTGTTTCACTTGGAGGGGCTAGGATTAATAACAAATAAAATATATAGTACCCAGGAAAAAAAAAACAGACTTGCACACATTGTAAAGGGGAAGCCCTTTTGCACACGACGCTAGTTTTCACGGACCCATTCAGTTTAGTGGGTGAATCAGGTCCGTGAAAACGGAACCGACGCTCCAATCCGTGGAAAGATAGAACGTGTCCTATGTTTCCATGGATCTCGGACGTTACTCAGGCGGCACCCACGGTCGTGTGCTTTAGGGCTAAGAACTCAATGGCAAAATTTAATTTAATTTAAATTTTGAGTTACTGTAACTGCAACCTAGATGTGTTAACACTACAAGTAGGAAATAAACGAGAAAGCACAATCTGTTTGTATGTAAAAAACTTTTGATCAATCCAGTGCAAAACTTGACAGTACAAAGATGCAATCTTCACCATAAAATATATGAAAGTCCCAGCAGTGGCAAAAGTTGCCTGATTTCAAATACAGTCCATATTCAATGAAGAGATGTTGCTGGAGGAGAATATACGTTGGTACATGCTGAAAGCGATGTTTCGAGGGACCGCCTCCTTTCTCAAGCATGCGTGGTACTCACTAGTATCGGATTATATACCCGACAGCACAGACAGTAATGCAATCAAGCCTATTACAAACACCCTTGTCAGGGGCGTAACTAGGAAAGGCTGGGCCCCATAGCAAAGTTTTGACTGGGGCCCCCCTCCCCTGGGTGTCACACAACCCCCCCCCCCTTGTAGATAGTGCTTTTTTTTACAGCCCCCCTCTGTGGATAACGCCATACAGCCCCCCTGTAGATAACGCCATACAGCCCCCCCCTGTAGGTAACGCCATACAGCCCCCCCTGTAGGTAACGCCATACAGCCCCCCCTGTAGGTAACGCCATGCAGCCCCAACCCCCAAAAAAAATCCGACCTATAGTGTCCTACAAAAGACATGTATCCCCTATCCACATGTGTGATCGCTGGCAGCGATAGGGAGAACGGGGGACTGAAAGTCCCCCCAAGTTCTCCATGACTAACCTCTGACTTCCGGCGTCTGCGCAGCTCAATAAAAATGAAAGGAGCGCTGGTCACGCATGCGCACAATCGCTCCATTCATTTCTACGGAGCTGCCGACACAGACCCTGGAAGTCCGAGGTTTGTGATGGAGAACTTCAGGGGACTTTCGGTCCCCCGTTCTCCCTATCAATGCCAGCGATCACACATGTATCCCCTATCCATAGGGGATACATGTCTTATGTAGGAACAACCCGTTTAATGGCAGAGCGGGGAGATACCTTGCAACAGAAGGCCAAGTGTTGCGACCTTTACGACATAATCGCAGCAACTACGCGGCAAAAAAAAAAATCACAACTCAGGAAAAAAATGTAAAAAAAAAATAAAAAATCATAGTTACCCAGAATGCTCTCCTTCCTGCAGTCCGGCCTCCTGGGATGACGTTTCGTCCCATATGACCGCTGCAGCCTGTCACATAGCCTGTAACATCATCGCAGGAGGCCGGACTACGCGCAGAGAAGACGGAGGGGGTAAGTATTAGCGTTATTTTTCACAGCGCAAATTACGTTCGGAAAAAAGAGAAAAAAAGGTGAGATTTTTCGCACGTAATGTACTGCGGGTTCCAGGTCGGATACGCTGCATGATTTTTACGCAACTTATTCGACCCATGGGAGAACGACCTAATAGGGAAAAATGTGTCAAACAGCAGCTGGTGGGCCGGCGGAGCAGACTTAACATGCTCATCATTGAACTCAAGTGCTACAGCTCTGACCACCATGAGCCTTTAGCTACCCCCCTGGAAATATTAATATAGTTTATCATGTACATTAGGAGACAAATAAGGGAGATTTGAAAATAGTTCTGTAGGGTGCACAAATTTAGGCCTCATGCACACGGCCGGCCGCCGACACCCGCGGGCCACTTTTTCGGGAGCATGGCCCGCAAAATTAGAAATGTAGGACATACTCCACAATTCCCAGCGCGGTTATACGGCACTGACACATTTTCGGAGCGCTAGAACCTGGAGGGTTTGTAATTGCGGACTGTATTGCAGTCCGCAATTACGGAGTGTTTTTTACAGTCGTGTGCATGGGGCCTAAGCAAAATAGCAAACATAGAATTAGATATATTCCCCAACTTGCTAGACAAATTTGTCATTCTTACACCACCTCATGACTGGGATTCACGTACATGAAGTCAATGGGTGCGTGAAAACCACGCAGGTCGCACGGAAGCACCTCCGTGCGAACTGCCTCTTTCGCGCACCAGCTGTCAAAAGGATGAATGTAAACAGAAAAGCACCACGTGCTTTTCTGTTTACAAACATCCGAATGGCATGTCATAATGATGGCGGCTGCGCGAAAACCACGCAGCCGCGCATCATATGATGCTGCCACACGGAGCAGGTAAGTGGCTTTTGCGCAGGCAAAACGCTGCGTGTTTTGCGTGCGCAAAAACGCCACGGTCGTCTGAATCAGGCCTTAGTTACATAGTCATGCATGACCCCTGGAATCATTCCAGTAACAGGTCCAGCAAAGGAACATTCGCACTGGACTTCATGCAGCAGGTGATTATTAACCCTCTATAACCCAGACACAGCGGCATCACCATACACACTGTGGATATGATAGAATATCCACATAGCGCAGGTCCTGGCCTGGATAGAAACATCAGGCACTGCAAAGCCTGCACCAACTTCTGGTCTGCCCTGTATAATATCGTCCTCTATGCCAAGCTAAACACAAACACCCCCTGTAAGCGTTACACAGGCAACTAGTGCATTTATTACACACAGCAGTAAGCGCACCTATAACATGGCGGCGGCGGCAGGATGCACTGGCACAGAGCTGGTTGTGTTGGTACTTTACCGCCCTCACGGAGCAGCGGGCTCCCCCTCCACCACTGTAGCTGAAGACACAGTCAGTCCGGACACTTCCTGGATCCGTGTTACACAGAGGCTGATGGGAGGAGCTTAGTGTCAGCGCTGTGTGTAATGGCTGAGGGAGCTCTGGTCCGTCCCTCATAGAAGACATAGACTAGCGGCAGTCCTGACTGTACTGTCCTCCGCCCGAAGTCTCGCGTCGTTCGTTCCCTTTAGCTCCGCCCCCTGTCCTCTCCCCTGCCTGAGCACTCCTCCTACCACCTATCGCCGTCCTATTCAACTGCACAGTGTGCAGTGCAGCGGCTATCACCGGGCTCCCGGACCCCCCCTGCGGCTATCACCGGGCCCCCGGGCCCCCGGGCCCCGGCCCCCCCCCCCCCGGATGCCTAGTGTCACGTTAGTGATGCTGCTACTAGGCATGAAGGGGCCCGTGCCTCCAGGCCTGGCACATAATGTAATGTGCCTGTCAGGGCGACACGGGCCCCCCCATGCCGCGGGCCCCGTAGCAGCTGCTACGGCTGCTACTGTGGTAGTTACGCCACTGACCCTTGTAGTACAACATTTTAAAATATCCTCTCTAGAAAGGTAGAACATTTTTATGTTCTCTATTTATATCAAAGAATATAACATATAAATCTCTCTTAATAGATCTTCACAATCTACCCAACTGTATTATAATGTAATTTTCTCAGGAAAATATGTGCTTGCTGTTATCATTACTTTACTTTATATTATATGGTGCTGTAGATTATATAAAAGTGGGACATACGAGCAAGTACACAAACAAGGCACAGTAGAAAAATGAGGTCCCAAATGAGATAACAGTTAAAGCTGGCAATATACATTGGATGAATATTGGCTGAACCCCTGACCCCCTGACATTTCAACATGTATGGGGGCAATGTTGGATTTCAGCATGCCTGATCCTTTGTTCTATCAGGAAATAAGCACTGCCACTGGTGTCTGGCAGCGGCTTATCTCCTTATAGCAGTACACTGCATGTTTATGGCGAAGTCAGGGCACATAGCTGTCGGCAAAACAAGTGTATAGCCAAAAGCTGTCTTATGAGTATGGCCAGGGTCGGCCTTAGGGATGTGCGACCTGTGCAAGTGGGGGGCGCTACTGGGAAGGCCATTTGAGCTCTATGTCCTCTGGTCTTGGTTACACACACGGAGGAAACAAGAGCAGAGGCAGCAAGAGAAGAGGAGGAAGCCCCACCCACAGCCGGACCCTCCAAAAAGCTTGAAAGCAAGGGAGGAGGTAAGTGCCTATGTTTGTCTATGTTTGTGTATATATGTCTCTGTGTATATGTGTATGTGTATATAAGTCTCTGTGTTTGTATGTGTTTGTATGTGTATAGGTTTCAGTATGCGTATGTGATATGCGTGCCTGTGTGTTTATATATGTGTCTGCATATATATATATATATACATATATATATATATATATATATATATATATATATATATATATGTCTCTGCATAACTGTGTGTGTGTGTGTGTGTGTGTGTGTGTGTGTGTGTGTATATGCCTGTGTGTGTGTGTGTGTGTGTGTGTGTGTGTGTGTGTGTGTGTGTGTGTGTGTGTGTGTGTGTGTGTGTGTGTGTTTAAATGTGCCTGTGTGGGTATAGTTATCAGAGTGTGTTATCTGTGTTGTTACATAGGACTGCAGATAACATCCACTACATTATCTGTACTCATAGAGTTATCACTGCATGTTATATGTGGTGTTACATAGGACTGCAGGTAACATCCACTACATTATATGTACTCAGAGATTTATCACTGTGTGTTATCTGAGGTGTTACATAGGACTGCAGGTAATAGCTACTACATTATGTGTACTGTGTATATACTAGTATGTGCCTGTGTGGGTATATATAGGTCTGTATGTGAATGTGTCTTTGTGCTTGTATATATGTGCATGTATGGCTATATATGTGTGTGTAACATTTATGATATTTTTGTTCTTTTAGTTACTGTAACTTTAAAATAACAAATGTAAAGTCACAATGCACTGTGTTATAGCCTATGCTGGAGTGGCTTAGACTAAGAAGTTTCCAGAAGGTGGGAGGAGCTTAGGACAAAGAGGGAGTCCGGGCTCAGTCAGTTGGCGTTGGAGTTGGGGAGGAGTTAGCGGAAAACTAGAGTGGCACCTGGGTCCAGTGGCGGAATATATTATGGGCGGTCCGGCTGGCCGGCTGGGGCCCAAGGCTTCCGAGGGGGCCCATGGCTGCCCGGACCGCACATAATTTAAAAAAAAACTTAAGAAACTCTAGGATCTCTCGGCGTGCTAGCGCCGCTAATGGCCGCTGCTGAGAAGGTGGGAGGGAAGGGAGGGGCGGACTGGAATGGAATACAACCGCCAGCGCAGTGCTGATGGGGAGGAGGGGGAGAGATAGTAATAGCAGGGGTTGCATAGGACTATGCGTCTGCTAGGTGTTAGAACACGCCCTTCTTTGATGCTGCACGTACCGCCAGTAAGGAACAGAAGAGAAGGGTGGTGGTCGAGCGGTGAGGTAGAAGGTTAGTCTGCTGTTCACCTCCTGCCCCAAGCAACAATCGTCAGACACTAAGGGGAGATTAATTATACAGAAGGGGGGGGGGATTTCCATCTAACTCACTGCAGAGGACTCTATGGGGTGATAATAATTTTCCCCCCATAGACACTCAGTAGTCTCAACACTCAAACGCTCAAACCCCCCCTCTCATGTATAATAAATACTGAAATACTGAGGGCTCTATGGGGGATGGGGGGATTATCCCCCCCCCCCTTCATGGAGTCCTCTGGAGTCACTTAGATGGTTAGACCCCCCCCCATTCAGTATAATCCCCTCCTTCCCATAGAGCCCTCACTAGTTGCTAATATATTGCAAGGGGAAGTCAAATTGTCTGACTGCTGGGGGCTCTATAGGGGGGTCTGAGCGACTAAGAGCTGGGGGCTCTATAGGGGCGTTTGTGCGACTAACTTCTGGGGGCTCTATAGGGGGTCTGAGCGGTGGGCTCTATGGGGGGCTATCCCCCCCACAGAGATGTCAGAATCAGACACTCAGACCTCCCTATAGAGCCCCCAGCAGTCAGTGAGACAACCTCACCTCCCCTTGCAATATAATCCCCCCATACAGCCCTCAGTTTTCCCATAAGGCAAATGTATGACATGTCCACCTGTTTTTGCTCTCGCTGCCTCCTGGCCACATCCCGATTACATGGTCGGGAGTTACAAAAACAGCGTAGCTTGCTGAGCTACGCTGTTTCTGTAAGTCCCATAAAGCTGAATGAAAGTTAGCTCGGAAGCAGTGTCGCTCGTAGACTCCCACAATCACTAAACTAAGTGGCAGAAGCAGTCGTGTGAGCGCTGAGCCGCTTGGTTTCTGTTTCGGGAAAGCCGAGCAGTTTTTGTACGGGCTCATAGAAAGTCAATTAGCCCGTACACCGCTACTTTGGCTTTCCGGAAAAAGCCAAACAGGAACGAAGTGGCTCAGCGCTCACATGAACGCTTCTGACGCTTAGTTTTAGCGATCGGTGGGGGTCTCAGCACCCGGACCCCCACCCATCAAAAGTTCTGACATGTCACTATGACATGTCAGAAGTTTGTTGAACATTTGCTTACCTTTTAAAAAGAGGTGTCAAAATTTGTTTTTATTTGATGTGTTAAAGGCTATGTAAACCTTTCAAAAAGTTTAAAAAAAACAACTAAAATAGTGTATGGTGTCTGGTGCAACCTTTCTAAATACTTATTAAAAATTATTTTTACTTTTTGAGGTACAGCTGCTTTATATCTTGAATACAGAGCAGCTGTATCTAGTGATAAAAACCTGTATCCGTCAGGTCAGTGGCATTGACGGGTACAGTGTCAGCGGGTTGGGGGGGGGTTGAATTGCATGTGAGGGGGAAGGAGGGGTCCCAAGTTGTGTCAACAGCCCAGTGCCCATGGTACACTTAATTTGCCACCGCCTGGTTCCATCCAGCTAGGATCCAGAGAAAGGCTGCCTAGAACATCAGGCCATAGTAAAGCTCGCAGGAGAAAAGAAACAGCCTTAAGAGAAGGAAATCTTCTGAAATCTACTAAGAGTAACAGGAATCCATTCTGTGGACAGTGAACAATATCATCAAATATGTTAGTGAGTCTCATCCTTCTTATATACACTTTACTACCCAGAAGCAGAGAACTGCATTTATTGACAGACATCTTATCGTCCCACTGAACTGACAAGGGTAGGAAGCCACCAGGACAGCAGAGAGAGGGTCCCCTGCTCCTGCATCTGGCGGTTCATTGTATTACAAGGATTGAGTTATTTGTAAGAGATGTGCATCCATATCATATGGAAGATCGTATCTTATTTTGCACCCATAACGTCCAGGACACCCCCAAAACACCATCAGGACAGGAGCAGACACAGGGAGTGTCCTGGGGGATATCAAGAGACTACCATCCTCATTAACCATTGCAAACCCCTTCATCACTAGCTGTGAGAAGGCCCTGCGCTCAGCTTGTGCTGCAACTGGTAAACAGTAATTTTATGGAAACTACACAATAAGTGACAGACCCCTGAAATCAGGTTGGCTGTCAGTACTTTATGATACCCTGATGTAGGGCAGCATAAATCTCGTGACAGATTCCTGCTTGATAAAGGTCCTTTTGCTGGACGGAAACGTCGCTGTTTGTTGGCTGAATAAAACCACAATTTTTTCACAATTGGAGTGCTGCAAGATTTCTACTTTTGTATATTGCCCTGTCCTAGGATCGGGACGACTTGCTTGGCACCTATACATCTATACGCAGTGAGTGCTGCTGCTTTCTGTTGTTTTATATATATATATATATATATATATATATACACACACACACACACACACACACACACACACACACACATACATACATACATACATATATTAGTGCTGGTTGTCACTTACCACTCGACCAGTCCACAATATCTTGCTATTGAGAGAAGAGAGAATTGGCTCCCCTTGCCGGCCTTTTCTTCTTCCATGCAAGCGAAGCACACAGCAAACATATTTTAAAAGAGTGGCGGGCCCTGAGGACTCCCACCTACCTATTTAATAAACTTGTATTATGTAGTAACGCATCGTTGGCATCACATTACATTGCTAGATCACCATGGATATGGAGGCAGCGGTTGGAGCCTAGGTGGCCTGGGTACAGGGGCGTAGCTAATAGCTCATGGGCCCCAGTGCAAAGGTTCTTCTTGGGCCCCCCAACTTCTTCTCATGGCCAACGACCCACAGCTGCATCGCTGGGTCTCCTAAGTGGCCCAAAGATGCAGCACTAGCAGCCAGGGGCTTCACTAAGGTCTTAAAATGTCAGGGGAGACAGCATATATTTATGGCACTAGGACCCTATAGCTATGGATAGGATTAGATACAGTGTCTCAGCCTTATCACATATGATAGGCTTAGATATAAGGCCAAGCTCGCTGACATTGCAGCTCCAGCGCTGGACCCAGGAAAGGTAAGTATGAAAATTGCTTTGCTTTTTTATGTGTTACTAATTTTTTTGTTTGTTTGTGTTTTTTTACAGGTTCGATTGTTGGACTACGTTGGATTCGAGGACTACTTCAATGACAGCGTTTTTTATTTTCAATAATGAGGGTTGTGTGTTTTTTTTTTATTTCAATAAAATATTTTTTCTATGTCTTTGTATTTTTTTAAACTTTATTACTACCGCCTTAGTAATGGCCGCTGGCTAATTAACAGCATCCATTACTAAGGCGGGGCTTAATGTTAGCCGGAAAAAAAGGCTAACACTAACCCCCATTATTATCCCGATACCCACCGCCACCAGGGGTTCAGGAAGAGCCTGGTACGATCCAGTACCCGACCATCTGTAGTGATGGCCAGGTACTGGGGCGGCCGCAGGCTGATATTATTAGACTGTGAAAGGGCAGAAACCTTGGCCCTTCCCACCCCGGTAATGCTGGCCTGCTGCTGCTATGTTGTATCTGGCTGGTTATGAAAAATAGGGGTTTATATAAAGAATGGAAAGTTTAACGTCTAGAGCTCATAAGGCCAGACAGGAGAATACTGCAGTTGTTAAGATGATATAAATAAAGAAATGTGGATTAGAACTTTAGTAAATTCTTATGTCAAGAAGGAATCACAATCAATATATAAACTCCAAAAGCAGTTCTGTTAAGGGCTGGGTAATGTTTATAGCACCAACATCTCCCCATGATTTACCCTGCAGGCAGCTCCATAACTATATCAACCATACTCAAAAGAACTAGAGCATGTAGCCAAAAGTATATAAGAATATGAAAATTTTATTACACAAATACGACAAACAATATATAAAAAAAATAAATAAATATATATATATATATATATATATATATATATATATAAAAATATATAAAAAAAAACATGTAAGGACAAGACTCTAGTAAAGTTTATGGAGCGAGACATGGAAATTGCTGGATAACATGTAAAAATAGAAAGGCTTTATTAAATGGCTGCAGGATCTATTTCAGACCCAAAGGGGTTCCATACTGATTACCTCTGATCCCTATAAACATAGTCGACTAGTAGGAGGGGGAACAGGAGAAAGTGTCAGTGCATTTAAATATCGCTTAGAAGACAGCCTTACCCATAGCAGCAAAGAGATTCCATAAATCGATGTTCGCTCTACCACAGAGACCCCAAATGTCAAGAAGGGTTGTATTTTGGAGATGTAAGAAAGTGAAAAGCAAGACTTGAAGATAATCTTTTTTTAGAAAACTGAGATTCATATTTCTATAAGGTAAGAAAATATTTTTTTTATTCAAATTAAATATTTTTTTTCTTTGTTTTTAGATAGTATTTTTAGTATATACACTAGTGGTCAGCAACCTGTGGCACTCCAGCTAATAAAGCTGTCGTATGCTAGGAGTTGTAGTTTCACAACAGCTGGCGGGCTGAAGGTTGCTGACCCCTGAATATACAGTACATCATTCAACCATAACAGTAAAACTACTGATAGGTGAAGTGAATAACATTGATTATTTTGCTACAATGGCGCCTGTTAATGGGGTGGGATATATTAGGCAGAAAGTGAACAGTCAGTTCTTGAAGTTGATGTGTGATGGCTAGTTGGCTGACAGGTCAGAGTATTTCCAAAATGGCAGGTCTTGTAGGGTGTTCCTGGTATGCAGTGGTTAGTACCTACCAAAAGTGGAGGAAGGAAAACTGTTAATCCGGTGACTGGGGCAATGGCGCCCAACGCTTATTGATACATGTGGAGAGCGAGGTGTATAGGTATATGTATATATGTAAAGGATCTGCCAGGCACAGCTTCTTTATCAACACCCATAGGTAATCAGTCTGCACCTGCTTCTAGGTCTGTGAGACTGACTCCATCTTCCACCACTCAGGATGGCAGGCTTAGGAGTGGAAGAGCCTATCGCAGCCTGGCCAGACGGAGCTAGCTCCCGCCCTCTGTCTATTTATACCTGCCTTTCCTGTTCCTCCTTGCTTGTGAATCTTCTCTGTTGGTTTCCTGGCCCTGCTGCAGCTTCTTGTACTATTTGTCCCCGCTTCGTATTGACCCTGGCTTACTGACTACTCTCCTGCTCTGCGTTTGGTACCTCGTGCTCTCCTGGTTTGACTCGGCTTGTTCACTACTCTCCTGCTCTGCGTTTGGCACCTCGTACTCTCCTGGTTTGACTCGGCTCGTTTACTACTCTTGTTGCTCACGGTGTTGCCGTGGGCAACTGCCCCGTTTCCCTTAGGTTCTGTGTTCCCTTGTCTGTTTGTCTGTCGTTCACTTATTGAGTGTAGGGACCGTCGCCCAGTTGTACCCCGTCGCCTAGGGCGGGTCGTTGCAAGTAGGCAGGGACTGAGTGGCGGGTAGATTAGGGCTCACTTGTCTGTTTCCCTACCTACCTCATTACAATATATCTCAAAGTCGGTCAAACCCAGCAATAATTTACTGTAACAAATATCTTATGTTTATGGCTTTTTTAATTACTTGCTCACAAGATCTACTACAGATACAATTATTCAGTAACTATTGTTTGGATTTTCAGTGGTTAAAGTCACAATCTTTTTAATGAAAATGAATGAGAGGTTGTCATAACTCCAAAAACATTTTCAACTGTTGCTTAGTCTTCGGTCGCAATTCACAATGAATGCAGTAGAGGATCATTCTAGCAAAATTGGCTAGTATTTAATTACTTAATTACATTTTATACTTTATACAACTATTAAATGTTTTCTGTCTAATTTTCAATGGAGAAAGACATTTGTTCATGTTGGGTGGGTTATCTGCTCATCCTTTACCTGGAGTCAAATGGCTGAATTTCCCCCTGTCCTATCACTGATTTGCATGGTCCAGGAGACCCCACAGAGAATGGAGTTAGTTCTATCTGGAGTGACCTTTGAAAGGAGGGTAATAATCACAATCCAGCCTTCCCTTCTCCTACTACTAAATAAAGTTTCACCTCTACTTATTTTTTCGGTTGATTCCTAATCTTTCATTCATCCATTAAGTCAGAGCTGTAGATGTCTTTCCAGGGGAATATAAATGATTAATAGCGCTTTAAGAGGTATATAACTCACAGCTGATGGAAACTGAAGGAGAGGACGGCTCAGTAGAAGTGATAAAAAGTTCTGAGAAAAGCACAAGAAGTAACAGTATGTAAAGTGTGGGGGATAAATTCCTAACTTAAAGGGGAGATGTTTAATATGCATACAATTTTATTTTGGGTCCTTTGCAGTATTGTACATATGTGACAGTATAATATGTGCACTGTACCTTTCTGTCATTTTCTGCTGTTATCTGCTGTTTTCTTCCCCATCTATGTGGTGTTCCAGTAAGTTGTCAGTCTGTCCACTGGGGTGACAGCTCTTCTGTGTTGTGTGGTCAGCCCGGCAACTGTATTGCATTGCACTGTACATATTGCATATCTCTGTTGCACTGTTAGGGTATGTTCACACGCTTAGCCAAAAACGTCTGAAAATACGGAGCTGTTTTCAAGGGAAAACAGCACCTGAATTTCAGACGTTTTTTGAGCAACTCACGTTTTTCGCGTTTTCACTGCGTTTTTGCACCGTTTTTTCGGCCGTTTATGGAGCTGTTTTCAATAGAGTCTATGAGAAAACGGCTCCAAAAACGTCCCAAGAAGTGTCCTGCACTTCTTTTGACGAGGCTGTAATTTTACGCATCGTCTTTTGACAGCTGTCAAACGACGACGCGTAAATTACAGGTCTTCGGCACAGTACGTCGGCAAACCCATTCAAATGAATGGGTAGATGTTTGCCGACGTATTGGAGCCGTATTTTCAGGTGTAAATCGAGGCATAATACGCCTCGTTTACGCCTGAAAATAGGTCGTGTGAACCCAGCCTTAGCTTGTTTATTTTGCAGGAATGGTGAAAGATGATTGACTTGGTGGCTTGGTAAATTTATGGGTGCGGACGCCATTTTGCTGCGTACATCGCTCTTTAACAGAGTGATGATGTATGGATGAATGTGTGTAGTGTGATCACACTGGGGGTGTCAATTTGTAAATAAAACTGTGGTAAGAGCGCCAAACGCAGTTCAGTGTCGAAAAGAAGTTGATATCACCTGGGCTCTGTTGCTGTAAGAGGAGGGTGTAGTGAGAGAAAGCTGCCAAATAGATTATTTCTGAGAAGGAGAGCTCTTTAGGAGATAGCTGAAAACTGTAAGAATGACAATGGCGCTTATCGTTGGGCGAGCGGTGGATGAGTGGCAGAGGTCTGAAGAGCGAGCGGTGGGTTCAGGCCTGTATCTACCCATTGTCTGTTGTCCGTGCGAGTGAAGAGTGGTGAGTGCATGTGACAGACAATCTACAGAGGAAGAAGTTGTGCCATGTTGCGCACCTTTGAGGAGGCAGGTATGCATTTGGGTGCACCAGAGAGCGAGTGGTGGTCCCCACCTGTGGAGTCGGAGCACTTGGGTACCAGTGAGACTGTCTAGCTGACCAAAAAGGAGTCCATGATGCTAGGCCTTAGCAGCGAAACCGCCATGTGTGTTGGTGGGAAGGGCAGGGTCAATCAGGCCCGCGTCTCTAGTAGAAGAGCGGGAAAAGAAGCAAGAATGGAAGAAAGAGGTCCTGTTTCATGAGTCCCTCCGTATCTGAAGAGAGAGACAGGTTTGAGGGACCTTGATGGCACCCGACAACCAGGCTGCCCGAGAAGAGTCAGAGGAACTGTCGTCTGGTTCAATTAGCGAAAGGGGTACGGCTTGAGGAGGTCTTCTTTCACAGAACTGGCCTGACATGTCTGAGCGGCTGACAAATTTGCAGGTGGGAAAAGTGATTTAATTCACCGTAACAGGTGGGCCTGTCAGGGATCATTACCATGTATATTGTTTGAAAAATATTATCCTTACATATATATATATATACAGTATATTACACAAAGAGATTGGATTCATGGAGCACAAAGAGCCTGCATAACACGCCTCTGGAAGACACCACCCCTGGAATGCAAAGAGGAGTGTGCAGAAGAATGTACAGGAAAACTTACAGCTGAGGAGCGAATGGGATTTATCAAGTCCCACATCTATAGGGAGGGGCATGTGTCTTCTCTGTGTGTTTCTTTGTTCTGAGTAAAGTTCAGTCTTCCTTGTCTGATCAAGGGAAGTTGTGTACCAAACATTTTTGGCTGGTTCACTTCTTCCAGGCATGCCTTCAGCTTTCAATTTACAGAGGTGGTTATTCGGTGTGAAATACGGACCTGACAGGCCTAAAGGGCGTTAGGCTGTTTGCCTTACTATGCGTGAGAGGCCTGGAGAGTCGGCTTTGTGCCTTCACCAGATGGATACGTGGGACATAACAAAAAAGCAAGGCAAGGGTGCGCTCCTCATATATTATTGTGGGTGATCCAAAAAGAGACATATTAATTCTATAAATGCTCTCACTTTTTGAGTTGCACAGACGGTGCACCATCTGAGACAAATATAATTGGTCAAGACTGGATTAGTGAAATTTGTCCTTATATTGTGATCAGGTAATACACTTTGGGGTCTTCATATACCCCTTACTCAGATCAGTATGACACAAACTACACATAAACTTTGGGGCATGTTGACCTAATGACTATTCATCATGGTAATGTGAATATTAGTTCAGTCCATATTGGCTAAGCACTAGGCAGTTAGATTCAGTTAATTTATCTGATAGATGCCCTGTAGACACTTTATAATAAATAGTGACTCTTAGTACAGGTTATCTTGCATATTTTATTAATATTTCCGAGGTATTATACGTGTTTCACAAGTTTTTATGTATTAATTCTGTAACCTTTGACACTGAAAGGATCTATTTTTATGACATTGTGTTTGTGTAGTTTGTGTCGTATTGATCTGAGGAAGGGGTGAATGAAGACCCCGAAACACATCTGATGACATTATAAGGATGCATTTTGCTAATCCAGACTTGATTAATTATATTTGTGTTTCACGTATTGCACCGTCTGTGCAACTCAAAAAAGTGGGAGCATTTATAGAATTAATTTAAATAAATATAATATATACTTAGCTGCTCTGACGACCAAATTAATCCACAAGTCCAACGTTCCGAGAATAAATCTCCTTCCCTTCTTTTCTCCACCTCGATGAAAGGTAAACAAGCGGTGTGCAGGCTTGTCAGGTGTAAATCGACTGGGCTTTGTAGTTCTAACGCCGTCTCAATTTTGAAGTTAACCTAATTTGAACTGATAGTAGAATAGCAATGCCAGCACACCCCAAAAGTAGTTTAAAAACAGAATGTATCAATAAAAAAGTCTCTGCCCGACTCTGGGTTTCGCCATGTTGGCTTCTTCTGGGGTAGAAGCTGCTTATAAGGCTATGTTCACATCTGCATCTGAAGCAGAATCTGACAAATTTGACAAGAAAAATTGCGCTGGATATTTTTCCTGTCAAAATGACAGACCTTATTATAAGCGAGATCCGATGGACCTTATTATAAGTCTATGGGGTCTTTTGGGCACTATTGGTATCCGCCATGCCACAGATTCAGAACTGCATCATGGCTTCCGTTATAAACGGAAGCAGCGACGCAGGTGTGAACAAAGCCTAAAGGGTTAATCTGCTAAAGAAGGATGCAGCTGCTTGTAAAGAGTTAATCTGAGTTTCTCACTGTATACACACACACACACACACACACACACACACACACACACACAAAGAGAGCAGTAGTCACTGAGGAGAAAGTTGTGACAGGATTTACCTCTGCTGCTGCTGCTTCTAGCCTCCTCCTCCTCCTCCTCCTCCATAATACACAGGAATCCATCATATATTGCTGCAGATATAACAACATCCAACATGATGTAAGATAGCAGCAGAGATCTCCCTTGTGGTTACATGCTGCACACTCACAGCTCCCATCCCTTACAGTGGACTAGAGAGGATTTTTTTTCCCTAATTATATATATTTCAGTTTTATATTTTGGCCTCTTATTACTATATGGGGTTTTCCCAGGATGTGACAAGTCCTCCTTCATTTTTTTACTGTCAACTCATGAAGTTGATGGTATACATCTCCCTAGGGGGCCTATCTGAATTATTATACAACAGTGACATACATGTATCAATACAAGTATATAACACCAATGATAATGCTTCCGATGACATGCCTGATCTTTCCTGAGTCTGGTGATTACATAGAAACTACTGTACGTCAAGGAATAACACACATCACTGCTGCTCATATATCTCACTGGATTGTAGTAACATTTAGTGGCTGCTAGAATTATTATTAATAAAAGGAGTTTTATTTTATTTATTTTTAAAAAAAATAAATGTATCTACATTAAAGGGAATGTATCGACTTATTTTTTACTCTTATTTATACTGAAACATATTCCTTTTCCTAATGTAATTTCATTGCCTGGTTGTAGATTTTTTACTTTACATTCTTTACATGATTATGAAGGCATTCATCTTGCCTGAACTTCTGCAGCTACATTTCCAGTGATATGCTTTACATTAGACTCCTGGACATAACAAAAAATGACTCATTGACATACATGGCAGAGTGTTGTGAACATGCTCTGGTCGTGCAGTAGTAGTCACTGTGCTGTGAAGGAGAGATGAGGAGCATAGCTGTCCCCATCATCTATTGTCAATGATGTGATCCTGTTTTATATGCCTCCAGCTCAATAAATGATGTTACCTTTCATTGTAAGGGGATTGCTAAGAAGTGATCTCTACAGAACAGGAAGTGTCAATCTATTGTGAGTTCTCAGTGGCCAATGTAAGAACTGCAAGATTCAAGATATTTTTTTTTAATATATGAGTTATTGGGTAGTGATATGGAAACACACACACACACACACACACACACACACACACACACACACACACACCTTTTTAATACACGTTGTGTTTTATAATCTCACAGTTTGCAAGATTTCTGCTTATTGTTAGTGAATAGGAGCATTCTTGTTTATAAATAAATATCATCACTCATCACAAGTGCCAAACAAAAGTACAACAATGCCCACATAAGGCAATACAATGCCTACATAATAATGCTATAGTGTAAGCAAATAACAGTGCTATATAGCACCCAAAAAATACAACACCCAGCACCTTGACTTGAAACAAACTTTGGAGAATGTGTATGGGGTGATGGAGGCCCCTAAAACTGGTGAAAGCCCCAGAGTAATTGCCCTTTGCCCATGCTATATTCTGGCCCTGATCTTTGCGAACATTAGGCTAGCACAGAATGCTGGGTGATTGCATCTCTGAAACCTGCAGAATTATGAATACAGCTCTGGACTATATAAACACAAGTCATAAATAAGCACCAGAACAAGATAATGTAGTAATGCAATGTATTTACAAAAAGTTGCTAAACTTGTTTGTAGATTAATCTTATATTAAACTGGAAAATAATGTTCGAAGGTGAATATAAGCTTTAAATTAGTGTTTTTAAAAATGTTCAAGATGTTACAGCTGGAAACTCCTCCTAATAATTCAGATATAATACACTATGAAGATTTCAATTAATAATTATTCAATGTGCATTTACATAGGACTGCCAAGCTGTCTTCCTATCTATTCTGATCAATTACAAAATGAGCTAGCTGTCTCTCCATGGTTCTTGGTTACTTCTCACCCACTTGTACTTGTATCCTACTTGGTGTGAGTTCATTTCCCAGCAGATGCATCTGCTTCTTGAATGTCAATGGCGGAAAGAAATAATAGGTCAGATCACTAAAAGTGATGTGAATTATTGCCTACATCACAATAAAAAAAAAAAAAGACAAGGTCCCAGCTGCTCAGTCTTTAAACTTGCTGCCCTCTTGTCAGTGTTGTTCAGAGGGGAGGGGGAATCTGATCTTTCATATAAAAGCCTCTTTGATTGCAACACACACTGGCTTCTCATTTAGAGACAGTGGGAGTATAATAAAGATACTGCTAATGTGTTTTGGAGAGGGGAGAAAGACACAGCTTAGAGCCTCTCATTAGGCTTATGTACTATATTACAGAGAGCAATCTGTAGTGTAATAGTGGATTGTGCCAAGGTATCTTGATGAATACCATTCCCTTTAAGATAGTAAATAATGGGAGCTACTGTCTCATGATTGCCCTGCTTTTCTAATTTGTTTGCATTTTATGTATTGGAAATCAATGTTTGACATCTGAACTCTTAGCTCATTCACAGTCACTTTGCAAAGAGTACAATGTCGAGCTGAGGAACCTTGGGCCAAACAGAGGAAATGATCTTGAGGGTCTATTCTGCATCTACATTGAACAAGTCCACTTTTAATTTCATTGAAAACTTTTCTGTTGTCAATGCCCATAACATAAATATCAGTTAACCCCTTAATGACCAGCCTATTTTAGGCCTTAATGACCAAGCTATTTTATACGTTTTTCCATTGTCTCATTCAATGAGCTATAACTTTTTTATTTTTACGTCGACATAGCTTTATAAGATCTCGTTTTTTGCGGGACAAGTTGTGTTTTTGAATAGCACCATTTTGGGGTACATATAATTTATGTATTAACTCTTATTAATTATTTTTTGGGGGGAATAGAAAAAAACCGGCAATTTTACCACACTTTATTGCATCCTAAATTTACGCCGTTTACAGTGTGGTATAAATAGAACAATAACTTTATTCAGCGGGTTGTTACGATTGTAACAATACCAAATTTATATAGATTTTGTATGTTTTACTACTTTTACAAGTAAAAACACTTTTTTTTTAAAATTATTTGTTTTTGTGTCTATATTTGAAGAGCTATAACTTTTTATTTTGATTCGACATAGCTGCATAATGTCTTGTTTTTTGCGGAACAAGTTGTATTTTTTTATTAGCACCATTTTGGGGTACATATAATTTATTGATTAACTTTTATTAACTTTTTTGGGGGGGATTGAAAAAAAACAGCAATTTCGCCACGCTTTTTTGCATCCTACATTTACACCGTTTACCATGTGGTATAAATAACACAATAACTTTATTCAGCGGGTTGTTACAATTGCTACAATACCAAAATTATAAAGATTTTGTATGTTTTACTACTTTTACACAATAAAAAAAACCAAATTATTTGTTTTTGTGTCTCCATATTTGAAGAGCCATAACTTTTTATTTTTTCCGCCAATGCAGTTGTAAGAAACCTTTTTTTTTTGCGGGACGACTTGTAGATTTTATTGGTATCATTTTGGAGTAGATGCGACTTTTTGACAACTTTTTATCCCATTTTTTTAAGGCAGGATTTATAGAAAACAGCAATTTTTGCATTGTTTTTTTATTTTATTTTTTACTGCTTTCGCCGAGTCTGTTAAATAATGTAATAACTTTATATTTGGGGTCATTACGGACGCGGCGATGCCAAATATGTGTAACTTCTTTTTGGTTTTGTAATAATAAAGCATTTTGTAAGGGGAAAAGTGGGTTTTTCATTTTATTATCACTTATTTTTTTTATTAACTTTATTAAACTTTTTTTTACTAGTCGCACCAGGGGACTTCACTATGCGATCCTCCGATCACTTTTATAATACACTGCAATACTTTAAGCATCGGAATAAAGCCCATTAGTGGCCGTCGTGAAAAGGCGTATTGGCCGTCACTAACGGGTTAATAGGTTATTTGTAAATAAACCTAGATCCTAGCGGCAAGTGATTCTCTTTAAAGACAATTTTAAATCAGACTGTCTTCTGCTGGACATTTATAGTCCTTTTCTATAAAGGGCTTATTATTTTGCCCGAATCTGGACCCACTGGTACGCTGGAGGGGAAGCCTGACTCTAAGGCCTCCTGCACACTTCCGACACGGTTTTCACGGCCGTTTGTGACGGATCCGTGTGTCCGTTTTGTCGGCCGTGTGCAATCCCGTGTGCACTTCGTGTTTCCGTTTCCGTGCGCCGAGCATGGTACTGTCCAGGGTGCTGAATGAGTTAATGGGCTGCACTGATCGCCGGTAACTCTTTCAGCCCCCTTGACAGTACCATGCTCGGCGCGCGGAAAATACAATTTTAATGTAATAAAATAAAAAAATAAAAAATAAATAAAAATGTTATACTTACTTTCCTCCTGTCCGGCCTCCAGCGATGACGTTTCATCCATGTCGCCGCTGCAGCCAATCACAGGCTGTAGTGGCGGTCACGCACGTCAGGATGACGTCAGAAGGCCGGCCTCCAGGGATGATGCTTCATCCCACGTGACCGCCTCTGCAGCCAATCACAGGCTGCAGCGGCCTCTGCAGCCAATCACAGGCTGCCGCGTCATTCTGGAAAGTCGGACTGGAGGAAAAAGAGGGACTCGTCACCAAGACAACGACCGGGTAAGTATGAATTGATTTTTATTTTATTTTGAATCAGCAGCCTCTTTTCTCTATCAGTGATTGATAGAGACAAGTGGCTGCCGATTAGTGTAATATTTCTGTTATGTTTTACTGCCCGCCCGGCGGTTGCTAGGCAACGGCTCCGTCACACACGTATGTCACACGGATAGCACACGGATGCCTTCCGTGTGTCTTCAGTTTTTTTGACGGCCTCATTGACTTGCATGGGCCTCACGGTCACGGAATCCCGGACCAAAGTAGGACATGCTCTACTTTGGATAGGAATGGAGCAATGGACCGTCAAAAAAACTGAAGTGTACATGGCCCAATTGAAATGAATGGGTTCAGGGTGCTATCAGTGACAAAAACGGATAGCACACTGAAGGAAAAAACTGAAGTGGGCATGGGGCCTAAAGGTACGTCGATACACAGCGTCAACACTGGAGAATTTCCATACAGATTTTCTGTACAGAAATTCTGCAGAGTATTATGGTAGCAGAAAAGTGGATCAAATTTGAATAAAATTCATCTAAGCGGTGCAGAAAAACACAGCACAAAAAACGTGCCAAAATTTACGTTCAGTGTGGATGTTTAAAGAGGCTCTGTCACCAGATTCTCAAATCCCTATCTCCTATTGCATGTGATCGGCGCTGCAATGTAGATAACAGTAAAGTTTTTTGGTTTTTTTAAAACGTTAATTTTTGGCCAAGTTATGAGCTATTTTATATATATGCAAATGAGCTTTGAAATGGACAATTGGGCGTTTTTTTTTCGTTATGTCCAACTGGGCGTGTATTGTGTTTTTAACTGGGCGTGTTTACGTGTATGACGCTGACCAATCAATGACCAGTCAGCGTCATACACTCATCTCCATTGATTTACACAGCAGCGATGTGCAGCCACATACACAGAGATTAACGTTAATCAAGTGTCCTGATAATGAATACACATGAAATCCAGCCTGGACGTCATGTGTATTCAGAATCCTGACACTTCTGACTCTTTTCTTTGAGATTTCCAGCAAGGGAAACAAAATCTCGTTTACCTCCGTATTCTCGCGAGATTACGCGTGGCTTGCTGGAATCTCACAGAAAAGATTCAGAAGTGTCAGGATTCTGAATACACATGACGTCCAGGCTGGATTTCATGTGTATTCATTATCAGGACACTTGATTAACGTTAATCTCTGTGTATGTGGCTGCACATCGCTGCTGTGTAAATGAATGGAGAGGAGTGTATGACGCTGACTGGTCACTGATTGGTCAGCGTCATACACGTAAACACGCCCAGTTAAAAACACAATAAATGCCCAGTTGGACATAACGAAAAAAAAAAACGCCCAGTTGTCCATTTCAAACCTCATTTGCATATATATATAAAATAGCTCATAACTTGGCCAAAAATTAACGTTTTTAAAAAAACAAAAACGTTACTGTTATCTACATTGCAGCGCCGATCACATGCAATAGGAGATAGGGATTTGAGAATCTGGTGACAGAGCCTCTTTAATCTGCAGCATCTCAATTTATTTTGCCAAAACACAGCAGAATTTCGGCATTAGAAATCCAGACAGAGCATTTCTGTACTTTCACTTGACTTAAATAATTTAGAGCTGTTCATTTTTGTATGCCATTTTCAATCTTCTCATATTAAGATTGTCTTAATATGAGTAACTGTCAGAAATAAGTACGGCAGGAGAAGAATTCTTCACGTGACAGTTAATACTTTTTTGTTATATAGTATTATATCAAAACTGTCATAGTGCAAATTGCAGAAATCATCCACATGTTTATAAAAAAAAAAAAAAAAAAAAAGAATTCAAATTTGACTGGAAAAAGAACACCAAAAAGGGAAAATACACAGGAAAAAAATTGTAAAAAGTAACCATGCATATTTTTTTATAAATCCAAATATAAAATATATATAAACGTTGCATAAAAAAAACATATAGGTAGGGATACACTATCACAAACTGGCGCTCCCTGATCTGTGCACGATGACTGTCATGTCTACTGCAGGGGTATATGCAAGACAATACAACCTATAGGCATACTACTGATATTGTGCAAACAAGCCCTCATAAATATTGATAAAACATCACATTGGTAATAGTAAAGGAGGGAAAAGGCAAATCAAAAGGCAAATGACAGGTTAAGGCTATGTTCACACGGAGTATTTTGCAGGAGGAATATCTGCCTCAAAATTCCGTTTGGAAGATTTTCCTCTCTCTGAACGGCGATTTTTGCGCCGTTTTTCACCCGCGGCCATTGAGCGCCGCGGGCATAAAACACCGCGAAATACGCTTTCTCTGCCTCCCATTGAAGTCAATGGGAGGTCAGAGGCGGAAACGCCCGAAGATAGGGCATGTCGCTTCTTTTTCCCACAAGGCAGTTTTACTGCTCGCAGGAAAAAGACGCCGACGCCTCCCATTGAAATCAATGGGAGGCGTTTTCGGGCCGTTTTTTCCGAGTTTTGCGACTCGGTTTCCGCGTCAAAAAACTCGGCAAAATACTCCGTGTGAACATAGCCTTACTGACCAGGAAAGACACCACACACTAACGCGTGTTTCATCCTTGCTTCGTCCGGGGGTCCTTTGTCAATAAAGTGTCACCAACCTGCTCAGGAAGGGAAGTGTCATTCCAGAACTGGTTGGTGATTGGCTGACTGTCTTTATGACATTAGAAACTTACAGCTGTTCAATACAAGCGCGCACCATCAACCGAGACACTTATTTCAGTATACATACAGACAACTAATATCTTTGAACAAAATATTGTGGTCAATTAAAAGGATTTTCCCAGAATGATAAATTATCCCCTACCTACAGGATAGGTGACAATTTTCTGATCACTGGGCGCCCCCCTGAAGCAAGTGTTTCTATGCTTGGTGAATAAATCAAATACACTTCTTTGCATTATCTTGAGTGCTGCAGTTCCTTTCTTCGATTGCCCCTGATGGGTCCATCACCGTGGGAATGAGGGTCCTGAACCCCCAATCCCTCTCACTGCTCGATCGCAGTGAGGAGGACATTGAAGATGGAAATGACTGAGTAAATTGCTCAAATGTTCCTGTCATTCTTATAGACATTAAATGGAGCGGCGGTCGCGAGGTCGACCAGTGGTCCATACAAGCTCCAGCTCACTGCGGGGGGGGGGGGGGTGATGAGGATCTGAGGGTTCGGGACCCCCATACTCGCGATCGTAGAGGTCCCAACGGTGGGGCCCCGAGGGATCAGAAAGTGATTACCTATTCTGTAGGAAGGTGATAATTTATGATTCTAGGAAAACGCCTTCGATGCATAATAGCAAATATTTACCTCTAGTTTATAGCCAGTTCTAAAGTGGTATTCCCAGCTTAGACATTTATGGTGTATCCACAGAATATGCCATAAGTGTCAGACAGATGTGGGTTCCAGCACTGGACCCACACCTAAATCGAAAATGGGCGTCACTGACTAATGTCTAGCCTGGTGCGGCGGCCGCACTAGCAGTTGCTACAGACAGCCAGACTGTTATGTTTTAAAGGGAACTTGTCAACAGGTTCATCTTGTATCTGTTAGGAAAATACCTGTTCCCTTAAGGTCACTATGACAACCTGTCTAGCTTCTGGGTGGTTCTCCTTTTACCTTGGGCCTATCTCTCTTCTCTGTCCTTCTGCCAATCAGCTGTGGGGTTGTATTTACACCTGTTTTTTTCCCACCTGTCTTTGATTGTGAATTTTCCTATCTCCTGGTTTCTGATTATGCTCCTGACTGCTCCTGCACTTCTGTTTTCTGCACCTCGTGTATACTGATCTCGGCTTGTCTCTCATTAACCCTCTGCTTGCCAATTCAGATTATCTGCTCCCGGCTTGTTTTTGACCATGGTTTGTCTGATTACCTCTACTCCGTTTCTGGACTTTCAGTTAACCTATTGACTGTCTGGTTTCCTGCTCAGGTTTGCCTGCATTGCACCTCTTATCCAAAACGACACTCTCTTAAGACAACCTGGGTTCTGAGCAGCAAAGTCCATCCCACCTTGTGGTCGGCTCTGGCGAACACCTTAGAGTAGCTGTAAAGGATCTGCCAGGCACTACGTCTGTGGATACTCCCAGGATTAATCAGTCGACACCTGAGGCCAGACCTCTTAGACTGACACCGGCTCCCACCAATCAGGGTGGCAGGCTCAGGAGTGGGAGAGCCTATCGCGGACTGGTCAGTCGGAGTTAGCTCCGCCCCCTGTCCATTTATACCTGCCGCTTTCTCTTCCTCATTGCTTGTTATTCTTCTTGGATTCCTGGCCCCACTGCTGCCTTGCTCCAGCCTGCTTCTGCCGTGCTTCTGCCTTGCTTCAGTTCCCGCTTATCCTGCTTTGCTCTGCCCCTGGCTTGCTTCCTGCTCCGTGCTCTGCGTTTGTATACTCCACTACATCCTGATCCTGACTGGCTCGTTCACCACTCCGTTTCCTCACGGTGTTCCGTGGGCTACTGCCCCTTCCCTTGCTTGTTCCCTGTTTGTATCCCCTTGCACTTAGTCAGCGTAGGGACCGCCGCCAAGTTGTACCCCGTCGCCTAGGACGGGTCGTTGCAAGTAGGCAGGGACAGGGCGGTGGGTAGATTAGGGCTCTTTTGTTCCCTTCACCTCCTTCCTGCCATAACAGTAGCCTTAGACACTTTTAATCAGAGTGGTTACAGATTTGAGGTTGCGGGTTTACGTGCACGCTCTCTCCCGGCAGACTCCAGCAGCCTTGAGGTATCACTCCACTTGCATTTCCATAATAGTATCATACTACCTACGGTTAGGCCAGCATGAACCTGCTGCCATATTCTCTTTAACTCTATGTCTACGCAAAAAATTTGGAGGTCTGTATCAGAAAAACAAAGCTGTGACTGTTGTAAAGATTTATTTAAAAATTATTCAGCATAGGATTTTTTAACATAAGAATAACATGTTGTTATAAGGTAGACATTCACTTTAGTGTATGGCAAGTCCAAAAAGGCAAGGGGAAGGGTAAGCAAGCCGCTTCAGTAATGTTATCTCTCTATTTTCTTATTAAAATTGGATAGGGAAACCTTTAAGATATTGTTTTCTCAGTAACCAGAGCTCAGAGTCTGCCAGCCATCATAGATAGAAAGATAGTTGGCTTTGACATAAGTGACATTTTAGAAAAGTGGTTTGGAAGAAGGACTTGTAACTGATAGTTTTGCACAATCCTTCCTCATATTCAATGTACTGCCAAGAACAGTAACCGTCCCTAGAACAGATGTTGTGTTATGTTGGTACTCTCATCACTTATATTATTCAGCCAATATCATTGTATTCTGTCATATAGCAGAATATGTATCAAAGAAGCAGCAAATGTTGAGAGGGGGTCCCAGTCGTGGTTGAAACCCTTATTTCAATTGGTGTTGAGAACCTATACAGAGATCCCTTCTCCAGTTGACCTACAATGTAATCCAGTAAGTGTGTGGGAAACTAACCCAAAGATTATGGAAAGGAGATATGTGGAAGAGGGGCTAGCAAGAACTAAAGGTGCTCTTACACGGCCAGTCCCGGGTCGTGTAAACGAGCGCCGATCAAGGAGACAGCTTGTTGATCATTGCTTGTTTGCTCCTTCCACAAGGAGCTAGTATGTAAACGAGCGCTCTTTACTCTGATTGCTCGTCCCCATGCATTATTATCATGTCGGCAGCGCGTCTCTCTATTTACACCGGGAGATGTGCTGCCGACAACGATAATATTTTACTTTTTTAAAACGATAAGACCAGCAGATCAACAAGTGTTTTCTAGTTCATCTGCTGATCGCGGCCCTGTTTACACAGGGCAATTATTGTGAATGAGCGTACTACAAATGATCATTTGCCCAATAATTGGCCCATGTAAAAGGGCCCATGTTTTCCTGTCCGAGGTGGTTAGGGGTATATGGGTATCAACCAGCACCAGAGGTGGGCCCCATGTCATTCTTACTCAAACTCAATCTAAGCATTATTTGGGAAATCTGTTTGTCGTAGCACTCTGTTTGTTAGCGATGATAAATAATTACACATTTAATTGTATTGGCCTCACAGCTGTGAAATAGTCACTGTTGCAAGTGCCAGATAAAGTCCCGCACAGTCAATTCATGGACTTATTCTGGCTTCAGCACAACTTTTATACTAGACCAGCAAATATTACCTTATAAACATGCGTAATGAGCTATAAACCTCCTCAGCCTATTAAAAGCATTACTTATCCTGAAAGTCATTTGGTGAATAAAGCAATTTAATAATACATTACATTTTATGTTCCATAGCTATTTCTTCTTATCCAGAGAAGATGTACTGTTCTTGAAGTTAAGGCATTTGAGGACACCCTACTTACAATCTGACACTTCTATGCAACAAAATTGGATATAATTGTATGCACACGCAATAACAAATGTCTGCCAATTAACCCCTTCAGGACCAAGCTAATTTTGGCCTTCAGGACCAGCCCCATTTTTTCAAATCTGACATGTGTCACTTTATGTGGTAATAACTCTGAAATGCTTTCACCTATTCAAGCGATTCTGAGATTGTTTTCTTGTGACATATTGGACTTTATGTTAGTGAAAAAATTTGGTCCATAAATTCAATATTTATTTGTGAAAAACACCAAAATTAAGAGACAATTTGCAAAAATTAGCATTTTTCTAAATTTAAATGTATCTGCTTGTAAGGGTATGTTCACACGGCCTATTTACGGACGTAATTCGGGCGTTTTTGCCCCGAATTACGTCCGAAAATAGCGCTTCAATAGCGCTGACAAACATCTGCCCATTGAAAGCAATGGGCAGACGTTTGTCTGTTCACACGAGGCGTAATTTACGCGCCGCTGTCAAAAGGCGGCGCGTAAATAGACGCCCGCGTCAAAGAAGTGACCTGTCACTTCTTTGGCCGTAATTGGAGCCGTTATTCATTGACTCCAATGAATAGCAGCGCCAATTACGCCCGTAATTTACGCGGCGTTCAAGCGCCTGCACATGCCGTTACGGCTGAAATTACGGGGATGCTTTCAGGCTGAAACATCCCCGTAATTTCAGCCGTAACGGACGCCCTCGTGTGAATATACCCTAAGAGTGATAGTAATACCACACAAAATAGTTACTATTTCACATATCCCATATGTCTACTTTATGTTTGCATTGTTTTTTGAACATCCTTTTATTTTTTTTAGGGCGTTACAAGGCTTAGAACTTTCGCAGCAATTTATCACATTTTCAAGAAAAATGCAAAAGGCTATTTTTTCAGGGACCAGTTCAGTTCTGAAGTGGCTTTTAGGGCCTTATATATTAAAAAGTCCCCATAAATCACCCCATTTTGATAACTGCACTCCTCAAAGTATTCAAACAGCATTTAGAAAGTGTTTTAACCCCTTAGGTGTTTCTCAGGAATTAAAGCAGAGTAGAGGTGAAATTCACAAATTTCTTTTTTTTGCCAAAATTAATTCGTAATAAAAAAAAATCTGTAACACATAAGGTTTTACTCAAGAAATGCAACTCAATATTTATTGCCAAGATTCTGCAGTTTTTTAAAAATATCCCACATGTGGCCCTAGTGTGTGAATGGACTGAAGCACAGACCTCAGAAGCAAAGGAGCACCTCGAAGATTTTGGGGCCTCCGTTTTTAGAAAATATTTTAGGCACTATCTCAGGTTTGAAGAGCTCTTGTGGTGCTCAAAACAGTGTACCAAAACAGTGGAAACCCCCCCAAAAGTGACCCCATTTTGGAAACTACACCCCCTCAAGGAATTTTTCTAGGGGTATAGTTAGCATTTTGACCCCACAGGTTTTTTGCTGAATTTATTGGAATTAGTCTGTGAAGATGAAAATCTACTTTTTTTCTGAAAAAACATAGAATTTTTTCATTTTTACAAGGAATAAAGGAGAAAAAGCACCACAACATTAGTAAAGCAATTTCTCCCGATTATAGCAATACCCCATATGTGGTAATAAACTGCTGTTGTTAGGCCCAAGGCAGTGCTCAGAAGGGAAGGCGTGCCATTTGGAGCACAGATATTCCTGGAATGGTTTTCAGTGCCATGTTTTGTTTGCAATGCCCTGGAGGGACCAAAACAGTAGAAACCCCAAAATTGGAAACTACATCCCCTCAAGGAATTTTTCTAGGCGTGTGATCACTTTTTTAAACCCAATAGTGTTTTTGCAGAATCTTGTGGAAATCTGGCATGAAGAATAACATTTTAATATTTTTTCACAAATGCGTCATTTCTAGGACATATTGTTCCTACATAGTACATGAAACTGATGAAACACACCCCAACATTTATTACCTAGTTTCTCCTGTATCCAGAAGTACCCCCACTTAGGCTGTAATCTGCTGCATGCCCACACAGTGTGGCCCCAAATCAAAGAAGCACTCTTTGGCTTTTCAGAACATAATTTTAGCTTGAATGACTTGATAGGCCCCACTCCATGCCTATAAAGGATTTGAGCTGGCAGAACGATCTGACACCCCTAGAAGTGACCCCATTTTGAAAAGTGCACCCCTAAGGTATTCACCTAGTGGTTTAACGAGTGTTTGTACCGCTAGGTTTTCATAGCCGGAATCATGGTTTTTAGGTGGTCATTTTTTTACGAAATCTATTATTTTTGGGGCATGGTTGCCTTCCACAGCATATTAACCCGTAGAAGTGCATTTGCCAGTGTATGTAACTATGTCGTGCTAACAAAGCAGATGACCAACAAATGTGTCAGTCCATAGCTGTTAACAACAGTTAAAGCAAGGAGAATTAAAATTAGAACTGTATTGGACTGAAGGGCAATATATTTGAGAACTGGAGGAAAATTTTTAGAACTTGAGCATGTTCACAGGATGAAAGAACAGGGCTTTATAATGTCACTTCTTTTTTCCAAAGGGACTGGTCATACAACGTCTCTTTAGCCCCACCAATCTCTATAATTTTGTGTGACCAATTATAACGTAAAACCACATAGGTATTCATCTAGGGCAGGGGTCTCAAGCAGGCAGCCCGCGGGCCGCATGCGGCCCCTGGGGCTGTCATCTGCGGCCCGCGGGACACTAGTATCGGCTCTGCTCCGAGACTCTGGAATTCTCTGACATCGCTGTTCACATATGAACAGCGATGTCTGGGGCTTCCCCAGAGCCGGGGTCCCGTGCAGAGCGCTAGTATCAGCTCTGCTCCGGGACTCTGTGGAATTCCCTGACATCACTGTCCATAAATGGACAGTGTGTCAGGGTCTTCCCCAGAGCAGAGTTCCGGGCAGAGCGCTAGTATAGGCTCTGCTCCGGGACTCTGTGGAATTCCCTGACATCACTGTCCATATATGGGCAGTGTGTCAGGGTCTTCCCCAGAGCGGAGGGCAGAGCGCTAGTATCGGCTCTGCTCCAGGACTCTGTGGAATTCCCTGACATCGGTGTCCATGTTTGGACACACAATGTCTGGGGCTTCCCCAGAGCTGGAGTCCTGGGCAGAGCGCTAGTATAGGCTCTGCTCTGGGATTCTGGGGAAGCCTCTGACATCACTGTCCATACATCAACAATGATGTCAGGGGCTTCCCCAGAGCAGGAGTCCCATTGATGTCAGGAGCACAGCTGGAGTCCCAGGAAAAGCCTACCAGCGCTCTGCCCGGGACTCCAGCTCTGTAGCAGCATCTGTGGAGGGCACTGTGGCAGCATCTGCGGAGGGCACTGTGGCAGCATCTACGGAGGGCACTGTGGCAGCATCTATGGAGGGCACTGGGCCAGCATCCACAGAGGGCACTGTGGCAGCATCCACAGAGGGCACTGTGGCAGCATCTACAGAGGGCATTGCGGCAGCATCCACAGAGCGCACTGCGGCAGCATCCACAGAGGGCCCTGCAGCAGCATCCACCGAGGGCACTGTGGCACTATCTAAAAAGGGGCTGCCCAATCTTGACATGTGTGTCTGCTAAACGCTGCTAACTGAGCCGGAAAAACTTAAACTGGAAAACTGGATTGTTAAAATAAGCATGTGGAGAAATATCTCAAATTTTAAACCTAGCGGTATTATTATAGTAATGTAGTATTATTATTATAGTAATATAGTGTTATAGTAGTTCAAATAACTAATTCATTAACAATAATTTTGTATTGTATCAAATTTGAAAGTAATGCGGCCCGTCAACTTCCCATTTTTTCTATATGTGGCCCACTTACCCGGCCGAGTTTGAGAGGGGTATAGTGATAATTTTGTGAGAAATTGTCTATATAGACATTATATCCCTGGCCAAGTAAGTAGCGGGTGTATAAGATCCCACACAATTTTTCCGCTGACACTCTGGGGGATCAATTTTGGAATCCCTTCCCTCATAAATCCGGAAACAATGTGTGTACCCGGTGGAACTTTCGCAGATCTTATATAGCTTTATTCCATACCGGGTCCATCAGAGAGCACAAGGAGCAGGGGGCATGTACTAGGAGAGACGACGCTAAGTGTATTTGATCAGCCAGCACTCCCGGCTGAAGAGAGACACGGCGCGTCATAAAACTACCTTTACATGCAGTGAGGGAGCTCCAAGAGTGAAGGAGGAGGAGCTGTGTACGACGAGACAGGAGGAGGAGGGTGCGTGTGCTATGATTGATGACGCTCCATGTCTTTGCTAAGCCAGCACTTCTGACTGAACAGAGGCACGGGGCGTCATCAACTATGTTTACAGGTGGCGGGACCAGAGGAGGCGGAGCTCTGAAGAGCTCATGAAACATCCGCCCGGCCCACTGCCTGTAAATGTATTTGATCACGTCCTGTGCCTTTGTTCAGCCGGAAGTGCTGGCTGAGCAAAGACACGGAACGTCACCGGAAAATAAAAATTTACTCTGGGTGCGGTCATGTGACCACAAATTATAAGTATGTAACGCTGCCACATATAAACAGACATTATATTAGAAAAGTAATTGTACATGTCACATTAGGTTAAAATAAAAATAAAATGTATTCCTGGTCAATCCCTTTAAGTCGTATATTAGTTGACAGATAAGTAGTGTGAAAGTTTTATGGTCTCTAAATCAATGTCGATCAGACAACTGACACCCCCACTATCTCCAGAGCAGATACCTTAGATGTTGTAACATGACATAAATCCTTGCAACAATTTCAGTCCTGTGTTAAGTGTGTCAAAGACTGTCATGCATTTGTATTCCCAGACCCTTCTTTCTCTTTGGGATTTAAAGCTGCCTTTTAATATAACAACTTTCAAATGTTCTTCGTTGTGTCCTGGGCTACAAAAATGTTTAGCCACAGGTAAATGGGTCTTTTTGTCTTTAATTGTTTGGCGATGAGACCTCATCCTTGCTTTCAGTTTCTGTCCTGTTTCTCCAATTTAGAGACCCCCAATAGGGCATTTAGTGCACAGAATCAGGTACACAACATTGGATGAAGAAAATGTGAATTTTATAGTCCTGCAGTTTGCCGCAGTACCTCTAGCTGTGAATTGTACGTCACTACCAGAGGTACATGATTGTTATCATCTTTTTCTCTATGTTGGAGCAGATGACTTCTGGGTATCCTTGTGGCTCTGTTGTATAATAATCAATTGAAGTCGGATAATAGTCCTGATTTAAAATGTCCATTTAAGATGGTTTAAGTGTTTATTCCTGTCAGTTGGGCTGAAACAGATTTGATTATATCTGATGGCCTGGCTGAAGACAAATGACTTTTTCATGTGTTTGGGGTGGAAGCTGTCCTATCTTATGTATAATTGTAAAAAATAAAAAATAGGACCATCGGCGCTGCACGGATAGACAGAAAAATGGACGACTTAGATGACCATCAAGGCAAAGTTTAATGGAAGGGCTACGCGTTTCAACACCGAACTGGTGTCTTCATCAGGCCTATCTTATGTATGTACGCCGATCAATAGGTTTACGATACAGGGATGCCTGTAGTAAGCTGTTTTGAAATTTTATGGTGGCGTCCAGAAAGTTAATTTCCATATCTGAATAGTTCGATGTTAGATTTATGATGGGATGATATTCATTGAATCTCTTATAGAATTTTATTAGTTCTAGTTGTCAGTCGAGATGATGAGGATATTATCTATGTAGCGAAAGTAGGCCAAGGGTTTGATGGGGCAGGAGGTGAATAAGTCACTTGCTATGTAAAGATTTGTATTTCGCAGTGCCATTTTACTGCCCATGGCGATTCCGGTGTGGTTCCAGTTCCTGATAATCATCTGGACTGACTTTGACAGTATTTGACACGCTTAACACAGGACTAAATTTGTCTCAAGTATTTATGTCATGTTACAACATCTAAGGTAACTGTTATGGACATAGTGGCAGCTACAGCTCTCTGATCGACATCAATTTAGAGACCATAAAACTTTTACTCTGCTTATCTGTCAACTAATTTAGGACTCAACTCTCCAAGCTAATTCTGCTGTTCTGTTGTCTTTTCAATGACCGTTTACTACACCATACCTGTACTCTTTTGTGTGTGTATGTATATATATATATATATATATATATGTTTCTTCAGATATTTTGTTATACCATGCCTGATGATGAGACCTAAATAGTCTCAAAAGCTTGCTATTTAACATCATTTATTTTTGTTAGCCATTAAAAGGTGTCGTACCTGCGAGACTGCTATTTTTTTTTCAAACTTTAAATTAAATAATGTAATACTAGGAAAACAAAGGGTGGTCTCCAGGACTCTAACATTGATGAACTATAACTTAAGAAACAGTAGGTCATCAATGTTTGATCAGTAGGCTCCGACCTCTAGGACTCTCTGCGATCAGCACAGGCACAGTACCTTGTCCGTACGAAGAGTCACCATTGGGAGAAAATGACTCTGATGTTTAATTGTGGCCCAAGAGCATACTGTCTTATGTGCCTGCTCCAATTTTTTTAATATTATTTGTATACATTAGAAAACATTCAGTGTGATGAATATGCAACAATAATAGATGTATAAAAATATTTTTCTCACATCACTGTACTTTGTGGGATAGATTTACTATTGCATAAAAAATTAGATTAGAAGCAGTGCAAGCATTATTCCATCCTCTTTTCCTACAACTGTGGGGTAAATGCTCTCTCGTCCTGGGATGGGGAAATGTGATCCAGCACTAAGAGAGAGGAGCCTGTTTGGATTTTCAGTATGGTGCCCTGTATGTTTTTTCCACTGTATAAATATATAATTGTGCCAGAAATACAGAGAAAGCTAGAAAAATCCTTAATCATGTTCATTTAATTAGATGTATTCTCCTGACATTGTGCTATTGAAGATCATCAACCTTTGACACTCGAAACAAAATTAGTCCAGGTCAATGTTCATGATCAAGATGCAGAAATTCACCAGCAAAAAGGGGAACATACTGATGTGCTTCTTGTTGAATTTGTTGTTGAACATTTAAAATATATTATTTAATTGCAACTTTATTAACACAAAAGCATTGATAAATTTCTATAATAGTTAATTGTTGTAACGTCTATGGCCGCGGCCCGTCCTTTTGACTTACCCCTCGACATGTAAGTTCCCTGCAGCGTCGTCCTCCTGTGAGGCGCCGGCACTCACTTCCTGGTATCGAGACTGTCTCCAGAGGGTGCGCATGCCCGCGTGTGCATGGTCTTAAGGGGCCAGTACACGCATAATTGCAGGAAGTCTGCAATCAAGCCCAGAATGCCGCTGGACTATAAAAAGCGTTCTGCCCTCTTGTTCTTTGCCTGAGTGTTGTTCGTTACCCAACGTTTGTCTTGCTAATGGTCCCCTAGTGTCTTCCAGTTCCCAAGTGTTTCCTGTATCCTGTATCCCATGCTGTTCTGGTCTAGTGCCGTGCTGAAGCTGTTGTCGTGTTCTGCTACTCCACGCCTGACGTCTACCTGCTGCCTGGTCCCAGCCGAGCTTGCCTTGCTACTGTCCGAGTTGCCACAGGTACCCTTTCAGGACTATAGACTCTGTACTATACCTGTTTGGCCAGCTGCAATCCCGCTACGCGGTACGGCCCAGTGGGTCCACATCCCGCATCGTTATAATAGTAGTAGTAGCAGTAGACATATTGAGTGCTTACAGGGTGATGGTACATTTTCTATTCTTCATATTTTTACCGAATGCATCACAATAAATTCTGTTTTTGTTTACTGTTGCAAATGAAACCTCTGTACCCCAACCACGACCTAGTATAAGTGTATAGAGTAGGGTGTGCAAAGCTACATTAGGATATCTTATTACACAAATAAATAATGCCTTTTTGTGTGTAAATTATTATTGTACAAAGTTATGTAATCACTTATGATGGTGTCTGTGATGTCATAAGCAGCTAGGTGTCAACCCCCATATTGCTTTGACTTCCACGAGAACAGGGGTTCAGGTTACAGAAATGTATTATTACTTCTCATTGTTTTATATACTCTTTCAAATTCTCTTAACCCCAGTGATGACAGGTACTGAAGAACGTCTGGCTTGATAATCCCCTTGTCCTATCCAGAGGTGTTATAACCCTGTTATGGGGGTTTTACACTGGTCGATTATCGGGCAGACAAGCGTTCATATAACGCTCATTGCCGATAATTGCTCTGTGTAAACAGGGGAACGATCAGCAGATGAACGAGCAAACGCTCAATCATCTGCTGGTCGTATCGTTTTAAAAAAGTGAAATATCGTTGACGGCAGTACATCTCCATGTGTAAATAGGGAGACGCGCTGCCGACATGATAATAATGTATGGGGACGAGCGATCGGAGTAACGACTGCTCGTCCCCATCCATAGCTTCGTGTGACAGGAGCAAACGAGCGCCTATCAACGATGTCTCGTTGTTCGGCGCTCGCTGCACCGGACGCTTATCGGCTGGTGTAAAAGGGCCTTTAGTTATATGTAGAAGCTTCTTTTACTTGCACATATTTGCATATCACCAGACTACCTGGGCACTGTTATCTCTCATTTTTATCACATGTAATATTGCTGCCCTGATAAGACGGCGGAAGTTTTTTCCATGCAGGCAGTAAACTTCCCTGTGCATACTCTCTGTAAAAAATAGATGTCCTCCTGCTTTGCAATGTGTGACTTTCTTTCCTTCCTTATTACTATGTCTCTTTATATAAAATATATCATTTAGACACTGAGAAAGTTAGAAAAGCTCATTAAAATCAGCGGAGGATGGATACAGTCTTCCATATAAAATGTAAGAGATAATACCCTCTAGGGTTTCATGTTCTAGTTGTGAAAGGTGTCCTGGAGTTTTCCTGTTTTGTCTGTCTCATTACATTATGACCATTATAGTACTGACTTGTCAGCATTTCTTGTTATTATAATATTTTTTTTCAGTCTTAGTTGATGTGTTAATTTTATTTAACTACTTAATGACTGTGTTCATATATGGTATAAATGTGCAGATTTTGTCCCAGATTTTCGCCATATCCACCAGACTCTAAAGAGGTTGTTTAGTCTTATACAAATAAAGCTTTATTATTGTATAATATAACTTTTAGGGTATGTTCACACAGCAGCGTCCGTAACGGCTGAAATTACGGGGCTGTTTTCTGGAGAAAACAGCTCCGTAATTTCAGGCGTAATGGCATGTTGGGTCGCTATTTCGCTGCGTCCATTACGGACGTAAATGGAGCTGTTTTTCCATGGAGTCAATGGAAAACGGCTCAATTTACGTCTGAAGAATTGACAGGCACTTCTTTGACGCGGGCGTCTTTTTTACGCCCCGCCTTTTGACAGCGGGGCGTAAAATAAATGACCGTGTGCACAGAACATCGTAAGACCCATTCTAATGAATGGGCAGATGTTTGCCAACGCTATCGAGGCGCATTTTCGGACGTAAATCGAGGCGTAAAACGCCCGAATTACGTCCGTAAATAAGCCGTGTGAACATACCCTTACAGTTTTCTAATATAATTTGTCTTCTAATTCCTCCACAGTTTCAAGATCTCTGCTTGTTGTAGGTGATGCTCTGCTCTGCTATTTACTAGGCTACAGGCCGTTCGGCCTGCAGCCTATCAGGCGCAGGCCGGCGTGATGACGTAACTGGATCACGCTGGACTACGCAAGGCAGAGAACCTCCATTAACCCCTTCCCGCTATTGGGCATGACTGTACATCCTGATTTACAGTGTATTCCCGCAATAGGGCATACAGTCATGCCCTATAGATGAATCGGGCACAGGAGCTGTGGCGCTTCATCTTCAGCGGGTGTCAGCTGTAATACACAGCTGGCATCCTGCTGCAACGTCAGTGATGGCAGTTACCGCCAATCACCGTCGTTTAACCCCTTCAATGCGGCTGTTAATGGCATCCACCGCATTGAAGTGGTTGACAGAGGGAGGGGGCTCCCTCTTTACCCCACCGCCCCCCCCGCGAGAGATTGCGGGTGACCATGCTTGCTATGTCAGAGAGCCTGCTGCAGCTTCCGGACCCGCCAGGCTCTAGAGAGGAGGACCCGCCCGACAGGACTGGTAACTAAGGTGTATCATTTGCACTAACCTTCTTTATTCTCCCTCATGGCTGCTAAACTTAACAACTTTAGCCTCAATGTGAGGAGTGTTAGAGATAGGATTAGATGTCAGATGGTGCTAACTTTTCTTTCCAAGCAGTCGAGTGATGTTTTTATGCTGCAGGAATGTACTCTCCCCTCTTCCAGGTCATACAACCATCTGGCCAGGCAGTGGACCCATGGCCCGTCCTACTGGTCTGGTGGGGGCCACTGTAAGTCTGCAGGGGTTGCCATCCTGATTAGGGGAGGCGTATTCACTGTTGACTCTGCCCAGGAGCTCGCCTGTGACCGTTTGTTGGTCGTAGACGGTTCCTGGCCAGGAGAGCCAATTAGGTTCATCAACGTGTACGCTCCCCCTATGAAGGCTGAGCGCCTGGAACTATTTCAGACCCTGCGGACTAGGCTCGCCACCACTAGGGCAGTGGTGATGGCCGGGGACTTCAACTGCCCCATCGAAGAGGATGGATGAAGTTCCGGCACTTCAAGTAAGCTGGATGTCAGTTCCAAACTGCTTATCGAGATGGTGACTGAAGCATCCTTTCAGGATGTTGTGGGCTCCATGGGGAACGGCTCTGTGAACTATTCATGGAGCCGGCCCGATGGCTCACTTCATTGTCAGATTGACTTTGTGTTCACCTCCTGGGCAGTCAAACAGCATGGGCACTCCATGGTCCCCTGCTTCTTCTCTGACCACAGGGCCATTCTCTTCCAGGGTGCAATCGGCCTCGGTTTTCCTCCCGGCCCTGGCTCCTGGAAGCTGAATTGCGCCCTGCTGGAAAAAGAGGAAGTACTGGCGGAACTTAGAGACGCCTATATTGTTTGGAGGAATGATAAAGTTTTATTCGACCAAACCTGTGACTGGTGGGAATATGTTAAAGTTGAATTTCGTTGTTTCTTTCAGGCAAAAAGTCGTCAACAGGCGTGTTAGAGGAAGAGAGTTTTCAGAGAGATGTAGCGTCAGCTGCGATCCCTGCAAGACCTCCTTAAATGTGGTTGGGATGTCAGGAAGGAGCTGGAGGAAGCCAAAAAGGGCCTGAAAAAGCACTTTGAGGAGGAATCCAAGCGAATTGTCTTTCGTTCCAAGGTGGAGAACCTGGCGAAGGGTGAGAAATGTAACTCGTTCTTTTTCAGGAAACTCCATGCCGGCCTCACGTCCCTGAAGGAACTCCGAGATGACACCGGAGACATGCATTCTTGAAAGAAGGAGGTGATGGGAGTCATCATAGACTACTACCGAAGCCTCTACTCCCTGAAGACCACTGATCCGGAAGCCGCCGATAAATTCCTGTCAGGTATTACTAACCAACTTGATCCTGCAGGTACGGAGGCTATGGATATTACTCTGACGGTGGAGGAGCTGCTCTCTGCCGCTAAATCATTCAGACCCGGCAGGACCCTGGGCAGTGACGGTCTCCCAGCAGAGCTCTATGTAGCGCTGGGGGACCTGATCTGTCGGGACCTGCTTGAGCTCTATGAGGAGATGAAGGTGGAGGGCAGAATGCCACCGCACCGTCATTGAGATAAGGCATGATCACGATCTTGTATAAGCGGAAGGGGGAGAGATGTGATCTGAATAACTGGCATCTCATCTCTCTCTTGAATGTGGACTACAAGATCCTCGCCAAAGTATTGGCTAACAGACTTAAAGTGGTCATCGGATCGGACCAAACCTGCGGCATCCCTGGCTGTAGGGTGGCCGACAGTCTTGCCCTTGTGAGGGACATGGTGCATTACATGCCGTACACACGTGGCGCTGGTCAGTCTTGATAAGGAGAAGGATTTTGACCGGGTTTCTCACGGATTTATAGGTAAGACTCTACGTAGGCTGCGGCTTGGAAGGATGTTCTGTTTGTATGTTAGAATTGAATCACTGGAATAGGACTAGAGTTTCGTTTAAAATGTAACTTTTACTTGTAACATATTTAAAAAGTGTGTAAAACAAATGACACACCAGGACAAGACTGTTTACAAAAAAATCCTCCTTATTGTACAGGAGATATAGTGCTCAATGCAAAAAAAAAGTCAATTCAATATTGGTGATATTATCATTTCTTTGTAGAGTTAAAGAAAATGCTCCAAATTGTTGCAAAACATGTGAGTGATCTATTTCCCAGGAGGATAAATATAAATCTCTGTGGGGTAATGACCCCTCCTACCCGTTCCGTAGTGTGTTAAAGTCCTGTTCCGTTCTTATGGCTGGGGACTGGGAAGCCTCACTTGTTTCTTTTTATATGATTTTAGGCAATCAATCATTGTTTTCTCCCGACGCGTTTCCTTATGGCCAGAATTCCTCAGGGGAGATAAGGCCAGATAACCTCCTTGACAGGGGGCACAAATGAAGTTGGAGCTGTATTGAAGTTTCAATCTTCTGCAGTGGCAGAGATTCCTCATAGCACTTGTTTCCTCGTGCTGGAGTAAACGCTGGTTCCGGCGTGTGACGTCCTCTGTTTGTATGTTAACCTAATGTATTTGGACATTTACAGCACGGTGTTGGTGAACGGCTGGAAGACTGACCCCTTTCCTGTAATGTCGGTGGTTAGACAAGGCTGTCCTCTTTCACCTCTCCTTTTTGTCTGTGTTATAGAGCTCTTCGCAGAGGCTATCTGGCAGAATGGAGAGATCAGAGTGATCACCGCACCAGGTCCAGGACACTTCGAGGTCAAGTGCTCGCTGTACATGGAAGATGTGACCGTCTTCTGCGCTGACCAGATTTCGGTAACTGCACTCGTCCAGACCTGTGAGGAGTTCGGACGCGGTTCAGGGGCAAAAGTCATTTACCATCAAGCCAGACTTCATCAAAATTCTGGGAGTCTGGTTTGGGAAGGAAGGTGCAGCCCTAAAGTTGTGGGATGAACGCTTGGCCGAAGTCAACCAAAGAATCGGACTGTGGAGCCTCAGACAACTCACTATTAAGGGTAATTCACTGGTCCTGTGTAAAGAAGTCTTGCCTGTTGTACAATACACTGCACAGTCATGGCCCCCTCTTACCACTGTCTCGAGGGCCATTACCAGGACTGTGTTTCGCTTCATCTGGGGTTCGAAAATAGACAGAGTAAAGCAAACTGTTATGTACAAGGAGCCCTGCAAAGGTGGGAAGGGTATAGCCGACATCCCCACTCTGCTGCGAATTGCTTTTGTATGTGACTGTGTTCGTAGGACTCTAAGGACAGCAAACAGCTCTGCAGGCAAGGCAATGTCCCGTTACTTCCTCCTTCCCCTCTGACAAGGTTTTGGCTGAGACAAGTGGGACAGCTCCTGTACATGGATGATGTGACTGTCTTCTGCGCTGACCAGAGTTCGGTAACTGCACTCATCCAGACCTGCGAGGAGTTCGGACGCGGTTCAGGGGCAAAAGTCAACTTCGGGAAGTCAGAAGCTATGCTCTTCAGAAAATGGTACCTGCCTTCTTCTGCCCCCTTCCCATTTACCATCAAGCCAGACTTCATCAAAATTCTGGGAGTCTGGTTCGGGAAGGAAGGTGCAGCCCTAAAGTCGTGGGAAGAATGCTTGGCCAAAGTCAACCAAATAATCGGACTGTAGAGCCTCAGACAACTCACTATTGAGGGCAAGGCACTGGTCCTGCGTAACGAAGTCTTGCCTGTGCTACAATACACTGCACAGGCATGGCCCCTCTTGCCAATGTCTCGAGGGCCATTACCAGGACTGTGTTTCGCTTCATCTGGGTTTCGAAAATGGACAGAGTAAAGCGGACTGTTATGTACAAGGAGCCCCGCAAAGCTGGAAAGGGTATAACCGACATCCCACTCTGCTGCGGATTGATTTTATATGACTGTGTTCGTAGGACTCTAAGGACAGCAAACAGCTCTGCAGGCAAGGCCATGTCCCGTTACTTCCTCCTTCCCCTCTGGCGAGGTTTTGGCTGGGACAAGTGGGACAGCTCCTTCCCTTACAACTTGCACGCTCCCTGGTTCTATGGAGATGTTGTCCAGTTTGTGAAGGAGCATAAACTGGAGGGCCCGACTTGTGGAAACCTAAGATGATCCACAAGCACATCAGAGGAAAGGACTTGCCGGAGTCTGTTCCAGGGCTTCACGCCAACACATTGGAGACTGTTTGGACTAACGTGTCATCCGGCAGGTTGACCAACAGGCACAAGGACATTGCATGGATGGCCATCCAGGGAGGACTGCCTCTTAGGTCATTCATGCATGCCCGCAACCTGTGCAAGACCCCGTACTGCCCCAGGTGCCCCTTCATGGAGGAAACATCTTTGCACATTTTCTGGCAGTGCCCCTTTGCACAGAGTCTGTTGATAGCCTTAGAAGACAAACTCAAGGACTCATTTCCCAGGAACAGACTGTCGTACCACTCGGTACTTTATGAACTATTTCCTGGGATTAACTATAATGGAGCAAACCAGGAGGCCTGGCGCCTTATGAACTGTTTTAAGGACGCTATATGGTTTGCCAGGAATCGTCTAATTTTGCAGAGAGTGTGTCCGTCCAGGACTGCCGCAGGCTGATCCACAGCCTGCTGAGAGACTATTCCACCTGGGACAGCCCAGGTGTCCATGAGGAAGAGGACTGATACTCCCCTTCCCCCACTCTCCCTTCTTGTGTGTTGTCTTTCAATAAAGCTTCGGGCCTGTGATCCCCCCTCCCTATACCTTCTTTCCCACTCCCCGACCCCATCACTTGTCTGTAATGCTTTGTTGTTTGGCTTTAGTGAATGCATGAATGTTAGTGTAGCATGTGGTGTGATGTATAGCATAGGTTAGCCTGTACTGTGTATCATACTGTCATGTTATGTTTGGCGGCTGTTATTATTTATTATTTACTGCTTCATGGCTTGCGCTGCGTCGCAGTAATGTTTGTATGATGGCGATTGATAAAGCTGGGACACAAGCAGTGCATCCCGGGAACTGTATGACCGGAAAAGCAAGACAACGAACACACAGAGGTAAACAAACCTCTCAATATAAAAAGAGAATAATGGCAATTTAAAAAAAAAAAATTAGATAACGATATTCAGGGGGCATTAATAGATAAATTAGGAAGCGTTGCAGAGATTAAAAAAAACAACAAAAGTATTGGAAAACCTCTTTAACTAATAAAAACAATAATCGCCCCGTTTCACTGATCAAGTCCTTTATAATTAGAAAAAATGAAATGAAAACATAAAAAAAACTAAACATAATATGTATCGTATGCTTTTTGAACGGACTGAACTATAAACATATCACATTATTTTTACCACACGCTGAACACTGTAGAAATTAAATAAAAAATAATGAAAGCATTTAATTTTTTGGTCATCTTGTCTAAAAAAAAATATGGAATACAAAGTGATCAAAAAGTCACAAGTAACCCAAAATGGTACCAATAGAAACGGCAATTCGTCACGCATAAAACAAACCCTCCCACAGCGATATCAACTGAAAAAAAAATGGCGACACTAAAACATGATTTTTTTTTAAAAAAAAGAGTATTTTTATTGTGGGAATGTAGTGAAACGTAAAAAAAAACTATATATATTTGGTGTCGCTGTAATCGTATCAACCCACAGAATAAAGTTAACATGTTGTTTATACTGCACGGTGAACACTGTAAAAAATAAAAAAACAAAACTGTGAATTGCTGTTTTTTGGTTTCATCTCCCAAAAAATGAAATAAATCGTGATTAAAAAAAATACGCATTTACCCCAAAATGGAACCAATAAAAATTACAGCTCGTTCCACAAAAAACAAGCCCTCACACAGCTCCGTCAACAGAAAAATAACACGTTATAACTCTCAGAACGCAATGATGCTAAATTATGCTAAATGATGGCCCAGACTAATTTTTTAGGTCCAGTAGTTTTTCACTAAATACCCCACATCATCATTTACTAGACCCCACACGTGAACCCTGTAGTTGCAGCGGAGATGAGGAAACTTTAGGCCCTTGTGCTGCTATAGGGCTAGTGAAGAAGTTAAAGATTGGGCAATACTGGAGCACATATATTTTGTATAATACCCAATAAACCTGGCCTGTGCATAAAGGATTAGTTCAAAGCGTACCACAACAATCCATGGATTATTATTTGTATTATTCATTCACCCCATTATTACATCATTCTATTATGCCCTAATATAGTCCGGCCAGCTTACATATACCCTGATGTACTCCGCACAGCTTACATATACCCTGATGTACTCCGCACAGCTTACATATACCATCATGTACTCCGCAAAGCTTACTTACACCCTGATGTACACCGCACAGCCTACATTAGCACCTACATTATATGCTGAAATACCAGTAAAGCACCAAGCAAAATATGTGCTTCAAAAGCCAAATGGCGGTCCTTCTGAGCCTGACAGTGTGTCCAAACAGCAGTTTATGACCAAATATGGGGTATTACTGTATTATGGAGAACTACACTTTTACACCGCGTTCCAAATTATTATGCAAATGTTATTTTTCGCTTATTTTCCTAAATAGTCGATGCAAATGACAGTCAGTATAATCTTCAAGCCATCAACCGTTGGAGTATAATGCAAATTTTATTGAACAAATCTCCTAATGATAACAGATTTTTTTTTAGAAGTAAAAAACTCAAAATGCACTTGGTTGTAAAGAGAACTAAAATGGTAATTTGTTGAATTTGCAGCATCAGGAGGTCATATTTACAGAAATCAAAAGCTCTTTCAATCAAAAATAAAAACTTAACAGGCAAAGTTACATGTTAACATAGGACCCCTTCTTTGATGTCACCTTCACAATTCTTGCATCCACTGAATTTGTGAGTATTTGGACAGTTTCTGCTTGAATATCTTTGCCGGATGTCAGAATAGCCTCCCAGAGCTTCTGTTTTGATGTAAACTGCCTCCCACCCTCATAGATATTTTGCTTGAGGATGCTCCAAAGGTTCTCAATAGGGTTGAGGTCAGGGGAACATGGGGGCCACACCATGAGTTTCTCTCCTTTTATGCCCCTAGCAGCCAATGACACAGATGTATTTTTTGCAGCATGAGATGGTGCATTGTCATGCATGAAGATAATTTTGCTACGGAAGGCACGGTTCTTCTTTTTGTATCACGGAAGAAAGTGGTCAGTCATAAACTCTACGTACTTTGCAGAGGTTATTTTCACACCGTCAGGGACCTTCACAGCCCACTCCCCATGATTCCAGCCCAAAATATGACTCCGCCACCTCCTTGCTGACGTCGCAGCTTTGTTGGCACATGGTGGCCATTCACCAACCATCCACTACTCCATCCATCTGGACCATCCAGTGTTGCACGGCACTCATCAGTAAACAACACGGTTTGAAAATTAGTCTTCATGTATTTCTGAGCCCACTGCAACCGTTTCTGCTTGTGAGCATTGTTTAGGGGTAGCCGAATAATAGCTTTATGCACACTTGCAAACCTCTGGAGGATCCTACACCTTGAGGTTTGCGGGACTCCAGAGGTACCAGCGGCTTCAAATACCTGTTTGCTGCTTTGCAGTGGCATTTTAGCAGCTGCTCTCCTAATCCTATTAATTTGTCTGGCAGAAACCTTCCTCATTATGCCTTTATCTGAACGAACCCGTCTGTGCTCTGAATCAGCCACAAATCTTTTCACAGTACGATGATCACGCTTACGTTTTCTTGAAATATCCAATGTTTTCATACCTTGTCCAAGGTATTGCACTATTTCACGCTTTTCGGCAGCAGAGAGATCCTTTTTCTTTCCCATATTGCTTGAAACCTGTGGCCTGCTTAATAATGTGGAACGTCCTTCTTAAGTAGTTTTCCTTTGATTGGGCACAGCTGGAAAACTAATTATCACAGGTGTCTGAGATTGATTACAATGATCCAAAGAGCCCTAAGACACAATACCATCCATGAGTTTAATTGAAAAACTAATAATTAAATGTTTATGACACTTAAATCCAATGTGCATAATAATTTGGAACAGGGTGTAGATGAATTCCTTGAGGGATGTAGTTGGGGTAATTTTTCGGGGGGTTCCACTGTACTGGTACCTTAGCTCAATGCTACATGGTGTCAAAAAACGAATCTTGTAAAATCTCCACTCCAAACACTAAATGGCGCTCCTTCCCTTTTGAGTCCTGCTGTGTGACCAAATAGCAGTTTATGACAACATGTGGGGCATTGCCTTAGTCAGGAGAAAATGCTTTACAAACGTTAAGGTGCCTTTCTCCTATAGTCCTTGTGAAAATGCAAAATTTTGGGCTAGAACTACATCTTTTCGGAAAAAAAATAATAAAATCAGCAAAAATCTGTGGGGTCAAAATGCTCACTACACCTCTAGATTAACCCCTTTGTGCACTTGGGCGTAAATGCACGTCCAGGTAAGCAGTAACTTTGCGCACCTGGGCGTGCAATTACGTCCGCGCTTTAACAGTTAACCATCGGGCAGCGCTATACCACATCGGCGGTGAACTGTGCAGGGCGTCTGCCCTGCTCTCCGTGTTGCCGATCAGTGGCCCATCGCCGCTGATTTCAGCAATTAAACCCTTAGATGCGGTGGTCGATTGCGATGGCCGCATTTAAGAGGTTTAGAGCAGATCGGCTGCCCCCTGCATGCATTTGCGAGGGCTAACAATGGTTGTCACGGCAACCGGAGGCCAGACAATGGCCTCTGGGCTGCCATGTGCGGAGGCCTATGAGGACCAGCCTTACTGTCAGAGTGAGTGTCACGTCACAATGACAGTTAGACTACATTACACTACGTACAGTGTCGTAACTACCGCTGTAGCAGCCATAGCGGCTGCTACGGGGCCCGTGGCTTGAGGGGGCCTGTGCTGCTAGCCGAGCCTCTAACATGCATGGGCCTGGTGACACAGTCCCTCACTAGCACCGGAGAGGGCCCCGGTGCTAGCAACAGCCACACCCTCTTGCAGTAATTGTACCTGCGTCTATAGCACGCAGGTACAAATACATGCATTAGCGCTGAATGGCCGGGCATGGTCCGTGCCCGACCATTCAGCGCCTTACAATGGCACTGATTGGCGGGGAAAAATGACTTGCCCCTCAAATCAGCGCCTTTCAACGCCGCTAGCTGCGTGATGACGTCATCGCGCCGCTTCTGTGCTTGAAAGGCGCTGATTGACGAGGCAAGTCATTCTGCCCTGCCAATCAGCGCCTTTGAACGACGCGTCGTTCAGCTCCAGCAGACCTGCTCAGACGAGAGCAGATCTGCATTGCCACCGGATGGCGCGGGAACGGGATCATGTGAGTATGTAAATTATTTTGTCTTTTTTCTAATAAAACTGTGTGGCATTATTTACAGTGGGGCTCTATCTACAGGGGGGGTCACCTATATGTGTGGATATGGGGCACTATATACAGGGGGTTCTATATGTGGGGATGTGGACCACTATCTACAGGGGGGTCTATATGTGGGGATGTGGGGCACTATATACAGGGGGAGCTATATGTGGGACACTATATACAGGGGAGGGCTATATGTAGAGCACTATCTATAAGGAAGCTATTTGTAGGGCACTATCTATAGGGGTGGGCTATATGTGGGACACCATATACAGGGGTGGGTTACCTGTGGGGCACTAGCTACAAGGGGCTATATGTAGGGCATTTTCTACAGGGGTGGGCTATATGTGGGACACTATATACAGGGGGAGCTATATGTGAGGTACTGTCTACAGAGGGGGCTATATATGGAGAACTATATATAGGGGGAGCTATTTGTAGGGTACTATCTACAGGGGTGGGCTATATGTGGGACACTATACACAGGGTTGGGTTACCTGTGGGGCTATATGTAGGGCACTGTCTACAGGAGTGGGCTATATGTGAGACACTATCTACAGAGGTGGGCTATTTGTGGAGCACTATCTATAGGGGAAGCTATATGTAGGGCAACACGGTGGCTCAGTGGTTAGCACTATTGCTTTTCAGCTCTGGAGTCCATATGTGGGCACTATCTACAGAGGGCTGTATGTGGGGCACTATCTACAGGGGCTTCTATGCAGGGCACTATCTAAAGGGGGCTATGGGGGCACTATCTACTGGGGGCACGGTGTGCGTGTGTGTGTGCGTGTGTGTGTGTGTGTGTGTGTGTGACACAGTGTATGGTACTATTATAATCAGGGACACAGTGTATGGCGCTTTATTATATTTAGAGGTGTTGAGAATTTTAACTTAGTTTATAGGTGCAGAAATGTTTTAAAAGTGAGAAGCTGAAGACATTGAGTGGAAAACTGCAGAAATGGGTCGTGGCCGGAAGAAGCCCATCATAGACGTCTGGACTGGAGGGAGAAGAAAAGAACTATAATCGGAGACTTCACCGGTGAGTCACTTAATGTAAATTTTTATTCTGCCTCTAATCAGTACTGTAGTCACTGTTTGATCTGCAGCGAGATGATGGGTGGTATGACTTTTTTTTAAGAAACTTCATCTCCCAGCATATCCTTACCATTGTTTGGGCCATGCCGGCAGCCGTAGTTTTACGCCGTACAAACCTATATGGCAGGGGTAGCACTAAATTGAGCTGTGTTCTGGTGCTGTATATATGTACTTATCTTGATTCTGATGCTGTATTTAAGTACTGAGGTTGGTTCTGGTTGTCACGTAGTGGGTTAGTGGACCCACTAGGTCATACCGCCGTAGCCGGGAGGCAGCTGGCCAAACAACAGGAAACCCCAGCAATACAATGGGACACCTGGATAGTCACAAGGGTACCTGGATAGTCCAGACAGTGGCCGCAGCTCTGGTACAGATGGAGATGGGTGCAGCAGATAACGCCAAACGTGGCGGATGACACAGGTGCCGCAGGTTGCGTCAGACGTGGCGAGTTCCTCCAGACGTGGCAGATGACAAAGGACGTGGCGGATTCCTCCGGACGTGGCAGATGACATAGAACGTGGCGGATTTCTCCAAACGTGGCAGATGACACAGGACGTGACACAACTCCGACACTAATAGGCACAGGAACAAGAACAAGGCACGGGTAACAACTGGAACGGGAAACACTAAGGGACCATTTGCAAGACAGACTGGGAAAACTAACAACGCTCAGGCAAGGATCAGAAGGCCTGGGGCCTTCTTATAGACCAGGAAATTGTGGCAGTTGATGATGATGATGACGATTTCCTTTGTGACCCTTCGGGACACAGCAGACCAGAGCGGAAGTGAGCGCTGGCATCTCCTAGGAAGGAGATGGGGACCAGCGCTCATGGATCCATGGCTGCGGGCGTCGGGAGGTGAGTAAACCCGACAGCCCGTGGCCATGGACGCTACATTGGTGCAGTATATATGTGCTGGGCATGGTTCTGGTGTCGTATATATGTATTGAGTTTGGTTCTGGTGTTGTATTTATGTACTGCGCTTTGTTCTCGTGCTATATATATGTACTGAGTGTCACGTAGGGTTCGTGGACCCACAGGGCAATACCGCCTTGGCGGTATGGCAGCCGGCCAATAGGGTGCAGGTCTGAGTCCATAGTTCATATAGGGTACATGTGGCAGCTCGGACAGTAGCAAGGCAGGCTTGGCTGGGACTAGGCAGCAGTTAGACATCATTCGTGGAGTAGCAGGACAGGCGTGGTATACAGCATGGCACGGCAACAGCTAAACACGGCACTAGATCAGGATGCAGGTTACAAGATACAGGAACAGGGAACACTGGGAGAAGGAAACACTAGGGGACCATTTGCAACACAAACTTAGGATACGACAACAACGCTCAGGCGTGGGAGGAAGGGGCTGAGACCTTCTTATAGCCCAGGGTGCTATCAGGTCAATCTCCCACATGCGTGCGCTCTGGCTTCTTGAGTCTGGATTGAGCTCGCGAGCGCACCCTGGTGGTCACTGTGGAACAGGATGGCCGTATGTGCAGACATCTCTGGAGAGAAGGGCGTCGACTGGATGGAAGGAGTTCGTGGTCAGCGACCATGGACGTTACACTGAGCTTGGTTTTGATGCTGTATATATGTATGAGCTTAGTTCTAGAGCTGTATATATGTACTGAGCTTTGTTATGGTGCTTTTATATATGTATGAGCTTGGTTCTGGAGCTGTAATTATATAGGATATATTTATAATTAGAGATGAGCGAACTTATCAAAAGTTCGGTTCGGCTAGTTCGCCGAATTTCACAAAAAAGTTCGGTTCGGACCGAACTAGTTCTGACCGAACCTGTCACTTACGTGCGCCGAGCATGCTACTGTCCAGGGTGCTGATAGAGTTAATGGGCTGCACTAACTCTTTCAGCAACCTTGACAGTACATGCTCGGCGCGCGGAAAATACCATTTAAATGTAATAAAAAAATAAAAATTATACGTTCGTACTTACTTTCCTCCTGTCCGGCCTCCAGCGATGACGTTTCATCCCTTTCGCCGCTGCAGCCAATCACAGGCTGTAGTGGCGGTCACGCACGTCAGGATGACGCTTCATCCCACGTGACCGCCTCTGCAGCCAATCACAGGCTGCAGCGGCGACATGAATGAAACGTCATCGCTGGAGGCCGGACAGGAGGAAAGTAAGTATGAACGTATTATTATTATTTTTTGGCATGTATGTATGTTGGCATGTATGTATGTATGTATATCTGTGCATGTATGTTTGCATGTATGTTGGCATGTATGTATATATGTGCATGTTTGTATGTATATTTGCATGTATATATTTGCATGTATGTATTTTTGCATGTATGTTGTCATGTATGTATGTATGTATGTATGTAGTCATGTATGTATATATGTGCATGTGTGTATGTATATTTGTATGTATGTTTGCATGTATGTTTGCATGAATGTATGTATATTTGCATGTGTGTATATATATATATATATATATATATGTATGTATGTTGTCATGTATGTATGTATGTTGTCATGTATGTATATATGTGCATGTATGTTGGTATGTATATATGTGCATGTGTGTATGTATGTATATTTGCATGTATGTATGTTGTCATGTATGTATGTATATATGTGCATGTATGTTTGCATGTATGTTGGCATGTATGTATACATGTGCATGTTTGTATGTATATTTGCATGTATATATGTTTGCATGTGTGTATGTATGTTTGCATGTATGTATGTTTGCATGTATGTATGTTGTCATGTATGTTTGTATGTATGTTGTCATGTATGTATGTATATATGTGCATGTATGTATGTTTGCATGTTTTTATTTTTGCATGTATGTTTGCATGTATGTTTATATATGTGCATGTATGTAATTATGTTTGCATGTATTTATGTTTGCATGTATATTTGTGCATGCTTGTATATATGTATGTATGTATCTTTGCATGTTTGTTTGTATGTATGTATGTTTTCATGTGTGTGTGTATGCATGTATGTATGATAGTTTGCATGTATATATGTATGTATGGCCATGTATGATACTGTCTGCTGGCGCCCTGTATCTAAGTCAACTTCGCGGCAGGCTTCTATACATGGTATAACAGTCAGTATCACACATTAAACTGAATCTAAGCCTACAACATGTTTTATTTCATTATTTTATTTTTTTACAGGTTTGGTGTTTGGACTACGTCGGTTTCGAGGACTACTTCGATGACGGTTTTTTTTCTACAATAAAATGGTTAATGAGGGTTGTGTTGGGGGTGCTTTATTTCAATAAAATATTTTATCTATATCTTTGTCTTTTTCTTTTCAAATTTTATTATTACCACTTTAGTAATGGCCGCTGTCTGAGTGACAACATCCATTACTAATGCGAGGCTTAGTGTTAGCCGGTGCAGAGGCTAACACTAACCACCATTATTACCCCGGTACCCAAAACCACCAGGGGTGCCGGGAAGAGCCAGGTACGATCCAGTACCCGACCATCTGTTGTGATGGTCGGGCCCTGGGGCGGCCGCAGGCTGGTATTATGAGGCTGGGAAGGGCCAAAAACAGTGGACCTTCCCACCCTTGTAATGCTAGGCTGCTGCTGCTGTGTTGTATCTGGCTGGTTATAAAAGTGGGGGGGGACCCCACGTCATTTTTTTAAATTATTTATTTATTTACATTTTTTTTTTAAAAAAGACATGGGGTTCCACCCAATTTATCATAACCAGCCACATACAACACAGTGTTATTAGCCTGGGAATGGACAAAACCAGTGGCCCTTCCCACCCATGTAATGCCAGACTGCTGCGGCCTTGTATATGGCTGGTTATTAAAAATGTGGGGGACCCGTCTATTGCTAAATTTGTTAAATTCCAAAAAAAAACGACGTGGGGGTCCCCCCCATTTTTATAACCAGCCCGATACAACACAGCAGCAGCAGCCTAGCATTACAAGGGTGGGAAGGTCCACTGATTTTGGCCCTTCCCAGCCTCATAATACCAGCCTACGGCCGCCCCAGTACCCGACCATCACAACAGATGGTTGGGTACTGGATCGTACCAAGCTCTTCCCGGCACCCCTGGTGGTGGTGGGTACCGGGGTAATAATGGGTGGTTAGTGCTAGCCTCTGCACCGGCTAACACTAAGTACCGCCTTAATAATGGACGCTGTCAATCAGCCAACTGCCATTATCTAGGCACTAATAAAGTTTGAAAAAAAAAACACAAAGACAATTCTTTTTTATTGAAATAAGAAATCCCCAACAAAACCCTCGTTAACCATTTTATTAAAATTTGAAAAAACGCAGATCTACGCAGTAGTCCAACGAATCGTAGATGTAGTCCAATCGGTACATCAAAATCTGCAACAACATAAAAAAACAGTTATCAATGTGAACAATACCAATACTTCTACTCACCTACACACATATATACACGCACACACAAACAAACAACCATACACAGACACACACATATATACACAAACACAACAAGATATACACACACACATAAACAGACAAACACACACATATACACGAACTCACACATATACAAACAAAAACACACATATCCAAACACACACACACACAGTTATACACACATACACGAACACATATACAAACAAAAACACACATACCCAAACACACATATACACAAACACATATACACAAACACACCCATATATACACACAAACACACACCCATATACACACATATACACATATACAAAAACACACACAAACATCTACACACAAACATATACACAAATACACCCATATATACACAAACATATACACAAAACACATATACACAAACACACCCATATATACACACACACATATAAAAACAAAAACAGACAAAGTCACATACCCAAACACACATATATACACAAACACACACATACACAAACACGGTTTCTTTTAAATGCTGCTGGGGAACCCGCTCGATCCACTATATACGGCTGCGCTACAGTGCAGCATTTAAAAGAAACAGGATCCTGACCTGTCCATAGAGTTTAAGGCAGCACAGAGTATTTCAGGAGATGAGCGTGCAGATTCAGTGCTGCTGCGAACTCTGCTCTTACCATTACGTAGCTCTCAGTCTGTTACCTCTCCTCCACTCCTGTCCTCCAGAACACCTTCACATGATTGGCAAGTCACCACGTAATGGTAAGAGCAGAGTTCACAGCAGCACAGAGTATTTCAGGAGATGAGCGTGCGGATCTTGTGCGGGGTGGTGACTTGCCAATCACGTGAAGGTGTTATTGAGGACAGGAGTGGAGGAGAGGTAACAGACTGAGCTACGTAATGGTAAGAGCAGAGTTCACAGCAGCACTGAATCTGCACGCTCCTCTCCTGAAATACTCTGTGCTGCTGTGAACTCTGTTCTTACCATTACGTAGCTCAGTCTGTTACATCTCCTCCACTCCTGTCCTCTATAACACGTTCACATGATTGGCAAGTCACCACCACGCACAAGATCCGCACGCTCATCTCCTGAAATACTCTGTGCTGCTGTGAACTCTGCTCTTACCATTACGTGGTGACTTGCCAATCATGTGAAGGTGTTCTTGAGGACAGGAGTGGAGGAGAGATAACAGACTGAGAGCTACGTAATGGTAAGAGCAGAGTTCACAACAGCACTGAATCTGCACGCTCATCTCCTGAAATACTCTGTGCTGCCTTAAACTCTGTGGACAGGTCAGGATCCTGTTTCTTTTAAATGCTGCACTGTAGCGTAGCCTTATATAGTGGATCGAGCGGGTTCCCTAGCAGCATTTAAAAGAAACAGGATCCTGACCTGTCCACAGAGTTTAAGGCAGCACAGATTATTTCAGGAGATGAGCACGGGCAGCCGTTCGTTTTTCCGAGCCGTGCTCCCATCATGCACACGACCGTAAAAACACCCGTTATTGCGGGTCGTAATTACGACCCGCAATAACGGGCTCATAGACTTCTGTTACCCACGGGTACCTTTCCGTATTCTCACGGGAAGGTGCCCGTGCCGTTAAAAAAATAGAACATGTTCTATTTTACGGGCCGTGCTGCTATAATTATAATGACAGCACGGTTCGCAAAAGCGGCCAGCTGCCCGTGGCCGGCCGGCCGTGCTCGTACTTACGAGTCGTAATTACGAGCACGGCCCGTAAAATAAAAAAATAGAACATGTTCTATCTTTTTAACGGCACGGGCACCTTCCCGTGAGAAAACGGGAAGGTACCCGTGGCTAACAGAAGTCTATGGGCCCGCTATTTCGGGTCGTAATTACGACCCGTGATAACGGGTGTTTTTATGGTCGTGTGCATGAGGCCCCGTAATGATGGGTGGCTACAGGTGTGCACCCGTCATTACGGCAGCGTTGCTAGGCGACGTCAGTAAGGGTATGTGCACACACACTAATTACGTCCGTAATTGACGGACGTATTTCGGCCGCAAGTACCGGACCGAACACCCTGCAGGGAGCCGGGCTCCTAGCATCATATTTATGTACGATGCTAGGAGTCCCTGCCTCTCCGTGGAACTACTGTCCCGTACTGAAAACATGATTACAGTACGGGACAGTTGTCCTGCAGAGAGGCAGGGACTCCTAGCATCGTACATAAGTATGATGCTAGGAGCCCGGCTCCCTGCACTGTGTTCGGTCCGGTACTTGCGGCCGAAATACGTCCGTCATTTACGGACGTAATTAGTGTGTGTGCACATACACTAAATAGTCACTGTTCAGGGTGCTGAAAGAGTTAACTGATCGGCAGTAACTGTTTCAGTACCCTGGACAGTGACTACCGATCACAGTACCTGTAAAAAAAAAGACGTTCATACTTACCGAGAACTTTCTGCTTCCTCCAGTCCGGTCTCCTGGCCGTTGCCTTGGTGACGCGTCCCTCTCGACATCCGGCCCGACATTCCTTGATGACGATGCAGCCTTGTGAGCGCTGCAGCCAATCACAGGCTGCCGCGGCCTCTGCAGCCAATCACAGGCTGCAGAGGCCTCTGCAGCCAATCACAGGCTGCCGCGTCAGAAAAGGTCGGACTGGAGGAAGAAGAGGGACTCGTCAACAAGACAACGACCGGGTACGTATGAAATGCTTTTTATTTTATTTTTAATCAGCAGCCTCTTTTCTCTATCAGTGATTGATAGAGATAAGTGGCTCCCGATTTGTATAATGTTTTTGACCGGGTTCGGTCAAAACGGGTTCGGCCGAACCCGGTGAAGTTCGGATTCGCTGCGAACCGAACTTTACCGGAAGTTCGGACCGAAACCGGGTTCGGTTGTCCCGGTTCGCTCATCTCTATTTATAATATCAAAATTGCAAGGCAGATGGAGTTGTTCTCAATTCATTGTATATTTCATGGGAACCTGTCTGGTAGTTTTAACCACTTGAACCGGCACCATGCAGTAATACATGACCTGACAATATTTGCAAATGTATGTTTTTTTAAGATGCAGCAAAATCTTTAAAATTAACTTTTAAAACGGCGCACACTATATGCTAATTACTCATTAAAGGGTCATGGGGCGGTGCCGATATCCTGAAGACTCACATAGTCCTGCATCCAGACCCACTTTTCCATGCTTGATTGACATCCCCCTGGATGATACAACTTTCTCGGATGCCCCATTGCCTTGTGCTACTTGGGGGGCTGTGTGGCACTATACACAAGGGGGGCTGTGTGGCACTATACACAAGGGGGAGCTGTGTGGCACTATACACAAGGGGGGCAGTGTGACACTATACACAAGGGGGGTCTATGTGGCACTATACACAAGGGGGAGCTGTGTGGCACTATACACAAGAGGGAACTGTGTGGCACTATACACAAGGGGGAGCTGTATTGCACTATACACATGGGGAGCTGTGTGGCACTATGTACAAGGGGCTGTGTGGCACTACTAAAGGGGGGCTTTGTGGCTCTATCTACGAGGGGGCTGTATGGCACTATCTACAAGGGGGAGGTGGGGGCGCTATCTACAAGTGGGTTGTGACACTGTCTATAGGCGGGGCTGTATAGCACTGTCTACAGGGGGCGCTATCTATAAGGGAGGCTGCATGTGGCACCTGGGGGGCCCCAGTCAAGAGTTTGCTATGGGGCCCAGTCTTTCCTAGTTACGCACCTGACTACGTAGGTAGGTAATGTATTCTAGCAGCGATCAACACTTCAAGTCTAAATGTCCCTTAGTGGGACAAGTAAAAAAAAAGTAAAAAAAACCGATAATAAAAATGTTTTAAAAAAGTGTAAAAATAAAAGTTATAAGTTACATAAACAAAATTTGGTATCACGGTGTTCGTAACGACCCAAACTATAAAACTATAATTGCAACAGAGAAGAAAGGATTGGATCCAGCGCTGGTGTGGATTAAAAGGAAGCTTTTTCTACGTTTTATTAGGTCATTTTAAAACAGGATAAATATGAAGATATCCTGGAGTGCAGAAAGAGGTTTCAATGGTATAAACAGCCTACGCGTTTCAGACGCCTCCTGCGTCCTTATTCGTGGCTTATAAAACTATAATGTTATTATTCTTGCACAGTGAACACCACAACAAAAATAAGTAAAAAAACAATACTAGAATCACTATTTTTTGGTCACCACTCCTCCCAAAATATACAAAAAAAAGTGATCAAAAAGTCGCATGTATCCCAAAATAGTACCAATAACACCCACAACCCATCCCGCAAAAAACAAGCCTTTACACAGCTTTTTTGACTGAGAAAGTAAAAAAGTTATGGCTCTCAGAATATGGTGACACAAAAAATATATTTTTTTATAAATAAGTGATTTTATTGAGCAAACGCTGCAAAACATACAAAAAACTACATACATATGGTATTGCCGTAATCGTATCGACCCACAGAATAAAGTAAAATTTTCAAAATGCCGTAAGACAAAAAGAATAAAAAACATCAGAATTTATGGTTTTTGGTCACCCTGCTTGCCAAAATTTTTTATAAAAAGTAATCAAAAAAATTGCATGTACCCCAAAATGGTACCAATGAAAACTACAGATTGTCAGAATAAGCTCTCACACAGCTTCGGTGAAGAAAAAATAAAAAAGTTCTGACTCATAATATGGCGATGCAAAATGTGCAGTGTTCCAAAAGGAGGATAAGACTGGGCACCACTTATCAGTGCGACACTGGCCACATATCTGCGGATTATTATTTATTTACCCCATTATTATACCCTCTTATTATGCCCTGATGTACCTCTCACAGATTACATATGCCCCCACATTATAAACTGAAATACCAGAAAAACGCCAAACAGAACTACTACAAAATCTGCGCTCCAAAAGCCAAAAGCTGCTCCCTCCCTTCTGAACCCTACAACGTGCCCAAACAGCAGTTCACGTCAACAGATATGGCATCGCCATACCCGGGAGAACCCAGTTAATATTTTATGAGGCATTTGTCTTCAGTGGCACAAACTGGGCACTAAAATAGCATATCAGCAAAATTTTTACATTTTCACTCTGCATCATCCGCTGCGCATTACTCCTTAATAGCATGTCGTGGTGCGGGGGGGGGGGTGATGTATGGAGTAGGCTCACGCGCTGAGCCGCACCATACGCTGCGGGTGTCAGCTGTGTATTACAGCTGACACCCGGGACTAACGGACAGCCACAGCGATCGTGCTGTTACAGGATGCTGTAAAAATTAAAATATACTGCGATACATTAGTATTGCAGTGTATTGTACCAGCTATCTACTAATTGCTGGTTCAAGTCCCCTAGGGGGACTAATAAAATGTGTAAAAAGTAAATATCTATTATTAGTGAAAAAAATAAAATAAATATTTAAAGTCCAAAAAAAATCCTCTTTCCATTTTTTCTCTAAAGTAATGTAAAAAAATAAAAAAAAATACACAAAATTTGTATCGCTGTGTCTGTAAAAGTCAGAACTATTACAATATACGATTATTTAAATTGCACGGTGAACGCCGTGAAAAATAAAGACTTTTAAATGGCAAAATTGCTGTTTTTTGGTCACCTTTGCTCTACCAAATAATGTAATAAAGAGTGCTCAAAAAGTTGTATGGGCCAAAAAATTGTACTAATAAAAACGACAGCTCGTCCCGTGAAAAATAAGCCCTCACACCGCTCAATCAACCAAAAATTAAAAAAAGTTATGCCTCTCGGAATATGGTGAAAAAAAACAATATATTTTTTATTTTTAAACATTCTTTATTTTTGGGTATCTTCAACACAAAGAAATCAAAGCACGCAAGTAATGTACAGCAATACAGAGAATATACGCAACCAGCATACATAGCCGGCAAATGAAAACATAGAAAGAACAGAAAGCAAATCAAAAAAAGAAAACAGACCGTATTATGCATCTAACATTTTCATATAATGCGACATACACCTCTGTACCAGCAGGGAAGAAATACATAAGGTGGACAAGATACATGGTTATCGGCAGAACATAACAATACATCACCCTCAATACCTACAATGCATCCAGGACCGTGGGCACCGCGTCAGACGGCATCAGAACCACGACATGTGACAAGACGTTATGTCCATACTCAGTATTGGATAGAAGAGAAAGAAAGTAGGCGGAACCAGAGGACCCGCACTCTCACTATCAGGACGGATCAAGCCAATTCCCCCCCCTGAAATATCCTATGAGGCCTACGCGTAAAGCAAATAATCGTCCGACTCACAGAACTCCTGCCATTCCTGCCAGACCAATCTCCCCGACCGTGGGTGTTCCTGCTGGGCCTGTTTTGCCTCCTCCATCCTCTGCAAATGTAAAATCTCCTGGAACCATTCAGTAATGCTTGGCACACTACTGGTCTTCCATAACCGTGGAATAACCGTGCGTGCTGCGATCAACAGGAAACTAATCAGAGTTTTCGTGTATCTTTTGATCGCTCCAGGGAGCATGGAAAGAAGCAACACCTCCGGGGTATTGGGAAGCACTTGACCTGTGATTTTCCGTATCAGATCAACCACTGTAGCCCAGAATGAATTGATAGACGGGCACCCCCACCAAATATGCAACATCGTGCCACCCGCCCTGCTACACCACCAACATTCATCAGGTACCGCCGGATAAAAGGAGTGAAGCAATGCGGGGACCCTATACCAGTGCGACAAGATCTTGTAATTGATTTCCTGGGCCTTACATGAGATGGAAAAGCTATGGCACAGGGCAAAGGCTTTTGACCAGTCAGCCGACGACGGAGGTGAAGTAAGCTCTCTCTCCCACCCATTCACAAAGGAAGGTGGAACCTCATTATTTAAATCCTGAAAACATTTATAGATGAGGGAAATAGTTCTCTCCGGAGGGGAAGAAGCAACACATAGCTGCTCCATCGGTGTTAGATCCCTGTGCAAGGACAGCCTCGCCTTGTTAGCATTATAAAAATGTTGCAACCTTAAAAAGTCCCAACGCCCACCCGATGATCTCTCCAGCTCCGGGACAAGTGCCTCAAAGGACTTCAGGCCCCGACTTGACAGAACATGACGAAAAGTCAGAGGCGATGGTCTGGACGCAAAGGCTAAGAAGGTGGGCTGCTTCCCCGGTGGAAAGTCCACGTTATGGGATATCGCCACCAACGGGCCATCGGGAGGAATCCCTATCACCAGAGCTCGGTAACGTTTGTACGTGAGTACCACTTGTCCCGCAACCAAAGGGAGCAGAGCGTTTTCCCGCCCCTTAAAGTACCGCACCAGGAGCCATGGAAGTACAGTAAGAGGAGCCGGTGCCAAGAGATTCTCCAATCTCAACCACAACTTGGAGTCCGCATGGTGGAACCAGTCCAAGATCCGAGCACTAACCGCCGCAAAATAATAGGCCAGACAGTCAGGCAATCCTAGTCCCCCTCTTTTGACAAGGGTAGCTTTCGCTATTCGCGGTGGTCTGCCACGACAAACAAACCTAGCCAGCGCTTTATTTAACTGAAGAAAAAAACCCCTGGGCAATACACACGGGACCGTCTGGAAAAGATACATCAGCCGCAGCAGGATATTCATCTTTATCACATTTATCCTACCCAGCCACGAAAAATCCTTGGCTTTCCACTTGTCCAGGTCAGCTCTAAGAGTCTGAAGAATAGGCAGAAAATTAAGAGAGTAGGAGTCCGCAAGAGTCACAGGTATCCGCACCCCTAAATATTTCAATAAGCCAGATTTCCATGCAAAAGAATAATTACTACGCATCTGATGAGCTTCCGACACCGACAAGGAGATATTCATGGCCTCGCTCTTAGACATGTTCATCTTATAATTACTAAAATAGCTATACGTTCGGATGGCTTTCATCAAAGGCGGTAATGATAGGTGTGGTCGTGTAATATAGAACAATAAATCATCAGCAAACGCTGACACCTTAAAATGCATGTCACCCACCTGAACCCCCCTTATGTCAGCATTATTCCATACTGCTACCAATAGATGCTCCATCACCACCGCAAACAGTAAGGTAGACAGTGGGCAGCCCTGTCGAATCCCATTTCCAATCCTAAATGGATCAGAGAGAAATCCATTAACCCTAACACTCGCCTGGGGGTGATTGTAAAGGGACATTATACGCGTCAACATTAACCGGTCTACTCCCATCTGGCCAAGAGCCGCCTCCAGAAACCCCCAATCCACCCGGTCAAAGGCCTTCTTTGCATCCAGCGACAAAAGCATACAGGGAACTCTACTCTTCGTCACGTGATGAATCAGAGAGAAGGTCTTCAGCGTATTATCTCTGGCTTCGCGCTTTGGGACAAACCCACTTGATCCGGGTGGATCAGGAACCCCAGAAACCAGGCCAATCTATTCGCTATCAACTTCGCATACATCTTAGCATCCGTGTTGATGAGAGAGATCGGCCTATAGTTCGCGCAATGTTGCGGATCCCTACCCTCTTTCGGGATGACCGTGATATGAGCCTGTAAAAACGAATCAGGGAACCCCACCTGTTCTGAAATGGAATTAAACAACTTCTGCAATGCCGGTACTAAGTCCTCTGCCAGGGATTTGTAAAATCCCACCGTATACCCATCGGGCTCCGGGCTCTTCCCCGCCGGTAGATCTTTAATAACCTGCAGTAACTCCTCTCTGGTGAATGGTAAATCCAGGCCCGAAGCCTCCTCTGGAGACAGCCTAGGCAACGCAGTGTCCCTAATATACTCGGATAAAGAGAGCATGGATTCAGGGGGAACATTACCCAGAGTAGGAGAGGGCAGGTTATAAAGCAAGGAATAATACTCACAGAATGCCGATGCTATATCCTCTGTCTTAAAAGCCAACTCCCCCGCTACAGTTCGTATCGAAGGTATAAAGGAAGGCGCCCCCTTCTCACGCATCGCCCTTGCCAGCGCCTTCCCCGCCTTATTTCCCCACTCATAATAATATCGGGAGCACACCTGACGGAGCTGAGCACTATTCCTGTCCAGCAAAAGTTGGATCTCATGGCGAGTCTTAGTTAGTTCCTGAAGAGTACGTTCTTGCAGCGTCTGTTTATGCTGGGATTCTAGGAACTGCACCCTAACTAAAAGCGCCTGCAGCTTCGCCCCTCTCTACCTCTTAAGGCGAGCAGCATGCTTGATGAGGACCCCATGAAGCACACATTTAAGAGCCTCCCACTTCATTGCTGGCGCGGTTTCATCACTAGCATGATCCCCCCAAAATTCTCCACCGTTTTTTTCAGCTCTATCAAACACAATGGATCCTTCAGCAAAGATTTGTTTAGGCACCAGGTAAAGTCTCTGTGACGCTGTGGAGAAAAGTGCAACACACAAGACACCGGAGCGTGGTCAGAGAGAAGCATACTGCCAATGGAAGTCTCCTTCACAAAAGATAACAAACTATGGTGAACCATGACGTAGTCTATCCTACTGTAAGAGTTATGGGCAAACAAATTGAAGGTGAAGTCCCTATCGTCCGGATGAGTCAACTGCCTCTTCCTCAATTTGTTCAATTTATTGTATGCCAGGGAAGTCCGCCCAGAGGACGTATCGAGCAGAGGATTAATGGCCAAATTAAAGTCCCCACATAGGATAGGCGCACCCGACGAGAAAGAGCCCAACTCTTCCAACATCTTCAGGAAAAAAGGAACTTGGTTAGTGTTAGGAGCATAAATATTGGCTACCGTTACCGTGCGGACCCCTACCTCACATTTCAAAAAAATATATTGTGCCTCCGAATCCATATATGTATCTATCACCCTACCCTGAAAATATTTATGTAGAAATATGGACACCCCCCTAGTCTTGCCATGCAGATTACTACAGTGGTATCCCACCGGGTAATATTTATTTCGAATAATTGGAACCTGATCCGTCCGGAAGTGAGTTTCCTGAACACAAAGTACCTGGGTCCTCTCCTTATGTGAAGCGTACAAGATCTGAGACCTCTTCTCCGGAACATTAAATCCCTTCACATTCAGGGATGAGATGGTGAAATCAGCCATTATCCCTGAATTCAAAGAGATCCAAGATGCATTCAATCACAAAAGACCTGCGCTCGCCAGACGCTGCAGCCGTGCCCACCATCCCTTCAAAGACATCGAGTACATTATCAACATTCCACATGTACATTGCATCACCACAGTATAGCATAAAGAGCATAAACGGAATAATGAAAAAAAGGAAAAAATAAACAGATGACAAGTAGAACATCCTGTCACAACAAATACTATGTTGTGCCTCTAAGCACTTGTATCACTGGTTAGAACCAGTCTAGTCTCAGCGATAATCCTATGTGGGGGTCACAGAAGACTACCTGCAAACAGTACACCGCTACCGATAACAGAAAATATGGGTATTGGACTAAACTCCACTGTCTCTATTATCACCTTCTTCTGAATCAGTTATTTAAAGGGACAGACCTATCATATGCTGACACAAACAAACTACGGGGACTATTGATGCCAAACATAAGCCCACGACGGGACGTTTCTAGCCTCCCCATAACCTAACTCCCGGAAGTATACCTAACCAGATCCCTACAGGGTATAATAAAATAGTATTTTACAGACTCACGATTAGAGATGAGCGAACCGGGATAACCGAACCCGGTTTCGGTCCGAACTTCCGGAAAAGTTTGGTTCGCAGCAAATCCGAACTTCACCGGGTTCGGCCGAACCCGTTTTGACCGAACCCGGCTACATTTTGGCGCCTGCCACATGTTACATCTAAAATGGAGGATTTCACAAGATCACCTGACATCAGGCTACCCCATAATGCCTTGCGAACGGCTCTCCCAGCCAATCGGGAGGCAGCATAGGGGCGGGCTTAAGCCTGCAATAAAAGTCTATGCACGGAGCTCAGCGGCCATTTTACAGACAGGAGCTGTAGGGATAGCATCTCTGTGCAGTAAGGGAAAGCTTTAGGAATCTAAAAGGCAGGAATCCAGCAATCGAAGGGGCTCATCCACTACTCACTACTCAGCCAGTGTGTGAATATGCTTTTATAAGGGGCTCATCCCCGTTGCATCCAACTTGCAATACAGGCAGGCTTTGTAGTACTACAACGCCCAGCATTCCCTGAGTCAGTGCACAGTGGCTAATAGAAATACTCATTCATTGCCATTTGGCAAGCCAGTGTCAGTGTGTGAATACGCTTTTAGAAGGGGCTCATCCCCGGCCGTTAACATAACAAACAATCCAACTTGCGATACAGGCAGCCTAGTAGTACTACAACGCCCAGCATTCCCTGAGTGCACCGCGGCGTGGCTGATAGAAATTCTCATTCATTGCCATTTGCCAAGCCAGTGTCAGTGTGTGAATACACTTTTAGAAGGGGCTCATCCCCGGCCGTTAACATAAATAACAATCCAACTTGTGATACAGGCAGCCTAGTAGTACTACAACGCCCAGCATTCCCTGAGTGCACCGCGGCGTGGCTGATAGAAATTCTCATTCATTGCCATTTGCCAAGCCAGTGTCAGTGTGTGAATACGCTTTTAGAAGGGGCTCATCCCCGGCCGTTAACATAAATAACCATCCAACTTGCGATACAGGCAGCCTAGTAGTACTGCAACGCCCAGCATTCCCTGAGTGCACCGCGGCGTGGCTGATAGAAATTCTCATTCATTGCCATTTGCCAAGCCAGTGTCAGTGTGTGAATACGCTTTTAGAAGGGGCTCATCCCCGGCCGTTAACATAAATAACAATCCAACTTGCGATACAGGCAGCCTAGTAGTACTACAACGCCCAGCATTCCCTGAGTGCACCGCGGCGTGGCTGATAGAAATTCTCATTCATTGCCATTTGCCAAGCCAGTGTCAGTGTGTGAATACGCTTTTAGAAGGGGCTCATCCCCAGCCCGTTAACATAACAAACAAATAACAATACAACTTGCAATACAGCCAGCCTTTGTAGTAGTGGTAGTAGTAGTACTACAAGGCCCAGCATTCCCTGAGTGCACTGCGGCGTGGCTGATAGAAATTCTCATTCATTGCAATTTGCCAAGCCAGTGTCAGTGTGTGAATATACTTTTAGAAGGGGCTCATCCCCGGCCGTTAACATAAATAACAATCCAACTTGCGATACAGGCAGCCTAGTAGTACTACAACGCCCAGCATTCCCTGAGTGCACTGCAGCGAGGCTGATAGAAATTCTCATTCATTGCCATTTGCCAAGCCAGTGTCAGTGTGTGAATACGCTTTTAGAAGGCGCTCATCCCCAGCCCGTTAACATAACAAACAAATAACAATACAACTTGCAATACAGGCAGCCTTTGTAGTAGTGGTAGTAGTAGTACTACAAGGCCCAGCATTCCCTGAGTGCACTGCGGCGTGGCTGATAGAAATTCTCATTCATTGCCATTTGCCAAGCCAGTGTCAGTGTGTGAATACGCTTTTAGAAGGGGCTCTGAAATGTCTGGGAAAAAAAAGGTTGTGAAAGGACGGGGTAGAGGAAAAAACACCCATGCCGTCTCCTCTTCCAGTCCAAATGTTGGATCTGTTGGTGCCAGACCCAGTACCAGCATTTGTGGCACAAGACATGTGCCCAGTTCCACTTGTAGCAGCTGCCATGTGCCTGCTGGTAGTAGTATCACCAAGCCAGACTTGTCCATCTCCTCTGGTGGGCGGGTTACTTTAGACAATACGGCCATTGTGGACTGGTTGGCTGGCTCGCGGTCATCTCAGCAGGAAGACTCTGACGATCTGGCTTCAAGCCAGGTTTCGTTGGATTCAAGATCCTCTACAGTTCCTTGGCACAGTGACAGTAGTAATATAGGTATTTCTAGCGTTTCCATTCCATCATCTATGTCTTTGCTCCCCCTTCCTAGCGGGAAGCCATCTTTCCTGAGAGTCCTAAGAGACATCTCCTCGGGTGCGAAGGAAGATACTGAACAACATAGTGATGATGATGATGATTTGATTTCCGCAAGTCAGCCAACGGAGTGTGTTGCGGCGGTGGTGGAGGTGGAAGCGGTGTCCGAGACGCATAGCTGCGGTAGTGGGGGTGTTGGTGGTGGTAGCCGTGGTGGCAGACCCAGTAATGAGGGGGGGCATGGAGCCCGCCATGATGTCACATCACATTCACAACAAAGTGACAGAAGTGGCGGGGATGATGAGGAAGGCTATGATGATGATGTTGTTTTAGACAGGACGTGGGAACCAGGTGACGAGGTGATGATGGCGTCAGAGGAGGAGGGTAGTAGTGGAGGCACTGGCCGTGATAAACAGCCAAGCCGAGGTAGGGGCAGAAGTCAATCTGCAAAACGTTGCAGCGGTAGGGTCAGCTCAGGAGCCGGTGACGGCGACACAGATGCTGGTGTACGCTCCCAAAAAAAGCCTGCCAGACAAGGGGCAAGCTCGGGTGGTGGTGGTGGTGGACGTGGTACTACCTCTTTACGGTACTCTGCCGTGTGGCAATTTTTCTGTACCTTCCCGGAGGACGAAAACATGGCACAGTGCCGTATCTGCAAGCAGAAAGTAAGGCGTGGGCAGGGCAGCAATGTAGGAACTACCGCTCTACGTAAACACATGGAGCGGCATCACAAGGCCATGTGGGACAATCGACATGCCCCACCATCATCATGTACATCTAATGAAGACCCCTCTTCCGCTGCTGCTGCTGCTCCGAGTCCCTGTCATCTAAGTAGTAGCCAGGCCTTATCCACCATGTCGTTGTCATCATCATCATCATCACTGTCATCTAGTGCTCCTCCTACGTCCCGTCAGTTATCCATTACGGAACCGTTGTCCAATAAGCAACAATATATACCCAGTCATCCACTTGTCGTGCGGCTTAATTCACACCTGGCTAAGTTTTTGGTGGTGCAGTCGCTGACGTACCACCTGGTCGACTCCGCCGGCTTCAAGCAATTGATGGCGTGCGCTCAGCCTAGGTGGCGAATACCTAGCCGACATTACTTCTCCAAAACAGCTGTCCCTGCCTTGCACAAGCATGTGGAGGAAAAGGTGTGCCAGTCCTTGCAATTATCCGTGTGCAGCAGGGTACATGCCACCGTCGACACGTGGAGCAGCAACTATGGGGAGGGACAGTACATGTCTTTCACGGCCCACTGGGTCAATATTTTGCAGTCCGATGCACCACCGCAGCAATGCCAGGCATTACCACCTCCATGCTTGTATCTTTCTGGTTCAACTCCGGACACCAGGCGCCTACCATCCTCCTCCTCCTACTCCTCCTCCTCCTTGCCTTTCTCCTTGGAGGTCTTCCCGTCCCCGACAGGACACAGCGTATCTTCCACTCCTCCTCCCTCCTCTTTTCGTAGGTGCAAGGTGAAGCGCCACAACGCTGTCTTACACCTGCTGAGCCTGGGCGAGAAAAGCCACACAGGTCAGGAGCTGCTGCTGTGCATCAAGGAGGAAATCGCACGCTGGCTGTCTTCTCTGAAACTCACACTGGGCAATGTTGTCTCTGATAACGGCAAGAACGTTGTGGCTGCACTGCGTCTAGGTCACCTGACACACGCTCCTTGCATGGCACATGTGATCAATCTGGTCATAACACGCTTCTTAAAGTCATATGTTGGTTTGAAGGGTGTGCTGGCCATGTCCAGGAGGGTTTGCGTTCGCTTTAGACGTTCGTATGCATTTAAGCACGCCCTCCTGGACTTGCAGCGTCAAAACAATCTCCCAGAACACAGCCTGATTTGCGACGTTCCAACACGCTGGAATTCCACCCTGCACATGTTGGACCGTCAGTACGAACAGCGGAAAGCCGTGAATGATTTCCTGATGCAGCAGACGGGCAGCGTTTGGAGCCAGTGTAATTTCGAGCTCAGGCACTGGCAGCTGGTTAGAGACGCATCTCGCGTTTTGAGGCCCTTTGAAGAGGCCACACGATTTGTGAGCCGTGACGCTAGCAGAATGAACGATGTTATGCCGCTGATATTCATTATGGAGCAAACGCTCACAGCGATGATTCAGCAAAGGATGGAGGAAGGATCACATCTGGCTATGGATGTTGAGGAGGAGGATGAGGATGAGGAAACAGGACCTGAAGAGGAGCTGGATTTGGAGATGGAATCACAGGAAGGGATAGAGGCAGCCGCACAACATGACAGTGATGGTGGTGATGACGAGTCTGACGACGACCTTGATGATGGACAACCATGGCAGTATGGGGCGGAGATGGAACCAACCGGGCCCTCTGAAACGCTGGCCAGGATGGCGAGCTGTATGCTTCGTTACTTGCGCGCTGACTGTCGTATTGTTAACATGAAGCAAAGAGATGAGTACTGGATAGCCGCACTTTTAGACCCTCGGTATAAAGCCAGAATGGGGGAGTTTTTTGCGCCTTCCGAGAGGGAGGCAAAATTGGCTTATAATCGAGAGAAGCTATGCAGCCAGCTTGTCACGGCTTTCAAACGGCAAACACCTGCTGCAAGCATGTCTGACCGGGGGGCCACTCTCCGCTCCCCACTGTCTCATCGTTCCACCGCCTCTGGCAGAGCTACCTCTGCAATAGGCGGCAGCCGCGGCAGCCGCGGCAGGAGCGGCGGCAGCAGCAGCAGCCAATTCAGTTTGGAAAATATGATGACAACATTTTTACATCCGATACCCCGACCTGACACACATCGTAGTCACCAAAGGGATGTTCACCATCACCAGGTGCAGCACCTAAACAACCAGGTTCACTCGTACCTGGACTGTGCCCTTTCTCCGTCAGAAATGCTGATCCCAGACCCCATGGACTTCTGGGTCAGCAGATTGGATCATTGGCAAGAACTGGCCCAGTTTGCCATGGGTGTACTGTCTTGTCCACCCTCCAGTGTAGCGTCAGAGAGGGTATTCAGCAGGGCAGGGGGCTTTGTCACCCCTAAGCGAACAAGATTGTCCGCCAACAGCTTGGAAAATCTCACGTTTCTGAAAATGAATCAAGCGTGGATCGGTGAGGATTTTAAAACCCCTGTGCCTGATGCCACTGATTAGATCTGACATTGCTGCTGCTGCCGCTGCCGCCTGCTACTGCCGCCTGCTACTACGGGATTCTGTCCTGTCCACTCTTTTATTAATGTGCCGCTGTTGGTGCTGCTACTACTTCTACCACCAATCCACCCCCAGTGCCGTCTGCTACAAGCAGGCCTGCCCCACCACAGGGCTTTGTCCTGTGATTGTCCAGTCTCTTTTTTTAATGTGCTGCTACTACTACTTCCACCCTTGCTGTCTGTGTTGGCTACCTCTACTACCACCAATACACCTCCACTGCCGCCTGTCTGCTAGAAGCAGGCCTGAGGCCTGCCCCACCACAGGGCTTTGTCCTGTGACTGTCCAGTCTCTTTTTTTAATGTGCTGCTACTACTACTACTACCACCCTTGCTGTCCGTTGGCTACCTCTACTACCACCAATACACCTCCACTGCCGTCTGCTACAAGCAGGCCTGAGGCCTGCCTCACCAGAGGGCTTTGTCCTGTGACTGTCCAGTCTCTTTTTTTAATGTGCTGCTACTGCTACTACTACTACCACCCTTGCTGTCCGTTGGCTACCTCTACTACAACCAATACACCTCCACTGCCGTCTGCTACAAGCAGGCCTGAGGCCTGCCCCACCAGAGGGCTTTGTCCTGTGACTGTCCAGTCTCTTTTTTTAATGTGCTGCTAATACTACTACCACCCTTGCTGTCTGTGTTGGCTACCTCTACTACCACCAATACACCTCCACTGCCGCCCGTCTGCTACAAGCAGGCCTACCCCACCACAGGGCTTTGTCCTGTGACTGTCGTCCAGTCTCTTTTTTTAATGTGCTGCTGCTACTACCAGTCTACCACCCTTGCTGTCTGTGTTGGCTAGTCTACCTCTACTACCACCAATACACCTCCACTGCCGCCCATCTGCTACAAGCAGGCCTGCCCCACCACAGGGCTTTGTCCTGTGACTGTCGTCCTGTCTCTTTTTTTAATGTGCTGCTGCTACTACCAGTCTACCACCCTTGCTGTCTGTGTTGGCTACCTCTACTACCACCAATACACCTCCACTGCCGCCCGTCTGCTACAAGCAGGCCTACCCCACCACAGGGCTTTGTCCTGTGACTGTCGTCCAGTCTCTTTTTTTAATGTGCTGCTGCTACTACCAGTCTACCACCCTTGCTGTCTGTGTTGGCTAGTCTACCTCTACTACCACCAATACACCTCCACTGCCGCCCATCTGCTACAAGCAGGCCTGCCCCACCACAGGGCTTTGTCCTGTGACTGTCGTCCTGTCTCTTTTTTTAATGTGCTGCTGCTACTACCAGTCTACCACCCTTGCTGTCTGTGTTGGCTACCTCTACTACCACCAATACACCTCCACTGCCGCCCGTCTGCTACAAGCAGGCCTGAGGCCTGCCCCACCACAGGGCTTTGTCCTGTGACTGTCCAGTCTCTTTTTCTAATGTGCTGCTACTACTACTACTACCACCCTTGCTGTCTGTGTTGGCTACCTCTACTACCACCAATACACCTCCACTGCCGCCCGTTTGCTACAAGCAGGCCTACCCCACCACAGGGCTTTGTCCTGTGACTGTCGTCCAGTCTCTTTTTTTAATGTGCTGCTGCTACTACCAGTCTACCACCCTTGCTGTCTGTGTTGGCTAGTCTACCTCTACTACCACCAATACACCTCCACTGCCGCCCGTCTGCTACAAGCAGGCCTGCCCCACCACAGGGCTTTGTCCTGTGACTGTCCAGTCTCTTTTTTTAATGTGCTGCTACTACTACTACCACCCTTGCTGTCTGTGTTGGCTACCTCTACTACCACCAATACACCTCCACTGCCGCCCGTCTGCTACAAGCAGGCCTGCCCCACCACAGGGCTTTGTCCGGTGACTGTCGTCCAGTCTCATTTTTTAATGTGTTGCTGCTACTACCAGTCTACCACCCTTGCTGTCTGTGTTGGCTACCTCTACTACCACCAATACACCTCCACTGCCGCCCGTCTGCTACAAGCAGGCCTGCCCCACCACGGGGCTTTGTCCTGTGACTGTCTTCCAGTCTCTTTTTTTAATGTGCTGCTGCTACTACCAGTCTACCACCCTTGCTGTCTGTGTTGGCCACCTCTACTACCACCAATACACCTCCACTGCCGCCCGTCTGCTACAAGCAGGCCTGCCCCACCACAGGGCTTTGTCCTGTGACTGTCGTCCAGTCTCTTTTTTTAATGTGCTGCTGCTACTACCAGTCTACCACCCTTGCTGTCTGTGTTGGCTACCTCTACTACCACCAATACACCTCCACTGCCGCCCGTCTGCTACAAGCAGACCTGCCCCACCACAGGGCTTTGTCCTGTGACTGTCGTCCAGTGTCTTTTAATGTGCTGCTACTACTCACCCTTGCCAATAAAAAGGGTCAATTTTTGGAGGGCTTATCAAAAGCCATTGCTTGTTGCTTTTACATCTATGTATGGAAGAACCCCGGCAGGCATCTGCCAAAAAAAAGGTCAATTTTTGGAGGGCTTGTGAAAAGCCATTGCTTGTTGCTTTTACATCCATGTATGGAAGAACCCCGGCAGGCATGTGCCAAAAAAAAAGGGTCAATTTTTGGAGGGCTTGTGAAAAGCCATTGCTTGTTGCTTTTACATCCATGTATGGAAGAACCCCGGCAGGCATCTGCCAAAAAAAAGGGTCAATTTTTGGAGGACTTGTGAAAAGCCATTGCTTGTTGCTTTTACATCCATGTATGGAAGAACCCCGGCAGGCATCTGCCACCATAAAGGGTACATTTTTTGAGGGCTTGTCAAAAGCCATTGCTTCTTCTTTTATCACCTTATATGTATGAACCCTGGCAGGCATCTGCCGCCAAAAATGGTTAATTTTTGTACCTTTTTTAACAATGCATTAAGCATACAACATGCACAAGTGCAGTGGTTTCTGTTAGTTATCACCGTGTCCCATCCGTTTTCCTATAGCCATACATGTTGGCGTAACTTTGACACTAACTTTGCCTTAAAGACAGCTCAAAAGTACTTGGATACACTCATGGGTGACCTAAGAGTGTTATACAGGGCTTCTAGGGCTTTTAAACAGTGTTATACACGATTTTTAGGGGCTTTCTTGTATTACAGGTTCGGTCATAACTAGTTCGGTCCGAATCGAACTTTTTCATGAAATTCGGCAAACCTGCCGAACCGAACTTTTCATAAGTTCGCTCATCTCTACTCACGATAATAACGAACTCGGGCATCCCTGTATGGGTGACAACCTACAATGCAACGGGGTTAAAGAAAAATCATATAAAACATCAACGCTCCCGGAACCTTGATGGGGACGCTCTCTGTCGCCACCGTGGTCTCTGTGGCAACGGTGATCCAGATGTCTCCCTCCTCCCAGACGCGGGCTTCACAAGCGGTGGCGCCCCCGACCCCTGCAAAGTATCCACCTGGAAAGTCTCCCAGTCCTGCAATGAGATGACAGGCAGTCCAAGGGCCCTCACAAATCCCGGGAGTTCCGCTTGTGTGTACAGTTAGACAGTCTTGTCCTCCACACGGACATGCAGGGCAAAGGGGAATCCCCATCTATACGCGATCCCTCGTTGTTGCAAGACAGCGAGCAAAGGGCGCATCAGCTCACGTTGCCTCAAAGTGCGTCTCGCTAGATCCGGAAACAGGAGCAGCTTTGCCCCATCAAAATCAATCTCGGCCTTTAATCTCGCCTTTTGCAGAATCTGCTCCTTGAGGCCGTAATAATGGATACGGCAAATAACATCTCGTGGTCTAGCAGCATCCGCACTCTTCGGCTGCAAAGCCCTGTGTGCTCTGTCTATCTCGATATAAGTATCCACTGGGCGGTTAAGTAGGGTGTTGAAGATACTGGTCAGTGTCGGCATTTAGTCAGCAGTTCTAGTCTCTTCCGGCAATCCTCTCAGGCGAATATTATTCCTCCTGTTCCTGTTTTCCAGGTCGTCAAGCTGCCCTTGCAGTTGTCGCTGCTGTGACCCTGACGCTCTCTGAGCCTCAGAAAGCTGTTGTATAGTAGCAGACACAGAGTCCTTCCAGGATTCCAATGAACCCACCTTAGCTCGCAGGGCAGACACTTCAGACTGGACCACATGCAGATCCCGGCGCCATGCCACTTTCAGGTCAGCAGCCATCACCTCCATGTCCCTCTTAGAGGGAAGAAGCGCCAACAAGGCTTGCAGTTCCGGATGACCCCTGAGCGTCTGGGCCGCCCGGTCCGGCGGTGGCATGTCTCCCATCAGACTCCCACCACTCGAGGAAAATGGGGAGCGCCTCTCTCCCACAATCCCCCTTATTCTCTGTTGCCTGCAGGTTTCTGGGGGTATCCCCCCCTCTTCCGAGGAGAACTCCTCTCCTTCCTCTTCACCAGGCTCGTCCTGCGCATGGTCAGACCTCTGGTCCAACATCATCCCTGGTTCGGCCAGCAGATCCACGGCTCCCATCTCCCTCCCATTGACCTGTACAGGAGGACGGGCTGCCTCACTGCTTTTCACCTCCACAGCGTCCTCCAGCGCCATCTCAGAGTTCCGGTCCTGGCCGCCATCTTGGCTCTGCTACGAGGTGTCTGCAGATGTTGGTAAGTGGCATCCCCTGCTGGCACTGCTCCCCCCCAGAAAGCTCTCCTACTGCTCCTCCGACTCTTTTGTCACCGTCCCCCTTCGTCTCAGCTCAGGCCGCTCCAGGCCGCGTCTGAGGGACAGCACCGCATCCGCATTCACAGCCGGCGCCTCACCCTGGTTGTGGCCGACGCCATCTTGGCTTCTCCACGAGGTACCTGCCGGCCCGGACAATGTACCTCCACTCCTCTCCTGACCTTCACTTCCCGCCAGGGAACTGGGTGCTTGTGCGGCTGCCCTCTCCATCTCCGGGGACAGCAGTTCCTCCAGGCTGATAGCGAGCCGAGCTGGGCTGTACGCTATGTTCCCAGTCGGCGGCTCCATCAAAGGTGGTGTCGCAGCTCCCTCCAAGCTCGAATCCTCAGCTGCCAGCGTCCAAAAAAAAATTGGAGATCAGGGTATCTGTACCCCCTTGTGTCTGGGCACCCCGTGGGGTCTTTTTAGAATGGGTTTTCCCCATTAAAATTGCTTGATCTGTCCCTTAATAGCGCAGGCCTGAGGAGAGCTCTCTCAAGCACGTCTACTCTCCAGCTCGTCCAGCCACGGCCCCAAAAACTTTTTTTTTTCATAAAACAGTTTAACTTGTAAAAGTAGTGAAATATATTTTAAAAAAAACGACATCAATTTGGTATCACCGTAGTAGTATTGAGTCGCAGAACAAATATTTTCGTTTTTACTGCACGGTGAAAGCCGTAAAAACAAAACCCAATCGTAGTTTTTTCCAATTTCAGCCTGCAAAGAATTTTATTTTCACCTTCCCGGTACATTAAATGGTACTTTAAATGGTGTCAATTGGAACTACAACTCCTCCCTCAAGAAATAAGCTCTCACACCACTCTGTTGACGGAAAAAAAAAGTTATGGCTCTTGAAAAGCGGGGAGGGAAAAACGAAAAAGAAAAAACATAAAATGTATCAGTCCGGAGAGAGTTAATTAATTTCTAATGAAAAAACATTTATGACCACATGTGGGGTATTACCATGCTTTACAAATGTTGGGGTGCTTTTTCCTACTTTATCCTTTGTGAAAATGAAAAAATTCAACAATTTAGTGGAAATAAGGTTGATATTCATTTTCACGGCCTAATTCTAATAAATTCTGCAAAAGACCTGTGGGGTCTAAAAGCTCACTATACCCCTAGATAGGTTCCTCAAGTGGTGTAGTTTCCCAAATGGGGTCACTTTTGGGTGGTATCCACTGTTTTGGCCTCTCAGGGGCTTTACAAATGCGACATGGCACCCGAAAACCAAATCATTTAATCTAAATGTGAGCTCCAAAATCCAAATAGCGCTCCTTCCTTTCTAAGCCCCGCTGTGGGTCCAAACAGCAGTTTATTACCACATATGGCATATTTCCGTAATCGGAAGAAATTGTTTTACAAATGTTGCGGTGATTTTTGTCCTTTATTCCTTGTAAAAATGTAAAATGTCTACGTTTTTTCAGAAAAAAAAGTAGATTTTCACCTTTATAGACTAATTCCAATGAATTCAACAAAACAATTGTGGGGTAAAAATGCTAAATATACACCTAGAATTCCTTGAGGGGTGTAGTTTCCAAAATGGGGTAATTTTTTGGGGTGTTTCACTGTTTTGGTCCCTCCAGTGCATTGCAAACGCAACATGGCACTGAAAACTATTCCAGCAAAATCAGAAATCCAAATGGTGCTCCTTCACTTCTGAGCCCTGCTGTGGGTCCAAACAACAGTTTATTACCACATATGGGGTATTGCTGTAATCGGGAGAAATTGCTTTACAAATGCTGGGGTGTTTTTTCTCCTTTATTCCTTGCAAAAATTAAAAATGTCCAAGTTTTTTCAGAAAAAAGTAGATTTTCATCTTCACATACTACACCCTGTTCCAAATTATTATACACATTGGATTTAAGTGTCATAAACATTTAAATATTAGTTTTTCAATTAAACTCATGGATGGTATTGTGTCTTAGGGCTCTTTGGATCATTGTAATCAATCTCAGAAACCTGTTTGCCAGCTGTGCCCAATCAAAGGAAAACTACTTAAGAAGGACATTCCACATTATTAAGCAGGCCACAGGTTTCAAGCAATATGGGAAAGAAAAAGGATCTCTCTGCTGCCGAAAAGCGTGAAATAGTGCAATACCTTGGACAAGGTATGAAAACATTGGATATTTCAAGAAAACGTAAGCGTGATCATCGTACTGTGAACAGATTTGTGGCTGATTCAGAGCACACATGGGTTCGTTCAGATAAAGGCATAATGAGGAAGGTTTCTGCCAGACAAATTAATAGGATTAGGAGAGCAGCTGCTAAAATTTCATTGCAAAGCAGCAAACAGGTATTTGAAGCCGCTGGTGACTCTGGAGTCCCATAAACCTCAAGGTGTAGGATCCTCCAGAGGTTTTCAAGTGTGCATAAAGCTATTATTCGGCTACCCCTAAACAATGCTCACAAGCAGAAACGGTTGCAGTGGGCTCAGAAATACATGAAGACTAATTTTCAAACCGTGTTGTTTACTGATGAGTGCCGTGCAACACTGGATGGTCCAGATGGATGGAGTAGTGGATGGTTGGTGAATGGCCACCATGTGCCAACAAAGCAGAAACTGTCCAAATACTCAATACAAATTCAATGGATGCAAGAATTGTGACGGTGACATCAAAGAAGGGGTCCTATGTTAACATGTAACTTGGCCTGTTAAGTTTTTTTTTGATTGAAAGAGCTTTTGATTTCTATAAATATGACCTCCTGATGCTGCAAATTCAACAAATTACCATTTTAGTTCTCTTTACAACCTTTAAAATGTTTTGATCTCTGTTGTGCATAATAGTTTGAAACAGTGCATTTTGAGGGTTTTTTTTACTTCTAAAAAAAAATCTGTTATCATTAGGAGATTTTTTCAATAAAATGTGCATTATACTCCAACGGTTGATGGCTTGAAGATTATACTGACTGTCATTTGCATCGACTATTTAGGAAAATCAGCGAAAAATAACATTTGCATAATAATTTGGAACGCGGTGTAATTCAAATAAATTTAGCAAAAACACTGTGGGAGGGGGTACATTATACTGTGTGGGGGCCACTAAGGGGGGCATTATACTGTGTAGGGGCACTACAGGGGGCAATATACTGTGTATGGCACTTAGGGGGCATTATACTATGTGGGCACACTTAGAGGACAAAAGACTGTGTCCTTAAAGGGGTTATAATATATTCTAGTATTAAATATTATTATTATACTATATGGGGGGCACTATGCGGCATTACACTGTGTGGTAGGCACTAAAGGGGCATTATATTATATTAATTATATTATACAGTGATTCAAGGGTTTTCTGGTTAGGGATTCAATTAAAGGCTACTGTATACTTCCCCAAAATAGTACACATTCAAAATTCAATAAACAAGGTCTCATTCAACTGCAAAAATGAAAAAAAATTATGCCTGGCCTCAGTGGACAAATTTTTTGAAATTAAGCCTTGCTTCTATTACTTGATTTTATTTGATGCTTACGTATTTGATTACAGTGTCACCTTACAAAACCTAGTAAATAATGAATAAAACACAGTTTGGTTATTGTGATAAGGGAGGTACATATGTGGGTATAATTGCCTTACTGGTCAATGAGCAGAAATGGCACAATTGAATGTTAATTTGCCCCCTGGAAAAAATGTGGAAGACCATTTCTAGATATTTGCTAATCTCTAATAATGTGTGGGTTCCCCCAGGGTCAGGTGAATTTCCTTTCATTTTTTTGTAATTACCCGCTGTATGTCCCACAGAACTGGTTTTCAGTTAATGACATGATATGAGAGAGTTAGATGGAAGATTACAAAGGTCAATTAATGAATCAGAATTTTGTTATGTTCCACTTTCTTAATGTGGAAGAGAAACACAAAAATGGAGTGGAAATTGAATAACGGAAACATTCCGGTCTGTTTTTCATGTACATGATTTACTTTTCCTTTTTCCTTTTAAACTACATGGAAAAGTCTGCAGTGTAATATAGTACCAGCTAAGTAAATTGGATCCCAAGTAATCTCAGCTACACGTTGATAATTTTTCTGCATCTAAATTGACCAGCGGTGCAGATTTTAAAATTCGCAATATGTCAATTTATCTTGCGTTTCCATCTCAGAATTGTATCTGACAAGTATAAGAAAGCAGTGTGTCATGTTGGGTATGTGGACCCACTGGGCTGTACCGCCTTGATGGTATGGCAGCTGGCCAACAGGACACTGGTCACAGTCTATAGTTCGTATAGTGTACCTGTGGTAGCTCAGACAGTAGCAAGACAGGCTCGGCTGGGACTAGGCAGCAGACACGCGTCAGGCGTAGTGTAGCAGGACAGGCGTGGTATACAGCACAGCACGACTTCAGCTCAACACGGTACTTGACCAGGATAGCATGGGATACAGGTTACAGGTAGCAGGAACGGGAAACACTGGGTACTGGAAAACACTTAGGAGACCATTTGCTTAGACAGACTAGGGTAACGACAACAAGGCTCAGGCAAGGCAGGAAGGGGCCTGGCCCCTCATAGTCCAGGGCTCATGGGCTAATTTTATACTAATTTCAGGTGCGAGCGCTGGCCCTTTAAGAGCGGGCACCGCCGGGAGAAGCGGAAGTGAGCGCTGGTGTCTCCTGAGGAGGAGATGGGGACCAGCGCTCACAGTTCCATGGCTGCGGGTGTCAGGAGGTAAGTGAAACTGACGGCCTCCGGCCATGGGCATGACAGTATCCCACCTCTTACGCCCCCTCCTCTTGGGGCCAGAATTAGAGAGAAACTTCTTCAGGAGATTTGGGGCATTGAGGTTCTCTTCTGGCTCCCAATCCCTCTCTTCAGGACCAAACCCCCTCGAATCCACCAAATAAAAGGTTCTTCCACCCACTCTCCAAAAGTCTCTGATGAACTGCAGGGAGCCACTGCAGGAGTGGAAGTCTTGGAGTAGTGGTTCAAGATTACCGGCTTCAGAAGGGAAACATGGAAGGAGTTGGGGATCTTGAGGGCAGGAGGCAGCCGAAGCTTGTAGGAAACAGGGTTGATTTGTTGCAAAACCTCGAAGGGTCCAAGGAACCTGGGAGCAAACTTGTACAATGGCACCCTCAGACGGATATTCCTAGGGACAGCCAGACCTTAGTGCCTGGAAGGAACTGGGGAGGCTCTCATCTTCTTGCGTCTGCCTTTCTCTTCATGCAGTCGACCGCCAGCAGAATAGAAGATGGAGTCTGCTGCCAGATCTGTAGAAAGTCCCTGAATGCAGAGTCAGCTGCAGGCACCTGGGACGTGGTGGAAACAGGAAGAGGTATTCGAGGGTGCTGGCCATAGACAATGAAGAATGGACTCTTAGCGGTGGACTCACTAGTGTGGTTTTTGTAGGAGAACTCAGCCCAAGGAAGCAGCTGCACCCAGTCATCATGCTGCCTGGAGATAAAGTGTCGTACATAGTTCTCCATAATCTAGTTTATTCTCTCGACTTGACCATTGGACTGGGGATGGTAGGCAGAGGAAAAGTCCAACTTTACACCGAGGAGTACGCAGAGGGCTCTCCAGAATTTTGAGGTAAACTGATCCCCCCGACCTGACATAATATGTAGAGGCACACCGTGCAGGCGGAAGATGTGTTGGACAAAGAGATTGGCCAGTCGGGAAGTGGACGGTAGGCCGGTGAGTAGAACGAAATGAGCCATCTTGGAGAATCGGTCCACCACCACCCAGACCGTACTGTAACCAGCAGAGAGAGGCAGGTCCGTGACAAAGTCCATAGCAATATATTGCCAGGGGGCATCGGGCACAGGCAGGGGCTGGAGCAGACCCGCCGGTTTGGAGTGGGCAACTTTACTTGCTGCACACACCGTGCAGGAGGAGACAAAGTCCGTGATGTCTTTGGGCAGCGTGGGCCACCAGAACTGACGAGCAATCTGGTCTCGGGTCTTACTCACACCCGCGTGACCTGCCAATTTGGAACTGTGTCCCCAGCGGAGGATTCTTCTTCTGTCAGCCAGACGCACAAAAGTCCTCCCCAGGGGGGTGTCTAGAACTTGCAGAGGGTTAACAGGAATGATGCAGGACGGGTTAATGATACTCTGGGGAGACTCCATAGTGTCCTCTGTCTCGAATGACCTGGAAAAGGCATCGGCCCACACATTCTTGTCGTCAGGACGGTAGTGGAGCTCAAACTGGAACAAAAAAGAACAGCGACCACCTGGCATGACGGGGATTCAGTCGTTGGGCCGTCTGAAGATAAGTGAGGTTCTTGTGGTCCGTAAATATCAAGATGGGATGAACTGTGCTCTCTAATAGATGTCTCCACTCCTGCAGAGCAAATTTGATGGCCAGAAACTCCCGATCCCCAATCGAGTAGTTGCGTTCTGCGGAAGAGAACAGCTTAGAGTAATAGCCACATACCATTGACTTGCCCTTGGAACCTCTCTGGAACAGGAGTGCACCAGCAACAACAGAGGAGGCGTCCACCTCCAACGAGGACTGTCGAGAAACATCTGGATGATGGAGGATAGATGCTGACGTGAAGGCACTCTTCAGGCTATTAAATGCGACCTCTGCTTTTGGAGTCCACACATTGACGTTGATGCCTTTCTTGGTGAGGTTAGAGATAGGAGATGTCAGTGAGGAGAAGTTTGGAATGAACTGTCTGTAAAAATTGTCGAATCCCAGGAAGAGCTGTATGGCCCTCAAGCCTTGAGGGCGTGGTCATTTCCGGACGGACTTTACCTTCTCAGGATCCATCTTGAGGTCTTGATTCGAGATGATGTAGCCCAGGAAGGGTAGAGCATCTTTCTCAAACACGCACTTCTCCAACTTGGCATACAGGCGATTCTCCCTTAACCGCAGCAAAACTTGACGGACATGTCTACGATGAGTCATTGGATCTGGAGAAAAAATCAAGATATCATCAAGATAGACCACAACACAAACATAGAGGAGGTCATGGAAGATGACATTAACGAACTCCTGGAAGACCGCGGGAGCATTACACAGGCTGAAGGGCAATACTAGATATTCATAGTGTCCGTCACGGGTGTTAAATGCAGTCTTCCATTCGTCACCCCGGCGAATCCGGATTAGGTTGTAAGCCCCACGCAAGTCTAGTTTGGAAAAAATCTTGGCACCACGTCTGCGATCAGACAGTTCAGAGATCAATGGCAACAGATATCTATTTTTTACCGTCATCTCGTTGAGACCCCGGTAGTCGATGCAAGGACACAGAGAACCATCCTTTTTCTTGACGAAGAAGAACCCGGCTCCTGCCAGGGAGGAAGACTTCCGTATGAAGCCCCTCTCCCAGTTCTCCTTAACATACGCAGACATGGACAGAATCTCTGGGAAGGAGAGAGGATATACCCTACCACGGGGAAGGGATGCACCAGGAACTAGGTCGATAGGACAGTCATACGCCCAGTGTGGTGACAGCGTCTCCGCCTCTTTCTTGCTGAAGATATCCTAAAATGCAGAATAATGACCGGGCAATCCTGCCAAGGACCGAGGCAGAGGAGACTTAGCCATACGAATCTGTACCAGGCAACGGTTGAGACACTCAGAGCCCCACTGGAGAACCTCTCCAGAATTCCAGTCCAGGACTGGGGCATGTAGTCGGAGCCAGGGCAGGCACAGCACAGGATTGACAGCTTTAGCCAGGATAAAGAACGAGAGGAGCTCAGTGGCTTGGTCATATCTATAACTGGGTCTGGTAGAGGTAGTCCATTCACAGATGCAACCATCAACGGCCTCTACCGAGCGGTAGTGGGCAATTGGTTATGATGCACCAGGTCTCTATGAATGAAATTAGCATTGGATCCAGAGTCCAGATACGCAGAGACCCGATGCGTTTTCTCGCCGGACACTATGGTCATGGGAATGGATAATTTAGACGAAAGTCCTTCTTTACCCAATGTTGACTTCCAGCAGTTCCTACGGACATTTCGCATGGTGTTTGAGGAGCCTGGACGAGTCTTGTCTGCAGCCGCTTCCTTGTTGAACCTACGCCAGGGAGACACCTCTGTGGGCGAGTACGCCATCCACTTCCGCACCCTGGCGGGAGAACTGTTGTGAGACAATGAGGCCCTGGTGGCTACATTCTGGCAGGGACTGTCTCCTAAGATTAAGGACGAGCTTGCCGCCTGGGATCTACCATCTACCCTGGATGACCTCATCCTTCTGGCTGCCCGGATTGACATAAGGATCCGAGAACGGCTCCAAGAAGCACGTCGGGATGGAGAACTCCCTAGCCCAGTTCCTACCTTGTAGCAACCCCTGCTGTCCTCAGATGCTCTTCCTCCTAAGAAGTCTGTGAGGACGGACCACCATGTAAGGGCCCTGCCAGTGAGGAGAGAGACGATGAAAGTGACCCTTGCGCCATCAGACGAAAATGCCCCTGCATACAGGCTAAAGTGGATATGGCACTGGTTCAAAAATCCACGGCAGGTCCTTGTGTCTCCATCATAGCGGTCAGGAAGTGGCAAAGAAAATCGGGGATCAGCACTGCCAGGAGGTGTAGTCGAAGGATCGGCAGCTTGCACCTCCAGCCGACGTGCAATAATGTTCAAGGTCTGGAGGAGTTGGTCCTGTTGAGACCGGAGGTCTAGCATATCCGTCCGCATCTCTTGTGATGTCATCATGGTCTTGGATTGACCAGCGAGGTCCATGGCCTGAGCCTACTGTCACGTTGGGTACGTGGACCCACTGGTCCGTACCGCCTTGACGGTATGGCAGCTGGCCAACAGGACACAGGTCACAGTCTATAGTTCGTATAGTGTACCTGTAGTGCCATGGCCGCGGGCCGTCGGGTTCACTCACCTCCCGACGCCCGCAGCAATGGATCTGTGAGCGCTGGTCCCCGTCTCCCTCCTAGGAGACGCCAGTGCACACTTCCGCTCCATTCGGCTCTGTCCCGTAGGATGCGCGCGCACGCTCGCGCCCGGCATTACAGGGCCAGTGCGCACAATAAGGAAATCGTCATCATCATCAACTGCCACGATTTCCTGGTCTATAAGAAGGCCCCTGGCCTTCTAATCCTTGCCTGAGCATTGTTAGTTTTCCCAGTCTGTCTTGCAAATGGTCCCTTAGTGTTTCCCGTTCCTGTTGTTACCCGTGCCTTGTTCCCCGTTCCTGTTTCCGTGCTTTGCCTTAGTATCAAGTCGTGCCACGTCCTGTGTCATCTGACACGTTCAGAGGAATCTGCCACGTCCTGTGTCATCTGCCACGTCCTGTGTCATCTGCCACGTCCAGAGGAATCTGCCACATCCTGTGTCATCTGCCACGTCCAGAGGAATCTGCCACGTCCTGTGTCATCTGCCACGTCCAGAGGAATCTGCCACGTCCTGTGTCATCTGCCACGTCCGGAGGAATCCACCACGTCTGGCCAAACTTGCGGCTCCTGTGTCATCCGCCACGTTTGGCGCCATCCGCTGCACCCATCTTATCTGTGCCAGAGCTGCGGCCACCATCTGGACTATTCAGGTACCCTTGTGCGGGACATTGTATTTCTGAGGTTTCCTGCGGTTTGTCCAGCTGCCTTCCCGCTACGGCGGTACGGCCTAGTGGGTCCACTAACCCGCCTCGTGACAGTACCTGTGGTAGCTCAGACAGTAGCAAGACAGGCTCGGCATCGGACTAGGAAGCAGGCAGGCGCCAAGCGTGGTGTAGCAGGACAGGCGTGGTATACAGCACAGCACGACTTCAGCTCAACACAGTACTTGACCAGGATAGCACGGGATACAGGTTACAGGTAGCAGGAACGGGAAACACTGGGAACTTGAAAACACTTAGGAGACTATTTGCTTAGACAGACTAGGGAAACGACAACAAGGCTCAGGCAAGGCAGGAAGGGCCTGGGCCCCTCTTATAGTCCAGGGCTCATGGGCTAATTTTATACTACGGGACCTGGCCAGGAGAAGCGGAAGTGAGCGCTGGCGTCTCCTGAATAGGAGATGGGGACCAGCGCTCACAGTTCCATGGCTGCGGGCGTCAGGAGGTAAGTGAGCCTGACGGCCCGCGGCCATGGGCATGACACATCGTACCAAAATCTGCAGCATAAAATCCTTACCTGTTTCCACATGAAAATCTAAAATCTGCATCTAAAAATGCATACAAATACACAATATTAAGTGCATATTTTACTTGCAGAATTACCTGCGTTTTTCTGCAGTTTTGATATGGATTTTCCACATCAAATTCCGCAACGTGTGCATGTAGCCTAACAAGATAATGGAGGCATTAGGACTTTATTTGGTGCCACTAGAAAACATAAAATAAGTTAAATATATGTGTAGTCAGCGGTGGACATACCATATGTGCAACCTGTGCAGCTGCACATGAGCCCAATCGGTTAGGGGTCCCACTGCTACCTTAAAAGTAGTTAGCAGCTTTCTACTGTATATTAGATTGCATGTAAGGGACTGGTGCTTATAAATTGAATAGGTCACAATTACTGGTGAATTGTTATAGAGATATAAGGAAGTTGATCTATGTTGAGCTAATGGATAGAAAGGGGCCTATATACTCTTAGTTATTCATGATGAAAAATTAGTTACACAAGTATTCCTGACTTGAGTGCTTGCGACCATAAAATATATTTAAAGGGCTTGTCTGGTTTAGGAAACCCATGTTCAGTTCCCATTAAGAATCCTGAGTTAATCGAGGGATGTCCCCTGTTCATAAACCCCATCTATAGCCACAGAGAGACGATTGATTTAAATGTTAACTGTGTAATACAAATTTTTGAACTGTGGTGGCACTGCAGGGAAGTTAAGCATTTGCTATCAGGATCGCAAACAGATTAGAGGAGTTTCCTGAGGGTCTAAGTAGCGACATAGCCTGTAATCGGCTTAAAATTCGCCAATTTCAAATAATTTTTTTGTTATATAATTCTTAGAATCTGGCAATCTGGAATTCACCTAGCCCAATGGGTACTACAATGTTATGGCACGTTTATTGTGCTTTAGTACTCTTCTATCTTCATTTATTCAAAAGTATGTTGTATTACAGTATTAGAGGTTTCTCTATGTTCTCCCTATTATCCTATTATTGTGTTGCTTTTTTCTGGGTACGCCAGTCTCCTCACACAATCCCAAAACATACAGTCCCCTTAAAAGGGTTGGCCACTTTGGACAATCCCTTTTTTTTTTTTTTTTTTAAAGCGTTTCCAGCAAATTCTTATCACAGGGTATTCAAGTGTTAGAATCCTCATCACCCAGTTTTAATCTGCTGATCTGGTGGGGAACAAATTCACAGGTGAAATTAAGCTTTACACAATTCCCTTTGGCTGCTCGTGTAATGCTTTGACGTGATGGTGCCTATAGAGTGAAAGAAGATCTTTGTAGCTGCTCTCCTCTCTCGCCAATAGATTACTGTTGTGAAAATGTATTTAAAATAGGTATTCTAATCCAGACAACCAACCCCCTTACCTGGCCTTTTCTATGAAATTAGCCATAAGTAGATGTATACTATTGGAGTGGTTGACATAAGGAAATACAGCTGTGAAGTAAATGCAATTTGTGTACATTGCTGGAGCATTGGGCTATAAACCAATGGAAATATGTATAGTATAAAGTACTTTAAATATATAGCCTAAACATCTGTAAGAAACCAGTGTACAGTTCTAATGCAATTTCTAAGTACTTGCATTGAGCCTACTGTGCACTGTACTATGCACTGACATAAAGCTGGCCTTTCAATAGGTTTCTGTTATTAAAAAGGTTTAGGTTTGCCATCCGACATGGACATCATTTATCTTCTGCTCTGTACATTTTATGGTCTGCAAGCATCATAAATTAATATATACAAGAGTATGCTCAAGTAGTTGCCAAACACTATATCTTAGCAATGCAAAACCTTTTGTCTTATCTTATGTAAGAAGCATTGAAATGAACCAGTCGTTCAGATGAGATCACAAAAGTTCTAAAGGGTAGAAAAGCCTTGAGACCAGGGGCATTGCTAAGGTCTTAAAAAATCAGTGGCACAAGCACTAAGACATATGTTTTGGGCCAAAAAAAAATTGGGACAACTACACATTATATCTACAGAAGTTTCATGATGTCCCTTTCTAAATCCATAGGCATTAATATGGAGTTGACCCCCACTTTGAAAAAAGCCTTCCCAGAAGAGTGGAAGATGTTTTAACTCATCTTCCACTCTTCTGGGAAGGCTTTTTTCAAGATTTTTTTATAGTGTGTCTGTGGAAAGTTTTGCCCATTCATCCGAAAGAGCATTTGTGAAGTCAGACACTGATGTTGGATGAAAGGGCCTGGCTCGCAATCTCCGTTCTAGTTCATCCCAAAGGTGTTCAAAGGGGTTAAGGTCAGTGCTCTTTGGGAGCCAGTCAAGTTCTTCCACACCAAACTCACCCAATCATGTCTTTATGGGGCTTGTTCACTGGGGTACAGTAATGCTGGAATAGAAATGGACTCTCCCTAAACTGTTCCACAAAGTTGGAAGCATACAATTGGCAAAATGTCTTGGTAGGCTGAAGCATTATAATTTCCCTTCACTGGAACTAAGAGGCCTAGGCCAACCCCTAAAAAACAACCTGATACCATTATCCTTCCTCATCCAAACTTTACAGCTGGCACAATTCAGTTGAGCAGGTAACATACTCCTGGGATTTACCAAACCCAGACCAGACTCGTCTATCAGATTGTCAAATAGAGAAGCGTGATTCGTTACTCCAAAAACGTTTCCACTGCTCGAGAGTGCTATATACCACTCCATCCGACGCTTGGTATTGTGCTGGGAGATGTAAGGCTTGCATGCAGCTGCTTGGCCATGAAAACCCATGCCATGAAGCTCCCGGCAAAGTTTTTCTATGGATGTTAATACCCGATGAGGTATGGAGCTCTGTAGGCATTGAGTCAGCAGAGAATTAGCGCCTCAGCACTTGGCGACCCCACTTTGTAACTTTATGTGGTCTGCCACTTCGTGGCTGAATTGAGGTCATTCTTAAATGCTTCCACTTTGCAATAACACCTCTCCCTGCTTTGTTAGGAAACCATGGAGACAAGGGATAGTTATCCCCTGTCTCCATTTCAAGTCTCCCGCGCGCACGGACTGTCTCGTGCGGGCTTTCATGAGTTGGCTGGTGATACATTATCACCATGCCGACCCATGCTAGCCTGGGGCAAGCGCCACACTCCCCGCTGCGAGCGTACCGACAGGGTTAAATAGCCCTGCGTCGGTACGCTCAGAAGCCGAGCTCAGGAGCCGAAGCCAGCTGAAGACGATCAGCTGAGAGCTGCCTGCCTGCCTCACACACCACCGACGGCTCACCTCTCTCTCTCCTCCAAAGACCTCCTGCTCCTGCCTCTGCTGCTCCACAAAGTCACGCTAATTATCAAGTGTAGCAGCAGCTACACTTAACCCTGTCTCTCCCTGTCTCCTCCTGCTGTAACCCTTGCTTCCCTGAGTTAACCCCTTGATCTCCCTGAGTAGTGTCTCTACTGTCCCTGAGTTAACCCTTGCTTCCCTGAGTTAACCCCTTGATCTCCCTGAGTACTGTCCCTACTGTCCCTGAGTTAACCCTTGCTTCCCTGAGTTAACCCCTTGATACAGTCCCTACTGTCCCAGAGTTAACCCTTGCTTCCCTGAGTTAACCCTTGCTTCCCTGAGTTAACCCCTTGATACAGTCCCTACTGTCCCAGAGTTAACCCTTGCTTCCCTGAGTTAACCCCTTGCTCTCCCTGAGTAAGTTAACTCCTTGCTCTCCCTAAGTTAACCCTTGCTTCCCTGAGTTAACCCCTTGCTGTCCTAGAGTCCCTGAGTTAACCCTTGCTGTCCCTGAGTTAACCCTTGCTGTCCCAGAGTACCTGAGTTAACCCTTGCTGTCTGTTTTACACAGTAACCCATTCCCCTTGTTCCTCCTTATCCCGTATTAACCCTTAGTGTATAGGGAAAGTTATATTAGGAGGGAGTGGGATAGAGATAGAGAGCGTGTGAGAATCACAAGTAACTTATGTGTATTGTGTTGTAACGTAACTGTATTCTGTGTATGTTTAGGTAAGTGGGTGGCGGTATAATATTATGATACTGTGTTTATACTGTACTGTGATTAGTTACTGTATTATACATATGAGTGTGATTACTGTATGTTAATAAATATGACCTTTATTTACTATACGGTCTTATTCCCTTGAGTAGCCGCTAAAGCAATTAGATCGACGTTTGTATAAGGAAAAGGTAGGGGAACTAGGCATAACCCTAGTGACCCTGTTTATAAAGGGGGTAGTAATAGTGGGCGACCAAGTAGGTGAAACTCAGCTATTATACCAGCCCTTGTACACACGTGGGTGAGTGTGTAGTAAGTGAGAACTCATTATATATCATTATATATTATTCATTATATATATATAGTTATTTATATTGAGTCCTTTGCATATATTATATTTATATATTATATATATAGCCCTTTCACATTTGGCGAGCCGAGGCCCGAACTGTTTTCAATTTATTTCTGTGTTTTGTACAATAAAATGGTGTTAAAACGTGAACTAAGATAGGCGGAGAGGCGTGTACTGATAACATACGTACACAGTGAAGTGTTATGTTATGCTGTGCGCCCAGACCTTGAAGTTTGGACGAGTAACACAGTTTAATTTAAGGCTTAATACAGGATACAACTGAGAACAGCGAACCTATTGTTTTTTTGTTTTGTTTTTCTAAGGTATAAACGTTTTTATTTTGCTTTGCGGCGTGTGCTGATCTACGGCGACAAATCGTCGGGCGATCAAGCAACACATTAGAGTCTTCAGCAGTAACCAAGAGGTCTTCTGATAGAGTAAGTATGGATTTCTGCACACTTAAAAACTTTCTAAATATAGTTCATTCAACCCAGTACCCCCCTCTACATACAAGTCAGCAGGAATGCTGTGGTCCACTCTGCTGGACGAGGCTTATGCGCATGATAACATGTGCATAAGCAAGAGGAGTGTTTTTAACAAATCCTCCAAAAGGCTACACATGCTCGCTAAACTGATATGTGTTTATGAAGAGACGTGGAAGCCTGAGAAGTCAGAAAAGAGTGATTCCCCAAATCTTCACTGCCAGTGTTGTGTCAACAATGTGAAGCAGGTTTCTGCTTTGCAGACACAACTGGCAGAGAATGCTCAATGTAACATTGATAGAGATAAGCAAATTTGCATGCTGGAATCGCAGGTGATAGTTTTGAAAAATCGTGGTGATGATATTGATGCACAGCTGACTGGGTCTTATGCTGTGATCAATGCATTTAAGGATAAGGCGGCATATACGGATGCCATCATTGCCAAGTTGAATGATGAGCTTGCTGCTAGGTCACAATTGGTTGCCAGTATGCAAAACATCATAAAAGATTTCTCAAAAAGGTTACCGGCCTTGTCTTTTTCAAGGCCTGATTCTGCTGTAAGTTTGCCCTCTACAGGGCAAAAAGGGGGGAGTAGAAAGAGTGATGGATCAGATGTCCCAAATCGTGATCCCATCCAGAAGCCTGAAGGTAACATTGTTACAAAAGTGTTACGCAAATGTAAGCGTACGATAGTCAGAAGTGCGTCCCTAGCCATGCAGAACTTTAAGAGATCATGCACTGGTGACTGCCCTAAGTCCAGCAGAGCATGTACTGTTAAATGTTTTGCATGTGCCGGATGAGGCCATATTGCGAAGTACTGCAAGTCTTTGGGTACTAAGAAATGTGGCCCTGTTAAATGTTTTAAATGTGGTCAGATGGGACATATTGCTAGAAACTGCCATGGTATGAGCAACCGTGGAAAGCCTAGTAATGAAGCAATAGAAAATGGCCACATTACATCAAATTGTGAATATAGGAAAGGACAAAATGGCTACATGAGAATCTCATCCACACATTTGCTAAACCATGTGTTCAAAGATCTGTATAACGAACCACAACTGGTTTGGAATTCAGCTGTGAATTTTAAGTAGGCCATAATTTACATGTCCATAGTTAAGTGTTATCTCTTTGTCTGTGGTGTGTTTATGGTCTCCCTTTTCCTGTATGCTCTGTTTGTTCACAGTTCTTTTGTTGTCATTGTGTTTTCTTTTGTGGCTCCTTCACAGATTCTATTGTGGTGTATTCCTGGTTATCAGTAGTTATGTAGTTATACTATATGGGTGTTGCCTGTATTTATAATGCATAATTAGAAAACAACTCCAGGAATACAACTGAAGAACCAGCCAATGAATAGTGATGTATTTGCTTGTTACATTTACATCTATAATCGCAAAATGTTTTAATTGCTCTCTATTAGGATAACGTTGAAGTTGTTATTATACTGTGAACTCAGGTTGAGCTGTGCGAACAGGTAATATAAGTTGACGGTAGTGTTTTATGTTATTCTGTGCACCTAGACCTGGGGGGTTCAGACAGGTATATCACAACTCCATCTGAGGCCTAATGCGAGTGCAATTAAAAACAGCGAACAACAGTATGGCTGATTATTTTGTGTTTAACTGGAGTGGTCCTTTAGGAAAGGTTGACAGGGGGAGGTTACCCTGGCATTACACCCATATCTTGATTTTAAGATAATGGGTTTGGTAAGATGGGGATATAGTTCCACAAATATGAGAATTGTAAAGATCCACAAAATGGTACATCATCTACAGCTCCCCTCAGATATCCTAACCTGTAAGGGCAGCCATCCATATCTGTCTGTACAGATGGATGTTGGAAGGAGGAGGATACGATCCTCTGCCAAGGTAGTTAGGACCAGGTGCTTAGACACCAGTGTTGAGATACTGAGGGGACCTGTGAGATGAAGGTCAACCCAATACCCTCTTCAAGCTTAAGATACATGGGTCAAGGGTATTGGAGTTGGTACCGAGTGCAATATGTTTACCACACCATCTGTGCGACTAATTGCACCGGAAGAGGAATACTCCTCCAAGGAGCATTGTACCTTTTTGATTTATCACAGGTATCGATGTAGCAGAACAGAAGAACTCCAGTCATCCCTGAGTAGAGGCTCGATATCCGCTCAGATGCTCCTGTTAGACTCCAGATGATCCTGAGTTCAGTGAGGAAGAGGATATCGTGGAGGAGCTTAAAGAGTCTGAGAATCGAGCCTCCATCCCATTCCCTGAAAAGAGACTCAGAGGTGTCCTGATGGGAGAGCCTGTTTGGCTACAACCCCAAAGCAATTTTCTTCTTCAACCTGCTCATCGACCCTGTGATAGTACTGATGGGTGAAAGGACTTGCCGACCAAGTAAATTAGGTCAGGCGTAAAAGCATGAACTTGGACTAAGGACATAACAGCAATACTGTCCTGTGACCCGTAATCGTCAAGTTTATATATATATATATACAGTGGAGGAAATAAGTATTTGATCCCTTGCTGATTTTGTAAGTTTGCCCACTGTCAAAGACATGAACAGTCTAGAATTTTTAGGCTAGGTTAATTTTACCAGTGAGAGATAGATTATATAAAAAAAAATAAAAAAAATAACATTGTCAAAATTATATATATTTATTTGCATTGTGCACAGAGAAATAAGTATTTGATCCCTTTGGCAAACAAGGCTTAATACTTGGTGGCAAAACCCTTGTTGGCACGCACAGCAGTCAGACATTTTTAGTAGTTGATGATGAGGTTTGCACACATGTTAGATGGAATTTTGGCCCACTACTCTTTGCAGATCATCTGTAAATCATTACGATTTCGAGGCTGTCGCTTGGCAACTCCAATCTTCAGCTCCCTCCTTAAGTTTTCGATGGGATTAAGGTCTGGAGACTGGCTAGGCCACTCCATGACCTTAATGTGCTTCTTTTTGAGCCACTCCTTTGTTGCCTTGGCTGTATGTTTCGGGTAATTGTCGTGCTGGAAGACCCAGCCACGAGCCATTTTTAATGTCCTGGTGGAGGGAAGGAGGTTGTCACTCAGGATTTGACAGTACATGGCTCCATCCATTCTCCCATTGATGCGGTGAAGTAGTCCTGTGCCCTTAGCAGAGAAACACTCCCAAAACATAATGTTTCCACCTCCATGCTTGACAGTGGGTACGGTGTTCTTTGGGTCATAGGCAGCATTTCTCTTCCTCCAAAAACGGCGTGTTGAGTTAATGCCAAAGAGCTCAATTTTAGTCTCATCTGACCACAGCACCTTCTCCCAATCACTCTCAGAATCATCCAGATGTTCATTTGCAAACTTCAGACGGGCCTGTACATGTGCCTTCTTGAGCAGGGGGACCTTGCGGGCACTGCAGGATTTTAATCCATTACGGCGTAATGTGTTACCAATGGTTTTATTGGTGACTGTGGTCCCAGCTGCCTTGAGATCATTAACAAGTTCCCCCCGTGTAGTTTTTGGCTGAGCTCTCACCTTCCTCAGGATCAGGGATACCCCACGAGGTGAGATTTTGCATGGAGCCCCAGATCGATGTCGTTTGACAGTCATTTTGTATGTCTTCCATTTTCTTACTATTGCACCAACAGTTGTCTCCTTCTCACCCAGCGTCTTACTTATGGTTTTGTAGCCAATTCCAGCCTTGTGCAGGTCTATGATCTTGTCCCTGACATCCTTAGAAAGCTCTTTGGTCTTGCCCATGTTGTAGAGGTTAGAGTCAGACTGATTAATTGAGTCTGTGGACAGGAGTCTTTTATACATGTGACCATGTAAGACAGCTGTCTTTAATGCAGGCACCAAGTTGATTTGGAGCGTGTAACTGGTCTGGAGGAGGCTGAACTCTTAATGGTTGGTAGGGGATCAAATACTTATTTCTCTGTGCACAATGCAAATAAATATATATATAATTTTTACAATGTGATTTTCTTATTTTTTTTTTAATATAATCTATCTCTCACTGGTAAAATTAACCTAGCCTAAAAATTCTAGACTGTTCATGACTTTGACAGTGGGCAAACTTACAAAATCAGCAAGGGATCAAATACATATTTCCTCCACTGTATATATTTGTGTAATGTAATATGTATCAATGTGTCGTACAAAAACTTTCAAGGTGTACATATAGACATTCTAGGTGTAGATATGTGTCCGCAACATAGGTATACTCAGTGAGGACATGCCGGTCCCACAGCGAGTGAGTATGTACGTGTAGACGGATATAAATTTACAGCCTGTAGTCACCTCATTTACATGTGTACCTTTCACGTGTTTATGGAGGAGTAGTGAGAGATGCTGGTTGAGCATGAATCTCTATATGTAAATATACCTATGGTTTGGGGGGAATATTTTTGTATGTTTGATTATTTTACATTTTGTATGTATGATTGGGTAGTGTGTAGGAACCCTTAGGGACAGGTAAGGTACACACACACCCTGGTAGGTATTTGCTACCTCAACCTGAGAACTGGTATGGTCAATACGATGATGGATTGAATGTTAGAGGGGAAATGGAAGGCGATGCTCCACCTCACAGTAGATTCCTGGGTACCAAGACCTCACCTCCTCCTCAGGGATGATAACCTGCCATGATGAAGACCTGGATATCGGCCCACAAAGATTGTTTCGTCTTCAATCAAGATGCTGGGAAAAGTTGGAAAAGTAATGGATCACGTACAAAAGGTTGTTGAAAGGCGGGCTAAGCCATTCCAAGGCTGACCATATGAGGGCACAAGTAGCCTTACACGGGTCGGCATGCTAAAATTGGATCGGCCACTGGAAAGACCTGCTGACGCCACTTAAGAGGAAGAAACTCCAAGCAAGAAAGAACAAGAAATCTGCAGTTCATGGACTTTGAAGTTTTCAAATGAGCTTTGTTCGTTTGATGAGCTTTGAGGCTTCGTTCTATGGACTGTGAGTTTATTTCAACCCCGTTCTATGGACTATGAAGGTTTCTTCGTTCTATGGACTATGAAGGTTTCATTTCAACTTCGTCTGATGAGCTTCAAGGCTTCGTTCTATGGACTGTGAGTTTTATCTCAACTTCGTTCTATGGACTAGGAGATTTAATTTCATCTTCATTCTGTGAACTTTGAGGTTTCGTTTCTTTGGACACTAGACTCCAGAGTCAGAGGACTGGCGGGAAGGTGTCCTTGAGGAGATAGCTGATGTCGAATATCTAGGTCTAATAGTATACTTCCTTCCATCTCAGACCATTACCAGTAACCGGGGAGGTTGAGGGGGTAAATAGAACCCCACAAACACTTCCCCAAATTGCATTGTCGAGTCCCCGACAACAGGGGGATTGTAAAGGGAAGTGTCCATATATACACTACCGTTCTAAAGTTTGGGGTCACCCAGACAATTTTGTGTTTTCCATGAAAACTCACACTTATATTTATCAAATGAGTTGCAAAATGACTAGAAAATATAGTCAAGACATTGACAAGGTTAGAAATAATGATTTTTATTTGAAATAATAATTTTCTCCTTCAAACTTTGCTTTCGTCAAAGAATGCTCCATTTGCAGCAATTACAGCATTGCAGACCTTTGGCATTCTAGCTGTTAATTTGCTGAGGTAATCGGGAGAAATTTCACCCCATGCTTCCTGAAGCCCCTCCCACAAGTTGAATTGGCTTGATGGGCACTTCTTGCGTACCATACGGTCAAGCTGCTCCCATAACAGCTCTATGGGGTTGAGATCTGGTGACTGCGCTGGCCACTCCATTACAGATAGAATACCAGCTGCCTGCTTCTTCCCTAAATAGTTCTTGCATAATTTGGAGGTGTGCTTTGGGTCATTGTCCTGTTGTAGGATGAAATTGGCTCCAATCAAGCGCTGTCCACAGGGTATGGCATGGCATTGCAAAATGGAGTGATAGCCTTCCTTATTCAAAATCTCTTTTACCTTGTACAAATCTCCCACTTTACCAGCACCAAAGCAATCCCAGACCATCACATTACCTCCACCATGCTTGACATATGGCGTCAGGCACTCTTCCAGCATCTTTTCAGTTGTTCGGCGTCTCACAAATGTTCTTCTGTGTGATCCAAACACCTCAAACTTCGATTTGTCTGTCTATAATACTTTTTTCCAATCTTCCTCTGTCCAATGTCTGTGTGCTTTTTCCCATATTAATCTTTTCCTTTTATTAGCCAGTCTCAGATATGGCTTTTTCTTTGCCACTCTGCCCTGAAGGCCAGCACCTCGGAGTCGCCTCTTCACTGTAGACGTTGACACTGGCGTTTTGCGGGTACTATTTAATGAAGCTGCCAGTTGAGGACCTGTGAAGCGTCTATTTCTCAAACTAGAGACTCTAATGTACTTGCCTTGTTGCTCAGTTGTGCAGCGTGGCCTCCCACTTCTCTTTCTACTCTGGTTAGAGCCTGTTTGTGCTGTCCTCTGAAGGGAGTAGTACACACCGTTGTAGGAAATCTTCAGTTTCTAGGCAATTTCTCTCATGGCATAGCCTTCATTTCTAAGAACAAGAATAGACTGTCGAGTTTCACATGAAAGCTCTCTTTTTCTAGCCATTTGGAGAGTTTATTCGAACCCACAAATGTAATGCTCCAGATTCTCAACTAGCTCAAAGGAAGGTCAGTTTTATAGCTCCTCTAAACAGCAAAACTGTTTACAGCGGTGCTAACATAATTGCACAAGGGTTTTCAAGTGTTTTCTAATCATCCATTAGCCTTCTAACACAGTTAGCAAACACAATGTACCATTAGAACACTGGAGTGATGGTTGCTGGAAATGGGCCTCTATACACCTATGTAGATATTGCATTAAAAACCAGACGTTTGCAGCTAGAATAGTAATTTAGCACATTAACAATGTATAGAGTGTATTTCTGATTAATTTAATGTTATCTTCATTGAAAAAAACTGTGCTTTTCTTTCAAAAATAAGGAAATCTCTAAGTGACCCTAAACTTTTGAACGGTAGTGTATATGTATATATATATATATATATATATATATATATATATATATATATATATATATATAGTATGTATGCAGTGTATGTGTATATATATATACACATATATATAATATATATATGTGTATGTATAGTAGATATAATGTATCATGAGCCAGGGCTGTAACAACAACAGCCCTGGTCATGAATACGGTTGGAAGCAGAGCAGGACAATTAGCATGTCCCTGCTTTGTTAGGAAACCATGGAGACAAGGGATAGTTATCCCCTGTCTCCATTTCAAGTCTCCCGCGCGCACGGACTGTCTCGTGCGGGCTTTCATGAGTCGGCTGGTGGTACATTATCACCATGCCGACCCATGCTAGCCTGGGGCAAGCGCCACACTCCCTGCTGCGAGCGTACCGACAGGGTTAAATAGCCCTGCGTCTTTACGCTCAGAAGCCGAGCTCAGGAGCCGAAGCCAGCTGAAGACGATCAGCTGAGAGCTGCCTGCCTGCCTCACACACCACCGACGGCTCACCTCTCTCTCTCCTCCAAAGACCTCCTGCTCCTGCCTCTGCTGCTCCACAAAGTCACGCTAATTATCAAGTGTAGCAGCAGCTACACTTAACCCTGTCTCTCTCTGTCTCCTCCTGCTGTAACCCTTGCTTCCCTGAGTTAACCCCTTGATCTCCCTGAGTAGTGTCTCTACTGTCCCTGAGTTAACCCTTGCTTCCCTGAGTTAACCCCTTGATCTCCCTGAGTACTGTCCCTACTGTCCCTGAGTTAACCCTTGCTTCCCTGAGTTAACCCCTTGATACAGTCCCTACTGTCCCAGAGTTAACCCTTGCTTCCCTGAGTTAACCCCTTGCTCTCCCTGAGTAAGTTAACCCCTTGATCTCCCTGAGTACTGTCCCTACTGTCCCTGAGTTAACCCTTGCTTCCCTGAGTTAACCCCTTGATCTCCCTGAGTACTGTCCCTACTGTCCCTGAGTTAAACCTTGCTTCCCTGAGTTAACCCCTTGATACAGTCCCTACTGTCCCAGAGTTAACCCTTGCTTCCCTGAGTTAACCCCTTGCTCTCCCTGTGTAAGTTAACCCCTTGATCTCCCTGAGTACTGTCCCTGAGTTAACCCTTGCTTCCCTGAGTTAATCCCTTGATACAGTCCCTACTGTCCCAGAGTTAACCCTTGCTTCCCTGAGTTAACCCTTGCTTTCCTGAGTTAACCCCTTGATACAGTCCCTACTGTCCCAGAGTTAACCCTTGCTTCCCTGAGTTAACCCCTTGCTCTCCCTGAGTAAGTTAACCCCTTGCTCTCCCTAAGTTAACCCTTGCTTCCCTGAGTTAACCCCTTGCTGTCCCAGAGTCCCTGAGTTAACCCTTGCTGTCCCTGAGTTAACCCTTGCTGTCCCAGAGTCCCTGAGTTAACCCTTGCTGTCTGTTTTACACAGTAACCCATTCCCCTTGTTCCTCCTTATCCCGTATTAACCCTTAGTGTATAGGGAAAGTTATATTAGGAGGGAGTGGGATAGAGATAGAGAGCGTGTGAGAATCACAAGTAACTTATGTGTATTGTGTTGTAACATAACTGTATTCTGTGTATGTTTAGGTAAGTGGGTGGCGGTATAATATTATGATACCGTGTTTATACTGTACTGTGATTAGTTACTGTATTATACATATGAGTGTGATTACTGTATGTTAATAAATATTACCTTTATTTACTATACGGTCTTATTCCCTTGAGTAGCCGCTAAAGCAATTAGATCGACGTTCGTATAAGGAAAAGGTAGGGGAACTAGGCATAACCCTAGTCACCCTGTTTATAAAGGCGGTAGTATAATAGTGGGTGCCACTAACCAGTGAATCCCGCTATTACCCCACCCCCTTTAACAGAAGACATTTCATGAACTGACTTGTTACAATGGTGCCATCCTATTACAGTACCACGCTGGAATTCAGTGTGCTCTTTAGAATGGCCTATTCTTTTCGCAAATGCTTGTAAAGACAGACTTCATGGCTAGTGCTGGATTTTATACACCTGTGGCAATGGGACTGAATAAAACACCTGAATTCAATGATTAAGAGGTGTGTCCCAATAAGTTTGACCATATAGTGTGTGTGTATATAGTGTCCAGAGGACGCAGATACAATTGAATATGGCAGTTGCCTGGGGATCCAGGGCACTGGTCCAAAGATCCGGGGCTTATGCCCCGGAAGCCTGTTGTTAGCTACACCACTGCTTGAAACAGACAATGGCATAAAACTCCAAAGGATCAATCAAAAATGTATAGGATGATTAAAGACAACAATATATACCATACATTATATGAATACTACCAAAGAAATGCAGTTCTACTTCTAAGTCCCATATTTGATTTAAAAATCATTTAAGTTTTTATATCACAGACATTTATGTCTAATAAATGGAGGTTCCACCTTTGGGACCTGCACCCATTGCGGGAGCCCATTTTGATATTATGATACATATAAGGATATGTACAGGGTGGGCCATTTATATGGATACACCTAAATAAAATGGGAATGGTTTGTGATATTAACTTCCTGTTTGTGGCACATTAATATATGGGAGGGGGGAAACTTTTCAAGCTGGGTGTTGACCATGGCGGCCATTTTGAAGTCTGACATTTTGTATCCAACTTTAGTTTTTTCAATGGGAAGAGGGTCATGTGACACATCAAAGTTATCGAGAATTTCACAAGAAAAACAATGGTGTGCTTGGTTTTAACGTTACTTTATTTTTTCATGAGTTATTTACAAGTTTCTGACCACTTATAAAATGTGTTCAAAGTGCTGCCCATTGTGTTGGATTGTCAATGCAACCCTCTTCTCCCACTCTTCACACACTGATAGCAACACCGCGGAAGAAATGCCTCCCGATATGACCCCCTTAGACTTTTATCTTTGGGGTCATCTGAAGGCAATTGTCTATGCTGTGAAGATACGAGATGTGCAGCAACTGAAACTACGGAAACTGGAAGCCTGTGCTAGCATTTCTTCTGCGGTGTTGCTATCAGTGTGTGAAGAGTGGGAGAAGAGGGTTGCATTGACAATCCAACACAATGGGCAGCACTTTGAACACATTTTATAAGTGGTCAGAAACTTGTAAATAACTCATGAAAGAATAAAGTAACGTTAAAACCAAGCACACCATTGTTTTTCTTGTGAAATTCTCGATAAGTTTGATGTGTCACATGACCCTCTTCCCATTGAAAAAACTAAAGTTGGATATAAAATGTCCGACTTCAAAATGGCCGCCATGGTCAACACCCAGCTTGAAAAGTTTCCCCCCTCCCTTATACTAATGTGCCACAAAGAGGAAGTTAATATCACCAACCATTCCCATTTTATTTAGGTGTATCCATATAAATGACCCACCCTGTATATTTCAACGATACCTCAACCCCAAACATCTTGATGTTTTTGTTCATTTTCAAAATTGCATTTACTAAGTCAAACTCACTTAAGCATTTTTCAGTTTCCGGTATTTTTGTGTAGTCTGCAGCACTATTCTTGTTGTGGAGAATATTGTGACACTGATGGATCCAATTTTAAGTCAATGAGATTGATCTGGATTAATTTTTGGCTTTTGGTCAAGATGGTTTTCTACAATGCACTGTGTATTATATACACTTGAGAAGTAAGTTGAAAACCATCTTGACTTTTTTTTAATGAAGAAATACTGTGATATAATTGAAAACTAAATTATTCATCTGAACTTATTTTTACAAAGTTCCTTCAAACAGATGGTCATACAGAAGGCAGTAAATCAGAGAAGACAACTTAGGTACATTACATGAATCCAAGTCATTAGTCATTCTAAATATTATATTTTTTGAAAATAATTTAACTATTCCATTAGTTAGCTGCTAATTTCATGACTCAAGATGTAATACAACTGTACATTTATTGCATGTTCCTTGATTTGTCATTATTAAACATACATTCATAGTATTTATTTGGAACTAATGCCTTAGTGAAAAAGGCATTCGTGTGATCTGCTGACTATTTTGTAAAAAAAAATATTAGGGTTAATAACCTTTAAGTAGTTTGCTTTTGTATTTAAGATGTGAAATGACTGTGATTTTTATTTTTAATGTAAGGGTACTTATTTTTGTAGAACACTTAGATAAACGTTTATGGAATAAGTCAACGTAGAATCTAAGAAACTGATGGTTGTTTGGAGACAATCTGTAATCTTCCCAATACATATGGAACAGAAAACACAAGCTTATTTAGAAAATGTAAAAGTCTGGATTCTCAATCTGGCAACCTGTGGAAATGCCTTGGAGGCTGTTGTGTCTGACAGTGTAATTGGCATGTCTGTGTTGGTTTGGGCTCTTAAACAATTGTTAAAGTTGGCGCCTGAATCACAGCTAGCCCCATATCTGTGCTCTTCTTGGACCATATTTTTTTTATGCTTTGTACTTAGGACCTGCACTATGGTAGCACCAGTAGAAAAGCATTTGTTTTTAATCATGTATAGTCTCAATGAAACAAAACTGAAACATGTCCTTTTTTATAAATATTTTAAACCTTACATTTTATTAACTATTGTAATAATATGGACCAATATAGATGTATTATGTACCTGTAGCAGTATACATTTTATTTTTTAAGAATGAGGAAGAGTTACAATTTTAAAAATAGAGCTTTTAAAATAAAAACGTTTTCAAATAATTTAAAAAAATTTGCAAAGAGGTGGTGACATAGTGATGTATTTTAATATGGGTTTTAAATATTTAAAAAACTTATCTATTAGTAGGAATTAAAAAAAAAAAAATACTGATCTCTTTGTCAACATTTGTTTATAAAAACTATTAATAATTCTTAGATGATAAATCACACATCTGACACCTAGACTTATATACCGTATTTTTCGGACTATAAGACGCAGTTTTTAGCAAGAATAAATCTTGCTAAAAAGTCCCTGCGTCTTATAGTCTGCAGTCAAGGTACCTGGCATCGCCGGGCCCCATGACCGCTTCATTACTTAACCCCTTCCCGACCCATGACGTGCCGGCACATCATGGAGCTGGAGGGGGGTGATGTATGGAGCGGGCTCATGCACTGAGCCCGCTCCATACACTGCAGGTGTCAGCTTCTGACACGCTGCTCTAACGGCCAGGAACAGCAATTTCGCTGTACCTGGCAGTTTAAAGGGCTTGTGCCATAAAACACACGCATCCCCTATCCACAGGATGGGGATGCATATGTGATCGATAAGGAGAATGGGGACCAAAAGTTACCAAGAGCGCTGCATGAGAAGATGTGACTTCCGCGTTCTGTGTGCGGTAGCTCCATAGAGATCAATGGGATTCTTCTGCACATGCGCGAGCGGCTCTCCATTGATCTCTATGGAGCTGCGGAACAGATATACCGGAGGTTCAGGCTTCTCATGTAGCTCTCTGGATGAGTTTCGGTCCCCTGTTCTCCTTATCGCTGGGTGTCAAAGTGGTCGGACCCCCAGCGACCTCACATGTAGCCTCTATCCTGTGGATACCTCTCTCTAGTACGGGGCCCCCTAAACCCCATTCTAGCTTTCTCTGATCTCCCGGCCACTTGGTTACATGTGGAGTTACTGAAACAGCATAACTAGCTGAGCTACGCTGTTTCCGTAACCCCCATAGAACTGAACAGTAGTTACGGAACAGCGTAGCTCGAATGCTACACTGCTTCCGTAACTGCCATTCACTACTATGGGAGTTAGGGAGACAGCGTGGTTAGGGGAACTAATAAAATGTGTAAGAAAAAAAACCTGTTAGATACATTTTCAGGAGTGTAAAAAAAATATATTAAAAGTTAAAAAAAAAAACCTTTTCCCATTTTTCCCCAAGCACAATGTAAAAAATACAATAATTTGGTATCACTGTGTCCCTAAAAGTCAGATCTATTACAATTTACCATTATTTAACTCGCACGGTGAGTTAGTCATGAAATTAAAAATGTAAAACATCAAAATAGTTTTTTGGTCCCCTTAGTGCTTAACCCCTTCCCGCTCCTTGACGTACTATTACGTCATGGCAGCTGTATCGTTCGCGCTCCATGCCGTAATAGTACGTCTCGGGAGTAACGGCCGTTTCGGCCGTCCTCCCGACACATACAGGAGCTGTGACGCTGCTGTCTTGTTCAGCAGCTGTCACAGCTCCTACAGCGGGGACCGATCGCTGTGTCCCCGCTGATTAACCCCTTAAAAGCCGCGTTCTATAGAGATCGCGGCTTTTTAGGGGTTAAGCTGCCATCGCCGGCCTGCTACGCGATAGCGGCCGGCGATGGTGACTATGGCAACCGGACACCAAACAATGGCGTCCGGCTATGCCATAGACGGAAGCCTAGTGGGTCCTGACAACGTCAGGACCCACTATGCTTGCTGTCAGTGAGTAGCTGACAGTTCTAATACACTGCACTACGCATGTAGTGCAGTGTATTAGAATAGCGATCAGGGCCTCCTGCCCTCATGTCCCCTAATGGGACAAAGTAATAAAGTAAAAAAAAAGTTAAAAAAAGATGTGTAAAAATAAGAAAATAAAAGATTTAAAAGTAATAAAAGTAAAAATCCCCCTTTTTCCCTTATCAGTCCTTTATTATTAATAAAAATATATAAACAAACAAATAAACTATACATAATTTGTATCGCTGCGTCCGTAACGGCCTGAACTACAAAATTATTTCGTTATTTATCCCGTGCGGTGAACGCCGTAAAAGAAAATAATAATAAACCGTACCAGAAGCACAATTGTTTGGTCACTTCACCTCCCAAAAAATTGAATAAAAAGAGATCAAAAAGTCGCATGTACCTAAAAATGGTACTGATCGAAACTACAGTTCGTTACGCAAAAAATAAGTCCTCGCACGGCTTTATTGATTGAAAAATAAAACAGTTATGGCTCTTAGAATAAGGTAACACAAAAAGTAAATGATTGTTTACAAAACGTATTTTATTGTGCAAACGCCATAAGACATTAAAAAAAACTATAAACATCTGGTATCGCCATAATCGTATCGCCCCGCAGAATAAAGTGAATATGTCATTTATAGCGCACGGTGAACGCTGTAAAAAAAAAAGAAAAAAAAAACAATAGTACAATTGCTGTTTTTTAGTCACCACGCCACCTAAAAATAGAATAAAAACTGATCAAGCCGCATGCACCCCAAGAAAACTACAATGGATTCCTCAAGGGGTCTAGTTTCCAAATTGGGGTCACTTTTGGGGGGTTCCCAATGTTTTGGCACCCCCAGACCTCTTCAAACCGGACATGGTGCCTAATAAAAAAGAGGCTTCAAAATCCACTAGGTGCTCCTTTGCTTCGGAGGCCGGTGATTCAGTCCATTACCGCACTAGGGCCACATGTGGGATATTTCTCAAAACTGCAGAATCTGGGCAATATGTATTATGTTGCGTTTCACTGATAAATCCTTTTGTGTTATAAAAAAAATGGTATAAAGAGGATTTTCTGACAAAAAAAAAATGTAAATTTCACCTCTACTTTGCTCTAAATTTTTGTGAAACACCTAAAGGGTTCATAAACTTTCTACATGCTGTTGTGAATACTTTGAGGGGTCTAGTTTCTAAAATGGGGTATTTGATAGGGGTTTCTAATATATGGGCCCCTCAAAGCAACTTCAGAACTGAACTGGAACCTAAAAAAATAAATAAATGAGGCAATACTTCGCTTCTTACATTATACTGATAATGAGCCGTGCCCACCCCGAGATGACCCCAGTTTTGACTGTTTGTATAAACGGAGACCCCTATTAGACCGTTCCAGTGCCCGGTTTTCCCAAGCATACACCCCCGAGAAGTGTATTTCTATTGATGAGTCCCTGGTACATTTTAAAGGGAGGGTTCAATTCCGCGAGTACCTGCCGGGTAAGAGGGCAAGGTATGGCGTGAAGATGTATAAGCTGTGTGAGTGCATCAGGGTATACCTACAGGTTTAGGATATATGAAGGAAAGGCCACCCCCAAACCAGACTGCATCCTGGACTACAATAGGTACATGGGAGGGATGGACTTGTAAGATCAAGCCCTGAAGCCCTACAGCGCCATGCGGTGTGGTATAAGAAGCTGGCCGGGCACATCATACAGATGGCATTGTACAATGCATACATGCTACGTCGATGTGCAGGCCAGACGGGAACTTTCCTGGAATTTCAAGAGGTGATTATCAAGAACCTAATCTTTAGGGACCAAGAAGGGGGGCACCCAGTACTTCTGGAAGCGAGCCCACACGCATCGTACCAGGGCAACACTTTCCAGGAGAAGTTCCCCAAACTGGCAAGAAGGGAAAAAGTAAAAAGAGGTGCAAAGTCTGCTATAAGAGGGCGATAATGGATGACACAATATATCAATGTGACACGTGTCCCGAATAACCAGAGCTCTGTATGAAAGTGTTTTAAAATTTATCATACATCCCTTGGTTTATAATTTACCCCAATTTTACTTACCCTGATGCACTCCGCACAGCTTATCCCCCCTCGTCTTTCCCCTCTGGGCCCTGCTGTGTGTCCAGGCAGCTGATAGCAGCCACATGTAGGGTATTGCCATACCCGGGAGAACCCACATTACAGTTTATGGGGTGTAGGTCTCCGGTGAAAATGCTCACTACACCTCTAAATGAATGCCTTAAGGGTGTAGTTTTTAAAACGGGGTCACTTCTTGCGGGTTTCAACTGTACTGGTACCTCAGGGGCTTCTGCATACATGACTTCGCACTAGAAAATCCCCAGTAGGCCAAATGGTGGTCCTTTCCTTCTGAGCCCTCCCATGGGCCCAAACGGCAGTTTATCACAACAAATGGGGTATTGCGGCACTCAGAACAAATTGCGCAACAGAATGGGGTATTTTGTTTCTTGTGAAAATAAGAAATTTTCAGCCAAAACTACATATTATTTGAAAAAAATAATTTTGTTTTCATTCCCAGCCCAATTCAAATAAGTTCTGTGAAAAAACTATGGGGTCAAAATGGTCACAACACCCAGAAATGAATTCCTTGAGTGGTGTAGTTTCCAAAATGGGGTCATTTGTGGTGGGTTTCTATTGCTTTGATACCTCTGGGGCTCTGCAAATGCGACATGGCACCCGAAAACCAATCCAGCAAAATCTGTACTCCAAAGAACACACAGCGCTCCTTTCCTTCTGAGCCCTCCCATGGGCCCAAACGGCAGTTTATCACCACAAATGGGGTATTGCCGCACTCAGGACAAATTGGGCAACAAAATGGAGTATTTTATTTCTTGTGAAAATAAGAATTTTTGAGCTAAAATGACATATTATTGGAAAAAATATATATTTTTTTAATTCCCAGCCCAATTCAAATAAGTTCTGTGAAGAAACTATGGAGTCTAAATGGTCACAATACCCATAAATGAATTCCTTGAGGGGTGTTGTTTCCAAAATGGGGTCACTTCTGGTGGGTTTCCATTTCTTTGATACCTCTGGGGCTCTGCAAATGCGACATGGCACCCGAAAACCAAACCAGCAAAATCTGTACTCCAAAGAACACACAGCGCTCCTTCCCTTCTGAGGCCTCCCATGGGCCCAAACGGCAGTTTATTGCCACAAATGGGGTATTGATGCACTCAGGAGAAATTGGGCAACAAAATTGAGTATTTTGTTCCCTGTGAAAATAAGAAATTTTGGTAAAAAATTACATCTTATTGGAAAAAATTTCATTTTTTTAATGTCACAGCCCAATTGAAATAGGTGCTGTGAAAAAACTGTGTGGTCAAAATGCTAACAACAACCATAAATGAAATCCTTGAGGGGTGTAGTTTCCAAAATGGGGTCACTTTTGGTGGGTTTCCATTGCTTTGATACCTCTGAGGCTCTGCAAATGCGACATGGCACCCGAAAACCAATCCAACAAAATCTGGACTCCAACAAACATATAGCGCTCCTTTCCTTCTGAGCCCTCCCATGGGCCCAAACGGCAGTTTATTCCCACAAATGGGGTATTGCCACACTAAGGACAAATTGGGCAACAAAATGGGGTATTTTGTTCCCTGTGAAAATAAGAAATTTTGATCACAAATGACATTTTATTTGAAAAAATGACATTTTTTTCATTTCAGAGCCCAATTCAAATACGTGCTGTGAAAAAACTGTGCGGTCAAAATGGTAACAACAACCCTAAATGAATTCCTTGAGGGGTGTAGTTTCCAAAATGGGGTCACTATTGGGGGATTCCTACTGTTTTGACACCTCAACACCTCTTCAAACCTGGCATGCTGCCTAAAATATATTCTAATAAAAAAGAGGACTCAAAATGCACTAGGTGCTTCTTTGCTTCTAGGGCTTGTGTTTTAGTCCACGAGCGCACTAGGGCCACATGTGGGACATTTCTAAAAACTGCAGAATCTGGACAATACATATTTAGTAGTGTTTCTCTGGTAAAACCTTCTGTGTTTCAGAAAAAAAAATTAATAAAATTGAAATTCAGCAAGAAAAATGAAATTTGCAAATTTCACCTCCACTTTTCTTTAATTCCTGTGAAATGCCTGAAGGGTTAAAAAACTTTCTAACTGCTGTTTTGAATACTTTGAGGGGTCTAGTTTTTAAAATGGGTTGTTTTATCAGGGTTTCTAATACATAGGCCCCACAAAGCCACTTCAGAACTAAAGAGGTACCTTAAAAAAAAGGCTTTTGAAATTTTCTTAAAAATATGAGAAATTGCTGTTTATGTTCTAAGCCTTGTAACGTCCAAGAAAAATAAAAGAATGTTCAAAAAACGATGCCAATCTAAAGTAGACATATGGTAAATGTGAACTAGTAACTATTTTGGGTGGTATAACCGTCTGTTTTACAAGCAGATGCATTTAAATTCTGAAAAATGCAGTTTTTTCAAAATTTTCTCTACATTTTGCAATTTTTCACCAATAAAGACTGAATATATCGACCAAATTTTACTACGAACATGAAGCCCAATGTGTCACGAGAAAACAATCTCAGAATCCCTTGGGTAGGTTTAAGCATTCCGACGTTATTACCACATAAAGTGAAATATGTCAGATTTGAAAAATGGGCTCTGAGCCTTAAGGCCAAAACTAGGCTGCGTCCTTAAGGGGTTAAAATATGAAATAAAAAAGTGATCAAAAAAATCGTATGTACCAAAAAATGGTGCCAATAAAACTACAGCTCGTCCCACAAAAAATATGCCCTCACACCGCTCAATCGATGAAAAAAATATAAAAAAATGTTGGCTCTCAGAATGTGGTGAAACAGAATAAATTATTTTTTAACAATTATTTTTTTTCCTATTTTCTGTTGTCTAAAACCTGGGTGCGTCTTATGGTCAGGTGCGTCTTATAGTCCGAAACAAACGGTAACTAAGAAACGTTATATCATCCAGGGTGCTATGTTCGACCTTCAGTTGACTACAGTCGCAGTTCATTTTATCTGGGATAGTCTGGTTACATTGCAAATGCATACTCATAAGCATACAATGGGATACTATGGGATCCCTATAATTCACTAGGTAAACTTCCCCTAAAGGTGGCCCCGCAGAGTTATTGGTCCTTGTTTGGCCTTAATTTAGAAGATGTCCAAAACAAACGGTTACATACTTCCAAGAACCAACTTGTTTAAAGGAGTGTATAGCGTTATCTGCTCATTTTATGCAAAATTATATTTACAGTGCAATTTTCAGGGTCCAAAGGTGGGAATACCATAGTCTAGATATCAGAAAGTTAGGCCCATGTGAAATTGCAACCCTGGAAAAGAATACATTTTTAGAAAATGCTAGGCTGAATTTTATAAACTTAAACAATTATGTTCCAATGACTGAAAATATATACTTACCTTTTAAATTCAGTGCTCTACCCATGGCATGGTAACAGCACCAAATGTAAAAGTATTATATTTTAGAATTGCATTTTAACATTTTATTTTTAGGAGTTGGAAACCCCATTTAAGTTAAGGAACATTGCTAGTATGATCTTAATCCGCAATACAAATAAAGAGTCCTTTTAAACAAAATCTGCTGTCATGGTATGAATCTATCTGGCAGCAAATCTGGGAGGTTTAACCTCCAACCTGGCGCTGATCATAAAATATGAACTCTCGATCAGTTGGTCAAGTGACTACCTATACCATCTCTGATAAAACTGGTGGCATTGTAACCTACTGTATAGAATGACCACCACAGTGGCTTAAAGGGAATGTGTCGCTAGTATTATTATATATATTTTTTTCAGTTAAACAATTAGTATTTAAGTGATTACACATTGTTTTAATTTTTTTAATTTTTTCACAAGTCAGGAAATATAATGAATTAGATTCTAATTTATAACATTTCCATGTGCTGGCCACTAGAGGGAGCAGTTCCCAAAATTGCAGCATGGTCACTGTGGTAAAGCAACCTCATTGATTTATGCTGCAAATTTGGGGTGGACACACTCTCCTCTAGTGTCCTCACACAATCCCCCCTCCCTTCTTCTGGCTAGTGCCAGGAGAAGGAAGGGTTTGAATGTCTTCAAACCTCCTACACTGTGTGCCGCCATTTTCTGAGCGACTGCACAGTGTAGGTGGATTAGATACAGGGCTCAGCAGACAGTATCACACGAATATACACGAACATAATACACACATCACATACACGAACATAATACACACATCACATACACGAACATAAATTAACTGCTCCTGTCGCTGCCGCCTCCGCTGAACTACACTCCTCTTCTTTGCACCTTCACTTCGTTGAACATATGGCCGGAAGCCGTCATCTTACTGTCCGGCAGCGGCTTCTGGTCCACATGAAAATGGCTGAACATCACACAGACGGCGCACGCAGCTGAGAATGGAACGGCTCCCGTTCGCATTCTCTATGGGGTTGTATGTGCCATATAGCATCTCTGTATGTGTCGTTAATCGACACATACAGAGATTAAAAAACAATGGCAGCCCCCATAGAGAAGTAAAAGTAAGAATACATTAAAAAGTAAAAAATGAGAACACAATTAAATAAAATTTTTGTTAATATTATATTAAAAGCAATATAATAAAAAAAAAAATCATCACACCTTCCCTTTAAAGCAAAACTCATTTAGATGGGTTGTCTACTTTGGCCAATCCCTTTCATTGCTAGAAGGGTCCAACGACAAGAAGCTAATTACAGGACATCAACCCCTAAGTAAAGAGTTGTAATCTGTGGGGGAACATGGCGGCAAGTGTTAAATTTTTCTTTAGCTCCACCACAGGACAATTGAAGGATTAAACAGTTATCAATAAAGTCAACAGGCAGTCCGTGTAATCCATGTTGGGTCCTCCAGATGGAAAGACTCTCTTTGTATCTGCTGCCCACTCTAGCTAATAGGTGAGTTTCCTAGACTAGATAACCCCTTTAATGTTGGATTCTGTCCAAATGTATTTTCTAAAATAGCATAAAAACATGTCTGAAGATAATAACAGGGATTTTGTGAATTTCTGTGATAAGAACTGTGGGATTCCCACAACAGAGGGCATAAAGTGTTTTGTAAAGCACTCCTTTGGTGTAACCCTTTCAGGTTTTATTATAAGAGTGGTTAGCCACCAAACAGCTGCTGTTATGAATCTCATGAATTCATGAAGCGCAGCAGAGATGTCAGGCGTCCACCATAAATTGACTAGTTGCATTAAGAAGATAGAAGCCTCCATAAATTACTAAAGCAAACTAGGAAAAAAGGTCAGTTTATTATGTTTTTACTTATTGTTTAGTAAAACATATATATTTAATAATGCTTGATTCTATTATGATGTAGTGTTACCTATTCACAATGGGAGTACAGCCATTTTTATTTTAAATAAGCATAACAATACAGACTTAATATATAAAAATTCTAGCCTTAAAATAATATCCACGTCCACTGGTTGACATAATTTATATGAAGCCAACACAGGGCAGTGTGCTGCATAATGCATGCCATTGCTACAAAAGTGCTGTTGTGAGCTATGTTATTATTAATATGGATACATATCACAGTATATACGAGCTACATACATAAACCAGCCTATTTCTACAGTGCTTTCATTGTGTAACTCAATAACTGCATGCACACAAGAAATGATGCATTAATGCAATAGCTATAATAACTGTAAAGAATTATGTATGAGCACACATATTGTTAATGGGTAAGCTATACCTTAATACTACATGTAGGACAGATTAAAACCAGACTGAATATGAACTATTCCAAATGATATCTTTATAAATCTATAGCATAAATGTCAGAAAGTTGGGGTTCCATCACTAGGACGCCCATCTATCAAGATAATGGGGGCCCCTGATCACCGATTGGCAATTCAATTTGGCCAGATGTATACAAAGCCCTGTTCACAGTACGTTTTTGGCCTACGTTTAACATATACGCTGGGAAACAGCTACCATCGTATACATTAAACAAAGGTTGTGACAGATGCCTAACATTGGAATCCGTCACTGTAGACTTTAATAGTATCCGTTAAGCGAATACGTTACAGACATCCATTTAACATATGCATCGCCCACAGTTTATAATGGTATCCGTTTAATGCCATTGACATATGTTTTAAACGTATACCCGTGATGTATGCCATACAGTGGAATACGTCCCATGTTAAAAAAAAGTATAACACACTGTTTACCTTTTTTGCAGGTTCCGGCGGGATGGAATAGCGTGGTCTACTACAATATTTCATTCTTTAAAATAGATATACTAATGTATACCAGCCCCATGGAGTCCAAAAGGACATTCTTTTGGCCTCTGTTGTGCTAATGAAGTCCTATGGACACATTTACTGTGTACATCGGGAATTGTCCCGGCGTACATGCTAAACGGAAATCAGAAACATGATGTGAACAGGGCCTAAGCCTGGACAATGTAGAGAGCCTGTCGTGGCCCATGTGCACAGCTCTTTCTATTGAAGTCTATGGGAACAGCTTGGCAAACGCGTTCTACATAGGTTGGGGTCACTGTAGATATGCCATAATGTCTAAAGTGGGAGAATTCTTTCACTAAAAAATATAACATATTACACTTATTAATTAATTATTGTATACCTTCATTGAAGTGATAAGGCAGTAGATGTATAATTTATATTGAGCAAATTAAATATTTTGGTAAACCCTTAAAATGATGGACAATGATGTCCTGGATTAAAAAAAATAAAATAAACCATGATAATCTTTGTGTATAACGAATCGTAACAATTATTGCTACATGTGTATACAACTTAAAAGGGTTGTCTGGTTTAGAAAATCCATTTTCAATTACCTTATTAGGGAATTGTGAGCAAATAAAGATGGACACCCATTAAGAAGAGAAAGGGAAATTTCTCCACAGATCAGTGATTGGTGATTGCAGTACATCAGTAATCAGTTTATTGTAGTAGGACCCTAATAACCACAAGTCATTGTGTGATCTTTAGAGACTTTCAACATTGGACAGATACCTCAAAAGGTAAAGGATAAATGTTGATCATTTTGTACTTTACTAAAACAATGTCAACTTTATTAACCCCTAGCCGCACCACTCAGTTACTTCCCGCATGAGGACGTATAGTTACTGAGTTGTTCCCGGTGCACAAATGGAGGCATGCCAAATGGAGGCCAAACAATGGCCTCCGTGTCTGCCATGGATGGAAGCCTATCAGGACCGGCTGGTCCTGATAGGCTTTCTGTCAGAGTGACAGGAAGTCACTGTGTCGTTCCCGATGCACACTGTCAGCGACAATGTGCATCAGGAACCGGGAGATCAGCTGTCCCCGACAGATGACACTCCAGTGTTGCCGATCAGCGGCTCATCGCTGCTGATTTTGGCAATTAACCCCTTAGATGCATTTAGGGGGTTTGTAGCACATCGGCAGCCCCCATGCAATTGTGGGGGTTGCCATGGCAACCAGAGGCCAGACAACGGCCTACGGGTCTGCCATGTATGGAAGCCTATGAGGACCAGACTCTGGCTGGTCCTCATAGGCTTACTGTCAGAGTGACTGTGATGTCACACTGACAGTTGGAATACATTAGGTAGTGTAATATATTCTAGCAGCGATCAGTGCTGCAGGTCAAAAATGAAAGCATAAAAAGTAAAAAAAAAAGTTAATAATAAAATATTTTATAAATGTGTAAAAAAAAAAAAGAAAAACGTTAAAAAAGTACACGTATTTGGTATCACCGCATTCATAACGACCCAAACTATAAAACTATAATGTTATTTTTCCCTAATGGTGAACACAGCAAAATAAATAAATGAAAAACTATGCCAGCACCCCTCACAAGATATAGCATAAAAAGTGATCAAAAAGTCGCATGTACCCCAAAATAGTACAAATAAAAACTAACACCCATCCTGCAAAAAACAAACCCTTACACAGCTTTTTTGACTGAAAAATAAAAAAGTTATGGCTCTCAGAATATGGTGACACAAAAAACAAATAATTAAAAAAAAAGTTATTTTATTGCGCAAACGCTGCAAAACATAAAAAACCTATATACATATGGTATTACCGTAATCGTACCGACTTGCAGAATAAAGTAAAATGTAATTTATTGTGGACGGTGAACGCCGCAAGAAATGTAGAATTTAAAACGCCAAAATCGTTGTTTTTTGGTCACCTTAGCTCTAAAAAAAAAAATTTCATAAAAAGTTATCAAGAAGTTGTATGTACGATAGAATGGTACCTATAAAAGCTACAGCTTGTCCTGCCAAAAATAAACCCTCACACCACTTAATCGACCAAAAAATAAAAAAGTTCTAAATCTAAATTTGGTATCACCGTAATCGTATTGAGACGCAGAATAAAATTAAGTTGTCATTTTTACTGAACGGTGAAAGACATAAAAACAAAATTCCAAAAACAAGATAGAATCACAGTTTTTTTTCCAATTTCAGCCTGGAAATTATTTTTGTTCAGTTTCCCAGTACATTATATGGTACCTCAAATGGTGTCAATAGAAACTACAGCTCCTTCCGTAAAACATAAGCCCCACATCGCTCTATTGACAGAAAAATTTAAAAGTTATGGCACTTGGAAGACGGGGAGTGAAAAACTAAAATGAAAAAGCAAAAAAGGACCAGTCCTGAAAGGGTTAATTAATTTCTAATAAAAAAAAAACATTTATGACCACATATGGGGTATTGCCGTACTCGGGAGAAATTGCTTTACAAATGTTGGGTGGTTTTTCCTCTTTTATCCCTTTAGTGGACAAAAATGTTGATATTAATTTTCATGCCTAATTCCACTAAATTCTACAAAAAAATCTGTGGGGTCAAAATGCTAACTAAACCCCTTGAGACATGTAGTTTCCATAATGGGGTCACTTTTGGGGGGTTTCCACTGTTTTGGTCCCACAGGGGCTTTGCAAATATGACATAGCGCCCAGAAACCAATCCAGCAAAATCTGCACTCCAAAAGTCAAATGGCGCTCCTTCCCTTCTGAGCATTGCTGTAATCAGGAGAAATTGCTTTACAAATGTTGGGGTGCTTTTTCTCCCTTATTTCGTGTAAAAATGAAAAAAATTCTATGTTTTAGCAGAAAAAAGTAGATTTTCATCTTCACAGACTAATTCCACTAAATTCTGCAAAAAAAACTGTACGGTCAAAATGCTTACTATACCCCTAGAAAAATGCCTTGAGGGGTGTAGTTTCCAAAATGGGGTCACTTTTTGGAAGTTTCGATTGTTCAGGCACCACAAGACCTCTTCAAACCTGACACGGTGCCTAAAATATATTCCTAAAAAAAGGAGGCCCCAAAATCCTCTAGGTGCTCCTTTGCTTCTTAGGCTGGTGCTTCAGTCCATTAGGAAACTAGGGCCACATGTGGGATATTTCTAAAAACTGCAGAATCTGGGCAATAAATATTAAGTTGCATTTCTCTGGTAAAACCTTCTGTGTTACAGCAAAAAATGTATTACAGATGAATTTCAGCAAGTCCTGTGAAACGCCTAAAGGGTTAAAATACTTTCTGAATGCTGTTTTGAATACTTTGAGGGGTACAGTTTTCAAAATGGGGTGATTTTTGGGGACTTTCTAATATATAAGCCCCTCCAAGCCACTTCACAACTGAACTGGTCCCTGAAAAAATTGCCTTTTGAAATCTTCTTGAAAATTTGAGAAATTTCTGCTAAAGTTCTAAGCCTTGTAATGTCCTAGAAAAATAAAAGGACGTGAAAAAAACGATGCAAACATGAAGTAGACATATGGGAAATGTTAACTAGTAACTATTTTGTGTGTTATTACTATCTGTTTTACAAGTAAATACATTTAAATTGAGAAAAATGCTAATTTTTGCAAATTTTCTCTAAAATTTAGGTTTTTCACAAATAAATATTGAATTTATTCACTAACATAAAGTACAATAACTCACGAGAAAACAATCTCAGAATCGCTTGGATAAGTAAAAGCATTCCAAAGTTGTTAAAACATAAAGTGACACGTCAGATTTGAAAAAATCATCTCTGTCCACAAGGCCAAAACAGGCTGTGTCCTAAAGGGGTTAAAATCAAAGTTATTTCAGAACAGTGATTGGTATTATGGCTAAAACATACAAAATTTCACTAAGGCTCACCTTTTTCTTTTTCATAGCAAACTCTTGACTGGGGCCCCCCAGGTGTCACAAGCAGCCCCCATTATAGATAGTGATTCCTGTACAATGTGCCATACAGCCCCCCTGTAGACAGTGTTACACGCCACTTGTAGATAGCGCCCCCCACCTCCCCATTGTAGATAGTGCCATTCAGCCCCCTGTAGATATTGCCATAAAGCCCCCTGTATATAGCGCTATACAGCTCCCACTGTATATAGTGCCACACAGCCCCCATCACTTGTATATAGTGCCACACAGCCCCCCTTAGTAGATAGTGCTGCACAGCCCCCCCCTTAATAGATAGTGCCACACACAGACCCCTGTAGATTGCGCCACACACAGCCCCCTGTAGATAGAGCCACAGTCCTCCCCCTTGTAAATAGTGCCATACAGCCTCCCTAGTAGATAGTGACCCACAGCCCCCCTTAGTAGTGCAGCACAGCCCCTTGTATATAGTGCCACACAGCTCCCCCAGGTGTATACTGCCACATAGCACCTCTATGTGTATAGTGCCACACAGCTCCCCCTTGTGTATAGTGCCACACAGCTCCCCCTTGTGTATAGTGCCACACATCCCCCTTGTGTATTGTGCCACACAGACCCCCCTTGTATATAGTGCCACAAGGCAATGGCGCATCCGAGAAAGTTGTTACAGCCAGGGGGATGTCAATCAAACATGGAAAGATGGGTTTGGAGGCGGGACTATGTGACTCTTCAGGATAGCGGCACCGCCCCATGACCCCTTAATGAGCAATTAGCATATAGTGTGCACCGTTTTAAAAATGGATTTTATTGATTTTGCTACATCTGAAAAAAACATACATTTGGAAATATTGTCCGGTCATGTATTACCGCATGGTGGTGGTTCAAGCGGTTAAAACTACCAGACAGGTTCCCATGAAATATACAATGAATTGAGAACAATTCCATCTGCCCTGCATTTTGTTATTATAAATATATCCTATATAGTTACAGCTCCAGAACCAAGCTCTGACATATATACAGTACCACAGCCAAGCTCATACATATATACAGTACCACAACCAAGCTCAGTACATAAATACAGCACTAGAACCAAGCTCTGACATATATACAGCAACAGAAACAAGCTCGGTACATAAATACGAATCAAAAACTACTAATATGCCTAAGGCACAATGAAACCCTGTTTTCCAACTACTTAATTAATGACTGAGTGACTATTTAGAATTCACATGTAATGCTAGCTTAACAATAAAATTGAGACAGCCCCCCAGACATGTTTCGCTACAACGTCCTCAGGGGATTTATGGGGCTAGGGCTTTAATCCCCTGAGGATGCAACTTTTGTACCGAAACATGTTGGGGGAGGGGCTGTCTTGCCTTTAATTTCATGGTTAGGCTAGCATTACATGTGAATTCTAAATAGTCACTCAGTGGTTAGTTCGGTGTTCTGCAGCCACTGGCTGATTCACCTATGCATCTAGTCACTACAAGTATCCACTTTAAATGTTCCAGCAACGTACTTTGAATCATTACGCTTTGCTAGCTAACATTGGCTCATTTTTACTCTATGTGTTGTGTGTCCCCTTTGGATATTTAACTTAATTTTATTAATAAAAGTTATATTTAATCTGTACTAATTAAGTAGTTGGAAATCAGGGTTTCATTGTGCCTTAGGTATATTAGTAGTTTTTGATTCATTCATATACCCGCCAACTACTAGGGTCTTTCTAGTTTTTCATTAAGTACATAAATACAGCACTAGAACCAAGCTCAGTACATATATACAATACTAGAAGAAAGCTCTGTACATAAATACAGCCCCAGAACCCAGCTCATATATACATCCCCAGAACCAAGCTCAGTACATATATACAGCACCACAACCAAGCTCAGTACATAAATACAGCATCAGAACAAAGCTCAGTACATATATACATCCCCAGAACCAAGCTCAGAAAATAAATACAGCACGAGAACAAAGCTCAGTACATATATACATCCCCAGAACCAAGCTCATTACATATATACAGCACCAGAACAAAGCTTAGTACATATATACAGCTCCAGAACTAAGATCAGTACATATATACATCTCCAGAACCAAGCTCAGTACATATATACATCACCAGAACAAAGCTCATTACATATATACAGCAACAGAACAAAGCTCAGTTCATATATACAGCACCAGAACAAAGCTCAGTACTTAAATACAGCATCAGAGCCAAGATTAGTACACATATACAGCCCCAGAACCAAGCTCAGTACATATATACAACACCAGAACAAATACAGCTCAATTTAGTGCAACCCCTCACGTATAGGTTTGTACGGCGTAAAACTAGAGCTCCCAGCATGGCCTGAACAATAGTAAGGATATGCTGGGAGATGCTGTTTAAAAAAAAAAAAAAACATACCACCTATCATCTCGGTGCAGATCATACAGTGACTACAGAACTAATTAGAGGCAGAATAAACATTTACATTAAGTGACTCAACGGTGACGTCTCAGATTCTAGTTATTTTCTTCTCCCTCCGGTCCAGACCTCTATGATGGATTTCCGGCCACGACCCATTTCTGCAGTTTTTTGGTCAGACATCTTCAGCTTATCACTTTTAAAACATTTCTGCACCTATAAACGAAGTTAAAATTCTCAAAACCTCTAAATAAAATAAAGCGCCATACACTGCACCTCTAACTATAATAGCACCATACAATGTGTCCCTGATTATAATAGTACTATACTCTGTGTCCCACGCACACACCGTGCCCCCTGTAGATAGTGCCCCCATAGCCCCCTGTAGATATTGACCCCCATAGAGCCTCTGTAGATAGTGCCCCACATACAGCTCTCTGTAGATAGTGCCCACATATGGACTCCAAGCTGCAAGGCAATAGTGCCAACCACTGAGCCACCGTGCTGCCCTACATATAGCTTCCCCTATAGAAAGTGCTCTACATATAGCCCACCTCTGTAGATAGTACCACACATATAGCTCCCCCTGTATATAGTGTCCCACATATAGCTCACCCCTGTAGACAGTGCCCTACATATAGCCCCCCTGTAGTTAGTGCCCCACAGGTAACCCACCCATGTATATATTGATCATCCAGACCAGCTAGTTTGTTTGTTTATCTCTGCATAGCTTTTCACCTCATGTGTCTAGTTGATTAATAGCTCAACGAGCTTAATTAGACCTAGATCTGAGCATCTACTCCCCTATAAATTTAGATGTAGCATAAGGGGAAGGCACTCGTGCAGGGGGGCACGACGGCAGAAGTAATCTCTGTCTAAGTGTCATATTGTCAAAGTTTCCTGGCAGTTATACATGGCATATAAAAGAGTATCCAGCACACCAATTTTGAAACAAAGGTATTTTTTATTTTGGTTTTTGTTTTTAATGCCAGTGGCAGAGTGCCACTGGCATTAAAAACAAAAACAAAGTAAAAAATACCTTTGTTTCAAAATTGGTGTGCCGGATACTCTTTTATATTTATGTTTGGGTTGGGCCCCTATCCGTGCAAAACCTCACCCTTCCACGTATCTGGTGCTGTCTGAACCTATACACAAAGTTATACATGGCAGTTAGACAGGGTAAGTGACAGGTAAGCAGCATTACCAAACAAATTCCCACACATTCTAATTATTAGATTCCATATTCTACCTGTTTACAAACAAAATATAAACAAACATGTTCACTACCGCACTCATCTTTATAGCTGCTCTTGGTTTACAATTCTACCGCCCATTTAGGCCTTGGGAAAAATCAGTCCACATAAGTAACTCTTTCCTTCCCTCGCCCATGTATAGCTCCCATGCACTATTCACTTTCCTCAATCACCTTAACCCATTCCACTGCTCAACATAAAAATAGCTCACATAAATCACAGAACCATATGCTGTCTCTTTCCATTCTCCTGCTGCTCGCTGCAGGGGACATCTCTCCCAACCCTGGTCCTCCCTTTTTTCTGCCAAGCTCAACCACTTACCTGCCACACAAAGAAACCCTGCAAATCTTATCATTCCTTGTATGTCTTCTCCTGTCTCTTCTAACTGTGCTCTCTGGAATTCTTCGTCCGTATGCAACAAACTCACCTTTTATTCATGACTTATTTCTTTCTAACTCTCTCAACCTTCTGGCGCTTACGGAAACATGGCTACACCTGTCTGATACTGCTTCCCCCCGCTGCGCTATCTTATGGTGGTATCCATTTCTCTCATGCCCCCAGACCTGAGAGCATTGGGCACAGGCAATGGCTAGAGCAGGCCAGCAGGTCTAGAGTGGGTAGCCTTGTTGGCTGCACATACAGCACAGGAAGAAACAAAGTCCACAATATCTTTGGGCAGAGTGGGCCACCAGAAATGTCGAGCAATCAAATCCAAGGTCTTACGTAACTGCGCGTGACCTGCCAGTCTAGAGGAGTGACCCCAGCGGAGGATTCTTCCACGATCAGCCAGGCACACAAAAGTCCTCCCAGGAGGAATGTCCCCAATCTGCAGGAAATTGACCGAGACAATGCAGGATGGATCGATAATATTTTGTGGATTCTCAATGGTGTCTTCTGTCACAAAAGACCTGGATAAGTCATCGGCCCTCACATTCTTGTCGGCCGGGCGATAATGAAGCTCAAACAGAAACCTTGCAAAGAACAGTGACCACCTGGCCTGACGAGGGTTCAGCCGTTGGGCCGTCTGGAGGTAGGTCAGATTCTTGTGGTCCGTAAAAATCAAGATCGGGTGAGCTGTGCCCTCTAGTAGATGTCTCCACTCCTCCAGAGCCAATTTGATGGCCAGTAACTCCCGATCCCCAATCGAGTAGTTGCGTTCTGCGGAAGAGAAGAGCCTAGAGAAGTATCCACATACCCTTGACTTGCCCTTGGGACCTCTCTGGAACAGGAGTGCACCAGCACCGACAGAGGATGCGTCCACCTCCAGCGAGAACTGTAGGGAAACGTCTGGATGATGGAGGATAGTGGCTGACGTGAAGGCACTCTTTAGGCTGTTGAATGCGGACTCTGCCTCGGGAGTCCACACCTTGGCGTTCATACCCTTCTTAGTAAGTTTAGAGATGGGAGAAGTCAGTGAAGAGAAGTTCTGAATAAACTGCCTGTAAAAGTTAGCAAATCCCAAAAAGCGCTGTATGGCCCTCAAGCCTTGAGGACGTGGCCACTCCAGAACAGAATTTACCTTCTCAGGGTCCATCTCGAGGCCTCGATTCGAGACGATGTAGCCCAGGAAGGGTAGAGCATCCTTGTCAAATACGCACTTCTCCAACTTGGCGTACAGACGATTCTCCCTTAACCATAGCAGAACCTGACGGACATGTCTCTGGTGCGTCACAGGATCTGGGGAGAAAATCAAGATGTCATCAAGGTAGACTACAACACAAACATAGAGGAGGTCACGGAAAATGTCATTCACAAACTCCTGGAAGACCGCGGGAGCATTACACAGGCCGAAGGGCATTACTAGATACTTATAGTGTCCATCACCGGTGTTAAATGCAGTCTTCCTCATGCTGAAGATGTCCGAAAAGGCAGCATAATGACCCGGCAATCCTGCCAATGACCGAGGTAGCGAACTCTGAGCCGAACGAATCCTCACCAGGCAACGACCTTGACACTCAGGGCCCCACTGAAGAACCTCTCCAGATTTCCAGTCCAGAACTGGTGTATGCAGTCGGAGCCAAGGCAGGCCCAGCGACACAGGGTTGACGGCTTTGTATAGGACATAGAACGACAGGAGTTTGGAGAGAAGAGCCCCTACTTGGAGCCTCAGCAGCTTGGTCACAGCAATAACTGGGTCTGGCAGAGGTAGTCCATTCACTGAAGCAACTGTCAACGGGCTCTCCAGGAGGGTGGTGGGTAATTGCAGAAGGTCCACCAGATCTCTGCGGATGAAATTACCAGCGGAACCAGAGTCCAGATACGCAGAGACCTGATGCGTTCTCTCGCCGAACACTATAGTCACGGGTATGTACAATTTAGACGGAAGTCCATCTTTACCCAGGGTCGTCACTCCAAGCAACCCTAGGTTTTGGGATTTTTGGGGGCACAGGCGCACCAGGTGGCCATCGAGACCGCAATAAAGACAAAGTCCAGATGTGCGTCTGCGTTGTCTCTCTTGGGTAGATAACTTATAATGATCCGTTATTACCGACTTTTCAGGAGGATCGGCATCTGAGGACAGCAGGGGTTGCTGCAACGTAGGGGCCAGACTAGGAAGGGCTCCCTCCCGTTGAACCTCTTGGAGGTGTTCACGGATCCGCATATCAATCCGGGCAGAGAGAAGGATGTGGTCATCCAGGGTAGACGGCAGATCCCGGGCGGCAAGTTTGTCTTTAATTCTGGAAGATAGTCCGTGCCAGAATGCAGCCACCAGAGCCTCATTGTTCCATGCGAGCTCTCCCGCCAGGGTGCGTAAGTGGATGGCGTACTCACTCACGGAGGTGTCTCCTTGGCGCAGGTCAATCAAAGAAGCCGCTGCAGATGAGACCCGGCCAGGCTCCTCAAACACCATGCGAAACGTCCGAAGGAAGGCAGGGAAGTCACGGGTCTCTGGTCCTTGGCTCTCCCAGACAGGATTCGCCCATACAAGGGCTTTTCCGGGGAGGAGAGAAATTATGAAAGCGACCCTGGCATCATTAGACGAAAAAGTCCTAGCGTACAAGCTGAAGTGGATCTGGCATTGATTAAGAAAACCGCGACAGGTACTTGCTTCTCCATCATAGCGGTCAGGAAGGGGCAAAGAAACACGTGGGTCAATACTGCCAAGAGGTGTAGACTGAGGATCCACATTGCCAGGAGGTGTAGTAGGAGGAACAATATTGCCAGGAGGTGTAGTAGGAGGAACTGCAGCTTGTGCCTCCTGCTGACGTGCAAGAATGTTCAACGCCTGGAGGAGTTGGTCCTGTCGGGACCGGAGGTCCAGCATATCCGCTCGCATCTCTTGCGTCGTCGTCATAGTTTTGAACCGGCCAGCGGGGTCCAGGGCCTGAGCGTCCTGTCACGAAGGGTCTGTGGACCCACTGGGCCGTACCGCCTTGGCGGTAAGGCAGCTGACCAACAGGGCGCAGGTCTGAGTCTATGGTATATAGGATACCTGTGGCAGCACGGACAGTAGCTTGGCAGGAACTAGGCAGCAGGTGGACGACAGGCGTGGGTAGGCAGTCAAGCGTGGAATCCAGCACAGCACGACTATAGCAAGCACGGCACTAGATCGGGATACAGGAACAGGAACAGGAAACACTGGGAGCAGGAAACACTAGGGGACCAATTTGCATAGACAGACTAAGGAAACACAACAACGCTCAGGCATAGAACTAGGGGGCTGGACCCCTCTTATAGTCCAGGGTACTCACGGGTCAAAGGTCGTCCATGAGGTCCGGTGCGCGCGCTGCCCCTACGGGATCCGGCAGAGGTGAGTGGATGCGAGCGCTGGCGTCTCCTGAGGAGGAGGCTGGGGCCAGCGCTTGCCGACTCGTGGCTGCGGCTGTCAGCGGGAGGTTGGAGCTGACAGCCCGCAGCCACAGACATTACAGCTCCAAGAGCCAAATGGCGATCCTTCTCATCTGATCCTTGCCGTGTGCCCAAACAGCAGTTTATGACCACATATGAGGTATTTCAATACTATGGAGAAGTTGCTTTACAAATGTTGGTGTTCTTTTTTTCTGTTATTTGTTGAGAACATTTTAAATTTTGAGCTAAAGCTACGTCTAAATATTTTTTTTATTTTCACTGCCCAATTCTAATAAAAATTATGAAACACCTGTGGGGTTAAAATGCTCACTACACCCCTAGATGAATTCCTCAAGGGGTGTACTTTCCCAAATAGTCACTTTTGGGGAGTTTCCACTGTACTGGCCCCTCAGGGCCTTTGCAAATGCGACATGGTGCCAAGAAATCCAAATCTACGTTTCAAAAGCCAAATGGCATGCCTTCCATGTCCAAATTCTAATAAAATCTATGAAACACCTGTGGGCTCAAAATGTTCACTACACCCCTAGATGAATTTCTCAATGGGTGTAGTTTTCCAAATGGAGTCACTTCTGGGTAGTTTTCACTGCTTTGGTCCCACAGAGGCTTTGCAAAAGTGACATGGTGCCTAAAATATAATCTAATAAAAAGAAGGCCCCAAAATCCACTAGGTGCTCCTTTGTTTCTGAGGTCTGTGCTTCAGTCCATTCCCACACTAGGGTCACATGTGGGATATTTCTAAAGACTGCAGAATCTGGGCAATAAATATTGAGTTGCGTTTCTCTGGTAAAACCTTCTGTGTTACAGGAAAAAATTAACTAAAAATGAATTTAATTTGTAAATTTGCCTGACGAAGGGGCCTTTGTTCTCTGAAAGCTTGCATATAGAACTTTTATGGTTAGCCAATAAAGGTATCATACCTACTATACTTTTGTCTTTTTTGACACAAAAGTATTTAACATTGCAATAAAAATGAAATTTTCTAAATTTCACCTCTACTTTGCTAAATGCAGTTTTGAATACTTTGAGGGGTGCAGTTTTTAAAATGGGGTGATTTATGGGGGTTTGTATTGTATCGGCCTCTCAAAGCTACTTCAGAACTGAACTGGTCCCTAAAAAATAGCCTTTTGAAATTTTCTTGAAAATGTGGGAAATTACTGCTAAAGTTCTAAGCCTTATAACATCCTAGAAAAATAAAAGGCCGTTCAAAAATCTATGCAAACATAAAGAACACAAATTGGAAATGTTAATTATCAACTATTTTGTGTGGTAGTACTATTTGTCTTACAAGCAGATACATTTAAATTGATAAAAATGCCAATTTTTTAAATTTTTCGCTAAATTTTGGTGTTTTTCACAATTAAATAATGAATGTATCGACCAAATTTTACCAGTAACATAAATTCCAAAGTGTCACGAGAAAACAGTCTCAGAAATGCTTGGATAGGTAAAAGCATTCCAAAGTCATTACCACATACAGTGAGATATGTCAGATTTGAAAAATAAGGCTCTGTTAGGAAGGTCAAAAGTGGCCACAGCGGGAAGGGGTTAAAGCCAGGCTTTTAGATTTTCATTTCTATGTTTATTACTAACTAACCTCTGATTCACCCAATGAGGTAAACTTTTCTGGTTTCGCTATCAACTAAAATTTTTCCATCTTTCAATACGTTCAGTTATCTAAGGGCATAGTATATTATTGAATTTTTAATAACAAGCTGCAATAAACTTGTTCAGGCCTAGTCGTTTATTCACCTTAAGTGAGTTAAACTTTTGCAGTTCTTCGAAGTTGATAAGAGAAAGTTGGAAACAGGGACAGTGATAGTGCCTAAGAAGTTTTTTATTAATATTTCAAGGGAAAATGTCTACATATAATATAAGTGAATGTTCATCTTTTGACACTATACTGTATTTATGTTCTACAATCTGTGCTGATTAATTTCTTAATATATCTTTATTGTGGACAGAGCTGTTTTTTAGATACACAGCTCCAAATTTCCTTCATAGACAGAGTCAAAAGATACAATTCTAGCTACCTGCAGCCACAACTAGAAAGACTAAACTTACTGCGTACTATTTTATCATTGAGTTCAATGTATAAACAGTATGCAGTAAATTCCTTAGCTCCCTCTAATGGTGGCAGAAGTTTATCATTTAACTCTATTTCAGCAAACGGTACTTGATCTGTATCAGAAAACCAAGATCCAACCGCTATGAAGATATTATTAAAGGGGTTATCCGGGAAGTGAATTTCTTTTTTGTAGGGACTGCAAATGAAATAAATAAATCAAAGAAGCAATACTTACCTATTCTTGCCCCTGCGATCCAGCGCTGAGGCTTCAGTGGTTGTTTACATACACGTAGCATGTGACCGCTGCAGGGATTACCCCCCCCCCATAGAGTCCTCAGTAGTTATTATACTGCAAGGGGGTGTTGTCTGAGCGTCTAACTTACTGCTCAGGGTTCTATGGGAGGGCTACATAGTTTTTTTTTCTATTTATTTAAAAAAAACAACTACTTGGGGTACCCCCATTTTTCATAACCAGCCAGATACAATAAAGTAGCAACAGCCTAGCATTACCAGCATGGAAAGGGCCACGGTTTTTGTCCCTTTTCAGCCTGATAATACCAGGCTGCTTCAGTACCTGACCATCACTTTAGATGGTCGCATACTGGATCGCACCCGGATCTTCCCGTTACTCCTGCTGGAGGTGGGTACTGGGGTAATAATTGGGGGATAGTGCTAGCCTCAATCAGACAACAGCCATTACTAAGGTGGTAATAAACGATAAAAAAAAACACAGACATAAGAAAAAATGTTTTATTGAAATAAAAATTCCCCAACACAACCTTCTTTCACCATTTCATTAAAAATAATTTAAAAAAAACACGTAGCTCATCGAAATAGTCCAATGAATCTACAACGTAGTCCAATCGGTCCAGAGAAACCTACAAAAAAACACAAAAAAAAGATAGCAGTATGAAAATGAAAAACGTTTCCTCACCTACAGCAGTCTTCTGTCTTCTTTCTTCTCCCCTGTGCAGCAATAGTAACTAGAGGTCAATGGAAAACTAATTCCCCTTTATGTAACTCTGCTACCTGTCATCAGCAGAAAAGTCACCCCCCACAGGGAAATATGTTTCCCGTCATTACAAATTCCCAGGCGGATGATTTTTTTTTTATTGACAGGTAGCAGAGTTCTACAGGGGTGGTGTGAGGGGGGCAAACTGGGCAATTGCCCAGTGCCCCCACAGGGGCCCCTGTCAGAGGTGTAAAAAGGATCAGCTTGCTGGCATCTTTGGGCTCCCTTCCTCTCTGGGCCAAGCTGCACCCCTTAAAACTGTGATTGGGCCCGAAGGAGAAGGGAGTCCGTCGGTAGCAGTGGGTAGATAGTTTACAAGAGCATGGAATCAATATGTCTGTGTTTTAAATTCTGCAAACAAGAGTCATGGCTGGATTAAGTCATTATAGCAGTATGGGTCAAATATAGTAGAAAAGGGAAAGTAAACAACTAAAGAAGAAGTCACCTGTGAATCACTGAATACAACTATACTGTAATCACTTAAATCGTCTGCAGAACTCCTGTGTAGGACTGGTATATACCACTATATGGACACTGTATACTGGTAATATTGGTCTATGTATAGTGGTTTTACTCAGTAAAAGTATGGGGTATTATTATCCAGTCACTATGTGGTTATGGTGTGGTGGTATTATTCAGTAACAGTATGAGGGTATTATTCAGTCACTATGTGGTCATGGTGTGGTGGCGTTATTCAGTAACACGTATGTTTCTTTGCCTGATGAAGAGATCAGTCCGATCTCGTAACGCGTAGCATTCTTATCCATTAAGCATATATCTTATTTAAACTTCTTGACTTGGATTGAATCCTTCAATTCCACAACATTTGGACAGCGCTGGAGAATTGTATCCACTTTTTTCTCCATTTATCTCGATCTGCTGAGGGAGCCCTGACAGCCCCTGCACGGATTTACCAGCTGCAGTCCATTGAGACCATACAGGCACTTCTGGGTGTTGTGCTCCTAGCACAACACCACAAGGTAAGCACAACCGCCTACCCTTTCTCACTTTAAACAAGAGATGATGCACGATGTGCGCTGGGTGTTTTTTGTTTTTTTCTCCTTGTCTGTAGCTGTGAAGAGGTAGGTAGTGAGAGTTACTTTGACTCCATCTGATTGTAGACCTGCTCTGTCTGCAGCACTTGTTATTTGAGAATCAGTCCCAATCCACACTGTGTAAAATGTAATGTAAAATCTGTTTCTACATCAGGGGCGTAACTAGGAAAGACTGGGCCCTATAGCAAACATTTGACTGGGGCCCCCCCTCCCCTGGGTATCACACAACCCCCCCTTGTAGATAGTGCCTCCCTATAGTTTCCGCCACACTGCGCCCCCTATAGATAGAACCATACAGCCCCCTGTAGATGACATCATACAGCCCCCTGCAGATAACGTCATACAGACCCCCTGTAGATAACGCCATACAGCCCTCCCCTGTAGATAACACCATGCAGCCCTCCCCCTGTAGATAACGTCATACAGACCCCCTGTAGATAACGCCATACTGTCCTCCCCCTGTAGATAACGCCATACAGCCCCCCCTGTAGATAATGCCATACAGCCCTCCCCTGTAGATAATGCCAGACAGCCCCCTGTAGATAACGCCATATAGCCCTCACCCTGTAGATAACGCCATACAGCCCCCTGTAGATAATGCCAGACAGCCCTCCCCTGTAGATAACGCCAGACAGCCCCCCTGTAGATAACGCCATACAGCCCCCTGTAGATAGCGCCATACAGCCCTCCCGCTGTAGATAACGCCACACAGCCCCCCCGTAGATAATGCCATACAGCCGCCCTGTAGATAATGCCATACAGCCCCCCCTGTAGATAACGTAATACAGCCACAAACCCCCCTTGAGATAACGCCATACAGCCCTAAACCCCCCCTGTAGGTAACGCCCTGTAGCCCCCAACGCCCCCCAAAAAAACGGCCTATAGTTTGTCCTACAAAAGAGACGTATCCCCTATCCACAGGATAGTGGATACATGTGTGATCGCTGGCAGCGATAGGAAGAACTGGGGACCGAAAGTCACCCGAAGTTCTCCATGACAAACCTCAGGCAGCCATAGCGGCTGCTAGCGGAGCCTCCGTCCCTCCTGCTGTGGGCCCCGTAGCAGCAGCTACGGCTGCTAGAGCGGTAGTTACGCCACTGTTCTAAATATACTATCCTAAATGTGGCACTTTACAATATGTTACATTTTAATGAGATTGCTTCCAGTAACTGAACTACAGAAATACTACGGTAAACATAAATGTCATATTCTCTAAGCAGTCACAACATTTCACACCATAAAAAGCTTTTAGAGGAGTAGTAAAAAGAGAGGTTGAAAGACAAACTGTATAAATAATCTTCTTATAATAACTGGCTCTTGAGTCAGAAAAACGTTGCTGTATGGCTAATGTAAATGTCAATTAAACTTGTTATATGTTTCCCTAGAAGATATATACTGCATTTGTAAGGCACCGATAATGATAGGGTAGACGTAATAGAAAACATAGGACACAGACAACTCTCCTTCATGCAGAAATGCCAAGCGCATTATCCTCCATAGTAAATGGCTAATTCGAGGTTTAGGACGTCAGTACATTTAATTGTACATGTTCCTAGGTCTTCTTGATCAACATCTTGTCCTATACTATCCCTGTCACTGTGCTTTCCTTGGAGTGTTCACTAGGCATGCACAGCTTGGTCATGGGTTGGAGAGGATCGATAGACTGCAGCTGTTATACGTCAGGCCGCTTCATAAATCACACAGGATACTGACACAGTTTTCTAATGTAGTGACTAGCATATTCTAAGAAGCTTCTTGGCTGTTGTTTTAGATTTTCACACACCCTGAAATGTTCCCAGCAAAGAACAAAAATGCACCTCCCTATAGTGTTACATTGTAAAGTCAAAAACTATTTTTATGTGTAAGACATGGTATGGTAAGATTTACATACCGGCTTTCCCAATGGAAAAGTTGAACCAGATAGTAGCACCTGGTGCTGTCTGTATTAATAAAATAATAATACATTCATATATATTCATTATGTAAATAGAATGGCAGAAAAAAACAAAACTATTATAGTGAAGAAGTGGAGGCACTGTTCATAGTTACAAATTAGGTTGTGTATTTCATTTCCCTTGACAACTGGAATTTGATTGGTCTCTGTGGGAAGCAAAATTGTTTTATTTGCTCTAGTTTTTAGAATATTCCTCAATATGTCAGCCTTATGGCATATCCACAAGATATAGACACACATCTCCCACCTATCATGAGAATGTAGGTCCCCTTAGCGCCATTCCACCAGGCGAGGCGCTGCCACATCCAGGCAGAGATTGATTGAAGAGGTGGCTGTGCATGTGTGCTGCTCTCCCCATTCATGTGTTTTGGAGTTATGGAAATAGCCAAGCAACTCCTGTAACTCCCACAGACTTCAATGGAGAGAGCTACACGCACTTGTCCATTTAATCTTTGCCTGGTTGCATTGTCAAGCGTCCTCACTTCATGGACTAGGGATCAGGGGACCACAGTTTTCCTAATAGATGAGGCTCCCAGAAATGAGGGCCCCACCTATCAGACATTTATGGCATATCCTGTGGCTATGCCATAAATTACTATGAAGGGAAAACCCTATTAATTAAAAAATAGTTTAAGCTCTAAAGATGTTCTAAACTTGTTACATAGTTACATAGTTACATAATTACATAGTTAGTACGGCTGAAAAAAGACACATGTCCATCAAGTTCAACCAAGGGAAGGGAAAAGGGAAGGAAAAATTTCTACACATAGGAGCTAATATTTTTTTGTTCTAGGAAATTATCTAACCCTTTTTTAAAGCCATCTACTGTCCCTGCTGTAACCAGCTCCTGCGGTAGGCTATTCCATAAATTCACCGTTCTCACTGTAAAGAAGCCTTGTCGCCTCTGCAGCTTGAACCTTTTTTTCTCCAGACGGAGGGAGTGCCCCCTTGTTTTTTGAGGGGGTTTTACAAGGAACAGGATTTCACCATATTTTTTGTATGTGCCATTAATATATTTATATAAGTTAATCATGTCCCCCCTTAGTCGTCTTTTTTCAAGGCTAAATAGGTTTAATTCTTTCAATCTTACCTCATAACTTAAATTCTCCATGCCCCTAATTAGCTTTGTTGCTCTTCTTTGTATTTTTTCCAACTCCAGGGCATCCTTTCTATGAACTGGAGCCCATAACTGGACTGCATATTCTAGATGAGGCCTCACTAATGCTTTGTAAAGTGGTAATATTACATCCCTGTCCCGCGAGTCCATGCCTCTTTTGATACACGACAATATCCTGCTTGCCTTTGAAGCAGCTGATTGACACTGCATGCTGTTATTGAGTTTATGATTTACAAGTACACCCAGATCCTTTTCAACAAGTGAATCCGCCAGTGTAGCTCCCCCTAGGACATATGATGCATGCAGGTTGTTGGTACCCAGATGCATAACTTTACATTTATCTACATTAAACTTCATCTGCCAAGTGGACGCCCAAACACTTAGTTTGTTTAAATCTGCCTGTAATTCATGAACATCTTCCATAGTCTGAACTATATTGCATAGCTTGGTGTCATCTGCAAAAATAGAAATAGTGCTATTAATCCCATCCTCTATATCATTAATAAATAAGTTGAATAATAGGGGTCCCAGCACTGAACCCTGGGGTACACCACTTATAACCGGTGACCATTCAGAGTAGGAATCATTGACCACAACTCTCTGGATACGGTCCTTGAGCCAATTCTCAATCCAATTACAAACTATATTTTCTAAACCTATAGTCCTTAATTTACCCATTAGGCGTCTATGGGGGACAGTGTCAAATGCCTTTGCAAAGTCCAAAAACACTAAATCCACAGCGGCCCCTCTGTCTAGACTTCTGCTCACCTCTTCATAAAAACAGATTAGGTTAGTTTGACAACTTCTGTCCTTAGTAAAACCGTGCTGGCTGTCACTTATAATGCTATTTATTGTCACATAATCCTGTATATAGTCCCTCAATAGGCCCTCAAACATTTTCCCCACGATGGATGTTAAGCTTACTGGTCTATAATTACCCGGGGAAGACCTAGAGCCCTTTTTGAAAATAGGCACCACATTTGCCCTGCCCCAGTCCCTTGGCACTATACCAGTCACTAGAGATTCTCTGAATATTATGAAAAGGGGGACAGAAATAACTGAACTAAGCTCTTTAAGAATTCTAGGGTGTAACCCATCTGGTCCCGGGGCCTTGTGCACATTTATTTTATTTAATTTAGCTTGGACCATCTCTACATTCATCCAATTCAGTATATCAACTGATATATTAACAGCACTGGCACCGGCTACATCAGCTGTTCCTTCTTCAGTTGTATATACAGAGCTAAAGAACCCATTTAGTAACTCTGCCTTCTCTTGATCCCCTGTGATCAACTCCCCATTACCATTATCTAGGGGTCCTACATGTTCAGACCTGGGCTTTTTTGCATTTATATGCTTGAAGAATTTTTTGGGATTTGTTTTACTATCCTTGGCCACCTGCCTTTCATTTTGTATTTTTGCTGATTTTATTACATTTTTACAGATTTTATTAAGCTCTTTATATTTTACAAAGGCTACAGCTGTACCCTCAGATTTGTATTTTTTAAATGCCCTTTTTTTGTCATGTATTGCCCCTTTCACAGAATGTGTAAGCCATGTGGGGTTTAATTTGAGTCGTTTATACTTGTTACCTGTAGGAATAAATTTTGCACTATAATAACTCAAAGTAGATTTGAAAATCTCCCATTTATCATTTGTTCCATTATTTGACATTAGTTCTTCCCAGTCTATATCCTGAATTGCAGCTCTCATCCTGGGGAAATTGGCTTTCTTAAAATTAAATGTTTTTGCCCTCCCAGCCTGCGTTTGTTTTTTACAGTATAGGTAAAATGTAACTATATTATGATCACTGTTACCGAGGTTTTCACGAACATTGACATTCCCAACAAGATCTGCATTATTAGAAATGACCAGATCCAACAGAGCTTCACCTCTAGTCGGGTCTTCCACAAACTGGCCCATAAAATTTTCCTGCAACAGGTTGAGGAAATGTCTCCCCTTTGCAGTTGAAGCCGAACCATGACACCAATTAATATCCCGGAAATTAAAATCTCCCATTATCACTACAGTACCCGCCTGTGCAGCCCGCTCCATCTGTTTATATAGCTGAACTTCCATCTCCTCAGTTATATTGGGGGGTCTATAGATTACACCAAAAGTAATTTTTTCAGTGTTTACCTCCCTTTCTAGTTCCACCCACAAGGTTTCAACCTCCTCACAGTATTCACCCACTATTGTCTCTTTCACACTCGCCTTCATATCATTTCTCACATACAGACATACACCACCACCTTTCCTATTTGTCCTGTCTTTCCGAAAAAGTGTAAAACCCTGTAGATTTACAGCCCAGTCATGTGAAGAGTCCAGCCATGTTTCAGCAACACCAACTATATCTATATTTTCTTCCAGTATCAAGGCCTCCAGCTCCCCCATTTTGCTTGCTAGACTTCTGGCATTTGTGAACATACACTTTAACTTGTCTGTCAGTTTTTCACTTTTATTATCAGAAATGTGAAATGTGATGGATTTACTTATTATTACATACCTGAACAAGTGTAAATCTTAGTTGATTGAGCTTTAATTTTCAACTACCTGTCAGTGAATGGAAACATACTTGGTTACATTCAAAAGCTGAGCACTTGTCTTGATCTTGTCTAAGTGACACAGTTGCAGCATTTTAGGGCTTTCTCTTATAATAAGTAGACATAAGTAATTCGATTCTTCACAAAAAAGATTTCAGTGAATCCGAAACATTTGGGATTCGTCCCGCACAAATCGCTCTAAATGTCAGCTGCTATTTTGCAGATTAGAAAAAGACAAAAAGAGCAAGAAGAATGATCACATGACGAAAGGCAGCGACATGGCAGCCTTCCCTTGCAGAGAGGCCTCCCTCTAGAACAGCCAATCATAATGAAGTATAGTCATAGCCACTGTAAACAACCCAACCAGGAAATGCTGTTGCTTTCTGGGGATACAGAGAGGAGAGTGAGGACATCAGAGAGAGAGTGAACAATAGTAAAACACAGAATACAGACAAATAGTGGATTAGTGTCAGTGAGTGTGTTTCATAGTGAGGAGAAGAGAATAGATAGTTAGATCAGGGCCGCAGTCCATGAGGCAAGATAAGCATCTCGCCTCACGCGGCGGCCTGCTGCCTCTCTGAAGGGGTGGCAGTGCGACTGAAACCAGCCGCCGCCACCCCCTCCTGCCCTATAATTGTACCTACACTTAAAAACGTGCCCTGGTATTCAGCGCCTTTCAATGATGTAAGCTGCGCGATGTCGTCATCGCGTCGCTTGCGTCATTGACTGACAGGGCAAGGCAGCCTGCCAATCAGCGCCTTTCAACGATGCTAGTGTAATGGCAGGGGGTAGGGAGACGGACAAGTGAGCCCTAATCTACCCACCACTCTGTCCCTGCCTACTTGCAACGACCCGCCCTAGGCGACGGGGTACAACTGGGCGGCGGTCCCTGCGCTCAGTAAGTGCACGACAAACACGACAAACATACAAAGGAACACAAGCAAGGAAAAGGGGCCGTTGCCCACGGCAACACCGTGAGCAACCAGAGTGGTGAACGAGCCGAGTCAAGCCAGGAGTGTGCGAGGTACAAAACGAAAAGCAGAAGAGTAGTCGGTAAGCCAGGGTCTGTATGGAGCAGGATCAAAAATAGCAGGAGCTGTAGCTGGGCCAGGAAACCACAAGGAAAGAATCACAAGCACCGAGGGACAGGAAGTCCAGGCTTAAATAGACCGAGGGCGGGAGCTAGCTGAGTCTGGCCAGGTTACGATAGGCTCTCCCACTCCTAAGCCTGCCAGCCTGAATGGTGGAAGCAGGAGTCAGTCTCAGGGATGTATTCTCAGGTGCTGACTGATTCGTTCTGGGAGTTAACCCCGAAGCTGTGCCTGGCAGATCCTTTACAGTACCCCCCCCCCTTTTATGAGGGGCCACCGGACCCTTTCTAAGTGGACCTGGCTTACTGGGGAAACGCAGGTGGAACCTCCTGACCAATACCCCAGCGTGAACATCCCGGGCGGGTACCCAAGTCCTCTCCTCTGGCCCGTATCCTCTCCAATGGACCAGGTACTGGAGGGAGCCTTGGACCATCTTGCTGTCCACAATCCTGGCCACCTCGAATTCCACCCCCTCCGGGGTGAGGATGGGAACAGGAGGCCTCCTCGAGGGAGCCAAGGACGGGGAGCAGCGTTTGAGGAGGGAGGCATGAAACACGTCGTGTATCCGAAAAGACGGGGGTAACTCCAGCCGGAAGGAGACAGGATTGAGGACCTCAATGACCTTATACGGCCCAATTAACCGGGGAGCAAACTTCTTGGACGGAACCTTGAGACGCAAGTTCCTAGACGACAACCACACCAGATCCCCGACCATAAACAGGGGGTTAGCAGAACGTTTTTTATCAGCCTGAGTTTTTTGTACGCTCTGGGACACCTCTAGGTTTTTCTGAACCTGGACCCAGACTGTGCACAGTTCCCGATGAATGACCTCTACCTCAGGATTGTTGGAACTACCAGGTGAAACGGAGGAGAACCGTGGATTAAACCCAAAATTACAAAAAAAAGGAGAGACCCCTGACGAGTTACTGACCCGGTTATTAAGGGAAAATTCGGCGAGGGGAATGAAAGAGACCCAATCAAATTGACAGTCAGAGACAAAACACCTTAAATATTGTTCTAGAGATTGATTAGTCCTCTCCGTTTGGCCATTGGTTTCAGGATGGAAGGCAGAGGAGAAGGACAGATCAATCCCCAACTTCATACAGAAGGCTCTCCAAAACAATGAAACAAATTGTACCCCTCTGTCCGAAACAATATTGACAGGGACCCCATGGAGACGCAGGATGTGTTTGACAAACAAGGTAGCCAACGTTTTGGCGTTGGGTAGTTTCTTGAAGGGCACAAAGTGGCACATCTTACTGAAGCGGTCCACCACCACCCACACCACCGACTTGCCTTGGGATGGAGGCAAATCGGTGATAAAATCCATGGAGATATGTGTCCAAGGTCTCTGGGGAATGGGCAACGAACGCAGTAAGCCTGCTGGTCGGGACCTGGGAGTCTTGGACCTAGCACAAACCTCACAAGCGGCGACGTAGGCCTTAACGTCTTTAGGCAACCCAGGCCACCAATAATTTCTGGTAATGAGGTGTTTGGTACCCAGGATGCCTGGATGGCCAGATAGTGCGGAGTCATGATTTTCCCTAAGTAACCTTAGCCGGAATTGCAGGGGAACAAACAGCTTGTTCTCAGGAAGGTTCCCGGGAGCTGCACCTTGATCAGCAGCAATATCAGAGACTAAATCAGAATCGATCGAGGAAATGATTATACCTGGAGGCAAAATACAAGCAGGATCTTCCTCCGAAGGAGGGCTGGCCATGAAGCTACGCGACAGTGCATCAGCCTTAATATTTTTAGACCCAGCCCTATAGGTAACCAAAAAATTTAATCTGGTAAAAAATAACGCCCATCGAGCTTGTCTCGGGTTTAGCCTCCGGGCAGATTCTAGGAAAACCAGATTCTTGTGGTCGGTAAGTACCGTTACCTGGTGCCTAGCCCCCTCCAGGAAGTGGCGCCACTCTTCAAATGCCCATTTAATGGCTAAGAGTTCGCGGTTGCCAATATCAAAGTTACTTTCAGTTGGCGAAAACTTCCTGGAGAAGTAGGCACAGGGGCGGAGATGGGTGAGGGACCTGGTACCCTGGGACAAGACAGCCCCCACTCCCACCTCAGATGCGTCAACTTCCACGATAAATGGCTCCATTTGGTTGGGCTGAACCAGCACCGGGGCCGAGACAAAGCACTTCTTAAGGACCTCAAAAGCCTGGACAGCCTCAGGAGGCCAGTGGAGGAGATCAGCACCTTTGCGAGTGAGGTCCGTAAGGGGCTTAGCGATGACCGAGAAGTTAGCAATAAATCTCCTGTAATAATTAGCGAACCCCAAAAAACACTGTAACGCCTTCAGGGAGGCAGGTTGGACCCATTCCGCCACAGCCTGAACCTTGGCGGGGTCCATGCGAAATTCATGAGGAGTGAGGATTTGACCCAAAAATTGAATCTCCTGTACCCCAAACACACATTTTTCGGTTTTGGCAAACAGTTTGTTTTCCCGAAGGACCTGGAGCACCTTCCTGACATGCTCAATGTGGGAGGACCAGTCCTTGGAAAACACCAGTATGTCATCAAGGTACACTACCAGAAAAATCCCCAGGTAATTTCTCAAAATCTCATTTATGAAATTCTGGAAGACCGCAGGGGCATTACACAACCCAAAGGGCATGACGAGGTATTCGAAATGGCCTTCGGGAGTGTTAAACGCAGTCTTCCACTCATCCCCCTCTTTGATGCGAATAAGGTTATACGCCCCCCGTAGATACAATTTAGAAAACCATTGGGCCCCCTGAACCTGATTAAAGAGATCAGGAATCAAAGGAAGGGGATACTGGTTCCTTACCGTGACCTTATTCAGGCTACGGTAGTCAATGCATGGCCTAAGACCACCATCCTTCTTCCCCACGAAGAAGAAGCCAGCACCTACCGGAGAAGAAGAGGGACGAATGTAACCCTTGGCCAGGGATTCCTGGATATACACTCTCATAGCTTCACGTTCGGGACAAGAAAGATTAAATATCCTACCCTTAGGAAGCTTAGCTCCTGGTACCAATTCGATAGCGCAATCGTATTCTCTATGAGGAGGTAACACTTCGGAGGCCTCCCTAGAGAAAACATCAGCGAAGTCCTGAACAAACTCGGGTAGCGTATTCGCCTCCTTAGGGGGAGAAATAGAATTAACAGAAAAACATGACGTACAACATTCATTACCCCATTTGGTTAGCTCCCCAGTATTCCAGTCAAACGTAGGATTATGCAACTGCAACCAGGGAAGACCTAGAACCAAATCGTACGATAATCCCTGCATCAACAATACAGAGCATTGCTCCAAATGCATGGAGCCAACAAGGAGTTCAAAAACAGGGGTATGCTGTGTAAAATAACCATTAGCAAGAGGAGTGGAGTCGATACCCACTACCGGGACAGGTTTAAGCAAATCAATCAAAGGCATAGCTAGAGACATAGCAAATTCCACAGACATGATATTAGCAGATGACCCTGAATCCACGAAGGCACTGCCGGTAGCAGACCTACCACCAAAAGAGACCTGAAAGGGAAGCAAGATCTTAGTACGTTTCATATTTACGGGAAATACCTGTGCGCCCAAGTGACCTCCCCGATGATCACTTAGACGCGGAAGTTCTCTGGCTGCAATCTTACGCCTAGGACAGTTGTTCACTTGATGCTTGTCGTCCCCACAGTAGAAGCAGAGACCATTCTTCCTGCGGAATTCTCTTTGTTGTTGGGGGGACACGGAGGCCCCGAGTTGCATAGGTATCTCTGAATCTTTCGGGGAGGAACGAAGCAACGGAGCTTCGGGAGGCATCATGGGGGAGTCGGAGGAGAAAACACATAAACGTTCATGTTGTCGTTCCCTAAGACGTCGGTCAAGTCGTAAAGCCATAACCTGGTCTAGGGAGTCAGAAGAGGGATAGCTAACGAGCAGGTCTTTCAGGGCATTCGACAGACCCAACCTAAACTGGCACCTTAAGGCAGGGTCATTCCACCGAGAAGCTACGCACCACTTCCGAAAGTCAGAGCAATACTCCTCAACAGGTCTCTTACCCTGACGTAAGGTCACCAGCTGACTCTCGGCAAAGGCAGTCCTGTCAGTCTCGTCATAAATAAGTCCGAGAGCAGAAAAGAAACAATCAACGGAGGAAAGTTCAGGGTCGTCAGGAGCCAAGGAGAAGGCCCACTCTTGGGGCCCTTCCTGGAGCCGGGACATAATTATACCCACCCGCTGGCTCTCAGAACCTGAGGAATGAGGATTTAAACGAAAGTAAAGCCTACAACTCTCCCGAAAGGAGAGAAAAGCCCTCCGATCCCCTGAGAACCGGTCGGGCAACTTGAGGTGGGGTTCAAGAGGTGCGGTGAGGGGAACTACCACGGTAGCATCAGGCTGGTTGACCCTCTGAGCCAGGGCCTGGACCTGTAGGGAGAGACCCTGCATTTGCTGAGCCAGGGTCTCACGGGGATCCATAGTGGTGTCAGGGACCAGGGGTAGACTAGGTATGGGCTTGTGATTATGTAATGGCAGGGGGTAGGGAGACGGACAAGTGAGCCCTAATCTACCCGCCACTCTGTCCCTGCCTACTTGCAACGACCCGCCCTAGGCGACAGGGTACAACTGGGCGGCGGTCCCTGCGCTCAGTAAGTGCACGACAAACACGACAAACATACAAAGGAACACAAGCAAGGAAAAGGGGCCGTTGCCCACGGCAACACCGTGAGCAACCAGAGTGGTGAACGAGCCGAGTCAAGCCAGGAGTGTGCGAGGTACAAAACGAAAAGCAGAAGAGTAGTCGGTAAGCCAGGGTCTGTATGGAGCAGGATCAAAAATAGCAGGAGCTGTAGCTGGGCCAGGAAACCACAAGGAAAGAATCACAAGCACCGAGGGACAGGAAGTGCAGGCTTAAATAGACCGAGGGCGGGAGCTAGCTGAGTCTGGCCAGGTTACGATAGGCTCTCCCACTCCTAAGCCTGCCAGCCTGAATGGTGGAAGCAGGAGTCAGTCTCAGGGATGTATTCTCAGGTGCTGACTGATTAGTTCTGGGAGTTAACCCCGAAGCTGTGCCTGGCAGATCCTTTACAACTAGGTTGAAAGGTCCTAATTGGCTTGGCAGAATGATTTGCTTTGCCACTCAGCGCCTTTTAACAATGCAAGCAAGACGTCATTGACGCAAGACGTCATCGTGCCGCTTGAGTCGTTCAGCCCCAGCAGACCTGCTCAGAAAAGAGCAGGTCTGCATTGCAAGAGGACGTCACAGGAATGGGTTCAGGTGAGTATGTAAACTTTTTTTATTCTGTTAAAAGTGTCAGGGGCTATATGTGGAGCGCTACCTACAGGGGGGGCTATATGTGGAGCGCTACCTATAGGGGGCTGCATGTGGGGGCTATATGTGAAGCACTATCTACAGGGGGGCTATATGAAGAGCACTAGCTACAGGAGGTGGGGGCTGCATGTGGGGGCTATATGTGGAGCACAATCTACAGGGGGGCTGCATGTGGTTGCTATATGTGGAGTATTATCTATAGGGGGTGGAGGCTATATGTGGATCACTATCTACAGGGGGGCTGTGTGTATGGGCTATATGTGGAGCACTATCTACAGGGAGTGGGGCTATATTTGGAGCACTATCTATAGGGGCACTGTCTACAGGGGGCACTATAATACAGGCGGCTCTATGGGGGGCCACAATCTACAGTGGGCACTGTGTGTGTTTGACACAGTTTATGGTGCTTTTATAATCAGGGACCCAGTGTATGGTTCTATTAGAATTTGGGTGCAGTGTATGGCGCTATTATATTTAGGGACGTTGTGTGTGGCACCATGAGAATTTTATCTTCGCTTATAGGCGCAGAAATGTTTGAAATGTCAGAAGCTGAAGACATCTGAGTGGAAAACTGCAGAAATGGGCCATGGCCGGGAGAAGTCATCATAGAGGTCTGGACCGGATGGAGACTTTACATGTGAGTCACTTAATGTAAATGTTTATTCTGCCTCTATTCAGTACTGTAGTCACTGTATGATCTGCAGCGAGATAATGGGTGGTATGATTTTTTTTTTTGTGAGGCTGCTAATGATGTAGAACAGCCAGGGGGATGTCAATCAAGATCTCAGGCGCCATTTAAATTTTCGCCTCAGGCAGCAGAAAAGCTAGAATCTGCCCTGTGTTAGATTTACAATAATTTGATAGAGAGATAGATTTTAGAGAGAGATAGGGATCAATCGGTGTCAGTGTGTTAGTTAGTTAGTTAGTTAGTTAGTTAGTTAGTTAGTTAGTTAGTTAGTTAGCTAGTTAATTAGGCAGACACAGGGAGCCATTGCTGTGAGTGCTGCTGCAGCCATATAATTTTTGCATTCATTTGTGAATCACCAATATTTATCATATCATTCACAAATCTTGAATAATATTAATCTTGGTGCTGATAGCATGTTGCTGCCTTCTGAAACAGATGTCACAGATGTGATGTCACTCATTGTTGTCATGGCTATGGGGTATGTGAATCCACTGGGCCACTCCGCTATAGTGGAGCAGCAGCTAATAGAGCAAAATGTCAATGACAGTCACTAGGGAGAAAGTACCTGGGTTGCTGGCTTGTGCTGGATAATCAGAAGCAGGCTGGTGCCGGACTATCAGAAGCTGGCTTGTGCCGGATAATCAGAAGCGGGCTGGTGCCGGACTATCGGAACTTGTCTCGGATACTCGACTTGAACACAGAAGTCGTCTCGGACAATGGACTTGAAGACAGAAGTCGTCTCGGACAATGGACTTTGCAAGGACACCGGACACAGATGGTGAAGTCGTCTCAGACACTTGACTTGAACACAGAAGTTGTCTCGGACAATGGACTTGAACACAGAAGTCGTCTCGGACAATAGACGTGAACAGAGAAGTCGTCTTGGCCAAATGGACACAGATACTGGATACCGGATATGGAATACAGAGCCGGGAGATCTATGAAATACAGAGCCAGGAGATTTACTGTATCGGTTCAGGACCACAGGTTTCAGGAGGGACACATGGAATGAGTTGGGAATCTTGAGAGTAGGGGCAAGCCGTAGCTTATAAGACACAGGGTTGATTTGTTATAGAATCTCAAAGGGATCAAGAAATCTGGGAGTGAATTTGTAGGAGGGGATTTTCAGACGAATATTTTTTGAAGACAAACAGGCTTTGACTCCGGGAAGAAATTGGGGAGGAATTCTTCTCTTCCTATCGGCATATTTCTTCATGCGATCCACTGCTTGCAGAATCGCGGACTTGGTTTGCTGCCAGATGTGAAGAAAGCTTCCAAAAGAAGAATTGGCTGCAGGCACTTGAGATGTAGCCGATACAGGCAGAGGAACACGTGGATGTTGGCTGTAAACAATAAAGAATGGGGAAGAGGCAGGTGACTCACTCGTGTGCTTATTGTAAGAGAATTCGGCCCATAGAAGAAGATACACCCAATTGCTGTGTTGAACAGATATAAAATGACGAAAATAATTTTCCAGTACTTGATTAGTCCTTTCAACCTGGTCGTTAGATTGTAGGTGATAAGCAGAAGAAAAGTCCAATTTCACATCCAAAAGTTTACACAGGGCTATCCATTATTTAGACGTAAATTGTAACCCCCGATCAGACATGAGTTTGGTGCAATATATTTTGGGAGTACAGTCGTAAGTTATAAGGGAGGATATACATAATTTGTGCCAGATGATGCAGCATGCATGCCCTGTATATAGGATTTATGATATGGAGGGGTAGTCCGTGCAGACAAAATATATGTTGAATAAATAAATTTTGCTAAATGAGGAGCTGAGGGGAGGCCAGACAGGGGGACGAAAAGTGGCATCTTAAAAAAATAATCCACCACGACCCAGACAGTGGTACATCCATTAGGAGGAGGAAGGTCGGTAATAGAATTCATGGCAATGTATTGCCAGGGACCATTAAGAACTGGCAGAGGTTGGAGCAGATCAGCAGGCCTGAAATGGGTAGCCTTGTTTTGGGCACAGTTGGTACAGGAAGAGACATAGTCCACAACATTTTAAGGCAGCGTGAGCCTCCAGTAGTGAGGAGAACCAGAGTGCCCAGTCAACTTAGAATTATGATCCCAGAAGAGGATTTTTTTTTTCTCTCAGCAGAATGAACAATTTTTTTTCCAGGGCGAATACCTCTAACCATCAGAGGGTTAATAGAAGTAATCCTAGAAGGATCAATGATATGTTGAAGGTCCTCCTCTGAGTCATCTGTTTCAAAAGACCGAGACAGGATTTTGTCATTGTGAAGACTGTAAATAAGTGAGATTCTTGTGATCTCTGTAGAAGATAACAGGATGAGCAGCCCCCTCTAGCAGGTGCCTCCACTCTTCTAAGGCTAATTTGATGGACAGTAACTCACGATCCCCAATAGAGTAGTTGCGTTCTGCAGCAAAGAAGAGTTTAGAGAAGAAGCCACAGGATACTGCCTTACACTTGGAGAGAAATACTCCAGTACTAATGGAAGATGCGTCAACCTCCAATGAGAACTGCCGAGACACATCAGGATGGTGAAGAACAGAAGCTAAAGTGAAGGCTCTCTAGAGGTTGGTGAATGCCGAATCTGCCTCATGAGTCCAGACCTTAGTGTTCACTCCATTATTGAGAGCTATAGTAGTACAAAATGAGAAGTTTGGGATGAATTGCTGGTAGAAATTTGCGAACACATAAAGTCTCTGTACGGCACAGAGACCTTAAGGACGTGGCCACTCTAAGATGGACTTCACTTTCTCCGGATCCATCTGGATTCCACGATCTGAGATTATATAGATCAGAAAAGGCCAGTATTAATTTTCGAATACGCACTTTGAGTTTGGCATAGAGGTTAACCTTAACCGTGACAGGACTTGGCGAACATGCTTCTCATGCGTCGTCAGAACACAGCTGGAGCATTAGACAGTCCAAAGGGCATCACGAGATATTTGTAGTGACCGTCTCGGGTATTGAATGCAGTTTTCCATTTGCCACCCTTGCGGATGCAGATTAAGTTGTAAGCCCCGTGTAGATACAGTTTTGTGAAAATCTTGGCCCCATAAATTCTGTCTAAGAGCTCAGAGATTGGTGGCAAGGGGTATTTGTTCTTGAGAGTTATTTGGTTTAAACCACAGTAGTCGATACATGGTCGGAGAGATCCATCCTTTTTCCTACGAAGGAGAATCCTTCTCCGGATGGAGAAGTAGACTTCCTGATAAGCCCCCTCTCAGGTTCTCCTTGACATATGCTGACATGGCCTGGGTTTCAGTCAAGGACAGAGGATAAACCTGTCCACGAGGAGGTGAAGCTTCAGGGGGCAATTCAATTGGACAATGGTAGGGACGATGGGGAGGAAGGACCTTAGCCTCCTTCTTGCTGAGGACTAGCGCAAAACAGGCATACTGTGGAGGCAGTCCAGAGAGTGACTGAGGCATCGGGGACAGAACAGGATGAACCTGAGGCAGGCAGCGGTGAAGACATTGGGATCCCCAATTTTGGAATCTCTCCTGAATTCAAGTTGAGGACAGAAGCGTGTTGGCGAAGCCATGGCAGTCCCAGCAGGATGGGATTAATAGCTTTTGGCAGGACATAAAAAAATTATTTGTTCTGAGTGAAGAACTTCCACGTGCAACTTCAGAGGTTTGGTGACAGAAAGAATTAGATCAGACAAAGGTTGACCATTCACAGAAGCGACCACTAAGAGGGTTCTCCAGAGGAATTGTAGGCAAGTGGAGACGGTATGCTAAGGCCTGTTGGATGAAATTTGCAGCCACTCCAGAATCTAGATAAGCAGGAGTAGAGTGTGATTCTTTATCAGTGGAGATTGTCACAGGAATTCATAGCTTGAAAGAGAATTTTGCAGTTGGCGTCGATCCTCCTAGGGTAGTCTCTCCTACCAACCCTTGGTGCTGGAGTTTCCCAGCTTCTGGGGGCATTGACGAACAAAATGACCCTTATGGCCACAGTACAGACATAATCCTGCTGAACATCTGTGCTACCGCTCCTACTCAGACAGCCTGAGTCTGTCCACCTGCATCGGCTCTTCAGGGACAACAACCAAAGGATGTAGCAGAGGTCTCTGGAACCTAGGCGCCAGTCTGTGGGACCTTTTTTCCCTACAAACATCCTGGGCGCGTTCTTGGAGTCTCATATCGATCCGTGTAGCCAGAAGAATTATGGCACCCAAGGAAGATGGAAGATCTCGGGCCACCAGCTCATCTTTTATTTGAGGAGCTAATCCTCACCAGAAGATTGCCACCAAGGCAAGCTCTGCTGTCAAGGCAAGATCTGCTGCCAAAGTACAGAACTGGATAGTGTACTCTTCTACCATTGACTCCCCTTGGCAGAGAGTTCGAAGTGAAGCAAGTGCAGAAGACTTCCGGCCCGCATCTTCAAACACAGTGTGAAAATCTTACAGGAATAGCTGTATATTTTCCGGCCCCTCACGTTCCCAAATAGGGCTCGCCCATGCAAGAGCTTTGCCAGAGAGGCAGGAGACAATAAAGGTAACCTTGGTAAGAACAGAGGGGAAGAGGTGTGCATGCAACTGGAAGTGGATCTTGCATTGGTTGAGAAAGCACCTACATGTTGTTGCATCTCCATTGTAACGACGTGGAAGTGGCAATGAAATTCAGGGCCCAGAACTGAGTGGAGAGCTGGTAGGCAGTGGATTAGGTGGGGCAGCAACAGAAGCAAGATCCAAGCATGTGGCAATAGCATTGACCACCAGCAGAAGCTGATCCTGGCATGCTCGAAGATCTCGCATATCTGCTTGCATTGCTTGGACCGGCGTCTTGGATTGACCAGCAGGGTCCATCGCCTGAGCAAACTGTCACGGCTATGGGGTATGTGGACCCACTGCGCCACTCTGCCCTAATGGAGCAGCAGCTGATCAAACAAAATGTCAACGACAGTCACTAGGGAGAAAGTACCTGGGTTGCTGGTTTGTGCAGTATAATCAGAAGGAGGCTGGTGCTGGACTATCCGAAACTGGCTTGTGCCAGACTGTCAGAACTTGTCTTGGATACTCACGGAAGTCATCTTTGACAATGGACTTGAACACAGAAGTCGTCTTTGACAATGGACTTGAAAACAGAAGTAGTCTCGGACAATGGACTTGGCAAAGACACCAAATACAGATGGTGAAGTCGTCTCGGACACTTGACTTGAACACAGAAGTCATCCGGGACAATGTACTTGAACACAGAAGTCGTCTCGGACAATAGACTTCAACACAGAAGTCATCTACGACAATAGACTTGAACAATGAAGTCGTCTCGGACAAATGGACTTGAACACAGAAGTTGTCTCGGACAATGGACACAGATACGGGATACGGGATACAGCATACAGCTAAGGAACCATTTGCATGACAAACACTGGGAAAACACAACATTGCTCAGGCAAAGTGGAAGTGGGCAGGTTTCCTTTTTAAGTCCCGGGAATGCTGGGATTGACTTAGGGTGAATTTCCTGGTGCGCACGCTGGCCCTTTAAGACCGGGGACGAAACACACCCTACAGGCAACAGCAGGAGGAGAGAGCAGTGTGTGCTGGCGTCTCTGTGAGAGGAGACGCCAGCCAGGATCCAGACGCCTGCGGTTGCAGCTGCTGGTAGGTGGGATATGCCGGCGGTCAGCGACCGCGGGCATATGAATTGTTTTGCATAAACCTAATAGTGGCACCAAAAATTGGCATATTTTTCTGCATCAAGCATTTATACAGTTCTGTTATACTTGAGTCTTTTTTGAAGTTTCTGCTGATACAGGCGTCATGGATAATTTTTGGACTGGTTTTTCAAAATACGTTGCTTCTGCAGACCACAATGTGTGTATAAACACCAGAAGGCATCTGCCGCCAATAAGGGATCATTTTTGGACTTTTTTTTTCTAATTTTTAAAAGCATAAAAATTCTGACAGTGCAGTGTTTTTGTAAACAGGTTGTCCATCCTACCATCCGTTTATATATAGCTATATATGTTTCTGTGACTTTGACATTACTTATGCTGTATTGGAGAGCTTGAAAGCGTTTAGATGCAGTCCTAGAAGACCTCAGAGTATCATACACGACTTTTCAGGGCAATAGGGGCACTTTCGATTCGCAACAAATGTATTTGGACCGAATCGAATCTGATGGCCGGCTCAAATGAATCAGACCCAAAATGGGAAATTTGCTCATCTTTAGTAACAAGGCCTACAGTTGTGTAAGAAGCTCATTATCAGGATGGGTTTTCAGCCCCTTAGGCCCAGTTCACACAGAGTGTTTTTATGCTGATTTTGACACGGAAACTGCATCAGAATCAGAGGCACAAAACTGCCGAAAAAGTATTTTTCGCTGCATTTTCTGCCTGCAGCGCTGAGTGGCTGCGGGCAAAAAACACCGTTAATAAACGCTGCGAAAATCGCGGCAAGAATTTGCAGGCAGGTCAAAATTCCTGTAGGAACTTTGAGGCAGATTTTTCTGCCTGCAAAAAAACTCAGTGTGAACAGCGCCTTAACCCGTTAGTAACCGCCCCATAATGATTTTACGGCGGCCACTAATGGGCTTTATTCTGATGCAGTAGCCTTTTTACGGCACTGAATCAGAATAAATAAATAGAGCAGGGAGTCATTAAATCTCCTTGCTCTCAGCATCTCCGCTCGAATGTGCTAGATCGATATCATTATCGATCTCGCTCGTTTAACCCTTCAAATGCAGCACTCAATAGCAAGCGCCTCATCTGAGTGGTTTTGGAGAGAGGGAGGGAGCTCCCTCTCTCACCCCTCTGACACACTGCATAGGGTATCGGTGTCTTCTATGGCAGCCGGGGGTCTAACAAAGGTCCCCAGGTCTGCCTCCGTTAATGCCTGCTAAGCCATGCCAGAGGCATAGCCTAGCAGATGTCTGTCCGTTTTACACGGACAGGCAGTAATACACTGCAATTACAGAAGTATTGCAGTGTATTATAGTAGCGATCGGACGATCGCATAGTGGAGTCCCCTAGTGGGACTGGTAAAAAAAACAAAACATTTTTTTAAATAAAGTTAATAAATAAGTGAAAAAAATATGAAAAACCCACTTTTTCCCCTTACAAACTGCTTTATTATTAAAAAAAAAAAAAAAAGTTAAAAAGTTACACCTATTTCGAATTGCTGTGTCCGTAACAATCCCAAATATAAAGATATTACATTATTTAACTCACTCCGTGAACGCCGTAAAAAATTAAATAAGAAAACAATGCAAAAATTGCTGTTTTCTGTGGATCCTGCCTTAAAAAAAATTGATAAAAAGTGATCAAAAAGTCGCATGTACTGTAAAATGGTACCAATAAAAACTACAAGTCGTCCCGCAAAGAAAAAGTCCTCATACAGCTGCATCGGCCGAAAAATAAAAAGGTTATGGCTCTTCAAATATGGAGACACAAAATCAAATAATTTTGAAAAAAAAGAGATTTTACTGTGTAAAAGTAGTAAAACATACAAAATCTATATACATTTGGTATCGTTGCAATTGTAACAACCCTCTGAATAAAGTTATTGTGTTATTTATACCACACGGTAAATGGTGTAAATTTAGGACGCAAAAAAGTGTCGCAAAATTGCTGGTTTTTTTCTATTACCCTCCAAAAGAAAGTTAATAAAAGTTAAGCAATAAATTATATCTACCCCAAAATGGCGCTATTAAAAAACACAACAAAAAACAAGAAAGTTATAGCTCTTTGAATGCGACGATGGAAAAATGTAAAAAATAGCTTGTTCATTAAGACTTAAAATAGGCTGGTCATTAAAGGGTTAATGTAAGCAATGTTGATGATAGTAATAATAATAATAATAATAATAATAATAATAATAATAATATAGAGATCTTGAACATGGTGAGGAATGGAAATACAGAGTATGTTAGAAAGTTGCAGAACTTTTCATTATACAGTGATTAAGAAATATTGAAATAAAACTGGAGGAGCTCTTCATGTTCTATAAAAGAAGTTTGTCACCAGACAGACCCCTTTAAGAAAGAGCATCATATTTAATGTGTACAATCTATGCAGATTAATGTGCCTTTCTACCTGATTGGTCAAGTAGGCGTGGCTGCCACTCCAAGCCAATGGGGCCCCGATGCACGTTCATTTACATAGAGGAAGTGCTTTAAATCGGAGCCCTGAACTGGATGTGATTCAAAAAGAACATTTCATAGATGCTTTTTTCTAAAGAGCTCTATCTGGTGACACATTCCCTTTAAACTGACATCCTCAGGATCCAACAGGTGCCCAATTATAAAAAAAAAAAACTAAAAATGTACAGGCAGTGATGCTACAGGAAGAGCTCACAATTAAAAAAGTAAATCAAAATATGTTATGCTATGTTTATGAATAGACTTCAAGAACTACAGAACTGCATGAACTACTTTAGTAGGATTTGTATGGGACAGCCCCCCCAGTGGCAGATGTGGAGGGAAATCATTAGGGATGTTGGCATTTAATATGGCCTTTAACCCTTTTCCCACCACAGCCATTTTCACTTTCTTTTTTTGCTCCCCACCTTCCAAAAGCCATAACTTTTTTATTTTTCCATAAATATTGGTGTATGAGGGCTTGTTTTTTGCAGGATGAGTTGTAGATTTTCTCGTCACCATTTATTGTACCATATAATGTAGTGGGAAACTATAAAAAAAAAAATTGTGGGGTGGAATAGGAAAAAACAGCGACTCCTCAATCTTTTGGGTGGGCTTTGTTTTTTACAGCGTTCACCATGCAATAATGATATATTGTAATAGATCAGATTTTTACGGACACGTCGATACCAGTTATGTTAATTTCTTATTTTTTTACATTGTGCTTGAGGGAAAATGGGAAAAGAGGTTTTTTTTTTACTTTTAATTTGTATTTTGTTTTTATTAATAAAAAAAAAGCTTTATTTTACTGTTTTTTTAATTGTCCCCCTAGGGGACTTGAACCAGCGATCGCTGGATCGCTTGCATGATATACTGCAATACTAATGTAATATACAGCAATACTAATGTATTGCAGTGTATCGTGATACTGACACTCTTCTATGAAGCAGGGCTTCATAGGAGTACAAAGATGGCAGACCTGGGGGCCTTCATCAGGCCCCCAGGCTGCCACGCCAACCATTGGAACCCCGTGATCGCATGGGGGGCATTGGAACATTACAGGGGGCCACCCAATGTTTTTAGTCATTTAAATGCCGCAATCGCTATTGGCTGCGGCATTTAACAGGTTAAATGAGCGGGATCTTGCTCGTTACGCTGAAAAGATGACACAGCCGACACGCTCAGTCTACGAGTAATGAGCCCGCTTCATATTCCCCCACCCGACCTGCGCCGTATATATACGGCGGATGTAGGGAAGGGGTAAATCACCCGTAAAACACGTCTGCCATCAGCTTATTCATCTCTCTATTGAAATAAACATGTTTATGGAGAGTTAGCTGTTGGCCAAAAGAGTATTGTTGAGCATTAGAAGAAAGAGGGTGCTGGGCAGGAGAATGTAGCTCTTCATAAAAATGTGTATTTATTTGGCATCAGAGTCTGTGGAAAGCTGGCTACAAACTTCTATAGCCACTATAATGGCTGCCATTATTGGTTGCCACCGAATATCTGTTACCAATGTAGAATGCCATCATAACTCAGAAATTATTTAGTAGAATATTAAAATATTTAAAACAAATGTTAGGGCAACACCGGAATTTAATTTCCAGGTAAATTTTTAGTTCTAAGAGAGTACTGACAGGTTTACACTGGGTACCAGTGTTTTTGACTGCAAGAATAGCTCTGCAGACTGAGAAATTGCCCTAAAAATATCAGAAACCAGATAAAAGAGAAAAAATGCCAATGTGAACAGTCTTATAATATTAATCTCAATCAGTGCAAAACAGTATAAAACCTCTGAAGAATGTGAACAACTAATATGGGATATTTGGGAAAGCCAAAGCCATTAAGGTCATTGCATGAAGTTTATTTTTCTTTCATTGACACATTCTTTCACATTGAAGAATAATCATACAGTATATAAGGACTGTAGCTATCTTGCTAAATTAATTTTACCAAAACAGTAATCTGCCCCATTGACTGCTATTTCCTGAATACTGTGGCTTTTGTCCAGCACAAATATTAAAGCTAACGTCTTAAAATATATAGAAAGATCAGTAATTAACTAGTGGGAAAGCTTCTGATTAGAGGAAGAATTGTTTTGACATACTAACAAATGAAACCACAAGCTTACATCTAAATATGGATTTCCTGATGCAAAGACATTTGTGTGACAAACATATCCATAGTAACGTTTACCCACAGTTAGGCTATACAGGGTCGCACCATCCATGAGGCGAGGTAAGCTTCTCGCCACAGGCGGAGGCCTGCTGCCTCTCTGAGGGGGCGAAGGCGCCACTGAAACCAGCCGCCGACCACCACCTCCTGAACTATAATTTCATCTGATACAATTACATGCATAACTAGCGCTGGCAGGGCACATTCCTTCCCCTGCCATTCAGCACCTTTCAATGACGCAATCGGGGCGATGATGTCCTTGTGCCACTTGTGTCGTTGAAAGGCGCTGAATGGCGGGCAAGGCACCCTGCCATTCAGCGCCTTTCAACTAAGAAAGTGGCACCATGAAGTCATTGCGCCGCTTGCGTCGTTGAACCAAAAGCTGCCAATTCCAGGAGGGGAATTATAGAGAGGTGCTTCTCTCTCCATTCTGTTGTATAGGAGTTACGGAAACAGCCCAGCAAGAATGGAGAGAGCGAGCACCCTGCACTCATTATAGATGCGGGTCCCAGTGCTGGGACCCGCATCTATCAGACATGTCTATGATGGGAATACACTTTAACCGCTTCCCGACCGCCCACTGTATATTCACGTCGGCACTTGCTGGGCTCTGTGCAGTGCCGACGTGAATTCACGGTGGGTGTTAAAAGCGCGATCCGGGTGTCTCAGAGTAGCGCTGACACCCGGATCGCGCTGTTATCACCTGCCTCTGGTCCCGGAGATATGATCGGGACCTGATTAGTTCAGGTCCCGGTCATGTGATCGCAGGGAAAGTGTGTTGTAGCAACGAACTGGAAAGTTTGTTGCTATAACAAACTGGAAAGTTTGTTGCTACAACAAACTTTCCCGGGGACCGATTGCGGGTGCTGCAGTCGGTTATAAGGCAGAACCGGGGGCCATATAACAGCCCCCGGGTCTGCCATGCACAGCAGCCTATGAGAACCAGCCGAATGCTGGTTCTCATAAGCTTCCTGTCAGTGTGACTCTCAGCGTCACACTGACAGTTTATAATACGTTACACTACCTAGGTAGTGTAATGTATTATAGCATCGATCAGTGCTGCCAGGCTTCAAGTAAAAAGTAAAAAATAAAGTAATAAAAATGTTTTATAAAAGTGTAAAAACAAGTTATAAAAGTTACAAAAAAAAAGAATGCTTTTTTCCTATCTTTTATTATAGGAAAAAAATGAAAATGTTAAAAAAAGTACACATATCTGGTATCACCGCGTTCGTAACGACCCAAACTATAAGACTATAATATTATTTTTCTCGCACGGTGAACACCGCAAAAAAAAATAATTAAAAAACAATGTCAGAATCACTTTTTTTTGGTCATCAACCCTCCCAAAATATAGAATAAAAAGTGATCAAAAAGTCGCATGTACCCCAAAATAATACCAATAAAAACTACAACCTGTCCCGCAAAAAACAAGCCCTTACACCTCTTTTTTGACGGAAAAATATAAAATTATGACTCTCAGAATATGGTGACACAAAAAATAAATAATTTTATCAAAGTGATTTTATTGCGCAATCGCCACAAAACATAAAAAAACCTATATACATATGGTATCGCCGTAATCGTACCGACCCGCAGAATAAAGTAAAATGTCATTTATACCGCACGGTGAATACTGTAAAAAAAAAAATAAAAAAAACATTGTCAGAATTTATGTTTCTTTGTCACTTTGCTTCCAAAAAAATCTAATAAAATGTGATTTAAAAAAATCACATGTACCCTAAAATGGTACTAATGTAAAGTACAGATTGTCCCGCAACAAATAAGCCCTCACACGGCTCCGTTGGAGAAAAAATAAAAAAGTTCTGCCTCTCAGAATATGGCGATGCAAAATGTGCAGAGTGTTCCAAAAGCGGATAAGATCGGGCACTATTTATCAGTGCGACACCGGCCACATATCTGCGAATTATTATTTATGTACCCCATTATTATACCCTCTTATTATGTCCTGATGTTCTCCGCACAGATTACATATACCCCCACATCATAAACTGAAATACCAGCAAAACCCCAAACAGAACAGTTACCAAGCAAAATCTGCGCTCCAAAAGCCAAATGGTGTTCCCTCCCTTCTGAGCCCCACAGCGTGCCCAAACACCAGCTTACGTCCACATATATGACATTTTATATCTGGGAGAACCCGCTCAACATTGCATGAGGTATTTGTCTTCAGTGGCACAAACTGGGCACAATATATTGTGCATTAAAATGGCATATCAGTGGAAAATTTTAATTTTCACTTTGCACCATCCGCTGCGCATTAACGCCTTGGCGCACCACGACTTAATAGCATGTCGTGGTGTGAGGGGTTATTTATGGAGCGGGCTCATGCGCTGTGCACGCTCCATATTCTGCAGGTGTCAGCTGTGTATTACAGCTGACATCCGGAACTAACGGACAGGAACAGCGATCGCGCTGTTACTGGAGCCTGTAAAATGACATTATACTGCAATACATTAGTATTGTAGTGTATTGTACCAGCAACCTAATGATCGCTCGTTCCAGTCCCCTAAAGGGACTTTTGGGAGGTTTCCACTGTTTTGGTACCTCAGTGGCTTTGCATATGCGACATGACACCCAAAAACCATTCCAGCTAAATTTGAGCTCCAAAAGCCAAATATTGTTCCTTCCCTCCTGAGTCCTGCCGTGGGTCCAAACAGCAGTTTATTACCACATATGGCGTATTGCTGTAATCAGGACAAATTGCTTTACAAATTTTGGGGGAATTTTTCTCCTTTATTCATTGTAAAAATTAAACATTTCTATGTTTTTTCAGAAAAAAAGTAGATTTTCATTTTCACGGCCTAATTCCACTAAATTCAGCAAAAAAACTGTGGGGTCAAAATGCTAACTATACCCCTAGAACAATTCCTTGAGGGGTGTAGTCTTCAAAATGGGGTCAGTTTTGGGGGGATTCCACTGTTTTGCTTACTCCAGGGCGTTGCAAACGCGACATGGAACTGAAAACCAATCCAGCAAAATCTGCGCTTCAAAATCCAAATGGCGCTCATTCCCTTCTGAGCTCTGCCGTGGGTCCAAACAGCAGTTTAGTACCACATATGGAGCATTGGCGTAATCGGGAGAAGTAGCTTTACAAGTTCTGGGGTGCATTTTAATCTTTATTCCTTGCAAATATTATTTATTTTTATATTTTTTCAGAAAAAAAGTAGATTTTCACTTTCACAGACAAACTCCAATAAATATAGCAAAATACCTGTGGGGTCAAGATGCTAACTATACCCCTAGATAAATTCCTTGAGGTGTGTAGTTTCCAAAACCGTCTCACTTTTGGGGGATTTCCACTGTTTTGGCACCACAAGACCTCTTCAAACCTGACATGGTGCCTAAAATATATTCTAAAAAAAGGAGGCCCCAAAATCCACTAGGTGCTCCTTTGCTTCTGAGGCCTGTGTTTCAGTCCATTATCACACTAGAGCCACATGTGGGATATTTCTAAAAACTGCAGAATCTGGGCAATAAATATTGAGTTGCATTTCTCGGGTAAAACCTTCTGTGTTACAGAAAAAAATGTATTACAAATGAATTTCAGCAAAAAAAATACAATTTGTAAATTTCACCTCTACTTTGCTTTAATTCCTGTGAAGCGCCTAATGGGTTAAGAAACTTTCTGAATGCTATTTTGAATACTTTGAGGGGTGCAGCTTTTAATATGGGGTGATTTATGGGGTCTGTCTAGTACATAAGGCCCTCAAAGCCACTTCAGAACTGAACTGGTCCCTGTAAAAATAGCCTTTTGACATTTTCTTGAAAACGTGAGAAATTGCTGCTAAAGTTCTAAACGTTGTAACGTCCTAGAAAAATAAAATAATTTTCAAAAAACTATGCAAATATAAAGTAGACATATGGAATATATAAAATAGTAACTATTTTGTGTGGTATTACTATCTGTTTTACAAGCAGATACATTTAAAATGAGAAAAATCATAATTTTTGCAAATTTTCTCAAAATTTTGGTGTTTTTCACAAATAAGCAATGAATTTATTGACCAAATTTTTCCACTAGCATAAAGTACAATATGTCACGAGAAAACAATCTCAGAATCGCTTGGATAGGCAAAAGCATTCCGGAGTTATTACCACATAAAGAGACACATGTCAGATTTGAGAAAATGGGGCTGGTCATGAAGGTCAAAATGAGCTCGGTCTTGAAAGGGTTAAGCATTCGTATTATAGCCAAAGGACCCAGAGAAACTACGATTCAAGTGGTGGTTGCAGGTAGATTTGATCAAATTAATCTATGGGGGTCATTTTTTAAGACTGAAACTACATATGCCAGACCTAATAGTAAGAAAATTTGTAGTAAACCACAACACATTTATTAGGAGGCAAAAGCCTCTGAACGAAGCCGTGGAATGAAGTAATGAAACAACTAAAATAAACACTGCCTTCTCAAGGCCCAAAATAGCTGTGTCCAGAAGGGGTTAAATAGTTTTACCTGTGTGAATCTGAGTGTAAGACCAGTTTTAAAATGTCCCATCAAAGCCAGGGTTGGCAGGCTGTGAAATGGTGATACCTGCTGAAGGCTACACAAGATAGGAGATAACGGTAGTGATAAAATATAAATGAGATTGTTAGAGATGGAGAGGTATCAAAGCTAATGGCGGCTTATTAGATATAAAGTGTGAGGAGTACAGAGGTCTGACATCAGTCAATTCTTTGAAAGCCGAGTGTCTGGTATTTTATAGTGAAGCATGAAGCCTGATGTGAGAGTTAATCATTGTTTAATGTATAAAACATTGTTATGAATTTAAATTCACAATTTTTCTCCTCATTTTCAGTTATTTTGATTTTTAGAACTCTCATACCCTCAGTAGAGCTGCCTTGGTAACAGAAACATTTTTCCACAGGTGGATCATAAAAATTTTATTACGCACTTGAACTGCACTAACTTTTATACTATATGCCAAGCCCTACAAAAATTTTCAACCCCCTAAAAAGATTCCCCAAGTCAGTATGTTTATTATAAACTAGTATGCTTTTACAGTAAACCTTCAAACTTACAATACATTATATGTCATTAAAGTTTATTTTTTTTAAATGAAAAACAAAAAAAATTCTCTGTGCATATGTGTTCAGTTGTGAGAGCTCCAAGTTTACATGAAAGATACAGTACTGCAATAACTGACAGCCCTGGGCCTAATAAAAGTCACCATGACTGTCCTGTGAGAGTTCCTAGTTGGGCATACCTGAGATATGTCTTAACAGATGCCCGTGCATTTTGCATGCACAGGTAGTAATGCATTCGAAAACATGGATGGTCTAAATCAAGGCCACTGAAAAATTCTGATTTTAGAATGTAATTTCTCTAATTCAGTGTCTTGATGCTCTGCATTTGTCACCTCACCAACATTGATAGAGTTGAAGAGGCGATCCATCTAACCCATAAATAAAATATTTTTACCTGTACACAGATGACGATTGTCTTCCCCAGGACACATATTATTTTTGTAATTTATAAAATCTCTGGGATAATCCAAAATGACAAAACCAAAGTGAGAACCAAGGTTGATGATGGGCAGAGGGGAGGTTCATCTGTTCCTGCTTCAATTTGGAAAAACTATGCCATGCATAAGGTCCCCCTGAAAATACTAGTACCACACAGATAGAGATGAGCGAACTTATAAAAAGTTCGGTTCGGCTAGTTCGCCGAATTTCATGAAAAAGTTCGATTCGGACCGAACTAGTTCTGACCGAACCTGTAATTTCCGTGCGCTGAGCATGATACTGTCCAGGGTGCTGAAAGAGTTAATGGGCTGCACTAACTCTTTCAGCAACCTTGACAGTACCATGCTCGGCGCGCGGAAAATACAATCTTAGGGCTTTTTCAGACGAACGTAGCGTTTTTGCGCGCGCAAAAAACGCAGCATTTTGCGCGCGTTTCATCAGCGTGTGGCATGCGTATTTGGGCCATTTGTGCGTGTATTACGCGTGTAAGACATGCGTTTTTCCTGCGCGTGTAAAAACGCACGCAGGTGTTTTGTTTACGCCAGCCTACAAAAAGGCAAAGAATGCAACACCTCTGCTTGATGTGTGCACCTGTGTTTCTGAATTTGTGTGCTTTTGGTGCAACACAGTTTTCAAACGAGTATTTGCGGTTACTTTGTATGCCACACTGCATTGATGCCACCTAGCTCTCTGGCCTGTGTCCTATTAGCATGGATGGTATCCCGGAGGTTTGGCCAACGCCGTAGCATGCTACTGCCACACCGGCGGAGATCAGGTAGGATGTGGGTTCACCCAATAGTGGCCCAACGCACCTCTAAAGGGCATTTTCATACCCTCTATGCTGACCTCCGTCGTCACCCAGATAAATTTCGCTCCTTTTTCCGCCTGTCTGTGCCTGCCTTTGATATGCTGCTGGAGCTGGTTCGGCCTGGAATAGCCTATCAGGACACCAACATGCGGCGCTGTATTTCCCTAGAGGAGCGTCTCCTTGTCACCTTACGGTATGTGCTGTTTCTTAATCCAGGTTACACATTGTTTTAGGTGCTTCATGTCCTACCTAACATGTTGGCTTTGTGGTTTGTGTTCCTGATTTCCTGTAGTTTTTTGGCGACCGGCAATAGCTACCATTCCCTTCATTTCGAATTCCTTCTTGGAGTGTCCACTATTTCCGGCATTGTCCCAGCAACCTGTGTGGTCCTGTGGCTGAGATTGAAGAGCAGCGTGATCCCTCAGCCTACGGCCCAACACTGGCTTCGAATAGCCCAGCAGTTTGAAACCAACACTCAATTTCCCCACTGTATTGGTGCACTGGATGGGAAGCACATCCGTGTCCAAAACCCCCCCCACTCTGGGTCTCGATACTTCAACTACAAGCAGTTTTTTTCCATAGTCTTGCTGGCCTTGTCGGACTGTAATTTGTGCTTTACCATCGTGGGCATCGGGTCCTATGGAAGCTCTGCGGATGCCCGCATATTTTGCTCGTCCAGAATGGGCCAGCGTCTAATGTCTAACCAACTTGATGTCCCCGAGCCTAGCATCCTCCCTGGCAACAGCGGTCCACCCGTTCCTTATGTTATGGTTGCAGATGAGGGTTTTGCCCTCAGCAGACAAGTCCTGCGTACATATGCGCGGAGGGGCATGGATAACCGTAGGCGCATTTTCAATAACCGGCTAGGCAGAGCACGGAAAGTGGTGGAATGCGCCTTTGGCATCATGACCAGCAAGTGGAGGGTCCTGATGACAGCAATGCAAATGTGACATGTGTGATCAAAGCCTGTGTTGTGCTGCACAACTTTACCCGCATCCATGATGCCGCTCATGATGGGGAATATATGTTAACAACTGCACCCACCACCAGCCTCGCCCAGGCTGCTCGGCCAGGGCGGCCACCGACATCTGGCCTGCGAGTGCGCCAGAAATTTGCTGAGTATTTTGACAGCCAGCCTGGAGATGTACCCTGGCAGAACGTAGCCATTTGAGGTGTGGTGAAGTTAGTATTCTTTTGTCGAACGTCTGTTTATCCCTCTAGTCCTTTTTTGGTTTGGGGGGGGGGGGGGTAGGGTTAGGGACTCGCAAAACTTGAGGCCCCTTGACGTGGGTTGCGAGCTTAAAGCTCGGGAGGAGTTTGGAATTCCCTTTTTTTTAAGCCAACAATTCCTGGACATAACATCCTCTTGTGTAGACAAAGGATTTCCTGCCCTATATGTCAGCGCCCCTTTCTGCGTGAGTGAAGGTAGGTATGGGCAAACAATAACTATACTAATAACACCTCAGTTCCTGGTATTCCAAACCCCTTCCGATCAACGAAGACCTCAACGATGTGGTGGAGAAATGTCATACCGTCCAAACCTCTTACGCCATGGCACCTCATAGCGGTAGAGGCTGTAGAAATCGGTGAGCTATGTAACAGAAGGATTGTCCACACGGGAGTGAAATATATAAAACTTTGGCATTTATGTTATTTGCACATACACTCCATAACACAAAAAAACAGACGGGGGATTACATACCCCAACAAAAATTGGCACCAACATGATGCATTGCATAAAGTAACCTGGAAGGATTACTAGGCTGTCATGGCTTTTTTACATTTGGCCTTAGAACACACGCGCCCCTACAGATTGTGATAGGCATGGGGCGGCGAGGTGTAAGCAGACATATCAGCACCACTATGCTGTCCCCGGGCCTGATGAGGATGTTCCTGCAAAGCATAGTGGGGCTGATACTGGGTCTGGTAGCCGTGAGGCTGCATGGGAGCCTGTAAACTTGGGGCAGGTAGGGAGTATGGAGGGAAGTGACGGACAGGGCCAGCCATTGGGCCAGGGGAGAGGTATCTTGGCCCTGGAGGATATTGCGGCATCTGCGATATGCCAGGGGCAGGTTGGGAGGGCCTTGGCAAATGGACCCCCGCGGAGGGCATAAAGACACTACGCCACAGCTCGATAGCTGTGAAGCACCGCCCTGGACTAAGCGGGGATGTAGCACTGTCGAGTAGCGACAGCATGTTAGATTGCAGCCGCGCCAGCCTATGCACTCGTACCCGGCGCATTAAAGGTGCCATGCTGCGACAAAAAAAGTCATAGTTGACCTCATCAGCTGCACGCCGCAGGTACTCCAGAACACGCACGTCCACCTGTGCACTTGCGGGTGGGTTTACAGGCCGTCTGCGGCGGGGTGCTGCATGGCTAGGTGCCACTTGGTCCGGTGGCCCAGCTTCAGGCGCTGAGGCGACTGGGACAGGATCCTCTCTGGTGGGGTCCGGGGTTAGGGTGACCAGGGGAGCGGCGGCTTCGGACGCCTGGCTAGACTCGGCCCGTGTCTCCTCTTCCGACGCGTCAAGAGTGTCGCTAGTTCTAGAATATAGGGGAGACGTCAGTTGAGGAACACAATTTACTGTGCAAAAACAAAGCAGCTTTGGCGTATCTGACATTTTTGGGAGGTCACGTTTGCAAAAAGGGACAACAACGAGTACTTACGGTCGCATGTCCATTATTTCCCGCAGGAACAACAGCTGCTCATAATAAATATAGCGGCGCTTCCTGGTGCCACCTTCTCCGCTGCGGCCGCCGGAACCATATTCTCTCCGGAACTGGTCCCTTGAACTTCGCCACCGTCTCTTTACATCGTCCACTGTATAAATAATAAAGAACACATCATTCAAGAAACACACCAGATGTTACTGCGCACACAGACAGTGCATATAAACTACTGTACCACACGTCCACACAAGAACACACCTTACTTTCTGATACTATAAAGATGCCACTGAACGGAAACGTTGCCAATGACAGGCATTGATTCAACAGGGACGCAATAGGCAATATGGATGTCATTATACACATATATGTCGACACACATATATACACTCACCAATGCGTTGGCGTTCACGGGTGCGGCTGTCGGCCCACTCCTGCTCGAACAGCGCCTCGGCAATATGCTCCCATGCTGCCTCCTTGACTGTGCGGTCATGGTATGACTCCGCATGGGTGTTCCATACCTCCGGACGCTCCTGAACTAATGCGATGAGCTTAGCAACATCCATTTGGCGAGGCATGGCTGCAAGCTGCTTGTGGTGCTGAAGTAAACGGTTTGGCCTCTTTTTGAAAACCTGCTCTCTAAGCTACTTCCTGCTTTTCTGCTGGTTTCAACTAGTTAGTTCAAACTCCTTAGCATAGAGACAACGTGTCCTGCGTGAAAAACGCGCGTTCGGCGCAGGTGCCACCGTATGACATGCGTGATTTTCACGCACCCATTGACTTCAATGGGTGCGTGATGCGCGAAATACGCAGAGATATTGAACTTGTCGCGTTTTGTACGCAACGAACAAACGCTGCGCAAAAATCACGCACTGTTTGAACTGCCCCATTGACTTCTATTGGGCTGTGCGTGGCGCGTGAAAAAAACGCGCCCTGTACGCACTCAAATCACGCTCGTGTGAATCCGCCCTTAATGTAATAAAAAAAATAAATAAATACGTTCATACTTACATTCCTCCTGTCCGGCCTCCAGCGATGACGTTTCATCCATGTCGCCGCTGTAGCCAATCACAGGCTGTAGTGGCTGTCACGCACGTCACGTGACCGCCTCTGCAGCCAATCACAGGCTGCAGCGGCCTCTGCAGCCAATTACAGGCTGCCGCGGCCTCTGCAGCAAATCACAGGCTGCCGCGGCCTCTGCAGCCAATCACAGGCTGCCGCGGCCTCTCAGCGTCATACACTCCTCAACATCTGCACGCTCCTCTCCTGAAATATTCTGTGCTGCTGTGAACTCTGCTCTTACCATTACGTAGCTCTCAGTCTGTTGCCTCTCCTCCACTCCTGTCCTCAATAACACTTTCACATGATTGGCAAGTCACCACGTAATGGTAAGAGCAGAGTTCACAGCAGCACAGAGTATTTCAGGAGATGAGCATGCGGATCTTGTGCAGGGTGGTGACTTGCCAATCATGTGAAGGTGTTATTGAGGACAGGAGTGGAGGAGAGGTAACAGACTGAGAGCTACGTAATGGTAAGAGCAGAGTTCACAGCAGCACAGAATATTTCAGGAGAGGAGCGTGAAGATTCTGTGCTGCTGTGAACTCTGCTCTTACCATTACGTAACTCTCAGTTTGTTACCTCTCCTCCACTCCTGTTCTCAATAACACCTTCACATGATTGGCAAGTCACCACCCCGCACAAGATCCGCACGCTCATCTCCTGAAATACTCTGTGCTGCCTTAAACTCTGTGGACAGGTCAGGATCCTGTTTCTTTTAAATGCTGCTGGGGAACCCGCTCGATCCACTATATAAGGCTGCGCCTCCATCCTCTTCTGCCCCAGTCACTTATTCCCAAGCACTGTAGCGCAGCCTTATATAGTGGATCGAGCGGGTTCCCCAGCAGCATTTAAAAGAAACAGGATCCTGACCTGTCCATAGAGTTTTAGGCAGCACAGAGTATTTCAGGAGATGAGCACGGCCGGGCACGGCCGGCCACGGGCAGCCGGTCGTTTTTCCGAGCCGTGCTCCCATTATAAAGTATAGGAGCACGGCCCGTAAAATAAAAAAAATAGAACATGTTCTATCTTTTTAACGTTACGGGTACCTTCCCGTGAGAAAACGGGTAGGTACCCGTGGCTAACAGAAGTCTATGGGCCCGCTATTTCGGGTCGTAATTACGACCCGTCATAACGGGTGTTTTTACGGTCGTGTGCATGAGGCCCCGTAATGACGGGTGGCTACATGTGTGCACCCGTCATTACGGCAGCGTTGCTAGGCGACGTCAGTAAATAGTCACTGTCCAGGGTGCTGAAAGAGTTAACTGATCGTCAGTAACTGTTTCAGCACCCTGGACAGTGAATTCCGATCAGAATATAGAGTAACCTGTAAAAAAAAAAAAAGACGTTCATACTTACCGAGAACTTTCTGCTTCCTCCAGTCCGGTCTCCCGGCCGTTGCCTTGGTGACGCGTCCCTCTCGACATCCGGCCCGACATTCCTGGATGACGTTACAGCCCATGTGACCGCTGCAGCCAATCACAGGCTGCCGCGGCCTCTGCAGCCAATCACAGGCTGCCGAGTCAGGAAAGAAGGTCGACTGGAGGAAGAAAAGGGACTCGTCACCAAGACAACGACCGGGTACGTATGAAATGCTTTTTATTTTATTTTTAATCAGCAGCCTCTTTTCTCTATCAGTGATTGATAGAGACAAGTGGCTGCCGATTTGTATAATATTTTCGACCGGGTTCGGTCAAACCGTGTTCGGCCGAACCCGGTGAAGTTCGGATTCGCTGCGTACCGAACTTTTCCCGATGTTCGGACCGAAACCGGGTTCAGTTGTCCCGGTTCGCTCATCTCTACACACAGATAGTGCCCCGAAAAAAAATTGTGAAAAGCTTTACTGCCCTGACATTGATAATGCCCACATAGTGCCCGCAAAATAATTGTGCCAAGCAGATAGAGCCCCAACAGTAATAGTCACCACTCCTACCCCAAAAATAATTGTGCCAAGCAAAGTACCGCCAACAGTAATTGTGTCCACACAGTACTCCCAAAATAATTGTGCCAAGCAGAGTACCCCAACATGGTCTGAGCCATGATTAAGAGCACAGCCAGTGCTTGAAACGCGTAGGCTTCATTTCGTGCCATATCAACCACCTTGTTACCCTCCTGGTGTTTTCTGTCACTTTGTTGTATTATCCGTGTGATTATTTTTCCAATAAAGTGGGAACGGAGTTTCCCCCACCTATACTGCACATCGCTGGATCATTCCTCTTTTTTGCTACCCCAACATTAATAAGTACTCTGATTTAGTGCCCCAAAAATAAATTTGCCAGAGTGCCCCAACAGTAATAGTGTTCCCTATAGCGCCCCTAAAAATAACTCTGCCAGAGTGCCCCCAATAGTAATAATACCCAACAGTGCCTACAACATAAATTGTGCCACAGACATAGCCTCTAAAAAAAAGTGGCCTGTGAGGGAGATCAATGTGACAGGGAGCTACAGGCTCCCGTGCCCTCTTCACGGTTTACAATTGTAGCACTGTCATTGTAACTCATCTTGCCCGGTTCCTCAAGCTGCCACGGCTTCAGTCGTCGGTGTAGCGCCCATGGCCGCGGTCCGTCAGGTTTACTCACCTCCCGACGCCCGCAGCCATGGATCTGTGAGCGCTGGCCTCCGTCTCCCTCCTAGGAGATGCCAGCGCTCACTTCCGCTCCGTTCGGCTGGATCCCGTAGGGTGCGCGCGCACGCTCGCGCCCGGCTTTAAAGGGCCAGCGCGCGCAATTAGGAAATCGTCATCACCATCAACTGCCACGATTTCCTGGTCTATAAGAAGGCCCCTGGCCTTCTAATCCTTGCCTGAGCGTTGTTAGTCTTTCCCAGTCTGTCTCGCAAATGGTTCCTTAGTGTCTCCCATTCCAGCTGTTACCCGTGCCCTGTTACCGTTCCTGTATTCCGTATTTGTTCCTGTGCCTACCCGTGTTCAAGTGTCTTCTACCACGTCAAGTGCCATCTGCCACGTCAAGTGCCATCTGCCACGTCAAGTGTCTTCTGCCACGTCAAGTGCCATCTGCCACGTCAATAGTCTTCTGCCACGTCAAGTGCCATCTGCCACGTCAAGTGCCATCTGCCACGTCAAGTGTCATCGGATACTGCCCGCCACGTCAGGCGCCACTTGCCGCACCTGCCTCCATCCGTGCTGAAACCACAGCCACCGCCCGGACTATTTCAGGTACCCAAGCATACTGTCTACCATTTACTTCTGCTTAGACTGTGACCTGGTCAGCTGCCTCCCCACTACGGCGGAGCGGCCTAGTGGGTCCACATACCCTGTGCCCGTGACAGTACGCTCAGGCCATGGAACCCGCTGGCCAGCCCAAGACCCCAGTACAGAAGATTCAGACAGAGATGCATGACCTACGCACACGTCAGGATCAACTCCTTGAGGCGGTGAATTCTATCCTGGTCCGCCTGGATCTACTCGCTGTTCCACCCCCGGTTCTTCCCCCTGAAGCTGTTGCCGTGCCACTGCCTGTTGCTCCCCCTGTTTGTTCCGGAACCTCAGTTCCTCTGCCTCTTCCTCCTCGCTACGACGGTGACCCCAGAGCATGTAGAGGATTTCTCAATCAATGCACGGTGCATTTTAGGCTACGGCCTCATCTCTTCCCCTCCGAGGAGGCCAAAGTGGCATTTATTATCTCCCAATCATGGAGCAACAAGGACCTGTATCCGCGGACCTAGCCTTGTTCCTGCAGTCCTTTCGTGCCGTGTTCGAGGAGCCGGGTCGAACATCCTCTGCCGCAGCCACTCTGTTGACCCTCAAGCAAGAAGGCTCCACAGTAGGGGAGTATGCTATCTCCTTCCGTACCCTAGCAGCCGAGCTGGCATGGAACAATGAGGCACTGGTGGCGACCTTCTGGCAGGTACTGTCCTCTCACATCAAGGACGAACTGGCAGCCCGCGACCTTCCTTCTACCTTGGATGCCCTCATCCTGTTAGCCACCCGGGTTGATATGAGAATCCGGGAGCTCTCTCTAGAGGTTCGTCAGGAGAGCCGGGCCCACAGACCAGCACCCTCTGCTCAGAGACCACTATTGTCCACTCCTAGTGCGCTACCTGAGGAACCCATGCAGGTAGACAGAGTCCGGTTATCTGAACAGGAGAAGCAGCGCAGACGCTCCTCTGGACTTTGTATGTATTGTGGCCTCAAGTGTCATTTTGTGCGCCAATGCCCACAGAAACCGGGAAACTCCAGTACCTAGGGTTGGTTGGAGAGGCAACACTAGGTGGAACGTCTCCAAACGTTAAAACCTCTTCCAAATTGTCGATACCTGTGGCCATCGTCACCGGACAGACATCACATCCTTCCTCCGCCTATCTTGACTCTGGAGCGGCTGCTAATTTTATCCACCAGGATCTAGTGGATCGGTTTCAACTACCCACAGTCCGTCTGGAGAGACCCCTGGCAGTTGCTTCTGTGAATGGTCTACCGTTGCCTGATCCGATCATGCTCATCACTGAGCCGTTGACATTACGGGTCGGAGCTCTTCACTCGGAACAGATTTCCTTCCTGGTACTACCCAAGGCTATCAATCCTATCCTGCTGGGTCTGCCATGGCTCCGTCTACATGCCCCGACACTCGGCTGGGGTTCTGGAGAAGTTCTTCAATGGGGTTCCAGATGCCATAGCCATTGCCTGTCACAAGTCCGTCCTGTTGTGCCCCCTCTGCCTCAGTCACTCTCCGATCTACCTTCTCAGTATGCCAGTTTTGTGGATGTCTTTTGCAAACGAGAGGCTGAGACGTTGCCTCCACATCGGAATTATGACTGTCCCATTGAACTGGTTCCCAATGCTTCTCTTCCCCGTGGACGAGTATATCCTCTCTCCTTGCCAGAGACTTTATCGATGTCAGCCTATATCAAGGAGAACTTGGAAAGGGGTTTTATTCTAAAATCTTCCTCTCCGGCCGGGGCAGGATTCTTCTTCGTTAAAAAGAGAGATGGATCTCTCCGACCCTGCATTGATTACCGTGGTCTCAATCAGATCACGGTCAAGAAAAAAATACCCGTTGCCACTCATTTCCGAGCTGTTTGATCGCATACGAGGAGGCAAAATTTTTTCCAAGCTAGATCTGCGGGGGGCCTATAATCTAATACGGATTCGCCGTGGTGACGAATGGAAGACGGCATTTAACACCCGCGATGGGCACTACGAATACCTAGTGATGCCCTTCGGACTGTGTAACGCTCCCGCAGTATTTCAGGAGTTCGTTAATGACATCTTCCGAGATCTCCTCTATATGTGTGTTGTAGTTTATCTCGATGATATTCTAATTTTCTCCCCAGATTTGATGACCCATCGGAGGCATGTTCGTCAAGTTCTTCTGCGACTAAGAGAGAATCGCTTGTATGCCAAGTTAGAGAAATGCACCTTTGAAAAGAGGTCTTTGCCCTTCCTGGGCTATGTCATCTCGGCTCAAGGCCTTAAGATGGACCCTGAGAAGCTAAAGTCTGTCCTGGAATGGCCACGTCCTCAAGGCCTAAGGGCCATACAGCGGTTCCTGGGTTTCGCCAATTTCTACCGGCAGTTTATTCCGAACTTTTCTTCTCTGACGGCCCCCATCTCTACCCTTACCAAGGAGGGTGTGAACGCCAAGGTGTGGACTCCAGAGGCAGAGTACGCATTCATTAGCCTCAAGAAAGCCTTCACTTCAACTTCGATCCTCCATCACCCTGACGTATCTCAGCAGTTCTCACTGGAAGTGGACGCTTCCTCTGTTGGTGCAGGCGCACTTCTGTTCCAGAGGAGCTCCAAAGGAAAGGCAGTAGTGTGTGGCTACTACTCAAGACTGTTTTCCTCTGCTGAGCGCAATTATTCCATTGGAGATCGGGAGCTACTAGCTATCAAATTGGTCCTGGAGGAGTGGAGACACCTTCTGGAGGGCGCTGCTCACCCCATCCTGATCTTCACCGACCACAAGAATCTCACTTACCTTCAGTCTGCATAACGACTGAAGCCTCGTCAAGCCAGGTGGTCACTGTTCTTCACCCGTTTCCAATTTCTCCTCCACTACCGCCCCGCTGACAATAATGTGAGGGTCGATGCCCTGTCCAGATCATTTGAGACTGAAGACACGGTGGAGTCCCTTCAGACGATCATAGACCCATCCTGCGTTGTCACCGCCAATCCTCTGCAGCTTAGAAATATCCCTCCGGGGAGAACTTTTGTTTGGTTGGCAGACAGAAAAAGAATTCTCCGCTGGGGACACAGTTCTAAACTGGCTGGGCACGCCGGTGTCCGTAAAACACACGGCTCGTCACTTCTGGTGGCCCACGCTACCTAAGGATGTTCTGGACTTTGTCTCTGCTTGCACGGTGTGTGCCTCCAACAAAGTGACTCACAGCAAGCCTGCCGGCCTGCTTCAACCCCTGCCTGTACCCTGTGCCCCCTGGCAGCACATTGCTATGGACTTCATCACGGACCTTCCTCTCTCAGCAGGATGCAACACCATCTGGGTGGTGGTGGACCGGTTCTCTAAGATGGCACATTTTATCCCGCTGACCGGCCTACCCTCTGCTCCTCGACTGGCAAGTCTCTTCATTCTGCACATCTTCCGCTTGCATGGCTTGCCTCTTCACATTGTGTCCGACCGGGGGGTTCAGTTTACCTCCAAGTTCTGGAGAGCCCTCTGTAAACTCCTGAATGTGAGTTTGGACTTTTCCTCTGCCTATCACCCCCAGTCCAATGGGCAAGTTGAGAGGATCAACCAGATCATGGAAAATTACCTCCGCCACTTCATCTCTTCACAGCACGATAACTGGGTACAGCTTCTTCCTTGGGCGGAGTTTTCATACAACAACCACACAAGTGAGTCCACCACTTCCACTCCGTTTCACATCGTGTACAGTCAACATCCCAGAGTCCCTCTTCCTGTGTCGACTTCATCTCAGGTACCCGCTGCTGACTCTGCATATCTTCCTGCAAATCTGGCAACAGACCCGGTCCTCTATTTTGCTGGCGGTCGAAACGCATTAAGCGAAAGGCAGATACTAGGAGAAGAGAGCCGCCTCAGTATCTTCAGGGGACTAAAGTCTGGCTTCCTCTCGGAACATTCGCTTGAGGGTGCCCTCATACAAGTTCGCTCCCAGGTTCCTTGGTCCTTTCGAGGTCCTGCAACAAATTAACCCTGTCTCCTATAAGCTGCGGCTGCCTCCTACCCTCAGAATCCCTAACTCCTTCCATGTGTCCCTCCTGAAACCAGTGGTCCTGAACCGCTACAGCAAGACCTCTAGTCCCACAATTGCTCCCAGCGGTCCTTCTGATGTATTTGAGGTAAAGGAAATCCTGGACCGAAAGAGAGTAGGAGGAAGGACTTTCTATTTTGTGGACTGGAGAGGGTTTGGTCCTGAGGAGAGGTCCTGGGAGCCAGAAGAGAACCTCAGTGCTCCTACTCTTATTAAAAAGTTCCTCTCTCACTCTGGCCCCAAGAAGAGGGGGGATACTGTAGCGCCCATGGCCGCGGGCCGTCGGGTTTACTCACCTCCCGACGCCCGCAGCCATGGATCTGTGAGCGCTGGCCTCCGTCTCCCTCCTAGGAGATGCCAGCGCTCACTTCCGCTCCGTTCGGCTGGATCCCGTAGGGTGCGCGCGCACGCTCGCGCCCAGCCTTAAAGGGCCAGCGCGCGCAATTAGGAAATAGTCATCACCATCAACTGCCACGATTTCCTGGTCTATAAGAAGGCCCCTGGCCTTCTAATCCTTGCCTGAGCGTTGTTAGTCTTTCCCAGTCTGTCTCGCAAATGGTTCCTTAGCGTCTCCCGTTCCAGCTGTTACCCGTGCCCTGTTACCGTTCCTGTATTCCGTATTTGTTCCTGTGCCTGCCCGTGCTCAAGTGTCTTCTGCCACGTCAAGTGGCATCTGCCACGTCAAGTGGCATCTGCCACGTCAAGTGTCTTCTGCCACGTCAAGTGGCATCTGCCACGTCAAGTGCCATCTGCCACGTCAAGTGCCATCTGTCACGTCAAGTGCCATATGCCACATCAAGTGTCATCGGATACTACCCGCCACGTCTGGCGCCACTTGCCGCACCTGCCTCCATCCGTGCTGAAGCCACAGCCACCGCCCGGACTATTTCAGGTACCCAAGCATACTGTCTACCATTTACTTCTGCTTAGACTGTGACCTGGTCAGCTGCCTCCCCGCTACGGCGGAGCAGCCTAGTGGGTCCACATACCCTGTGCCTGTGACAGTCGGCATCATCCGAATTGCTAAGTAACCGAACGCCTACTCTTCTGCTTCTATTGTCTACCTAGAAAGAAGCAGAAATGGACGCTTCCTCTTCATCTGCATGTCCAGCAGCATCAGGTTGCTGGGGCAACCGGCGCTTCTGGATGACGGCAGCCTATTTAAATCATGCAAAAAAAAATCATATCAGGATACATCTTTGCATGGCTCCTGTTTCCTTGTGTTATTGACTCAAAATCCTGACCTTCATCTCGGCCTTGTTCACGGATAACGCTTCTGTCTAGCCCTTTGGAATTGTCATCTGGTTATTGTGATTTGACTCCTGACCATGATTCCATCTCACCCCCAAGCTCATTGTATCCTGACCGCTAATCCTGTAAAGACCCCTGGCTACATTTCTGACTTCACTACAGGTTCAGCGCTACAGCGCATCCGCCTCCAATCGGGGTCTATTCTGGGCACCACAGCCTGAGAAGACCTAAGGCCTAGCTCACACTGAGGTTTCTGTCAGGCAGAAAAAATGCATTGAAATGCAATAGTTTGTTTACGCTTTTTTTGACACATTATTTTTCAGGCTCTTTTTGACGCATTTTTTTCAGGCGTTTTTTTTAATGAATCAAATGCAAAAGCCGCATCAAAAAACACTCCAAACGAACGGAGCGTTTTTTTTTCTTTCTCCCATTGATTTCAATAGAGGTTTTGAGGCAGAAACCGTTTCAAGACAGGGCATGACGCTTTTTTTTCTGTGAGCGGTAAAAAAATGGCCAGGAAAAATAAAACGCCTCCCCCTCCCTCTGAACTCAGTGGAGGGAGATTTGGGCCATCTTTTAGTGATGATTAAGACGCGGTTTCTGTGTCAAAATCAGCGTACAAAAACTTATTGTGAACTAGGTCTTAGACTCCGCTTGCTAGTCTAGCTACCACCAAATCGATTGCAGCATATTAAATCTACTTCTCCAGTGAGAAATGTAGACTGTATGCCTGACCATTAAAACCGTTAATAACTAGCTAGTGATAACGACCTATAATAATTTTTGACAATGAGACACTATGGTTGCTTCCTTTTAACGTGGGTTGACCTGTGGTCGGCCACAGCTTTTATTATTAATTCAAATATTGAACGTAAACATAACATTAACTTTTAGGTAAACACCCATATGCCGGCCTACCATCATAAGTGGGCATGTAGGTGATCTACCTTATAAAACCGCCAGCTGTGACAAGAAACAAAATATAAATATACATGTAATAGCATATTGAAAAAAAAAACCTGTAGTACAGTGTCGTACATAGAAAATCGTCCTATCTTAATATACCACCATCTAGAAAACAATGTCAAGTGCTGTAAACACATATAAATATCACTGAAAGACTGACATTCCATCCTTTATGTATTTTTACTTTTTTTTAATTATACCTGCTTTTATTATATATATTTTTGTAATTACATTTTTTATTATTATTATTTTTATTTATTTTTTAAGACTTTGACAATCATACAAATGTAAAAAAACGGGCGGGAGGGAGATTACAGCCAAAAGAGGATGGAGAGCGGGAAGACAGCCTCTTTATTCACTAAGGAGGTGAAGGAGGGGCCAGTGTAACAAACCCATCCCATAGCGTGATGTACTGACCAATGCCCTAAGGCCTACTGACCACCAATAACAACTGTCTACACTACATTTATCCCTAGCTCACACCGTTAATTTAACCCCTTAGCTCCCTACAGTCTAAGACTGGGCGGCTATACTCCGGTGGGTCCACTAATAATCATGCAATTGATACTGTTGAATCAGGACATGTGGGACACCAGGAGGAACATGATCTGCATGTCCAATACTAGCGTTACCACTGGTGTGGTAGCAGTAATAGACTAAAGACTTAAAGGGTACCTGTCGTTTTACTTGATTTTTCAGGATAGACTACCATGTGTGTGTACATGAGGAGCAGCACTATTTCTGGCCATTATATGACTTTGATTTAGCAATTTTTAGCAGTTTTCACCTTTGCATGCTATATCTGTAGTTTGCATTTCTCCCTGAGCTGGGGGTGGGAGCTAGCAGCCATACACTACACACAGTAAGTATAGGAGAATCTGCTCCATAACCTTCTCTCTCACTCAGAAACAGCCCCAGGATCATACAGGAGATAAATAGAGAAGTACTGACCTGCACTGATGTTAATATAGGGCTTTGGTTGTGATAGAAAGTTTCTATACCTGTCGTTCTGCTGTTATCTCCTGCTCACTCTCCCCTTCCCCTCTCCATAGGCTTCCATAGACATGTGTGATCTGAAACATGTGAGCTGCAGTCCAACTCGAGACGGACAGAGCTTAATTTTCAGAGAGAAAGTCAGTTTAACAAAGAGTAGGGGAGCAGGAAAATAGCCAGATATGAGCAGAAAGAGGCTTGTTACTCTGATAAGATATATTAGAAAGTTTCTTATAATCGCCCGTACTATTAATTTATGCAAAGTTTGTTGAAATGACAGTGCCTATTTAAGAGTAAGGGTATGTTCACATGGCTTATTTTCGGCCGTCTTTTAGGCAGTAAATGGCTGAAAAACGGCCGAAAAATCGGAAGCAGAACGCCTCCAAACATTTGCCCATTGATTGCAATGGAAAAGCGGCGTTCTGTTCAGATGTGCCGTTTTTTTCGCAGTCGTTTTTCAAAACGGCCGCGTAAAAAAACAGCCGCGAATAAGAAGTGCATGTCACTTCTTTAGCGGTTTTTCCATAGACTCTATAGAAAAACAGCTCCAAAAACGGCCGTAAAAAACGCGAGTGTCTTAAAAAACGTCTGAAAATCAGGAGCTGTTTCCCTTGAAAACAGCTCCGTATTTTCAGATGTTTTTGAGTTTGCATGTGAACATGGCCATGTTATGGAACATGTGTTGCTAATGCACACGTCACAGAGACAGTATGACTCTGTATTATAGAGGCACACAGGACCTCGGGTAAAGCTGTTTGGACCCATTCAGAGTTACAGTTCAGGCCTCATATACTTTTATTGGTCCATTATTTGGTCTCCATGCAAAACGGAGCCATAATATGGCCATGTTCCTATAAGTAATATGATTGAACAATAATAAATAATGAAGAGAAGACCCTGCTCATTAGAAAGTATACCTTAATGAAATTAGACAAACAGGAAGAAATTTATTTTTTGTAAACTGAATAATGCACCAATTACACTTGTTAAAATTTGATTATGTGGACTTCAGAGTAGATAAAATTTATATTTTGACAAAAACAAATAAATAAAGACACATTTAAAATCGGATACATTACTGTATGTATGTGTACACAGGTTTAGTAAAGTTTCAGAAGAGTTGTATTAAAGTTCTATGCTGTTTGCATTCCATCAACTCTAGACTGTGAAATTCCTGGAGAAACCTTATGAACTATGAAACAGAGGAAATAAGTGTGAATGATGCACTCTGGCTGCCAGCAGTCTGCAAAGAATGTTCTCTTGCGTTCCCATTCAACAGTGTTTCATATGATATTTGTACTATTAAAACTTTTCTAAAGCTTTCTTATATTTAGTCCACTCTGTTCATAAATGAATACTGGAAAATAACAAGGCTAAGAGAAAAACATTTTAATTGATGAATGTATACCCTAGTGAATGGTTTATCAGAGGCATACGTACCAGAGAGGCAACCCACATGGCAGCTTGGAGAGAGGGCCCCACACAGATTAATCTCTGTTGTTTTTTTAATGGGTGGTGAGAACCTGTGAATTTTAGCAAACAATTGTGCAGAGTATCAATCCACGGATCAAATGAAGGAGATGGGGAGCAAACAAAGATCAAGTCCTTCTGTCCCCGGTAGTTACAGGTGTGGTGGTGTCAACCAATACAAGAAGGTGCGCCATTTTTTTATTTGCGATAAACCTTTTCTCTATCTTTGCCCCCGGTTGAAGTTCTTGCAACTTTGTATTCTTAGTTCCTGGGGCTGGTCTGTGACAACTGGAATAAACATAACAAGGACATTCCATTAAGTCAAACATGTCCCTATTATTCGTGCTACCTTTAGGTCCCACCATCAGTAAGTTGTTTCAGAGTACTGATGTAGAGTTTGACTGTGCCTTCCGGGTAAATTGGAATAAATGATAAACCCTAGCCAGGTAATACTTTCTATGATTGTCCCTATATATTCTGCTCCACATAAAAAGGTGGTTTACCTAGATTGAACTTACAGCATAGGTTTACATTTTTAATGATTTTTTTTTTTTTAATGCTTTGCCACCAGCAATGCACAATTCTTTACCTTCAAATCACTTATAAATAACTTATAAAGGAAAAAGTTAAGAATTTAGCATTTCCCATATTTGACATACTATGTTAAATAGGTCTTGTTTTCACAATTTTTGTATCCACTGGTCAGACATTTTTTAGCGTAATGAAGACCACCAATGCATATCTAGACAGACTAACCTACTACAAATTTACAACAAACATCAAAATATGGAACATCTGGATTACTTTTCTTACAGGTTTGTATGTTTCACATATGTAAAATAACTTCTCCATTCGTAAAGTTCCATGATGTCTAATATTATTACTTTGTAAATTTGGCAATAGGCACATGTCCTAATTATAGTATAAAATTAATTCAATCTTATAGTTGAAAAACGTTATCCTAACCTGTTCGAACACAATCACAGTTACACTGGTGGGGTTAGCCATCACTGACTACTGAATGTATCATCAGAAAATTACCCTTTAAATCAAGCTTTTATGTTAAACAGGATTAAAATGAAAGGTAAAGACGGCCTTATATATTATATAAATGTCAGCTAAAGGCTCACTTAGCTGACAGTTATTTCTCCAGACTTCCCCATAAACATCTACACTTGGCTCTGCCATGCATGCCTATTTCAATGGGGAAAGGGGAATAAGCTGCTGCTAGACTCCTTTGGCAGCAGCTTATCTTCCGGGGAAATGAATTATCGGGAATGCTGAAATCCAACATGCTGATCCTTTTTTCCCCCAACATCAAGTTAGGTAGCCGCCCTGGAGGATTTAGTCATTTCGGAATACTACTAATTGATATTTGATAATTGATAATTCTTGAAGATGTAAGATTCCTTTTGACTTGATGGACAGTCTACAAACCATAAGTTTGGATATTTTCCTTTAATGCTTTAAAAGATATGCACTCATTGTGATATAATTCACTTAAACATACCTGTGTATGTATAACATATTTGTTGGTAGCAAATTGTGTGACTGCATTGGAAGCCTACTAAAGCTCTAGCTGGGGCTAGAGCTTGGCTTTAAAATTAGACCAGGATTGCAGCTCTAGCCACGATCTAACCCGAGCTATAGAAGGTTGAAGTGGGAGCTGCATTGCTGCTCTCACTTCTGCCTGTGTGAAGATCAGGGGGGGCAATGGGGGACGAGCTGACAGCAGTGCAGGGAATCTGTGATCTTTCTCCCCCTTATCAATCAGAGTGCATACTTGCTTTCTGATTGCTACAGCCTAATAAGGCTGTTAACTACACAACTTGACCAAACCAGTCAAATAAGGGTATGTGCACACACACTAATTACGTCCGTAATTGACGGACGTATTTCGGCCGCAAGTCCCGGACCGAACACAGTGCAAGGAGCCGGGCTCCTAGCATCATACTTATGTACGACGCTAGGAGTCCCTGCCTCTCCGTGGAACTACTGTCCCGTACTGAAAACATGATTACAGTACGGGACAGTTGTCCTGCAGCGAGGCAGGGACTCCTAGCATCGTACATAAGTATGATGCTAGGAGCCCGGCTCCCTGCACTGTGTGGGGTCCGGGACTTGCGGCCGAAATACGTCCGTCAATTACGGACGTAATTAGTGTGTGTGCACATACCCTAAGTGTTAAGAAAAATAAATAAATTCTTAATTAAAAAAAATTACAAAGTTTTATTATTGGAAAAAAAAAAGAATAGAAAAGCCACACAATTGGTATCGCCATATCGGTAATGACCCATACTATAAAATTAAAATGTTATTTATCCCGCACAGTAAACGCCATAAAAATAACTAAAATCAATACAAAAATAGCTGTTTACTTTTCATTTCATCTTCGAAAAACAGGAATAAAAAGTGATCAAAAAAAGTCATATGAACCCCAAAATGGGAGCAATAAAAATTACAAGTCATCATGCAAAATACAAGCCCTCACATTAATGGAAAAATAAAAATGGTATGGGTCGTAAACTACATGGTCTCACACAGCTACATTGAAGAAAAAACAAGAACGTTATGACTGCTGGAACACAGAGGGGATCATTTTTTTACGGGTCATTAAAGAGGTTGTCCGGTTTCAGCAAATGAATGTTTTTTTTTTTGTATAGTTTAAATTTATACAATTTTCCAATATACTTTCTGTATTAATTCTTCAAGGCTTCGTTTTATTCAGTAGCAACATTCAATATTTACTTTCAGTGAATACAATTCTGTCCATGGTTACATATGATGGACACATAGTTGCTGTGATGTTTAGAAGACAGAATACAGAAAGTAGATTGGAAAATGTATAACTTTTAATTATACAAAAAATAACATTACTCTGTTAAAAGTGGACTTCTCCTTTAAGGCTAAAATAAGTTTTGTCTCTAAGGGGTTAAAATGAAATTTACTTGAAATATAAATTCAAAATCTGCAATACAAAATGTGACATTTTCAGGATGGTTTTTCCAATTTTAATGAGACTGTTAGGAGGTTAGACTCACCTCAACAGCCTAATTCAATTCCTAAAGTCATAAACAAGATCCTATGTCTGTCTTGCACTAACTAGACACATAGGTTTGGCATCTATCAGGGTGAAGACCTACTGCCCAGCACCTCAAACATAACATAAATGTCCATATCAGCAATTATCACACCTCCGACAGGTTGACATCACCTGTTCTTCCCCAGGCTGAGAGCCCTGTGTGGGGGTACATCACACCATTCTAAAGATTTTAAGATGTCAAAAATACTAACATAATGCTGTGCAATTACATTAAAATAGTATAGCAAATCTGTTTTCAATTTTCTTTATTTAGTCAATACAGTACCATAGTGTTTGAATTTTTTAGTTTAAGGGTATGTTCACACGGCAATGCCAATTACGTCTGAAATTACGGAGCTATTTTCAGGTGTTTTTGCAAGTGCACGCGTTTTTCGCAGCGTCTTTTTGGAGCTGGTTTTCATTGGAGTCAATGAAAAACGGCTCCAATTACGTCCCAAGAAGTGACATGCACTTCTTTGAGGCGGGCGTATTTTTACGTGCCGTCTTTTGACAGCGGCGCGTAAAAAAAAAGCCCGTAAGACCCATTGAATTCAATGGGCAGATGTTTGCAGACGGTTTGGAACCGTTTTTTCGGCCGTAATTTGAGGCGTAAAACGCCTGAATAACGTCCGTAAATAGGGCGTGTGAACATACCCTTACTCAAACTCTGAAATATCTATTTTAATACCCAATTTTTGTAATTTTTTGTCGAAAGGAATTTTACCATTAGGTACTGTTAAATCACAATTCATGTTTTTATGCTTTTACAGATAGATGCATGAAGTCTGCCAGAAAATTAGATGAAGGTTGTGTCCTCAATTCCCCAGCTGTACACAGTAGCCAAGGCTACACATGAAAATAGCAGAATATACAGCGTGGAATTCTGAAAATTCCATTGAAATAAAGTTCAAAGTCAGGGTCGCTAGCTGAAATGAAATGATCCACCTAATCTTCACTAATCTCTTTTTACAAGTAAGGCGTCATCAGGACAAAACAGGGAGAATTGTCACAAGGGACCCAATGCATTTAAAAACAATTGGGTATTATTATTATTTCATAGAATATGAATAACAATGCTGGCTCATCCTTAACTACAAGGCAGGAAGAGAAACAAGGAGGAAACTGCTGGTATTTGTGGGAAGTGCCAATGGCACACAGAACTCCTCACTTTTATGTCCAGAAGGACTTCTCAGTGAGGATATCCTCGGCCCTCTTTCTGACCACTTCTCACTGGTATGTATTTTTCCACGTTCTGACAACCGGATAAGTCATCAGTATATGATCGGTGCATGTCTGACACCCATACCCCGCACCGATCCGCCACTATGGCTGCCTCCGTGCAACGGACGATATTGCCGGAAGCAGATAGCTCCGGTCAAGTGAATAGAAGCAGAGCTGCAGTTCTGCCGAACGGCCACTATGCAGTGGTCGGAGCCATCTGATTCCGGCTCCAACTACTGAATACTGTTCCAAACACCAGGTGCAACAGAGGCAGCCGGAGTGGCGGATCGGTGCGGAATCCGGGTGATGGACACGCACCGATCATATACTTATGACCTATCCGGTGAATAGGTCATCAGTTGTCATAAAGTGGAAAACACCTTTAACCCCTTCCCTCTTTAGCCACTTTTGACCTTCCTGACAGAGCCTCATTTTTCAAATCTGACATGTTTCACTTTATGTGGTAATAACTCCGGAATGCTTTCACCTATCCAAACGATTCTGAGATTGTTTTCTCGTGACACATTGCACTTTAAGTTACTGGCAAAATTTGCTCAATATGTTCAGTATTTAATTGTGAAAAACACCAAAATTTAGCGAAAAATTGCAAAAATTAGCATTTTTCTCAATTTAAATGTATCTGCTTGTAAGACAGGCAGTTATAATACACACAATTCTTGCTAATTAACATCCTCCATGTGTCTACTTTAGATTGGCATAGTTTTTTGAACATCCTTTTATTTTTCTATGACATCACAAGGCTTAGAACTTTAGCAGCAATTTCTCACATTTTCAAGAAAATTTCAAAAGGCTATTTTTACAGGGGCCAGTTCAGTTGTGAAGTGGCTTTGAGGGCCTTATATATTAGAAACCCCCAAAAAGTCACCCCATTTTAAAAACTTCACCCCTCAAAGTATTCAAAACAGCATTTAGAAAATGTCTTAACCCTTTACACATTTCACAGGAATTAAAGCAAAGTAGAGGTGAAATTTACAAATTTCATATTTTTTGGCAGAAATACATTTTTAATACAATTATTTTTATAACACAGAAGGTTTTACCAGTGAAATACAACTCAATATTTGTTGCCCAGTTTCTGCAGTTTTAGGAAATATCCCACATGTAGCCATAGCGTGCTACTGGACTGAAGCACCGGCCTCAGAAGCAAAGGAGCACATAGTGGATTTTGGGGCCTTATTATTGTTAGAATATATTTTAGGCACCATGTCAGGTTTGAAGGGCTCTTGCGGTGCCAAAACAGTGAAAATCCCCCAAAAGTGACCCCATCTGGGAAACTACACACCTCAAGGAAATTATCTAGGGGTATAGTGAGCATTTTGACCGCACAGGTTTTTTACAGAAATTATTGAAATTAGGCCGTGAAAATTAAAATCTACATTTTTTCAAAGAAAATGTAGGCTTAGCAATTTTTTTCTCATTTCCACAAGGACTAAAAGAGAAAAAGTACCGCAAAATTTGTAAAGCAATTTCTCCCGAGTAAAACAATACCCCACATGTGGTAATAAATGGTTGTTTGGAGACACGGCGTGGCTGAGAAGGGAAAGAGCGCTATTTGGCTTTTGTAGCTCAAATTTAGCAGGAATTGTTTGCGGAGGCCATGTCACATTTACAAAGCCCCTGAGGGGAAAAAACAGTGGAAACCCCCCACAAGTGACCCCATTTTGGAAACTACACCCATTGAGGAAATTATCTAGGGGTATAGTAAGTGTTTTGGCCGCACAGGTTGTTTGCATAAATAATTGGAAGTAGGCCCTGAAAATGACAATCTAAATTTTTTCAAAGAAAATGTAGGTTTAGCTAATTTTTTCTCATTTCCACAAGGACTGAAGGAGAAAAAGCACCGTAAAATTTGTAAAGCATTTTCTGCCGAGTAAAACAATACCCCACATGTGGTAATAACCGGCTGTTTGAACTCACGGCGGGGCTTAGAAGGGAAAGAGCACTATTTGGCTTTTGGAGATCACAGCAGGAATGGTTTGCGGAGGTCATGTCACATTTGCAAAGCCCCTGAGGGGACAAAACAATGAAAACGCCCAAAAAGTGACTCCATTTAGGAAACTACACCTCTTGAGGAATTCATCTAGGGGTGTAGTGAGCGTTTTGACCCCACAGATGTTTCATAGAACTTATTAGAATTGGGCAGTGAAAATAAAAACAATCCTTTTTCTTCAATAAGACGTAGCATTAGCGCAAATTTTTTCATTTTCTCAACAAATAAAGGAAAAAAAGAAACCAACATTTGTAAAGCAATTTCTCCTGAGTACGGCAATACCCCTTATGTGGTCATAAACTGCTGTTTGGGCAAACGGCAGGGCTCAGAAGGGAAGGACCGCCATTTGGAGTGCAGATGTTGCTGGATTGGTTTCTGGGTGCCTGTGGGCCCAAATAAGTGGAAACCCCCCAGAAGTGACCCCATTTTGGAAACTACACCCCTCAATGCATTTACCAAGGGGTTTAGTAAGCATTTTAACCCTGCATGTGTTTTGAAGAAATTAGTGTGTACTCGATGTTGCAGAGTGAAAATGGGATTTTTTTCCATAGATATGCCAATATGTGGTGCTCGGCTTGTGCCACCATAACAAGACAGCCCTCTAATTATTATGCAGTGTTTCCCGGTTTTAGAAACACCCTACATGTGACCCTAATCTTTTGCCTGGACATATGACAGGGCTCAGGAGTGAAAAGTACCATGCAGAGTGGAGGCCTAATTTGGCGATTTACAAAGTATTGGTTCACAACTGCAGAGGCTCAGATGTGAAATAATAAAAATAAATCCTTCAGAAGTGACCCCATTATGGAAACTGCACCCCTCAAGGCATTTATTAAGGGGTGTAGTGAGCATTTTCACCCCACAGGTCTTTTCCATAAATGAGTGCACTGCGGATGGTGCAAATTAAAAATGTATATTTTTCACTAGATATACCATTCAGTGGCAAATATGTCATGCCCAGCTTATGACGCTGGAGACACACACCCCAAAAATTGTTAAAAGGGTTCTCCCGGGTATGACAGCTGTATGGGCACGCTGTAGGGTTCAGAGCGGAGGAAGCACCATTTGGCTTTTGGAGAGCGGATTTTGCTTGGTGCTAGATTTGTTTGATTATTGCTGGTGTTTCCATTTATAATGTGGGGTTACATGTAAGCGGGGCGGAGTATATAAGGGGCATAGTCAGGTGGTATAATAATGGGGTAAAAAAAATAATAAAATAATCCATAGATGTGTGTTACGCTGTGAAGCAATCCTTTCTGCACAGGCCGGTGTCGCACTGATAAATGGTGTAATTTCTTATCCCCCTTTTGGTCCGCACTCCGCACCTTTGTAGTTTGGGGAATTTTGCTTGGAAAGTGTTGTCCTGGTATAATACGGGCACCGTCGCTTCCAGCGGATATGTTTGGGCTCTCCCCTACCTGGTTCCCTAATTTTAGGTCCTTGATAAATCGCCTCTTGAAACAGAAGAAATGTTCCCCTCAGGCACAACTGCATATTTGTTTATTTCCTGACTTATTGGAGCCATAACTAATTTTATTTTTTCATAGACGTAGTGGTATGAGGGCTGGTTGTTGTGGGATGAGCTGTAGTTATTATTGGTACCGTTTTGGGGTACATGCAACTTTTTGATCACCTTTTATCCTATTTTTTGGGATGCCAGGTAAACAAAAAACCAGCAATTCTGGCACAGCTTTTTTCGTTTTTTTTTATACAGCGTTCACCATGCGTTATAAATTACATGTTAACTTTATTCTGCGGGTCCGTACGATTCCGGCGATACCTAATTTATAGCACTTTTTTATGTTTTACAACTTTTTGCACAATAAAATTACTTTTGTAAAAAGAATGTATTTTTTCTGTCGCCAAGTTGTGAGAACCATAACTTTTTATTTTTTTGTCGACGGAGCTGTATGAGGGCTTGTTTTTTGCGGGACGAGCTATAGTTTTTATAGGTACCATTTTTGGATACGTGCGACTTTTTGATCACTTTTTATTCCAATATTTGTAGGGCAAAGTGACCAAAAAATAGAAACTCTGGTAAAGTTTTTTACGTATTTTTTTTACGCTGTTCACAGCATGCAATAAATAATATAATATTTCGATACCTCAGGTCGTTACGGTCATGGCAATACCAAATACATATAGTTTATTATTATTTTCAATAATAAAGGACTTGATAAGAGTAAAAGGGGGATTGTGTTTTATTTGATTACTTGAAACTTTTATTGTTTTCAAACTTTTATTTTTTGCACTTTTTTTTTACACTTTTTCTCAAGTCCCACTAGGAGACTTGAAGGTCCAAAGGTCAGATATTTTTTTTTTCTAATACATTGCACTACCTACGTAGTGCAATGTATTAGATCTGTCAGTTATTCACTGACAGCAAGCCGATTAGGCTTCGCCTCCCGGCGGGGCCTAGATCGGCTTCCGTAATGGCAGAGCAGGAGACCATTGTGTCTTCTGTTGCCATAACAGCAGTCGCCAGTCCTGATTGCCTGTCAGGGCTGGCGATCTGCTAGTAACCGCTACGATGCAGCAATCGCATTCGATTGCTGCATCGAAGGGGTTAATGGCAGGGATCGGAGCTAGCTCCGGTTCCCGCCGTTACAGGTGGATGTCAGCTGTAACATACAGCTGACTTCCACCGCTGATGACGCCGGATCAGCTCCTGACCCGGCGCCATCTTGCCGGCAGCTACAGAAGCCGTTCAGGCTCCGCCGCCGGGCGGATCTTGACCGGCTTCGGTGCTAGGCTGACCGGGAGGCCAGTATTAGGCCTCCGGTTGCCATTGCAGCCACCGGAACCCCGGCAATTTCATTGCTGGGGTTCCGATGAGCTTCAAACACCTTAAGTGCAGCACTCGCGTTTGAGCGCTGCACTTAAGGGGTTAACGGCGGGGATCAAAGCTAATTTCGGTCCCTGCCGTTACACTCGGATGTCAGCTGTAAGATACAGCTGAGATCCGACGATGATGGCACCGGCTCAGCTTCTGAGCCGGTGCCAAACATTTGTCGTAAGTATACGACATTTTGCGGGAAGCACTGGCTTTCCATGACGTATACTTACGACAAATGTCGGAAAGGGGTTAAGGGACATTACTTTTTAATCTAAGTATTTACACATTTATCTGAACAGTTATTAAAACTATTTAGTAAAACAGGGGAGGAGTATAATAGTCTAGTAAGTAAGTCTATAGTCAGCACCTACTAGTTTTCTACCAAACTTCCTCTGAAAATACACACATCTGTCGTCTGAAGCTAATTTATTGTAAATGCCCACATTAAACCCCAAGACTAGCAGACATTATTGCCTATTGCAGTTTACTTTCTTATTCTTTTGTTTCTGATATCTCTCTCTGGTGACTAATATGCACATCTTGGTGTTAGCGGTATGTGGGGGGGGGGGGGGGGTGAAAACCGGTAACAGACTTCCTTTAAGCTCAGATTGCAATGGACCTGGTGATGAAGGAAAAAATAAATTACCAATGGCTCTTCTATTCAAGGTCCTCCATACCAAAGAGGCAAATCATATATCTGCTATGGGGCCCCTGGATCTGCATCCTTCATTTGAATTAACCTGAACCTGTGCAGGAATCTCCTCTCCACAGGTCCTTCAAACAAGGGTGTGTGGAATAAGTGGTGAGAACCTGTGCAGGAATCTCCTCTCCACAGGTCCTTCAAACAAGGGTGTGTGGAATAAATCCTAGGATCATATCATGGGACAAACAAGCACCAGTTCCTCATGACTCAGGTGGTTAGTGCCTGGTGGTGTTAAGCAGTTAAAGAAGGGGGCCCAATTTTAATCTTTGCTAAGGGGTCCCCTCACCTCTATGTAAGCTCCTCTTTCTATTAGTTTGCAAAATAAAGCTTCTCTTCCCCTGTATCAGGGGACAGGAAGATACAACCCTAGCCGTTCTTTTAGGACGATACAGACAGCGGACTATAGACCTGTGTCTTCTGCGTATAGTTAAAATTTCACACAAGGGGAAGGCACTTCTACATATACACAGTAATGGCTACATAACAGCTTACATGCACTCTATGAGTTCCCATCATTATAATGTAGGGAACAACTGTAAGCAAGAACAGCAGGGCTGGTCGAAATGATGAAACAGTAGGTCCTGGTGTTGCAAATAAAAAGTCCTGTTTAACCGGTGATATATACAAATAACTAATATACAAAGGAAGGATTAGTGTATAAAACGTAGCTTTTAATTAAGTGAATATAAAGATGGAATATCAAGATTAGTATCTGCCATTTGACTTTGACTTGTTATGCCGTTAGGCTGAATATCTCCCTGACGAGCCAGAAATAAACTGTTGAAACGCGTAGGAGCTATAAGTTAGGAAAACAGTCTCAGAAATAGGGATAGGTTCCAGTGATAACAGGGTCGTTCTTTTAAAGAACGGGTGCCCGGATTCTTATAGACAGTGAGGGTGAAGTAATAGGCTGTAGGGATATATAGATAGATACATAGTTGTCCAAGAATAGACAGCACTCCAAGTCACAATGAAAAAATTGCCTTTTTATTAGCCCTTGTGCCATTTTTTCATTGTGACTTGGAGTGCTGTCTATTCTTGGACAACTATAGGAGATTTGGAGCTGTGATCGAGTTCCTGGGGCGCGCACCCACCTACAATTTTGCCTGGTGCTGCTGGACGGTGGACTCGATAGATAGATAGATAGATAGATAGATAGATAGATAGATAGATAGATAGATAGATAGATAGATAGATAGATAGATAGATAGATAGATAGATGCAGTGGCGGATTAAGTAGACCATGGGCCCTGGGCTGTTACCCAAACTTGGGCCCCCCTTCCTCACCGCCGCCCTGCCTTAACTATTTTTAACACTACTTTTTTGGGCAAGCATTAACAGTGTTACGATTTCCCTTGTCACAGGGCTGTGTCCCTACATACTGAGAGTATCACACTGTGCAGGGACACAACCTCCTGACAAGGGGAATTGTCTATCAGTCCTGGACTGCAGAAAGACTTTTTGTGAAATACAAGGATTCCTATAATAAACATGTCAGGAGAGGTGACAGATTCTCTATAAATCTAGTGACTCACAGGTGACGACGTCTCAGATTCTAGTAGTTTTTTTCCTCTTTTCTTCTCCATCCGGTCCAGCGCTCATGACGACTTCTCCCGGCCATGACTCATTTCTGCAGAATTTGCCACTCAGACGTCTCCTCACTTTTCCAACATTTCCACACCTTTAAACGAAAATAAAGTTATCATGGTGCCACATACTGTGCCCCTAAATATAATAGCACCAAACACTGCGTGCCTGAATATAATAATACCACACACTGTAAAACACCACATACACACAGCCCCCTGTATATAGTGCCACACACAGCCCCTGTAGATATTACACACCCCCATAGATATCGCCATACACAGACCCCTCTATATATCACACATCCCCCCCCGTGGAGAGCGTTACACACAGCCCCATATAGATAGTGCCATACAGCCCCCTGTAGAGAGCGCCACACAGCCCTCCCCCTCTTGTAAATAGCACCAAAAAGCCCCCCCTATAAAGAGCGCCACACACATACCACTGTGGATAGCACTACACAACCCCCCCTTGTATATAGTGCCACACAGCGCTCCCCCTTGTATATAGTGCCACACAGCGCTCCCCCTTGTATATAGTGCCACACAGCACTCCCCTTGTATATAGTGCCACACAGCGCTCCCCCTTGTATATAGTGGCACACAGCGCTCCCCCTTGTATATAGTGCCACAAGGTTATGTACACATTTAAAAACTTTATATCATAATTTTATATATATATATATATATATATATATATATATATATTAGTATGTGTGTGATTGATTGATTTTATTAAAAAATATTTTCACTTTTTGAGATACAGCTGCTTTGTATCCTGTATCCGTCAGGTCATCAGGACTGACAGCATCAGTGACAAGCAGGATACACCTCAAATCTATCACATCTAAGATTATAATTTAGCGCAGGGCCCGTTTCACTGATCCCGTCAGTCCTGCTGACCTGACGGATACAGGATACAAAGCAGCTGTATCTCAAAAAGTGAAAATATTTTTTAATAAAACATAATTACAAAGTTGCACCAAACACACATTTTTATAAAAAATAAATAAAAACGACGTGATTTTTGCGACGTTTTTTCCGTAGACAATGCAGGTTTCGTTTTTTATCGTTTTTATGCACACCTTTTTTGCTATTTTAGAATTTTTATTCATAAAGTTTGAAAATAATAGTAAAAAAATAAGCTTTTTTACGTTTCAGCTATTTTTTTTGGTAATAACATAGTTTTACCCTAAAATAGACCTTTTATTTGTAATCGTCATTGTTTACCGTAAATTTTAATATATTACATGTCTATATTAGGGTAATTGGGTCAGCGCTAGCGTTACAAAAATGATTGGCGGGGGGAACGTTTTTTTTGGGGTGGGTATTTTATGTGTATTTATTATTTCATTTTTTTTTTGCACTTTACTTTATTCTTTTTTTATTACTATGGTCTGTTCCTCAAAGGTCAAAAAAGACCTTTGGCGAACTTTATACATATTTTTTATTTCTTTTACACCATGTTTTTCGACTGTAACTGGAGCTGCACAGCCCCAGTTACAGGGGAAATCAGCCCTCTCATAGTGACGATTGTCACTAATAGGGCTGTGCAGGGTCTAATTAGACCCAGCAACAGTCTGTCACTAACGGCACCCGGCGATCATGTGACCAGTCACATGATCACCGGGAGGAATAGAGACAGCGCCACTGCTGCTGTCTCTATTCCTATACACAGCGTTCATTGAACGCTGTGTAAGAAGACATCGGAGAAGACAGAAGCAGCAAAAGCTGCTTCTGTCTTCTCCTCAGGGTCCCCGGCAGTCACTTACAGCCGGAGACCCGACATTCAGCTACCCGATCGTGCGAGCAGCAAGTTAAAGCCCGAGCCGTAGAAAGTCTATGGCTCAGGTTTTAAGGACCCGTCCCTGACCGCTGGCCGTAAAAATACAGCCAGCGGTCGGGAACCAGTTGGGCAGGAGGATAAGCCAACTAACCTCAGCGCCGGTGACCGCCCGCCCGGCTCTTCTCTTGCAGCTTTGGAGTAACAGAAAAGCCGTCCGTCGCTGTTCTGTTACTCAATGGCGGCGCCCGCACTTGTCAGGGAGGCGTGTCCTACCCCTTTCCCGGCCAATTCCTTGCTCCTCCCCTCCTGATCTTCGGCAGTTAGCAGCGCTAGCGCGCTGAATAGGTTTGTAAGATGATGTGCGGGTCGGGCTGCCATGGGCCCCCTGGGAGCCTTGGGCCCCGGGCGGCCGCCCGAATCGCCCATATGATAATCCGCCACTGGATAGATGATAGATAGATAGATAGATAGATAGATAGATAGATAGATAGATAGATAGATAGATAGATAGATAGATAGATAGATAGATCACCATTGTCTAATCCAAAAAGATCTAATTAACCCTGCTGTGGATGCAAGGAACCAAAATACCCTGTATTCATCACTATGAGTACTGCCTGCTGTGTATGTTACACAATTGAAAAGTATTAATGATACTAATCTTAATATTACATTTTTATATGTACTTAATTAAAAGCTAAGTTTTATACACTAATCCTTCCTTTGTATATTAGTTAAAAATATTGGAAGGTATAACAGGAACCAGCCTGTTGGTTAGAATTTGGGAATTTTCAATGGTATATACAAATAGTCAAAAGGGATGTAACAAACTTCTCAGCAGAGATGTCATGCCCATGGCCGTGGGCCGCCAGATTTGCTTATCTCCTGACGGCCGCAGCCATGAATCTGTGAGCGCTGGTCCCCATCTCCTCCTCAGGAGACGCCAGCGCTCACTTCCGCTTCGCTCTGCTGTGTTCCGTCGGGTACGCGCGCACGCTCATGCCCGCTCTTAAAAGGCCAGTGCACGCACCTAAATTAAAGACCAAATTAGCCCATGAGCACCCTGGACTATAAGAAGGGCTCTGCCCCTTCGCACATTGCCTGAGCGTTGTTGTCGTACCCTAGTTTGTCTCTGAAAATGGTCTCCTAAGTGTCTTCCAGTTCCCAGTGTTTCCCGTTCCTGCTACCTGTAACCTGTATCCTGTGGTATCCTGGTCCAAGTGCCGTATTGAGTTGGAGTCGTACTGCGCTGTGTTCCACGCCTGTCCTGCTACACCACGCCTGGTGCCTGCCTGTTGCCTAGTCCCATCCGAGCCTGTTTTGCTACTGTCTGAAGCTGCCACAGGTACACCTATACGAACTATAGACTTTTACCTGTGTCCTGTTGGCCAGCTGCCATACCATTAAGGCGGTACGGCCCAGTGGGTCCATGCACCCTACGTGACAAGAGAGCCACTAACTTCTAACAACGTTACAAAGCAAAATGGCAGAAATTTCAGGGAATGCGGCAATGGTGGCTCACCAGCTTCACATGGCTTTCTTGGATGGAGCTTCAACTCCTTCCTGATGCAGGAGTATCTCCGCTTTAAATACAAACCCTATCTCTCTGGCTTTTAGCAGTTTCTATCTTTAGGCCCCTGGCCCTTTTAGCAAATTACGATCATGGGAAGGCCTCTGGCAACTGCAACCCGCCTTTCTCAGAAAAACAATCACAGGCAGGTCCATGGCAACTTCCACCCACTGTCTCTACAACTCACACACGGGGAGGCTCCTGGCAACTTCCACTGGCTTTCTCACAGTCTCTGCTTGTGGGTGGCCCCAGGCAATTCTATCTGCCAACTGTTCTAAAGGGGAAGGCACCAGGGACAAAACATATGTTCAGGTAGTCCTGGCGACAGCTTACCCTCCCACAGCAACTTGCTCATGGTGCCAGGACTCTAACAATATGCAGGAAGGCTCCTCTCTTTCCGCCACCAGCAGTCTCTCTCCCCTGGCTTAATATCATTCCAGTTGCTTTGAGGGCTGCAGCCCATGCATTGATCCCGTTAGGTGAAAACAGTGGCCTTTTTAGAATTTAGGCGCCATCCCCAGCATGAGGCATTCAGTGTTACCATCCTATGTGTCCTCACCACTGGTATGAAGCAGTAAAATATACTAACAGATGGTGTTTGGGCCCTTTTTCCTGACACCAACAGTAGACAGGGTGCAACCATTGCCTGAACAGTAGTAATTAACTTTTCTGGCTTGAGGAGCTGCAAGCTATAAAAACATGTGACCACAGGTCCTTTGCACATGACAGCGCAAACCAAAATAATGCAGTGTCTAGCCCCTAGGTGACAGCAAGGCAATGCTTCTATACACATATTAAAGCAGTGCTTTTTCTACAGGATCTGTAATACAGAACAGTTAGGTCAGCATAAATCAATACACTTGAAACAACAGTAGCATCTGTTTGGGGGAGAGGATGCTCCAAATCTTACATAATCACTGCAAAAACAGCTCTAACATATAGTAATGCATACAACAAATAACTAAAAAAAACTCTTTAATCGCTGAAAGAGTTCTTATAGAGATCTGAATCAAGAACTCTCCTCGGAGCTAACATCTGTGATATGATACATTGCAGATAACTCATTAAAAAAAAGTATAACAAGAGGCAGGATCACATTCTACTCCATATCTCTTTAGACCAGCATTTAAATAAAACATTCCATCGAGAACTGAGGACCTATTTATACACTGAGAAGATTACAGGAGTATCTGCTGGCTCCAAACGTAGAGAATTATTTTCTTGTAGAGGTGACTTTTCTTTCACCATCTGAAAAGTAAAAAGAAGGCAAGAATAACTACAATGTACTGAGATTTTCCTAGGCCCAGAACAATTTTACATTTACAGACCCTCAAGCGTTATGTCTCTTAATATTGCTGGTAGTTAAACAAAATTTCCACACAGAAACAATATTTCATTGTTGGTGGAAACGTACTCTCACTTCTCCGAGTGAATATTACAGGAGTTAGTTATAGCCGAGTATGGTTGTTATCAAATTCTCATGTTTAATCCAAAAAATGCTGAGAAAAGCTACCTATAAATGCCAGTGTAGAGTCATGTGAAAGATTCAGGCCTCATTTACACGAGCGTAATATACGCGCGTGCGACGCGCGTGCTTTTCACGCGTGTCGTACGCACCTATATTACTCTATGGGGCAGTTTAGACGATGCGTGAATTTTGCGCAGCGTGAGTGCGTTGCGTAAAACTCACGACATGTTCTATAATCGTGCGTTTTTCACGCAACACGCACCCATTGAAGTCAATGGGTGCGTGAAAGCAACGCATGGCACACGGACGCTACTGCGTTGCATGCGCGAAAATCACGCAAGAGCTGTCAAAAGGATGAATGTAAACAGAAAAGCACCACGTGCTTTTCTGTTTACAAACATCCAAACGGAGTGTCAAATTAGAGATGAGCGCACCGAACTTCACCGGGTTCGGCCGAACTCGTTTTGACCGAACCCGGCAAAAAATGTTCGGGTACGCGACGGCAGGAGACAGTCACTGCCCACGGTGCTGAAAGACTTAAACCGTTTCAGCACCATGGACAGTGACTTTCGATCACAATATACATATACGTGTAAAAAAAAACAGAAGTTCGGACTTACCGATAAGTCCCGGCTCCTTCCTCCAGTCCGACCTCCCGGGATGACAGTTCAGTCCAAGTGACAGCTCCAGCCAATCACAGGCCAAGCACAGGCTGCAGCCAATCACCGGCTGCAGCGGTCTCATGGACTGCCGTGTCATCCTGGGAGGTGGGGCCGGACGACAAGAGAGGGACGCGTCACCAAGGCAACGGCCGGGAGACCGGACTGGAGGAAGCAGGCAGTTCATGGTAAGTTTGAACGTCTTTCTTTATTCACAGGTTGGTGTATATTGTGATCGGCATTCACTGTCGAGGGTGCTGAAAGAGTTACTGCCGATCAGTTAGCTCTTTCAGCACCTTGGACAGTGACGGGCGTCGACTAGCCTCATCTCTATGATGGCGGCTGCGCGAAAATCACGCAGCCGCGCATCATACACGGATGACACACGGAGCTGTCAAGTGCCTTTTGCGCGCGCAAAACGCAGCGTTTTTTGCGCGCGCAAAACGCACACGCTCGTGTAAATCAGGCCTCAATTGCAGTTGGTATCCGCCTCAAATTCTGTATTGAGAGAAAATTACATATTATATAAATCAGGTTTTAATTCTAGACATATTTATAAATTTTTGTTGGTATTTTTATTTTCTAAAAATAGTTTACTAAATACTGAAGTTTTCACTCTTACCACTAGAATAGTCACAATATGCTGACATGTCCTGTTTTCTGTAGCTTACTTGTCACTTTTGCTATATAGATTGTGACAGGTTGGACTGAGCCATCTCATTATTATTAGAGGGTGGGTGAATTAATGACAGCATCCCTGAACTCCAATATACAGAGGAGGGGGCTGTATAGTGGGTGCTCTGTAAAATGCCTGTATGTAAAGTGCCATTGTCTTATCACCATGGAACATTAAGAGTATGTTCACGCAGGTTAGATATGCTGCATAAAAGCACACACCTTATCCGCTCCGGGCGCCGCAGGGAATTCCGGACGAAAAAAACGCACCAAATTGTGGTGCAGTTTTTTGTCCGGAATGTCCACTGCGGAAAACTGCACGTAAAAAAAAAAGTTTCATACTTACCAGTAGCCATTGCGATGCATCCCTATGCTGTACTGCAGCCTGGCCTCCTGGGATGGCGTTTTATCCCATGTGACCACTGTAGCCTGTGAATGGCTGCAGCGGTCACATGGGATGAAACTTTATCCCCGGAGGCCGGCCTGGACGAAGAAGCACAGAAGAGTTGCGATTTTTGCTGCGGATTTGCAGACCAAAAAAGCAGCAATTACGCAAATACTATAGACATGCTGCAGATTAAAAAAACGCACCGCAGGTCAATTTCTGAGCATTCAAATCTCATCCATTCTGCTGCTACTGTATTATGCTACGGATTTTCCGCAATTAAATCTGTTGCGGAAAATCTGCATTATTTACACTACGTGTGAACTTGGCCTATCAGTGCATGGACATTTGTCCCTGTTTTATTTTTTAATTTATATCATGTTGTTATGTGAGATTGTGGGATGTAATGAGAGTTACTTAAAGGGGTTTTCTGACTATTTAAAAAAGCCTTCAAATGATTTAACCGGTTCAGGACCAGGGATTGTTTAGCGATTTTTAGAAAGTTAGTTAAACGGCTTTAACGTTTTTATTTATTGGGCTAGCGACATGATTATTACAATTTTTTTTTGTGAACAATGCAGGTCTCTTTTTTTTTTTTTTTTTTAGCATTTTTCAACACATAACTTTTGCTTTTTTAGCATTTTTAGTCTTATAGCTTGAAAAAAAATATGCTTTTTTACATTTTAGTTAATTTTTTCCTGATAATAATATAGTGTTACCCCAAAATAGACTTTATTTGTGATCATCATTGTCTACTGTAAATTTGTATATATTACATGTCTACTTTACGGTAATTGTGTCAGGGATTGCGTTACTCCTAATGATTGGCGGGGAAGCGTTTTTTTAGGGTGTTGTATTTTTCAAATAGATTTTTGTTTGTATTTAGTTTTATTTTTTATATTATTATGGCCTGTCCCTCAATAATAAGAAAACACCTTTATGGGACTTTATTAATTTATTTTTTTATACAATACTTTTCCACTGTAACTTACGTTGCACAGTAGCCCCAGTTACAGGGGAAATCAGCCCTGTTATAGTGACTATTGTCACTGTTAGGGCTGTGATGGGTCTAGTTAGACCCAGCAGTAGACTCCTACTACCAGCATCTACTACCTACCCACCTACTACCAGTGGTAAAAGTGGCAATCATGCGACCAGTCACTTGATCACCTGGAACAATAACTGCCACTGCCTCTATTCTATACACAGCGCTGATTGAGCGTTGCGTACATGACTACAGAAGAAACAAAAGTGGCAAAAAACGCTTTTGTCTTCTCTCCAGGGTTCCTGGCAGTCTCACAGCCAGGCACTCGACATTTAGCTGCCCAATCCCTGTATATATACAGTGGGTGATAAAGGGTTTTACCGCTATAGGAACTAATGGCATATTGATAGGATATGCCGTCACTTTCTCATAGGTGAGAGTCTAACTGCTGGGCTAATTTAATGCCATTTGAAAGCTTTGTCCTTGTCCTGTATAACTGAAGGAGTAGAAGGAGACAGCTAGTCCGCAGCAAATTTTTCACCTGTTGATTATAATACTGTAGTATTTTGCAGACATTAGTTTTACTTCTGCATCATAGGCAGGCACAGGAATAGTTACATATTTCTAGTATACGAGAACAAAAAAACTTCTTTGAGTATGACATGGAAGAAAGTAGAATTTTGAGCTTAGCTCCAGCCAAAATTACATTTTGGATAGAGATGTGCTTTAAAAAAATCACTAAATATAGAAATAAAAGATAAAATAGAAGAAAAAGTTGTCTGCAAATTATTTCTGCACCTCCTGAAATAAAACGTCTTAAAGAGGCTCTGTCACCAGATTTTGCAACCCCTATCTGCTATTGCAGCAGATCGGCGCTGCAATGTAGATTACAGTAACGTTTTTATTTTTAAAAAACGAGCATTTTTGGCCAAGTTATGGCCATTTTTGTATTTATGCAAATGAGGCTTGCAAAAGTACAACTGGGCGTGTTGAAAAGTAAAAGTACAACTGGGCGTGTATTATGTGCGTACATCGGGGGCGTGTTTACTACTTTTACTAGCTGGGCGTTCTGATGAGAAGTATCATCCCAGCTTCTGGCAGTGCAGATCTGTGACGTCACTCACAGGTCCTGCATCGTGTCGGCCACATCGGCACCAGAGGCTACAGTTGATTCTGCAGCAGCATCAACGTTTGCAGGTAAGTAGCTACATCGATTTACCTGCAAACGCCGATGCTGCTGCAGAATCATCTGTAGCCTCTGGTGCCGATGTGTCCTCGCTCGTCTGACACGATGCAGGACCTGGGGAAGTGACGTCACAGCGTGATCTCTCGAGAACACGCTGTGTCTGCACTGCCAGAAGCTGGGCGTTGTGTAGAGAAGTGGATGATACTTCTCGTCAGAACGCCCAGCTAGTAAAAGTAGTAAAAACGCCCCGATGTACGCACATAATACACGCCCACTTGGACTTTTACTTTTCAACACGCCCAGTTGTACTTTTGCAAGCCTCATTTGCATAAATACAAAAATGGTCATAACTTGGCCAAAAATGCTCGTTTTTTAAAAATAAAAAGGTAACTGTAATCTACATTGCAGCGCCTATCTGCTGCAATAGCAGATAGGGGTTGCAAAATCTGGTGACAGAGCCTCTTTAACCCCTTCCCGACATTTGCCGTACATGTACGTCATGGAAAGTACTGACTTCCCGCATCTTGCCGTACATGTACGCCAAATGTTTGGGACCGGCTCAGAAGCTGAGCCGGTCCCATCATCACCGGATCTCAGCTGTATCTTACAGCTGACATCCGGCTGTAACGACGGGGACCGAAATTAGCTTCGATCCCCGCCATTAACCCCTTAAGTGCAGCGCTCAAACGCGATCGCTGCACTTAAGGTGTTTGCAGCTCATCGGAACCCCAGTAATGAAATTGCCGGGGTTCCGGTGGCTGCAATGGCAACCGGAGGCCTAATACTGGCCTCCCGGTCTGCCTAGCACCGAAGCCGGTCAAGATCCGCCCGGCGGCGGAGCCTGATCGGCTTCCGTAGCTGCCGGCAAGATGGCGCCGGGTCAGGAGCTGATCCGGCGTCATCAGCGGTGGAAGTCAGCTGTACTGTACAGCTGACATCCACCTGTAACGGCAGGAACCGGAGCTAGCTCCGATCCCTGCCATTAACCCCTTCGATGCAGCAATCGAAAACGATTGCTGCATCGTAGCGGTTACTAGCAGATCGCCAGCCCTGACAGGCAATCAGGACTGGCGACTGCTGTTATGGCAACAGGAGACACAATGGTCTCCTGCTCTGCCATTACGGAAGCCGATTTAGGCCCCGCCGGGAGGCGAAGCCTAATCCGCTTGCTGTCAGTGAATGACTGACAGATCTAATACATTGCACTACATAGGTAGTGCAATGTATTAGAAAAAAAAAAATCTGACCGTTGGAACTTCAAGTCCCCTAGTGGGACTTGAGAAAAAGTGTAAAAAAAGTATAAAAAAGTGTAAAAAAAAGTGCACAAAATAAAAGTTTGAAAACAGTAAAAGTTTCAAGTAATCAAATAAAACACAATCCCCCTTTTACTCTTATCAAGTACTTTATTATTGAAAAATAATAATAAACCATATGTATTTGGTATCGCCACGACCGTAACGACCTGAGGTATCAAAATATTGTATTATTTATTGCACGCGGTGAACAGCGTAAAAAAAACCGTAAAAAACGTTACCAGAGTTTCTGTTTTTTGGTCACTTTGCCCTACAAATATTAGAATAAAAAGTGATCAAAAAGTCGCACGTATCCAAAAATGGTAGCTATAAAAACTATAGCTCGTCTCGCAAAAAACAAGCCCTCATATACCTCCGTCGACAAAAAAATTAAAAAGTTATGGCTCTCACAACTTGGCGACAGAAAAAATACATTCTTTTTACAAAAGTAATTTTATTGTGCAAAAAGTTGTAAAACATAAAAAAGTTCTATAAATGAGGTATCGCCGGAATCGTACTGACCCGCAGAATAAAGGTAACATGTAGTTTATAACGCATGGTGAACGCTGTATAAAAAAAAAAATGAAAAAAGCTGTGCCAGAATTGCGTTTTTTTGTTTACCTGGCATCCCAAAAAATAGAATAAAAGGTTATCAAAAAGTCGCATGTACCCCAAAATGGTACCAATAATCACTACAGCTCGTCCCGCAACAAACCAGCCCTCATACCACTACGTCTATGAAAAATAAAATTAGTTATGGCTCCAATAAGTCAGGAAATAAAAAAATATGCAGTTGTGCCCGAGGGGAACATTTCTTCTGTTTGAAGAGGCGATTTTTCAAGGACCTAAAATTAGGGAACCAGGAAAGGGAGGGCCCAAACATATCCGCTGGAAGCGACGGTGCCCGTATTATACCAGGACAACACTTTCCCAGCAAAATTGCCCAAACTACAAAGGCGCGGAGTGTGGATCAAAAGGGGGATAAGAAAGGACGCCATATATCAGTGCGACACCGGCCTGTGCAGAAAGGATTGCTTCACAGCGTAACACACATCTATGGATTATTTTATTGTTTTTTTTTTACCCCATTATTATACCACCTGACTATGCCCCTTATATACTCCGCCCGGCTTACATATGCCCTACATTATAAACTGAAACACCAGTAAGACTCCAAACAAAACTACTACCGAGCAAATCCACGCTCCAAAAGCCAAATGGCATTTCCTCCCATCTGAACCCTACAGCGTGCCCAAACAGCAGTTTCCTTCCACATATATGGCATCGTCATACCCGGGAGAACCCTTTTAGCAATTTTTGGGGTGTGTGTCTCCAGTGGCATAAGCTGGGCACGACATATTTGCCACTGAATGGCATATCTAGGGAAAAATATAAATTTTTAATTTGCACCATCCACAGCGCATTCATTTATGGAAAAGATCTGTGGGGTGAAAATGCTCACTACACCCCTTAATAAATGCCTTGAGGGGTACAGTTTCCATAATGGGGTCACTTCCCAGGGGTTTATTTTTATTATTTCACATCTGAGCCTCTGCAGTTGTGAACCAATACTTTGTAAATCGCCAAATTAGGCCTCAATTTTACATGGTACCCTTTCACTCCTGAGCCTGGTCGACTGTCCAGGCAAGAGATTAGGGCCACATGTAGGGTGTTTCTAAAACCAGGAAACCCAGCATAATAATTAGAGAGCTGTCTTGTTATGGTGGCACAAGCCGGGCACCACATATTGTCCACATATCTGTGGAAAAAATCCCATTTTCACTCTGCAACATCGAGTTCACACTAATTTCTACAAAACACCTGCAGGGTTAACATGCTCACTACACCCGTAGGTAAATGCATTGAGGGGTGTAGTTTCCAAAATGGGGTCACTTCTGGGGGGTTTCCACTGTTTTGGGCCCACAGGCGCCCAGAAACCAATCCAGAAACATCTGCACTCCAAATGGCGGTCCTTCCCTTCTGAGCCCTGCCGTGTGCCCAAACAGCAGTTTATGACCACATATGGGGTATTGCCGTACTCGGTAGAAATTGCTTTACAAATGTTGGGTTCTTTTTTTCCTTTATTTGTTGCGAAAATGAAAAAATTATTATTGAAGAAAAAGGATTGTTTTTATTTTCACTGCCCAATTCTAATAAATTCTATGAAACATCTGTGGGGTCAAAATGCTCACTACGCCCCTAGATGAATTCCTCAAGAGGTGTAGTTTCCTAAATGGTGTCACTTTTTGGGCGTTTTCATTGTTTTTTCCCCTCAGGGGCTTTGCAAATGTGACATGGCCGCCGCAAACCATTCCTGCTCAATGTGATCTCCAAAAGCCAAATAGCGCTCTTTCCCTTCTAAGCCAAGCCGTGTCTCCAAACAGCCGTTTATTACCACATGTGGGGCATTGTTTTACTCGGGAGAAATTGCTTTACAAATTTTGTGGTGCTTTTTCTCCTTCAGTCCTTGTGGAAATGAGTAAAAATAAGCTAAACCTACATTTTCTTTGAAAAAATGTTGATTTTTATTTTCAGGGCCTACTTCCAATAATTTCTGCAAAAAACCTGTGGGGTCAAAGAGCTCACTATACCCCTAGATAATTTCCTCAATGGGTGTAGTCTCCAAAATGGGGTCACTTGTGGGGGTTTCCACTGTTTTGTCTCCTCAGGGACTTCGTAAATGTGACCTGGCCTCCGCAAACCATTCCTGCTAAACTTGAGCTCCAAAAGCCAAATAGCGCTCTTTCCCTTCTCAGCCCTGCCGTGTCTCCAAACAACCGTTTATTACCACATGTGGGGCATTGTTTTACTCGGGAGAGACTGGTTTACAAATTTTACGGTGCTTTTTCTCCTTCAGTCCTTGTGGAAATGAGAAAAAATTAGCTAAACCTACATTTTCTTTGAAAAAATTTAGATTGTCATTTTCAGGGCCTATTTCCAATAATTTATGCAAAAAACCTGTTGGGTCAAAACGCTCACTATACCCCTAGATAATTTCCTCAATGGGCGTAGTTTCCAAAATGGGGTCACCTGTGGGGGTTTCCACTGTTTTGTCCCCTCAGGGGCTTTGTAAATGTGACATGGCCTCCACAAACCATTCCTGCTAAACTTGAGCTCCAAAAGCCAAATAGCGCTCTTTCCCTTCTCAGCCCTGCCGTGTCTCCAAACAACCGTTTATTACCACATGTGGGGCATTGTTTTACTCGGGAGAGACTGGTTTACAAATTTTACGGTGCTTTTTCTCCTTCAGTCCTTGTGGAAATGAGAAAAAATTAGCTAAACCTACATTTTCTTTGAAGAAATGTTGATTTTAATTTTCACGGCCTACTTCTAATAATTTCTGTAAAAAAGCTGTGCGGTCAAAATGCTCACTGTACCCCTAGATAATTTCCTTGAGGTGTGTAGTTTCCCAGATGGGGTCACTTTTGGGGGATTTTGACTGTTTTGGCACCGCAAGAGCCCTTCAAACCTGACATGGTGCCTAAAATTTATTCTAACAAAAATAAGGCCCCAAAATCCACCAGGTGCTCCTTTGCTTCGGAGGCCGGTGCTTCAGTCCATTAGCACGCTACGGCTACATGTGGGATATTTCCTAAAACTGCAGAAACTGGGCAACAAATATTGAGTTGCATTTCTCTGGTAAAACCTTCTGTGTTATAAAAAAAATTGTACTAAAAATTTATTTCTGCAAAAAAATATGAAATTTGTAAAATTCACCTCTACATTGCTTTAATTCCTGTGAAATGTGTAAAGGGTTAAGACATTTTCTAAATGCTGTTTTGAATACTTTGAGGGGTGAAGTTTTTAAAATGGGGTGACTTTTTGGGGGTTTCTAATATATAAGGCCCTCAAAGCCACTTCACAACTGAACTGGCCCCTGTAAAAATGGCCTTTTGAAATTTTCTTGAAAATGTGAGAAATTGCTGCTAAAGTTCTAAGCCTTGTGAGGTCATAGAAAAATAAAAGGATGTTCAAAAAACGATGCCAATCTAAAGTAGACATATGGGTGATGTTAATTAGCAACAATTTTGGGTGGTATAACTGCCTGTCTTACAAGCAGATACATTTAAATTGAGAAAAATGCTAATTTTTGCAATTTTTCGCTAAATTTTGGTGTTTTTCACAATTAAATACTGAACATATCGAGCAAATTTTGCCAGTAACATAAAGTCCAATGTGTCACGAGAAAACAATCTCAGAATCGCTTGGATAGGTGAAAGCATTCCGGAGTTATTACCACATAAAGTGACACATGTCAGATTTGAAAAATGAGGCTCGGTCAGGAAGGTCAAAAGTGGCTAAAGAGGGAAGGGGTTAAAGAGGCTCTGTCATCAGATTAGAAGTGGCCTATCTCCTACATAATCTGATCGGCGCTGTAATGTAGATAACAATAGTGGTTTTCATTTTGAAAAACAATCATTTTTGAGCAAGTTATGAGCAATTTTAGATTTATGCTAATGAGTTTCTTAAAGACCAACTGGGCGTGTTTTTACTTTTTACCAACTGGGCGTTGTACAGAGGAGTGTCTGACACTGACCAATCAGTGACCAATCAGCCTCATACACTTTAAGAACACAGGTGTTTCGTTTTCTTCAGATTTCTCCCATTTTCATTGGCAGATGATCAAGAGGTGGGACTTAGCAAAGGGAAATGGCTTGTCTATCCTGATCTCCTATTGCAAACTGAACAGTGGGGGAGGGCTCCTTCTACAACCAGTTGCCTTACAGCTACAAACAAGTTAGAGGGAGGGGAGGAAATGGCTAATCTTTTGTGACACATGTTTATGAATTCTTTATATATTTTTTATTTATTGCAAAATGAGACAGACTATAAACAAATGAAAGGAGGATATTAATGGCCTGTTCATACAGAGTGATGTCTATGGGAGGTCAGAGACAAAAACGAGGGAAGAAAGAGCATGACGCTTTTTTTCTCCCGCAAACGTTTTCTTTTCCGCTCGCAGGAAAAAACAATGGGAGGTGATTTTGGAAGTTTTTTTACGCTGTTTCCGAACTGAGAGACCTTGGTTTATCACTCCGGCAGATCGCTACACGCCTAGGACAAAATGTCAGCACTGTTCAACGTTGCATGTCTTGGAGGTTGGGAGAACAACTACGAACAAGAAAAAAAGGCGAACCTCTGCACAAACCGATCATCTGATTGGAAGAATGGCACATAGTGATCCATTCTGTACTGCAAGTGAAATTGGCTCATAGTCCAACGCCTTCTGAAGTTCTGTGTCAACACTGGTTTCCGCCCTAGGCCTGGGATGTGATGTCCAATTTCACTGGCAGTACAGAATGGATCACTACACGCCATTCTTCCAATCAGATGATCCATCCATACAGAGGCTCGCCTCCACGCACCTTTTGCTGTCGTTCTCGTTCGTTGTTGTTCTCCCAACCTCCGGGACATGCAACATTGAACAGTGCTGACATCTCAGCCTAAGGCCGGATTCACACGAGCGTGTGCGTTTTGCGCATGCAAAAAACGCTGCGTTTTGCGTGCACAAAAGGCACTTAACAGCTCCGTGTGTCAGCCCCGTATGATGCGCGGCTGCGTGATTTTCGCGCAGCCGCCATCATTATGACACTCCGTTTGGATGTTTGTAAACAGAGAAGCACGTGGTGCTTTTCTGTTTACATTCATAGTTGGACAGCTGTTGCGCGAATCACGCTCGTCCCACGGAAGTGCTTCCGTGTGGTGCGCGTAATTTTCACGCACCCATTGACTTCAATGGGTGCGTGATGCGCAAAATACGCACAAAGAACGGACATGTCGTGAGTTTTTCGCAGCGGACTCACGCTGCGTAAAAATCATGCAACTGTCTGCACGGCCCCATAGACTTATATAGGTCCGTTGCACGGACGTATATCCCGTTCGTCTGAAAAAGCCCTAAGTGTGTAGCGATCTGCCGAAATGTTAAACAAAGGTCTCTCCGTTCAAGGATTCTGTCCCTCTCAATTTGCAACAAGTGGAGATAACTGGCATGTCGACGAACAGGAGGTGGCATCGCACAATCTTCTCACACCACTTGATCAGATTTTGGAGGTTTCATTCCACACCACTTGATTTTTGATGTTTCATGTGGCTAAAAAAAATTGCTTTCAATCTGCCTTTTATGCCCCTCCAACATGCCACAGTTTGGAGCTATGTAGGTGCTTGGAAATTTGATAATTGAGGGTATGTTCACACGCTTAACAAAATACGTCTGAAAATATGGAGCTGTTTTCAAGCGATAACAGCTCCTAATTTTCAGACGATTTTGTAACAACTCACGTTTTTCTCTGCATATTTTACGGCCGTTATTGGAGCTGTTTTTCAATAGAGTCAATGAAAAACGGCTCCAAAAACGTCCCAAGAAGTGTCCTGCTCTTCTTTTTCACTGGCGTCTTTTTACGCGCCGTATTTTGACAGCGACGCGTAAAATTAAGCCTCGTGGGAACAGAACACAGTAAATCCCATTGCAAGCAATGGGCAGATGTTTGGAGGCGTAATGGTGCCATTTTTTCAGGTGTAATTCCAGGCGTAAATGGCCCGGATTACGTCTGAAACCACTGCGTGTGAACATACCCTTACAGATCTTAGCGACACATGCTACTTTCTCGATTTGCATAACCTTACAGCTTGCACTTCTTGGTGTTGCATTTTCAATGTTGAGGAGTGTATATAGTCTTTCCCTTATTATATAGGGATTCCCTTTTATTATATAGTGTTCTCCTTATTATATTGCGTTCTCCGTATTATATAATGTTTTCTCTTATATATTGTTTTTCTCCTATCATAGTGTTTCCCTTATTATATAGTGTTTTCCCTTATTAATCTGTTGGCGCAGAATCACGTACATGCATGGCACAGAATGCAGCCATTTGCGCATACCGTCATAAATGTACGTGAAGGAGATCGTGCAGGCACAGAAGCTATGCCCACACGATCGCCGTGTGAGCCCGGCTGTGACTGACAGCCGGGCTCCCGCTGCAACGGCTTGGATTGTTGAAACCTCCAATCCCGGCCGTTTAACAAAGGCCCCCAAAGGCTTGCCCTGATTGTATGCCTATTAGGTCGTGCCAGAGGCATGGCCTACTAGATTGCCTGTCAGTTTTACACTGACAGGCAATAATGCTTTGGCATACTAAGTATACCAAAGCACTATATAAGCGATCAGAAGATCGCATGGTAAAGTCCCCTAGTGGGACTAATAAAAAAAAAAGACATTAAAACAGTTAAATAAAGTTTATTAAAAAATCTAAAAAAATTACAATAAAAATGTAAATAAAACCACTTTTTTCCCATAAAAAGTGATTTTATTTACTAGAAGTGCAAAAAAAATAAAACACACACATATATGGTACCGTCACATTCGTAACGACCCGAGTAATAAAGTTATCTAATTAATTAAACTGCCGGGTGAATGCGGTACAAAAAAAACCACACAAAAACAACCGTGAAAATTATTTTTTTTCCCATTCCCCACAACAAAAAATGTAATAAAAGTTAATCAATAAGTCCCATATACCGCAAAAATATATCAATCAAAACTGCAACTCGTCCCGCAAAAAAATAAGTCCTCAAATGGCGAAATCGACATACAAAATAAAAAGGTATAGCTCTTGGATAGCGGTGATGCAAAAACAAATAATTTTTGTTTAAAAGTGTTTTAATTGTCCAAAAGTAGTAAAACATAAAAAAAACTATACATATTTGGTATCGCCGTAATCATACTGACCCATAGAATAAAGTTAACATGTTATTTATACCGCATAGTAAATGGCATAAATTTGAAACTCGAAAAAACAATTCTGGAATAGCTGGTTTTTTTTCAATTCCTTCCTTAAAAAAATTAAAAGATAAGTAATATAATATATACACCCAATAATTGTGCAATTTAAAAAATAGTACTCGTCCCGCAAAAAACAAGCCCTCATGGCTATATCGACATAAAAATTAAAAACTTATGACTCTTGGAAGGCGGGGAGGAAAAAACAAAAAAGAATGCTTGGTCCTTAATGCTGAAATAGAGCTGGACCTTAAGGGGTTAAATAGTGTGACCTTTATTATATAGTTTTCCTTATTATATGGTGTTTTCTCGTATTATATAGTGTTTTCCAGAAGACTGGCTTGCCAATTACTTCTTCTTTTAACTGTGCTATCGATCAGAGATGCTGTGCATTTTATTGTCACTTTTATTGCTGGAGATATGTTACAGTATATAAAATGCCTTTGGGATCTATATAAACAATGCTGTTTCAGCTACTTTTCAGCAATGAATAGAAACTTTCCAAGCCAGATTTAAAGCAACAATTTCAAAAACTGGAATACTTTTGGCAGAGACTTTCTGTGCAGCTTACTTGAAAATCAATGTTCCCTGAACTTTCTTTCACCTAAGGTAATGGTACAAGTGTCAGGTTGCCAGGAAATGAGAAGACATATATTAACCGCAACAGCTGAATGTCTGTGATCTCTGATGCATTTGTAAATAAAGTTTATTCGGCCTTTGTCACTCAAAAGAGTTTGCCATGTTTACTGGCTTATACCATGACCCCGGCCAAGGAAATTAAAATTCTAGATATATCTTTTCAACTCCTACTTGCCACAGTCTTCATAACTGTAAACAACTGCTCTTGTGTAATATATATATTCCTTTAATCCGGCTTCAATAAAACTTGATAGATGCCTGGATTATCAAATAGCCTGGGCTCTAAAATCGTCATATAAAAGTTTATAAAAGTTACATGTAAGGGCAGGGAACCTTAAAGAAAGATAGAGCAAAATAAAATGTTAATGTTGGTTCTGTCTGCTCAGTGTTCTGCTTTTGGCTCTGTGAAAATTCACAATATGTTGAAGTTTCGTGTGGGAACAAGGTCTGGATTATCAGATCCTACCGGACTATTGAATGCCACTGTACAGTAGATATATATGTGGGATACCCCAGTCACCTGCTGCTTGATAGTCTAGTACTGCTGTGGTCTGACATGTGCCAAAATACAGAAGCAATAGGGCCAGACCATTGGGACTTGACCATTTGGAGCTGGAAATTGCAATACATGAATATTATACAGGATAATTCATTTTTCGAGACTGTTGGAATCTGTGTTTCTTGATATATAATGTTCCAGCCGCACACTGGTCCTATGGAGGCTTGATTCTCAGAGTCTTACAAATAGCATCCGGCATGCTGGAAGACAGAGTAGCTACAATAGATTCAAATGGTTCTTGCAGTAAAGAAATTCTCTAATATTTTCAGCAAACAGCACCAAGGTCTATGCTATAACGCATCATTGTCACGGCTGTGGGGTATGTGGATCCACTAGGCCGCTGCACCGTAGCAGAGAAGCAGCTGATCAAGCAAAGTCTATGATAGTCTCTGGGGGTAGCGAAGACAATGATATTCTGTGGGGAAAGAAAAGTCAGTGATAGTCTCTATAAGAAATGTACTTGCCGGAAGATGGCTAGCCTCGGAAACTGAAGTCACCTCTGCCACTGGGTTTGACACCGACACCGGACACAGGATTTGTATTTCTGAATTTCTATATTTCTACGCACATACCTATTTTTTTTAATATGCAGAATGCTCATTCAGATGGCATATGATGGTTGTACTGTCATATTAGAAGTAAATGGAGCTTGAGAAATATATAGATCCATTATACAGGTCAATATTTTACAACCATATGAGATTCATATTTATGAAAAAAATCGGGAGCTAATCCTGATAACGTGACACGTCTAATGAGTTGGGGATTCTGAGTGTAGGAGGCAGCCGAAGCTTATAGGATACAGGATTTATTTGTTGCAGGACTTTGAAAGGTCCGAGGAACTTGGGAGCAAATTTGTAAGAGGGAATTATTAAACAAATATTTCTTGAAGATAGCCAGACCTTGGTTCCAGGAAGAAACAGAGGAGGTTCTCTTCTCTTCCTATCAGCATTCCTCTTCATGCGGACGACCGCCCATAGGATAGAGGACCTGGTCTTCTGCCAGATATAAAGAAAGTCTCCAAATGCAGAGTTAGCTGCAGGTACTTGTTAGTAGCAGGCACTGGAAGAACACCACGTGGATGTTGGCGGTATACGATGAAGAATGGAGTAGAGGCAGTAGATTCACTCGTGTGGTTCTTGTAGGACAACTCAACCCAGGGAAGAAGCTGCACCCTGTTGTCATGCTGAACAGAAATTAAATGACGAAGGTAATTCTCCAATATTTGATTAACTCTCTCGACTTGGTTGTTAGACTGAGGATGATAGGCAGAGGAAAAGTGGAGTTTAGAGAGGGCTCCCCAGAATTTCAAAGTAAATTGTACCCACCCATCTGACACAATATGGAGAGGCAGTCTGTGCAGACAGGAGATATGCTGTTTGAAGAAATTTGCCAGATGAGGAGCAGAGGGAAAACCAGTTAGTGGGATGAAATCTGCCATCTTAGAAAAATGGTCCACCACCACCACGAAAGTAGTGCATCTCGCCGAAAGAGAAAGGTCAGTAATGAAGTCCATTGCAATATGTTGCATTAGGCACTGGCAGGGGTTGGAGTAGGCCAGCAGGTCTGGAGTGAGCAGATTTATTAGAGGCACAGATAGTACAGAAAGAGACAAAGTCCACAACATCCTTAGGCAGCATGGGCCACAGGTATTAACTAGTAATAAGGCCCAGAGTTTTATGCATGCCAGAGTGCCCAGCCAGCTTGGAACTGTCCCCAGCAGAGAATCTTTTTCCTGTCAGCCAGACGAACAAAGGTCTTCCCTGGGGGAATGTCTCTAATTTGAAGAGGATTGTCCTGGAAGGATCTATAATATATTGAGGAGTCTCTTCAGAGTCATCTGTCTCAAACGATCGAGAAAATGCATCGGCCCTCACATTCCTGTCAGCGGGACGGAAGTGGAGCACAAACTGGAATCGGGCGAAGAACAACGACCACCTGGCTTGACAAGGATTTAAACGTTGAGCAGACTGGAGGTAGGTAAGATTCTTGTGAACCATGTAGATGATGATAGGATGTATGGCGCCCTCCAGAAAATGTCTCCATTCTTCCAAGGCCAACTTGATGCCCAGTAACTCCCAATCCCCAATGGAGTAATTGTGCTCTGCAGGAGAGAATAGTTTTGAGTGGTAGCAACACACCACTGCCTTACCCTTGGGGTTTTTCTGAAACAGAAGTGCACCTGCACCAACAGAAGAAGCGTCAACTTCTAAAGAGAACTGTCAAGATACATCAGGATGGTGAGGAATCGAGGCTGAAGTGAAGGCACTCTTGAGACTGATAAATGCTGACTCCGCATCTGGGAGCCACACTTTGGCGTTCACCCCCTTCTTAGTAAGGGCAGATATAGGAGCAGTTAGCGATGAGAAGCTTGGGACAAACTGCCTCGTAGAAATTTGCGAATCCTAGAAATCGCTGTATAAGGCCTTGTGGTCGTGGCCACTCCAAGACAGACTTCACCTTCTCTGGATCCATCTTGAGTCCATGATCGGAGACAATGTAGCCCAGGAAAGGCAGATAATTCTTCTCAAACATGCACTTTCAAGTTAAGCATACAGACGATTCTCCCTTAGCCGCAACAGGACTTGACGGACATGCTTCCGGTGCATCGTCAGATCTGGTGAGGAGATCAGGATGTCATCCAAATATACCACCATGCAGCCATAGAGGAGATCCCGGAAGATGTGATTCACGGATTCCTAAAATACTGCTGGAGCATTACACAGACCAAAGGGCATCACGAGATACTCATAGTGTCTGTCTCGAGTGTTGAATGCGGTCTTCCATTCGTCACCTTGACAAATTTAGATCAGGTTGTAACCCCTGCGTAAGTCCAGCATGGTAAAAATCGTGGCTCCACGAATGCGATCAAAGAGCTCCAAGATCAGCGGCAAGGGATACTTGTTCTTGACCGTGATTTGGTTAAGACGACGGTAATCAATACAGGGTCGAAGAGATCCATCTTTCTTTTTAACGAAAAAGAAACCGGCTCCGGCCGGAGTAGAAGACTTCCGGATGAACCCCCTCTCAAGGTTCTCCTTGACATAGACTGACATGGCCTGGGTCTCTGGCAAGGAGAGAGGATATATCCGTCCACGAGGAGGTGAGACGACTGGGAGCAGTTTTAGTAGGGTAATCGTAGGAACGATGAGGGGGAAGAACCTCTGTCTCCTTTTTACTGAAGACGTCTCCGAAGCCAGCATAGTGTTTGGTTAATCCATAGAGTGACTGAGGCAGAGGAGATGAACTTGTGGCAGACAGTGGTGGAGACACTAGGAGCCCTATTGGAGGACCTCTCTGGACTTCCAGTCGAGAACCGGAGCATGTAAATGAAGCCAACGTAGGCCCAGCAGAATAGGGTTGACGGCTTTAGAGAGGAAGTAGAAGACAATCCGTTCTGCATGGAGGATTCCGACTTGAAGTATCAGCGGATTTGTCATGAACAGTATAGGATCGGGCAGAGGCTTCCCATTCACAGAAGCGACTGCCAGGGGTCTCTCTAGAGGAACCGTGGGCAAATGGAGACGATCTACTAGATCCTGCTGAATAAAATTTGCAGCAGCTCCGGAATCCAGATAGGCAGAAACATTATGGAATGGACAATTTGGGAGCAGATTTGGTAGTTGGCATCATTTCATCTGTCTCTCCAACCAACCCTAGGTGCTGGAGCGGCTTCTGAGGACATCAACGCACAAAATGGCCTCTGTAGCTGCAATACTGTAAAGGATCTGCCAGACACAGCTTCTGTGTCGACGCCTGTGGGTAATCAGTCTGCACCTGCTCCTAAGTCTGAGAGAGTGACACGATCTTCTACCAGTCAGGCTGGGAGGCTGAGGAGTGGGAGAGCCTATAACAGCCTGGCCAGACGGAGCTTGCTCCCACCCTCTGTCTATTTATACCTGCATTTCCTGCTCCTCCTTTGCCTGTGATTCTTTTCTGTTTCCTGGCTCTGCTGCTCCTGCTATGATTATTGACCTCGCTTCATTTTTGACCCTGGCTTTACGGACTATACTCCTGCTCTGCGATTTGTACCTCGGGCACTCCTGGTTTGACTCGGCTCGTTCACTACTCTTGTTGCTCACTGTGTTGCTGTGGGCAACTGCCCCATTTTCCTTAGCTTCTGTGTACCCTTGTCTGTTTGTCTATCGTGCACTTATTGAGCATAGGGACCATCGCCCAGTTGTACGCCGTGCAAGTAGGCAGGGACTGAGTGGCGGGTAGATTAGGGCTCACCTGTCTGTCTCCCTACTCCGTCATTACAAATACAAACATAGTCCAGAAGTGCATCTACACTGTTTCTCCTGGTCGGATAATTTGAGTCGGTCCGCTTGCATAGGTTCCTCAGGTGGAACAACAGAAGAGAATAGTAGAGGTCGCTGGAACTTGGGTGCCAGTCTGGGGAACTTTCTGTCTCGGCCAACCTCCTGGGCCCATTCCTGGATTCTCATGTCAATCCGTGTTGCCAACAAAATGAGGACATCCAGGGTGGATGCGAGGTCACGAGCGGCAAGCTCTTCCTTTATTTGCAGGGACAGTCCTTGCCAGAAGGTACCAACTAAAGCCTCATTGTTTCAGGCAAGTTCCACTGTCAGGGTACGGAACTGGATACTATATTCTCCAACCGTGGTTTCTCCTTGACGGAGGGTCAGAAGAGGTGTAGCTTCGGAAGTTGACCGATCAGGTTTCTCAAAGACAGTGTGAAAAGTTTGTAGAAACAACTGCAAATTTGAGGTCTCCGGACCCTCACATTCCCAAATGGAATTAACCCATGCCAGGGCCTTGCCAGAGAGGAGGAAATGTTGAAGGTGATCTTGATCTCATTGGAGGAAAACAGACTTGCGAGCAGCTTGAAGTGGATCTGGCATTGGTTAATGAAACCTCTGCAGGTCTTTGCATCCCCAATGCAGCTAGGTGGTAGCGGCAGAGAGATTCTGGAATCAGCACTGACAGAAGGAGCAGCAGAAGAGGAAACCGTGGCAGTTGCAGTAGGAATATCCAAACACAATGGACTTCACTGCTTGTAGGAGCTGATCCTGCTGTTCACGGAGGTCACACATGTTTGCTTGCATCTCTTGGAATACCGTCATAGTCTTGGGCTGATCAGCAGTATCCATGGCCTGAGTGTACTGTCACGCCAGTGGGTTATGTGTACCCACTAGGCTGCTCTGCTGTAGCGGGGAAGCAGCTGGCCAAACAGCAGTCAATAACAGTCTCTCAGATAAGAGTACCTGGGGAGATGATCTGGCAGATACTTGAAGTAGCAGACACATGGCTCAGATGACGCTTGGCATTGCGGAAGATACTGGACGTGGCAGACGACACCAGACGTGGCAGATGAGGCACACAAGACACCAACAATAGGTTTAGGCTCGGGAACAAACACAGCAACCGGATACAGGATACGGGAAGCAGGATACGGGAGCACTGGGAGCAGAATACAAATAAAGGACCATTTGCAAAGACGAACACAGGAATACAAATAACGCTCAGGCAAGTAGGGAAACGGCAGGGTCCTTAAAATACTCCAGGGTTCAAAGGGATTGGCTAGGGAACTTTTACATTGGTGCGCGCACTGGCCCTTTAAGGCCGGGAGGAGCGAGTGCACCCTACGAACAACAGGCGGGAACTGCAGCCGCATGTGCTGGTGTCTCCGGGAGGAGAGACGCTGGAAGAAAGAGTGTGTTCCGGGTTTGCCGGTTCCAAGGGTACGTAGGTTGTGCTGGCGGGCCACGACCATGGGCCCAACAATAGGGAATTACTGAATATAGTAAGACAAAACAAAAAAGCATTCAAAATATTTAAGGCTGAGGGCTCAGCAAAAGCATTCCAGACTTAAGTAAATCTCAATAGAAAATTTAAAAATTAAATCAAGTTAGCAAAGTTATCTACAGAAAAACAAATCGTTAACAACATTAAAAAGAATCCCAAAAATGTCTATAAATATATTAATGCCAAAAAGAAATCTAATAATATTGGCCCTTTTAAAGATAACCATGGGAATATAATTGTAGAGGAGAAAGAGAGGGCTGAGATATTAAACATGTACTTTTGCTCGGTGTTTACTGATGAGCTCCCAGTGCCAGATCTTCAGGGGGATAGTGATAAAGGTTCCCCACCCAATATTACCTGCTTAACACAGGAGAAAGTACAGCTACGTCTGAGCAAATTAAATATTGATAAACCCCTTGGCCCAGATGGCATTCATCCACGGGTATTAAGTGAATTGAGCTCAGTATTGGACAGACCATTGCATCTCATCTTCTTAGACTCCCTTGTAACAGGATCAGTGCCACAGGATTGGAGAACGGCTGATGTTGTACCAATATTTAAGAAGGGTAAAAAGGTGGGACCGAGTAACTACCGTCCAGTAAGTTTGACATCTGTGGTATTCAAAATACTTGAGGGCATTCTAAGAGATGACCAATCAGTGACCAGTCAGCGTCATACACTCCTCTCCATTCATTTACACAGCAGCATCGCGTTTTTACTAGAACACGATGTGAAGCCACATACACACACATTAACGTTAATCAAGTGTCCTGATAATGAATATACATTACCTGCAGCCTGGACGTCATGTGTATTCAGAATCCTGACACTTCTGAATCTTTTCTGTGAGATTCCAGCAAGCCACGCGTAATCTCGCGAGATTACAATGTAAACAAGATTTTGTTTCCCTTGCTGGAAATGTCACAGAAAAGATTCAGAAGTGTTAGGATTCTGAATACACATGACGTCCTGGCTGGAGGTAATGTATATTCATTATCAGGACACTTGATTAACGTTAATGTCTGTGTATGTGGCTGCACATCGTGTTCTAGTAAGAACACGATGCTGCTGTGTAAATGAATGGAGAGGGGTGCATGACGCTGATTGGTCAGCGTCATACACTCCTCTGTACAACGCCCACTTGGTCGAAAGTAAAAACACGCCCACTTGGGCATTAAGAAACTCATTAGCATAAAGCTAAAAATCGCTAATAAAGTGGTTTAAAATAGATCGTTTTTCTAAATAAAAAGCATCATTGTCAGCTACATTATAGCGCCGATCTTCTTATATAGGAGATAGGGCACTTATAATGTGGTGACAGAGCCTCTTTAAGAATTAGTGAGGCCACTGTGATCTTGGGAACTTTCAGTGAAGATAAAAAATTTTATACCCTTCTCCAGATCTGTGCTTCCACACAATCCTGTTTCCTCCTCATGGCTTGGTTTTTGCTCTGATATGCATTGTCAGCTGTGAGACCTTATATAGACAGGGGTGTGTCTTTCCAAATCATGTCCAATCAAATGAATTTACCACAGGTGGTCTCCAATCAAGGTGTAGAAACATTTCAAAGATGATCTAGAGAAATGGAAGGCCCCCAGATCTAAATTTCAAGTGTCATAGCAAAGGGTCTGAATTCTTATGTCCATGCGAAATTTGAGTTTTTCCTTTTTAATAAATTTGTAACATTCTGTTTTCACTTTGTCATTATGGGGTATGGAGTGCAGAATGATGGGGCAAATCTTAAATTATTTTATTGTAAAATAAGGCCTCAACATAACAAAATGTGAAAAAAAGTGAAAGGGTCTGGAGACTTTCCAGAATACACTTTATATAAAGTATAACTTGTAATACTTATGATTGTCTGTTGTCCAAAAAAGAGAAAAAAGGAATTTACCAACCCTGTTAGCCACTGAGCCTTACAATAGACTGCCACTTCCTATTTTGTAGAAATCTCTTCTCAGCAATCATTACATTATCATCACAGGCAGGATTACAGTTAAGGGCTCATTTACACGAGCATGTTATACGTCCGTGCAACGCGCGTGATTTTCACGCGCTTCGCACTGACCTATATTAGTCTATGGGGCCGTGCAGACAGGTGCGTGATTTTCACGCAGCGTATGTCCGCTGCATGAAACGCACGACATGTCCTATATTAGTGCGCTGTTCGCGCATCACGCACCCATTGCAGTCAATGGGTGTGTGAAAACCACGCATGTCCCACGGAAGCACTTCCGTGGGACAAGCGTGATTCGCGCAACAGCACTGTAAAGGATGAATGAAAACAGAAAAGCACCACGTGCTTTTCTGTTTACAAACATCCAAACGGAGTGTCATAATGATGGCGGCTGCGCGAAAATCATGCAGCCACGCATCATACGCTGATGACACACGGAGCTGTTAAGTGCCTTTTGCGTACGCAAAACGCCACGTTTTTTGCGTGCGCAAAACGCACACGCTCGTGTAAACCCAGCCTTAAGGGTGACAACTCTTTCTCCACACCCCCCCCCGCACCACCTGCACAGTGATCCCTGCAGAGAGCATGCCGCTAAGGCTATGTTCACACAGAGTTTTTTGCAGGCGGTATTTCTGCCTCAAAATTCAGTTTGGAAGTTTGAGGCAGATTTACCTCCCCTGCACGCCGATTTTCACTGCGTTTTTCATGGTGTTTTTCGCCCGCGGCCATTGAGCGCCGCGGGCATAAAACGCTGCAAAATATGCTTTCTCTGCCTCCCATTGAAGTCAAAGGGAGGTCAGAGGCGTAAAGGCCCGAAGATAGGGCATGTCGCGTCTTTCTCCCACGAGGCGGTTTTACCGCTCGCGGGAGAAAATCGCCCCCGCCTCCCATTGAAATCAATGAGAGGCATTTTCGGCCCGTTTTTTACGAGATTGCGGCGCGGTTTCCGCATCAAAAAACTCGTCAAAAAACTCTGTGTGAACATAGCCTAACACTCTCCCTTAGGAGTCAATAGGTCTATTTTGAATTGAGATTTCTTATGTCCCTATAACTGCAGTAAAGCAAGTTTTTGAACTGCAAGCTACAGCTCAGGCAAGATGCTGCTGCCCAATCAAGTACAGAAAATAAAAAAAATATACAATCAAAAGATAAATACAGATTAGAAAACAACAGTATGTTTCAGTGTAGGGGGATACATTCCCTTTTAGGGGACACTAAACTTTCAGTCTACCGTTATCTTTATTTTCTGTGTAGCTGAATGTCTTCTAGTGTTGTCTAGCAGCAACCACTTCAGGCTGGTGATAGACTGGCTTTATCTCATATATTTTAAAGGAGTTTTACTGGATTACTGAAAAGGCTATCAAATTTACAACATGTCACAGAAAAAGGCCATACTTAGGTCCTGTTCACATCAGCGTTGCCCTTCCATTGAGAGGTTCCGTCTGAGGGTTCCGTTGGGTTTTCCCCTTAATGGAAAGGCAAACAGAAACCTAAGCTTCCGTTTGCATCATTGATATCAATCGTGACGGAAACGCTGCTAAAGGTTTCCGATTGTCACCATTGTGACAGCGTTCCGTTGTTTTGACGAAATCAATAGCGCAGTCGACGGTGATGTGAACACAGCCTTAGGCCGGATTCACACAAGCATGTGCGTTTTGTGGGTGTCATCACAATATGATGCGCGGCTGCGTGCTTTTCGCACAGCCGCCATCGTTATGACACTCCGTTTGGATGCTTGTAAACAGAAAAGCACGAAGCACCTCATGTTCCTCAAGGACATCATGGAGATGCGATCGTAAGTAAATGTGCTATTGCATGCGTAAAATGTTTGTTTGCCCATGTCATGTACGCCATCCTGCATTTTTGTGCAATGATGACTATTGGTTGCTCATTATTTTTTTCGATTACAGAACAACGGACAATTTGAATGACACCGAGGAGGAGAGTGACCTGCCTGAGTCTCTGCCGCAACCTCCCAGTAGTCGACTGGTGCCCCTTACCTCGGAGCCAACACCCCAGGACCCGGCCCCAGTAGAGTCGGCCCCTACCGAACTCTCTCTGCAAGAAATCCCCCCCCCCCGCGACAACCACCCAGACGCTGACGCAGTCAGCAGCCAGCCCCCGGGGCCCAGGTTGATTCTCGGGTCCTGGACTACCTTCGTCGAGGGGCCGACGAGGACGGGCAGGATTTCTTTGCGAGGGGAATGGTTCCACTACTGCGGAGGGTACCTGTGGATAGGATGGCACGCCTCCACTCGGCCATAATTTCCCTCATCGATAGCGCCACACCCCCCCACAATCCGCACCACTGCTTCACAGCTATCGAGCAGTGGCGAGGATTTGCCGTGGCTACCATCACATCCAATTTCCCTGCCCCATACCACCCACCCACCCCCAGCGCACGCCCTCACCCTTATCGACCTGGGCATGCCCGTTTTTCCCCTGGGCCTCTGCCTGCCCGCGAGCAGCATTTGCCGCAATACAGCAGAGGTCCAGAACCCTTTGCTCCCCCCTTCCCTGGACCCAGTTACCAGGCCCATCATCAGCACCACTATGCTGGAGAGGAACATCCTCAGCAGTTCCATGGCCAGCATAGTGGTGCTGAAATGTCGCATACTCTTCCCCGGGCCACTAATACCATCACTTATAAAAGTGACTGTGGGCTGAGCGGAGAAACGCTCATTTTTATAGGGCTGCATAGTCTGCCCACATCCGTTTTCCACCATGTTGGTTGTGTTGTTAAATTTTTGTTGTTGGGTTCTTTTGCACCCCTTGTTTGTTGTGCATTATAAACAGTAAAACGAAGGTGTTGACAGTTGCAATTGCGTGGTGTTTTTTTTTCAACCCCCTCCACAAAATGATTACCTAAAATGTATTTTACTGTACACTCACACGCTGCTGAGCTTGTCCCAAAATAATTGCACACGTTCAATGAGGTATTAGTTCATCTTTAGGGGTTTGCCATTGTTTGTAAGAGATGTGAATGTTGGCGTGCTGCCATGTGACAATAGCCACAGAAAGGACAGTCGCGATTGGAGGAGAATAAAATTTGGGCGACCATAATTCATTCTCATGCAAACAGTTTCAGGAATGGCAAATGGCAAGACCAAACCCCAACAAATGTAAGCTTGCAACCCACGTCAAGGGTCCTCATGTATTGCCAGTCCCTAACACTACAAGCCCCTAACCTAAAATAACAAACACTGGCCACTTGGGACCTGTGGACAGAAAAAACAAAGAAAGATGCGTGCCTTTAAATGACATCAAGCCCCCATGGTGCGGCTCCTAATGGGCTCTCAAAATATGCCGCCAAACTTCCCCGCACTCGGAGTCCGGATGTGAGAGATCTTCCTAGTGGAATTGCCGGGACAGTGTCGCTGGTGGGTGCATGTGTTAGTATATATTCAGCATCAAATGTAGCATCCTGAATGCGTCAGAAGTTATGCAGAACTACACACGCTTGTATGACACGTGTCACATTCTGCGGGGACAATTGCATTGTAGACATAAACACCCGCCACCTGTTCGACATAATGCCAAAGGCACATTCCACACAACTTCGAGCTCGGCATAGGCGGATATTGCGGCGACGCTCATCCAAGCCCCTTCTTGCAAAAGGCCGCATTACTTGCCTTGTCAGGGCAAACCCCTCATCTGCAACTATGACATATGGGATTGGTGGGCCTCTGGAGCCAGGGAGGATGGAAGGTTCCGGCACCGCCAGTTGATTATTCCAAACTCGTTTACCCATTCTTGATTAACGTAATATGCTGGCATCAGCAGAGCTTCCATACGAGCCTATGTCTACAATTGTGAAACAATAATTAGTGTCCGCCAAGGCCAACAATACCATGGAAAAAAACTGTTTGTAGTTGTAGTATCGCGAGCCACTGCGTGGGGGCTTCTTCACACGAATATGTTTGCCGTCTAGGGCACCAATACAATTCGGAAATTGAGTTGCTCGATGAAATCCCTCCAAAATTCGGAGCCACTGTTCTGTCGTGGGCTGAGGCATGACCGTGGTCTTTAAGCTCTGCCACAGCACAACACCGGCGGATGTGACAATAAAGGATATGGTGGTCACTCCCAAAAGAAATTTAAAATGTAACGAATGGTAACTATTGCCTGTGGCCAGAAATCTAAAGGCAAGATAAAACTGAAACAATAAACAACACATGTTAGGGCGGACTTGTAAAACATACAGCGTCCTCGAAGAACTAATTGCAACTGCACACATGCCTCAAGGTCACAAGCAGGCGTTCCTATGGGGAAATGCAGCGTCTCATGTTGGTATTCTGGTAGGGGATTGCAGGGCGAATCTGCGCAAGCAGAAGATCAAAGGTGGACACAGACATGCGGCAGAACGCTCTAAATTTTTCGGGGCGACGACGTAAGTCCTCATAGAGAGTATGAAAGTGCCCTTTGGAGGTTCGTTGGGCCACAAGTTGATGAACCCAAATGCGACTTCTTCTACGCGTCTGCCAAAATCATCCACGCAAGCAGCACACGTGCCAGCGACTGAGAAGGCATAAATGTGGCTTGCAAGTCAAAACACGTGTCAACTGTTTAAACACACACTGGGGTTTCTGCAGAGGCTGCAATAAGGCACACAACCTGTTCACCCAGCAAGCAAGGGTTGGGCCAGCCTGCCTATTTGTAGGCTGGCCTCGCATTAACTACCCCTGCGTTTTTTACGCGCGTTTTAAACGCAGGTCACGCGCACGTAAAAAATGCAACAACGCTGCGTATATGCATGCCAAACGCAATTGCAACGCGCGCAATACGCTGCGTGTTTTACGCGCGCAAAACGCACACGCTCGTGTAAATCAGGCCTTACTGATACAAGGGCAGGTTCAAGCACCAGTTTCCATCAAAATGCAGACAAGCCACAAAGTTATATGAGGGAGGTCGCATAGATGCAAAATTCTGAAGAACAGTCTCTCTCACACCTACCATATATGAGTTGGGGTGGGGGGGGGGTGGCTGCTTAGTATTAGCATTGCACCCATATAATGCTTCTATAAGTGTGCCAATCAGACAGTTACATGTAATGCACCAAGTTGGCATACAGCATATTAGTTATGCCCATACTATTAGATCATGCAGGCTGCCCAGCACCTTTTGCATGCACCACACTAAGTACTGTCACAGTATTCTCCCCCAACATCACAAGGCACGGCTGCATCCTGCAAAAATAATAAAAAGTTATAAACATGAGTCCCTTCACTAAAATCAAAACCAAATCACTGAAAAGGGTATCATACAACAACAGTTGTTTTTACATGTCCTTGTATCAGTAAGTATGGCCTAGTTTAGTGATATGTTCAGCATTAGAAACACATGCCTATTTTCTTCCAGAAACCGCACCACACCGTCTATGGATTGTGTATTGCAGCTCAGCTCCATGGAAGTGAAGGGGCTGAGCTGCAATACCACACAAAACCTATGTAAGGGTGTGACACTGTTTTTTGGAAGAAAGCAGCCATATTTTTCTAATCCTGTATACATTTACACACATTTCACATTTAGGTTATCAGGATTAGCTTCATTTATTTTCAGTGTTTTATATAAATAAATCTTAATAACTGTATAAATAAAAAGTTCTAAAACTTTGTACACCGCGTTCCAAATTATTGTGCAAATGTTATTTTTCGCTGATTTTCCTAAATAGTCGATGCAAATGACAGTCAGTATAATCTTCAAGCCATCAACCGTTGGAGTATATTTCGAATTTTATTGAACAAAGTAAAAAACTCAAAATGCACTGTTTCAAATTATTATGCACAACAGAGATCAAAACATTTTAAAGGTTGTAAAGAGAAGTAAAATGGTCATTTGTTGAATTTACAGCATCAGGATGTCATATTTACAGAAATCAAAAGCTCTTTCAATAAAAAAAAACTTAACAGGCCAAGTTACACGTTAACATAGGACCCCTTCTTTGATATCACCTTCACAATTCTTGCATCCATTGAATTTGTAAGTATTTGGACAGTTTATGCTTGAATATCTTTGCAGGATGTCAGAATAACCTCCCAGAGCTTCTGTTTTCATGTGAACTGCCTCCCACCCTAATAGATATTTTCAATAGGGTTGAGGTCAGGGGAACATGGGGGCCACACCATGAGTTTCTCTCCTTTTATGACCATAGCAGCCAATGACACAGAGGTATTCTTTTCAGCATGAGATGGTGCATTGTCATGCATGAAGATAATTTTGCTACGGAAGGCACGGTTCTTTTTGTACCACGGAAGAAAGTGGTCAGTCATGAACTCTACGTACTTTGCAGAGGTCATTTTCACACCGTCAGGGACCCTAAAGGGGCCTACCAGCTCTCTCCCCATGATTCCAGCCCAAAACATGACTCTGCCACCTCCTTGCTGACGTCGCAGCCTTGTTGGGACATGGTGGCCATTCACCAACTATCCACTACTCCATCCATCTGGACCATCCAGGGTTGCACGGCACTCATCAGTAAACAACACAGTTTGAAAATTAGTCTTCATGTATTTCTGAGCCCACTGCAACAGTTTCTGCTTGTGAGCTTTGTTTAGGGGTGGCCGAATAATAGCTTTATGCACACTTGCAAACCTCTGGAGGATCCTACACCTTGAGGTTCGCGGGACTCCAGAGGCACCAGCGGCTTCAAATACCTGTTTGCTGCTTTGCAATGTGCCTTTATCTGAACGAACCCGTCTGTGCTCTGAATCAGCCACAAATCTTTTCACAGTACGATTATCACGCTTACGTTTTCTTGAAATATCCAATGTTTTCATACCTTGTCCAATTTTTCACGCTTTTCGGCAGCAGAGAGATCCTTTTTCTTTTCCATATTGCTTGAAACCTGTGGCCTGCTTAATAATGTGGAACGTCCTTCTTAAGTAGTTTTCCTTTGATTGGGCACACCTGCCAATCTAATTATCACAGGTCTCTGAGATTGATTACAATGATCCAAAGAGCCCTAAGACACAATACCATCCATGAGTTTCATTGAAAAATGAATAATTAAATGTTTAGGACACTAAAATCCAATGTGCATAATAATTTGGAACGCGGTGTAATATAATTTGTGTTTCAATTCCTCACTATAAGAACATTCTTGCTTACATTCACAGACTGCAAGCCGTTGTATACCTAGCAGGAGCGTAACCAGGAAAGACTGGGTGCCATGGGACCCCCTCCCCTGGATGCCACACAACCGCCCCCCCCCCCCCCGTAGATAGTGCCTCCCTGTAGATTCTGCCAAACAGCGCCCCCTGTAGATAGAGCCATACAGCCCCCGGTAGATAGCGCCACACACAGCCCCCTGTAGATAATGCCATACAGCCCCCTACCTGTAGATAGTGCCATACAGCACCCCTGTAGATAACGCCACACACAGCCCCCTGTAGATGGTACCATTCAGCCCCCCTGTAGATAACGCCATACAGTGCCCTCCCTGTAGATAGGGCCATACAGCCACCCCACTGTAGATAACGCCATACAGCCCCCTCCCTGTAGATCGTGCCATACAGCCAGCCCCCCTGTAGATAACGCCATACAGCCCCCCTGTAGATAGCTCCATACAGCCCCCTGTAGATAATGTCATACAGCCCCCACAGTAGATAACACCATACAGCCCCCTGAAGACAACGCCTTACATCCCCCCTGTAGATAACGCCATACCGCCCCCTCTTGTAGATAATGCCATACAGCTACCCCCCTGTAGATAACGCCATATAGCACCATCTGTACATAACGCCATACAGCCACCCCTGTAGATAACGCCATACAGCCCCCCTGTAAATAACGCCATAAAAGCCCCCTGTAAATAGTGCTATACAGCCCCTTCCTGTACATAACGCCATACAGCCACCCCCTGTAGATAACGCCATACAGCCCCTCCTGTACATAACGCCATAAAGCCCCCCCCTGTACATAACGCCATACAGCCCCCCTGTAGATAATGCCATACAGCCTGCCTGTAGATAATGCCATACAGCCCCCCTGTAGATAACGCCATACAGCCCCCTGTAGATAACGTCATACAGCCCTCTCCTTTACATAACGCCATACAGCCACCCCCTGTAGATAATACCATACAGCCCCCTCCCTGTAGATAGCTCCATACAGCCCCCCCTGTAGATAATGCCATACAGCCCCAACCCCTGTAGATAACGCCATACAGCCCCCTCCTGTACATAATGCCATACAGCCGACCTGTAGATAATGCCATACAGCCCCAACTCCATGTAGATAACGCTATACAGCCCCAAACCCCCCAAAAAAAACAAACCCCACAGGATGGGGTATACATGTGTGATAGCTGGGGGTCCAACCACTGGGACCCCCAGAGATAAGGAGTACAGGGGACCGAAAGTCCCCCGAAGTGCTCCATGAGAAACCTCGGACTTCCAGGTCTGTGTCCGGCAGCACAATAAAAATGAAAGGAGCGCCGGCCACACATGCGCGAAAGCGCGACCGGCTCTCCATTCATTTCTACGGAGCTGCCAGACACAGACCCTGGAAGTCCAAGGTTTCTCATGGAGCACTTCGGGTGACTTTCAGTCCCCCATTCTCCTTATTGCTGGGGGTCCCGGCGGTCGGACCCCCTGCGATCACGCATGTATCCCCTATCCTGTGGATAGGGTATACATGTGTGTTTTGTGGGACAAACCCTTTAATTGCAGAGCGGGGAGATACCTCCCTGCTCTGCTGTAGTGTTCAGTGGCGTCGCTACCGCTGTAGAAGCCGTAGCGGCTGCTAGCGGAGTCTCCGCCCATGGGGGGGCCTCCCCTCATGCCGCGGGCACCGTAGCAGGTGCTATGGCTGTTACAGTGGTAGTTACGCCACTGATACCTAGTCCTGCTCTCATCTGAGAAGTGGATACAATTGTATGCAGTCTAGGCAATGCTCTTGTAAAGGATCTGCCAGGCACAGCTTCGGGGTTAACTCCCTTAATTAATCAGTCAGCACCTGAATCTACATCCCTGAGACTGACTCCAGCTTCCACCACTCAGGCTGGCAGGCTTAGGAGTGGGAGAGCCTATCGCAGCCTGGCCAGACTCAGCTAGCTCCCACCCTCTGTCTATTTATACCTGCATTTCCTGTTCCTCCTTGCTTGTTATTCTTTTTTGTGTGGTTTCCTGGCCCAGCTACAGCTCCTCCTATTTTGTTCCTGCTCCATACAGACCCTGGCTTACTGACTACTCTTCGGCTCTTCGTTTGGTACCTCGCACACTCCTGGCTTGACTCGGCTCGTTCACCACTCTGGTTGCTCACGGTGTTGCCGTGGGCAACTGCCCCTTTCCCTTGCTTGTATTCCCTTGTATGTTTGTCGTGTTTGTCGTGCACTTACTGAGTGCAGGGACCGCCGCCCAGTTGTACCCCGTCGCCTAGGGCGGGTCGTTGCAAGTAGGCAGGGACAGAGTGGCGGGTAGATTAGGGCTCACTTGTCCGTTTCCCTACCCCCCGGTCATTACAGCTCTAGGCAATGGCTGAGTAGTTTTTGATGCTTTGAGATAGCAAAACACATCACTTACAACTCTTTCCTCGTTTGTTTTGAAGAGAGTTAGATGGGTGACTTTAGCCGCCAGCAACAAGACTACCATCAAGACTTGCATAATACAAATCACAGCAAGAGCTCATGCACATGGTCGTATTACAGCTCACTTTTGAGCCGTAATAGGGCTGCCATAGAGGTGCATGGAGCCTCTACTGTGCCTACATTCATAAAGAAGTACTATATATTTATATATACTTACAGTATGTTGTATGTACCAAGGTATTCTCCCCTAGAAGCATTACCTCTAGGGGAGAATATCTGCACACATATGGCACCCCACAAAGTCTGTATGGCAGCAGCACAGGCTCCATGCACAGGGCTATGCCGTGTTCATGAGCCCTATGTGTGGGAAACAACCAAACTAAAAGAAGGCTCTCCCATAAAAGTGCATACCTTCTTATATTTCGAAAGCACTTGTGGGATATTTTAAGCCCATTCACATTCAGACCTGGAACGCCTGAAAAGTGCCCAGAATGCCACTTTAAAGAAACACTAAACCTAGAAATGAATGATAAATTAAACAGGAGATTTATTTGCCACCACTGTTTGTCAGTCTGCTGATTTTCTACATTTTCCTGAAACAGTCTTGTAGAAATCCTGCAGATAACTCAGGGGTTAGGCTACGTTCACACCTGCATCAGTGTCTTTCATTGTTCTGCTCCATCAGTGGAGCAGAACAAGGGAATAACGGAAGCAACGGTTGTGTTGCGCAACGGACACCGCCGGTGGCCGATGAAACCCATTGACTTTAATGAGTTCCGTTGGCTTTCCGTTGGGGTGTCCGTGATTTTTACCGGAGACAATAGCGCGGCATGCTGCACTATTGTGTCCGGTAATCTCGGCTGGATCTGCGACAGAGGCCCCCAACGGAGCCACAACACAGATTTCAACAAGGCCTTAGTCTTCTGTTGATCTGTTTCACTTTTTGGTTTGGGAATGGGTGTGGGTGGGGCTTAAAAAAGGGGCAGAGTTTAATCATTTTGTCCTACTGCAGACAGAGCAGAGGCTGGAGGCTCCTGCTCCAGCAAGTTGTGTTACAGCTAGACACAGGACGAGGAGGGGACATGGCTGAGCTCCTGGGACACACAGAGGAAATTTCGTAATACATTTTTCAGTATTAATTGTATAATGAGACAAATGGGCTTAAAGGGAAGGTGTCATGAATTTTTTTTTTTATCATATTGCTTTTAATATGATATTAACATAAATTTTATTTATTTTGTGTTCTCATGTTCTACTTTTTACTTTGTTCTTACTTTTACTTCTCTATGGGGGCTGCCATTTTTTTTTCATCTCTGTATGTGTCGATTAACGACACATACAGAGATGGAATACGGCACATACAACCCCATAGAGAATGCGAATGGGAGCCGTTCCATTCTCTAAAGCGTACGCCGTCTGTGTGGGAACGGCGCATGCACCGCTCCCACACAGACCAAAACGAAGCTCGTTCGCAGAGCGAAATCCGGCGCCATGTTCATGTTCATGTGGACCGGAAGCCGCTGCCAGACAGTAAGATAACGACTTCGGGCCGCGGTTTAAGGCCATATGTTCAAGGAAGCGAAGGCGCAAGGAATAGGAGCGGAGGCGGAGGCGGCAGGAGAAGGTAATTTATGTTCGTGTATGTGATGTGTGTAGTATGCTCATGTATGTTCGTGCTATACGGTCGTCTGAGCACTGTATCTAATCCTCCTACACTGTGCAGTCGCTCAGAAAATGGCGGCAGACAGTGTAGAAGGTTTGAAGTTTCAAACCCCTCCTTCTCCTGGCACTAGCCAGAATAAGGGAGAGGGGATAGTGTGAGGACACTAGAGAGAGTGTGTCTACCCCAAATTTGCAGCATAAAGCAATGAGGTTGCTTTACCACATTGACCATGCTGCAATTTTGGGAACTACTCCCTCTAGTGCTCAGCACATGGAAATTTTATAAATTAGAATCTAATTTGTAATATTTCCTGACTTGTGAAAAAATTAAAACAACGTGTATTCACTTAAATAATAATTCTTTAACTAAAAAAAATAAAAATATTTCTAGCGTGGGATTGTTGCGATTATTTTTATTTTTTGTATGATTTGTCTAGTGTTCGTCTAAATGCAAATCTTTGTAAATCTCCATCTTTGAAGTCCCGTTTATGGGACAGCTCCACAAAAAAAGGACAATTGCAAGGTATGAGAGTGACGCTCCTGTCAGATTGATTTTGCAGGCTGGTGCCATTGAAATTTTGGTCATTGTGTCTAGCTAAAAAGTAACAGATTTACATCTTCTCTTCTGAAATCAATATCACCAAATTCCACCCCTAGGCCCCATTAACATTGTGTTTGTGCTATTCGCCGAGCGTACACGTTGTTTTATAAAAACGTGGACCATTGAAAACGTATACAAATGTGTACCATATTCTGTTTCCGTCTGTGTTTTTTAAAGCAGGTACGTTTAGTATACACTCGGTATACGTTTCTGCATACGTCGTCCATTGAGATCAATGCTAAAAAAAACTTGTTCTATCTTTTGCGGTACAGTTCTACGGCACGGACACCTATCCGTAGCGATACGGAAAGGTGTCCGCAGCCAATAGAACCGAACGGGTCCGTGATTGCGGACCGTATTACGGTCCATAATTACGGAGATTTTTTACGGTCGTGTGCTTGGGGTCTAAATCATGTTTCTAGTATCAGCAAATATTAGTTTTAATGTTACTAAGTGTAATGAGGAAGTTTTTAGTCTTGCTGATTTGACAGGCATCCTGATGTTGTAGGAATACCTTTCATTTTCTACTTCTTTTACACTAGTCATTGCATTCCTGAAATATCTAAATTATCCCTTTGAGACAGTTGACAATGAAACCTTTTCAATGTATGGGTCGATTGCTTGTCAATTAAAATACTACTACGGCTGGTAGCACAGTAAAGTAGTGTTTATGCTGCATGGATTCTTCGATATTTATAGAGGTCATAGAAAAGTTCAGAAAATTCCTGTAAACGTGACCCTGGAAAATAAAAGAACTCTCCATTGCGCTATACATTGCATTCACTGATATTAATTTCTGGAAATCCCAAATTATGCCTTTCTTGCCAAAGCACTTCTTTCCCTTTATAGGAATAATCTCATCTTTACAACCCTTTTTCATATTCCATACTAGGGCATATCAATGTCATAAAGGGGGAGCCCCACTTAGGAACTACCCTGTGACATGCTGTCCTTATAACATAACATCTGTGTAGTCACATGGCACAATCACGTGAGCACGTTATCCCGAGACATGTAACATGAGCTGTCAGATGCAAGTATATCATGTGACCAAACAAGTGACGCCTTCAAGCACCACTCATTATCGGCCATTGCATTTAGACAATGGTTAGGGGAGAAAGAATTGTGACATGGGATATACTGTATGCATTGATAACTTATTTTTCATTATAACGGTGTAATGATAAAAAATATACTAATTATATAATGGAAAGCCCCTTTAAGTGTAGTCAGTACAACTTGATGTGAAACAAAATTAAGTACTTGCTCAATCAGTTTTTGAGGAAGGAAAGTCATTGTAGTGATTTACTTCTGAACATGGCATCCCTCTGTGGTTTAGGTTTACGGTTGCACAATTTGCAGTTTGTCAGTATATCGACAACATACATATTTTGTCAAAATTTTAGGAGCAAAGGACACACAGCTTGTAGAGTTGGAGGTAGGGAAGATTCCCATCATAGGAAACTGTTCACAGTTAGAGGAACTCAAAGTGGTGATATTAACCTCGTTTACAGAACAAAGAGCCCTGAGTATCCTCCATTTATTTACTACTCCAACACATTAGTTAGGCAGTGTACTCTTATCCAGGCAGAGTAAGACACCCTATTGATTTCATTGAGCATTTTGAAACGTGTATCGAATGCGGCCGCGGACCACCGCCACTCCCCATTGTCGGTCGGTCGCGATCGCAGTCTCCTTGCCGTCTGCCAGCGTCTCCCTCATCGGAGACGCCAGCTCGCGTGGCCTTCCCATTCTGGACCTAGTATTAGCGTGCGCGCTCTCGTCCCCGGCCTTAAAGGGCCAGTGCGCGCACTTATTAAAGTTTCCCCCAACCTATCCCCAGAACTCCCTGGACTATAAAAAGGGCTCCGCCATTCCTCATCTTGCCTGAGCATTGTTGTTTTCTACCCATGTTCGTATTGCAATTGGTCCCTTAATTGTAATCTGCCACATCAAGTTCTACCATGCCTAATCCTCTGCCACTGTCTGGACTCGTACAGGTACTCTCATGCTAAGGGCTTTTGCATAGACTGTATAGACTTTTGTTTGGTCAGCTGCCTAGCGGGTCCACATATCCCTTGATCGTGACAGTAGGCTCAGGCCATGGAACCCGCTGGTCAACCTAAGACGGCATATTAGGTGATGCAAATGGATATGCAAGACCTGTGTTCACGCCAGGATCAGCTCCTACTTGCAGTGAATTTTATCATCACCCGTCTGGATCATCCTCCTGCTCCTCCTTTGGATGCTGCTGCTGTTCTACTGCCTGTTACCCCTCCTGTCTGTTCCGGATCCACAGTTTTGTTACCCCTACCCCCTCGTTATTACGGAGATCCTAGAGCCTGTAGAGACTTCATTAACCAATGTACCATCGATTTTAGACTGCGTGCTCATCTATTCCTCTCTAATTAGGCCAAGGTAGCATTCATTATCTCTCTTCTCATTGGAAAGGCCCTGGCTTTGGCAAACCCCATCTTGAAACGGGAGGGCCCGGAATTCTCGGATCTAGCCTTATTTCTAAAAACTTTTCGTATAGTGTTCGAGGAGCCGGGTCAAACATCTTCCGCTGCTAACTCTCAAGAAAGGGGAGTCGACAGTAGGAGAATATGCCATCTCCTTCTTTACACTGGCGGCAGAACTGGCATGGAATAATGAGGCCTTCGTGGCAACCTTTTGGCAAGAACTATCCACACACATCAAAGACGAGCTGGCAGCTCACGATCTTCCTTCCACTCTGGATGCTATTATCCTGTTAGCAACCCGGGTCAACATAACTGCTATTGTCTGGACTCGTACAGGAACTCTCGTGCTAAGAACTTTTGCATAGATTGTACAGACTGTTGTTTGGTCAGCTGCAACTCCGCTATGGCGACGCGGCCTAGTGGGTTCACATACCCCTAGATTGTGACATAATGCTTTACTTGTCCTGTCGTGGCGCTACAGGAGATTTGAACCCTTGCTGCCAGGTTCCTCCACAGATTACAGCTGACAGCTGGGGTCCCTGCAGCGCAACACCTTTGATCAGATAATAATATGGGAACCTAAAAAGGGGAAAAGGGATTGTTAAAAGTGGACAACCCCTTTAAATCCCGACAACCATGCCATTTATCATGGTTGATGTAAAGTAAGCCACTCATCCTTTTTTTATGTTATCTTATTGTGGTAAGATACACATCATGTTTGACTAGAGTTTTATTAACATAGTCTAGCCCCTTCCCACAATTATATATTTTGCTAAGCATATTAGCAAAGTAAAATGTATTTATTAAAGCAGTTCCAGGTGAATAGGATAGGATTATTTTACAAGGTACGCAATGTGCTCAAACTATGTGTTTCAGTCGAGTCCCGAGTGCTGCAGAGTTTATTCACATGCATGTCTAGAAGAATATATACATGAGGTTTGCTTACATACAACAGGTCTACGGATGGGAATTGTATATATAGATGTGTACATATTACTCCACCATAGACACAGTGGATGTAGGCCTTAATTACTTTGTCCTATAGAGCCCTACTAAGTAAAATCAGTAAATCAATAAAACTCCAAATTTACATTCACATCACATGCATAAACTATCAATATAAATCTATTTTCCTGAGTGATGGCCTCCTCTGTACGTGTGTTTTTGCAATTACTCGGAAGCGAGGATGAGGTGGGGTAGGTGGATACAGCAAGCCCATAAGAACACTGACACATCGAACCCACACTCATAGTAGGATGTCCTTAATAAGTTGTTCTTATTCTTCAGGTCATACTTGTCTCATATAATTAGAACAATCTACGTTAGCACTATCCATAAATTGTCCCTATAACCGGACCTATGTTAACATTGTCGCATCCACGTATACAACTGTTTAGCCACAGATCAAATATCAGCACTGAATTTTAAGATGATGGGAAATGGTGGGAACATTTGGCTAAGAGATTGGGTGATGCATTGTTTGTGAGAGCCATAAAGGGGGGTAATGGTAGGTACAGTTTAGAATTAACTTTTGCTCATCAGGTGGGACATAGGCTGTCTAGTTGGATGGGCCCCAGTAGTCATGAAGGTTGGTTGGGGTGAAGAATGTCTACCCGTGGAGCCAGGCTAATTGGTGTCCCAGCTCATTGGGTACAGAGTAGCTCCCTAAATTGGTGTATGCCACAAGAATTTGCAATATGCAATATAAAGTTGTATTGTGTGTTAATTGCTACTAAGAACTCTTGGGTTTAACTTCTGCGTGCCTTATAACCTATTATCGTTTAACGTGAAATTCCCCTTTAAGAAGATTGTATTACTGTTTTCACATTTGTTTGCAGTACAGAGCACAATGTATTGGCAAATATTCAAATAGCAGTTTGGGTCAAAATCTGTTCCCACACAGGGCATAAGATAGGCTGTTCAAAGAGTAGGATTGACCAAGAAGGTGCCAAGGTTCAAGGTCTAGTTCTCAGCCTCAAAAGACAACAAATGTGCTGTTGCAACAATCACTAGGAATTGCCAGCTAAAACTATATGGGTTACTAACGAAGGAAAATAATTCTAGGACGCTTATAATAAATCAGAATGGTAACCAAATAAAAGTTTACCAGTACTTATCATAACATATCTCCTGCAGTCTAAATAAAATATGTATTGCTATGCAACTACTGCCTTTATTTCTTGATGCTGTGCTAGATTATCGCACTAAAAATACATGTTCTTGAATGACTATTATTCAGAGTTTATATATAACCGCACAGCAATGGTGAATGCAATATTTTAGAGAATTTCATAGTTCAGAGTAGAAATCGAATGCAAAGAACAAAGTTAAAAGTCTAACAATACAAGAGAACAAAACAAAGTGTTCAAAAACTAATCCAAACTGGTTGTGTGATAGGAAAGAATGTAAATGGTATAATGTTCCTCGAAAGAGAAAACCGTGTTCCCAAACATTGTACTCCATTACGCATTTCACTTACCTCACCCCCTTTAAAGTCATAATATGGACAATCTTAGGACAATATATCATTTTATTTACCTCCTGTGATTGCACGTAATAACAATGTTATGAGAACACATAGTTGTTAAATGTACTAGTGTTATGACGAAAGGCGAAGACTAAGCAGAGGACAAGTTAACATTTAACTTCTCATAATCTTTTTATGTTGTATAGATTGTTCAGCCCTTGTGGCGTACAAAAAGGACAATGGGCCTCATAACAAAGATAAAAATGAAGCCCCTTTGACACCAGCATGCTACAACAGGAGGTCCTGGTGCCCCATCCATTTCCATGGCTTGAATACATTCTTCCTTATTTTCTAACCATCCATTAAAATGGGAATAAGTCCAGCCTAGTTATCTTTCAAGGGGCCCTATAGGGACAGAATTATAAAGAATATGGACTAACTGACTATAAAGTAGTGTACCTCTTGTTTGGAGATACTTTGTCAAATAAAAATCCTATTAGCAACAATCCAAAATTAGAGCAGAGGAGCAGGAGGAATTTCACATTTTTGGGCTGTTGAGTTCATGTCAGCAAGGTGTAGACCCCCAATTTATGGATGTTTACACTTTGCACATAGAAAAAAGACTACAGAGTACTGAAAAAAAATCTATAGCGTGATGACGTCTTTATTATTCTAATCTGGGGTCTGGTAATTTTTATTTTGTTTACACTGGTTATAGTCACTATCACCAACACTGTTTTGAATATTGATATCTTATTGAATATTTGAAATCTGGAATTTGTTTTGATGTGTTATAGTACTATTTGATATTTCCCATCATATTTCCTTCACTCCTTATGTCTTTATTCATACACTTTATGGGTTTTAACTTTTGTACTTTATCTGTATCTATTATATCCTCTAGATCAGTGGTTCTCAAACTGGGTATAGCAGGGTCTCAGGGGTTCCCTGAACTTTAGTTTGGTAAGGAGGGACAGGAAAGCCTATTGACGCATTCAATGACATGACTCCTTTTACTCCTCTGACAACACAGGAGAAACATGGCAGGCAGAGATCCATGAGAAATTAATTAATAGGAGAACATCAATAGAGAGTAGATGTGGTCAACGTGGCGTTGCAAATACAGCAATCAATGAGGGAGATATTGCTTGGGGAAAAAAAGTGGGCCTATAGAGACTGAATACTTTGGCTTTACTATCATTATTAGGAGATTAAATGAACAATTGTTGAGAAGATCCGATATATTGCGTAAAGACAGTTAGAGGTCTCAAACCATGTTTTACTTTGTGTTCACAGTTGTTAAGTTTTTTAGAAAGTATGCGGTCATGCATTATATTTTATTGAAATATGAGGGGGAAAATATGAACTGTTGTGAAAAAGTTGCAATTTATGGCCCACATATATGACATAATTCGCAACTTTGCAGTGTTACATTAAAAAAATGTGGACAGGAGTTTAGCAGGTGGTGCAGGGCTACTCATGGCCTGACAGATTTACTATTTACGCCAGAAACTAGCGGATTTTTAAGCGGAAATCTATGCTAGCTCGTAGCTTGCATAGATTTCACTTTGTGTTGCACAAACAGTCCAAGATGCAACAAATTTATTGCATTAACAAATTTGTTGCATTTTACTCAAGTGGCCTTCATGCTAAGACCGGCATATAAAACGTCAGTCTTGGTAAATCTGCCCCATAGTTTGTATATTATACAATGACTAATAATCATGGAGAGTGCTACAGTCAGGAGAATAACCTAGGCCAGAGCAACCTGTGCAGATCACAGCGGGAAGACCTAAAGTGGCTAGGAGACCTAAAGTAGCCTTGTGTACGATACTCATTTCTCAATGCATTTTACTTTGCTGAATTCTCCAACTGGTTGCCAGTGATTATTGACACTTAAAGGCCATGTACACTTTTGAAGGCATTTTTTTTTTTATGATTTTTTTTAGTAAATCAATGTTTTATTTGATTTTGAACAACTTTTGAATTGGTTTTTAAGAGACTGCTTCTATGTATGTTATTTTTTTTAAATAAAAATCAATTCTTAAACTTTTTAAAATCAAATAAAACATTGATTTATTTAAAAGAAATTGCTTACAAAAGTGTGCATAGCCTTTAATATGTGTCCCCAACACTTACCATTTATTACTGCCACTTGCCATGTAATTATAATGCAGTATGGGTTTGGTGTGTTAATGGGCACTTTCATATATTCATATTCCTCTCACATTCCTCTCTTCCCCTCCCCCTTGCTGTCTTCCTTCTTCCCCAATATAACTACTTCCTTCTACTAATGTCGTTCTGTTCGTCTCTTGTGTCATCTTGTCTGTTTGTTTGCGAGATCATCAAGTGTACTTTGAGCTTTTAACTAGAAACTGTAGAGTAATGCGATGTAAATAAAAAATAAACTCGGGATAGATCATTGCAGGTGAGCTAAGCTGTTGGGGGAGTGTCTGTCAACATAGTGCCTGAATCCAGCAGCAACAAGCAGAATTTTTTGTGGGTCTGGGTTATTACTATATATGCTGTAACTAAAGATCACTATATCACGTAGGGTGCGTGGACCCACTGGGCCATACCACCTTAACAGTATAGCAGCTGGCCAACAGGACACAGGTCAAAGTCTATCGTTCGTATAGGTGTACCTGTGGTAGCTTCAGACAGTAGCAAGACAGGCTCGGATGGGACTTTGGCAGCAGGCGTACACCAGGCATGGTGTAACAGGACAGGCGTGGTACACAGCACGGCATGACTCCAACTCAATACGGCACTTGACCAGGAAAGCACAGGATACAGGTTACAGGTAGCAGGAACCTGAAATACTGGGAACTGGAAGACACTTAGGAGACCATTTGCAGAGACAAACTAGGGTAACGACAACAACGCTCAGGCAATGCAGGAAGTGGGTGGGCCCTTCTTATAGTCCAGGGTGCTCATGGGCTAATTTGGCACTTTAACTCAGGTGCGCGCTGGCCCTTTAATAGAGGGCACGACCGTGCGCGCGCTCCATACGGTACCCGGCCGAGTGAAGCGGAAGTGAGCGCTGGTGTCTCCAGAGGAGGAGATGCGGGCCAGCGCTCACTGATCCATGGCTGCGGCCGTCAGGAGGTGAGTATACCTGATGGCCCGCGGCCATAGGCATTACACACCATAAGATAAGAAAAGCATCTGGAAGTATCTGCTATTGCGCAACTTTTTATGTAAATTACATATAAATTACATTAAGAAAGTTGTTTCACTGTGGACTAAGACAACCCCTGTGCCCATATGGATATCATAGAGGGAAATTTCCAATGCAGGACCTCCTCTAGGAGCTAGACTAAAAAGCCGCTAACATTGAGTGGCTCCTTTCTCGGGCGGACTCGACTCATCCATGCATTACATGACTCGCCATTTGTTTGAATAACCGTCATAAAATACTACAAATTTCCCTGCAGGTGTCACTGCAGGGGCAACATATGGCTGGGTGCAACTTTCTCCAGTGATAACAGAAAGCAGATAGATTATCACCTGGCTAACTGGGCCAGCTTCACTTAAAAAAAAGGGCTGTTAAGATGAGACAAAACATTTAAGGGTAAGTCCACACAGGACGGAAATGCTGCAGATTTTTAATCTGGATTTGCGCATGGAAAATCTGGAGTGGAATACAGTAGAAGGAAAGTAGATGAGATTTTGACAAATCTTATTCACATGCTGCAGAAATTTTCTGCACAGTGCAGATTTTAAACCTTATAATGTTAATTTTTGTTCCAGAGTAAACATGGATTTGTTGTGTATTTTCCACATTGACTTCAATGGGGAAGTTTAACCCCTTCCCGCACCTGGACGTAACTGTACGTCCAGGTGAGCAGTAACTTCGCGCACCTGGGCGTACAGTTACGTCCGCGCTTTAACAGTTAACCGCCGCGCGGCGCTACACCGCAGCGGCGGTTAACTGTGCAGGGTGTCAGCCCTGCTCTCCCCGTTGCCGATCAGCGGCCTGTCGCCGCTGAAATCGGCAATTAACCCCTTCGATGCGGTGGTCGATTGCGATCACCACATCGAAGAGGTTTACAGCGGATCGGCAGCCCCCCACATGTATTTGCGGGGGCTGGCGATCCTTATCATGGCAACCAGAGGCCAGACAATGACCTCCGGGTTGCCATGTACGGAAGCCTCGGAGGATCAGCCTCCGGCCGTTCCTCCTCTGCTTCCTGTCAGTGTGACAGTCACGTCACAATGACAGTTGGAATGCATCACACTACGTGTGTAGTGTAATGTGTTCCAGCAGCGATCAGAGCTGCCAGTCTAAGTGTCCCCTAGTGGGACAAGTAAAAAAAGTAAAAAAAAGATAATAAAAATGTTTTTAAAAAGTGTAAAAATAAAAGTTAGAAGTGACATAAACAAAGAATGCTTTTTTTCCTATAATAAGTCTTTATTATAGGAAAAAAATTAACACGTTAAAAAAAGTACACATATTTGGTATCGCCGCGTTCGTAACGACCCCAACTATAAAACTGTAATATTATTTTTCCCGCACGGTGAACACCGCAAAAAAAATAAACAAAAAACAGTGCCCGAATCACAATTTTTTGGTTACCAACCCTCCCAAAATATACAATAAAAAGTGATCAAAAAGTCGCACGTACGCCAAAATGCTACCAATACAAACTACATCCCGTCCCGCAAAAAACAAGCCCTTACAGCGCTTTTTTGACTGAAAAATAAAAACGTTATGGCTCTCAGAATACGGTGACACAAAAATGTATTTATTTTATAAATAAGTGATTTTATTACACAAACGCTGCAAAACATAAAAAAATTATATACATCTGGTATCGCTGTAATAGTATCGACCCGCAGAATAAAGTAAAATGGTCATTTATAGCCCAGGGTGAAGGCCATAAAAAAAAGAATAAAAAACATTGTCAGAATTGATGGTTTTTGGTCACCTTGCTTGCCAAAAAATGGAATAAAACGTGATCCAAAAAATTTCTGGTACCCCAAAATGGTACCAATGAAAACCTACAGATTGTCCCGCAAAGAATAAACCCTCACACAGCTCCGGTGGAGAAAAAATAAAAAAGTTCTGGCTCCCAGAATATGGCGATGCAAAATGTGCAGAGTGTCCAAAAGCGGATAAGATCGGGCGCCATTTATCAGTGCGACACCGGCCACATATCTGCGGATTATTATTTATTTACTGCATTATTGTACCCTCTTATTATACCCTGATGTACCCCGCACAGATAACATGTACCCTGATGTACTCCGCACAGATAACATGTACCCTGATGTACTCCGCACAGATAACATGTACCCTGATGTACTCTGCACAGCTTACATATACCCTGATGTACTCCGCACAGATTACATATGCCCTGATGTACTCCGCACAGATAACATGTACCCTGATGTACCCCGCACAGATTACATATGCCCCCACATTACAAACTGAAACACCAGTAAAACCCCAAACAGAACAACTACCAAGCTACATCTGCTCCCCAAAAGCCAAATGCCGCTCCCTCCCTTCTGAGCCCTGCAGCGTGCCTAAACACCAGTTTACATCCACAGATATGGCATCGCCATACCCGGGAGAACCCGGTTAATATTTTATGAGGTATTTGTCTTCAGTGGCACAAACTGGGCATAACATGTAGTGCACTAAAATGGCATATGAGTGGAAAATTGTAATTTTCACTCCGCACCATGCGCTGCGCATTAACCCCTGCGCGCACCACGACATAGCATGTCGTAGTGTGGAGGGTGATGTATGGAGCGTCTCACGTGAAAAATAAAGAATTTAAAACTGCAAAATCGCTGTTTTTTTGGTCACCTTGGCTCTACCTAAAAATGTAATAAAAAGTGCTCAAAAAGTTGTATGTACCAAAAAATGGTACCAATAAAAACGACCGCTCGTCCCTCAATAAATAAGCCCTCATACCGCTCTATTGACTGAAAAATAAAAAAGTTGTGGCTCTTGGAACGCGGGGAGGAAAAAACTAAAAAGGAAAAGAAAAAAATGGATCAGTCCAGAAAGGGTTAATTACTTTCTAATGAAAAAACATTTATGACCACACGTGAGGTATTGCCGTACTCGGGAGAAATTGCTTTACAAATGTTGGGCAGCATTTTCTCCTTTATCCTTTGTGAAATTGAAAAAATGCAACATTTTAGTGGAAGAAATGTCGATATTCATTTTCACGGCCTAATTCTAATAAATCCTGCAAAAGACTTGTGGGGTCTAAATTCCTACTATATCCCTAGATAGATTCTTTAAGTGGTGTAATTTCCACTTTTGGGGGGTTTCCACTGTTTTGGGGGGTTTCCACTGTTTTGGGGCTTTGCAAATGCGACATGGCACCCAAAAACCATTTCAGCTAAATTTGAGCTCCAAAAGCCAAATAGCGCTCCTTGCCTTCTAAGCCCCGCTGTGGGTCCAAACAGCACTTTATTACCACATATGGCATATTTACGTAATCGGGAGAAATGGTTTTACAAATGTTGGGGTGCTTTTTCGCCTTTATTCCTTGTAAAAATTAAAAATGGCTACCTTTTTTCAGAAAAAAAGTTGATTTTTACCTTTACAGAATAATTCCAATGAATTCAGCAAAACAACCGTGGGGTCAAAATGCTAACTTTACCCCTAGAAAAATTCCTTGATGAGTGTAGTTTCCAAAATGGGGTCACTTTCCGGGGGATTCCACTATTTTGTTCCCTCCAGTGCATTTCAAACGCGACATGGCACTGAAAACTATTACCATCAAAATCAGAATTTCAAAATCCAAATGGTGCTCCTTCCCTTCTGAGTCCTGCTGTGGGTCCAAACAGCAGTTTATTACCACATATGGGGTATTTCTATAATCAGGAGAAATTGCTTTACATATGTTGGGGTGTTTTTTCTCTTTTATTCCTTGAAAAAATTACAAATTTCTACGTTTTTTCAGAAAAAATGTAGATTTTCACCTTCACAAACTAATTCAAATAAATTTAGCAAAAAAACTGTGGGTTCAAAATGCTAATTATACCCCTAGATAAATTCCCTGAGGGGTGTAGTTTCCAAAATGAGGTCACTTTTGGGGGTCTTTATTGTTTTGGCCCTACAAGACCTCTTCAAACCTGACATGGTACCTAAAATATATGCTAAAAAAAAGGAGGCCCCAAAATCCACTAGGTGCTCCTTTGCTTCTGAGGCCGGTGTTTCAGTCCATGACCGCACTAGGGCCACATGTGGGGTATTTCTAAAAACTGCAGAATCTGGGCAATAAATAATAAGTTACATTTCTCGGGTAAAACCTCCTGTGGTCTAGAAAAAAATGTATTACAAATGAATTTTGTAAAAAAAAAATGAAATTTGTAACTTTCACCTCTACTTTGCTTTAATTCCTGTGAAACGCCTAAAGGGTTAATACACTTTCTGAATGCTGTTTTGAATACTTTGAGGGGTGCAGTTTTCAAAATGGGGTGATTTATGGGGACTTTCTAATATATAAGGCCCTCAATGCCACTTCAGAACTGAATTGGTCCTTGTAAAAATCGCCTTTTGAAATTTTCTTGAAAATATGAGAAATCGCTGCTAAAGATCTAAGCCTTGTAACGTCCTAGAAAAGTAAAAGAATGTTCAAAAAACGACGCCAACATAAAGTAGACATATGGGGAATGTTAACTAGTGACTATTTTGTGTGGTATTACTATCTGTTTTACAAGCAGATACATTTAAATTGAGAAAAATGCTAATTTTTGAAAATTTTCTCCAAATCTTGGTGTTTTTTACAAATAAATATTGAATTTATCAACCAAATTTTTTCACTAACATAAAGTACAATATGTCACGAGAAAACAATCTCAGAATCGCTTGGATAGGTAAAAGCATTCCGGAGTTATTACCACATAAAGTGATACATGTCAGATTTGAAAAATCGGCTTCGTCCTGAAGGCCAAAACAGGCTCAGTCCTGAAGGGGTTAAGGCTGGGTTCACACGACCTATTTTCAGACGTAAACGAGGCGTATTATGCCTCGTTTTACGTCTGAAAATAGGGCTACAATACGTCGGCAAACATCTGCCCATTCATTTGAATGGGTTTGCCGACGTACTGTGCAAACGACCTGTTATTTACGCGTCGTCGTTTGACAGCTGTCAAACGACGACGCGTAAAAATACAGCCTCGTCAAAAGAAGTGCAGGACACTTCTTTGGACGTTTTTGGAGCTGTTTTCTCATAGACTCCAATGAAAACAGCTCCAAAAACGGACGTAAAAAACGCCGCGAAAACGGCGCGAAAAACGCAGCGAAAAATGCGAGTTGGTCAAAAAACGTCTGAAAAGCAGGGTCTGTTTTCCCTTGAAAACAGCTCTGGATTTTCAGACGTTTTTGGTCACTACGTGTGCACATAACCCTTAATCCGCAATCAAATCCCAGTGTTGCGGATTTTACTGCAGATTACCTGCAGAAGTACAGCAAAATCCGTAAGTGCAGATTTTAAAATAATGAATTCTTTGGGGGACTTCTTAAGAAATCAGCAGGAAAATTTGCAACGGCAAATCCACACCAAAATCTTCACAATTCGGTGCAGATTTGTCTTCTGGATCTCCCTGCAGATTGTTGGTCAGATTTGCTGCGGAATTATCCACAGTAGATCTAAACCGCGTGGACCCTGGCCTTAGGCCGGATTCACACGAGCGTGTGCGTTTTGCGCGCGCAAAAAACGCAGCGTTTTGCTCACGCAAAAGGTCCATAGAAGCTCCGTGTGTCAGTAGCATGTGATGCGTGGCTGCGTGATTTTCGCGCAGCCGTCATCATTATGACACTGTTTTTATGTTTGTAAACAGAAAAGCACGTGGTGCTTTTCTGTTTTTCTTTCATAGTTTTGACTACTGTAGCGCGCATCACGCGCGGAACACGGAAGTGCGTCCGTGTGCCGTGCGCGGTTTTCACGCACTCGTTGACTTCAATGGGTGCGTGATGCGCGAAAAACGGGCAAATATAGGACATTTCGTGAGTTTTACGCAGCGGACGTACGCTGCGTGAAAATCACTGACAGTCCGACCGGCCCCATTGACTAACATAGGTCCGTGCGACGCACGAGAAAATCACGCGCGTTGCACGGATGTGTTATACGTTCGTCTGAATAAGCCCTTAGGGTGAGCATACATTGTCATAATCATCATTATAGAATTTAAAGGGTAACTAAACTTTAAAAAAAACTTCTGACATGTCATAGTGACATGTCAGAAGTTTTGATAGGTGGCGGTTCAAGCACTGAGACACCCACAGATCATTAAAATGAAGCAGCAGAAGCGCTCAGGTTTTCTGGAAAAGCCGAGCAATTGGTGTACGGGCTCATAGACTTTCTATTGAGCCCGTACACTGCTCCGAGGAAAGCAGATCAGAAACGTTTTAACACATTTTAATATATTTTATATATACACTCTTGCTGGGAATTCCACTTCTGGAGGAGCCACTGACGTCACCGTCCATATATGGAAAGTGACGTCAAGGGCTTGCCAAAGACAGGAGTCTCCGGCAAGAGAGCTTGCGTTGCTCTGGCCGAGGACTACATAGTTGAAAGCACGACATGACTGTCCACATATGGACAGCATCATAAAGGGCTTCCCCGGGCTCAGAGCTTAAAGTAGCGCTGTGCCAGGTGAGTCCTTGACGAGTGGAGGAGATCCCTCTGCTCCTTTGTCTGTACTATGAGTGGCTAGGCACAGACAGGCACGATGACGTCACTGCATCGTGCCTGTCTTTCCCGAGCATCTCACGGCCGCTTCACACAGTGAATGTTAGAGAAGAACTGACGGTTCTTGCTTCCTACTGTTGGTGTCAAGCCTGAACTTTCCACCCATCAAGGTACCATCTGCCAGTGCCTATTTCTAGTCCATTTGGCCAGCAGTTGGGACCACCTCAAGAGGTAGTGGCCTGGTAGCCTCCCGAGACGAAGACCAGATCCCTGTATAGAGGGGTAAAGAAATTTAAGACCGGGGAGGATACTTAGATAATGGCCTTAGAGGTGACCCTAAGCCAAACAGGTGGAGTAGTCCAGTGGATCCACAAACCTGCTGCTCATAACAACAAATATATATTACAATGGGTAGCTGCAGTGCCAATTTAATTTCTCTTTTGCAAACAGACACGCACTACGGCCGATTTCATAGAAATGCAATTAACCTATCAAAATGTTTTTAGAGTGTGAGGGGAAAAGTCCCTGGGGGAAACCCACGCAGACACGGGTAGAACATACAAACTCTGCGCAGAAGTTGCCCATGGTAAAATGTCAAAACTTCCACAATTGCTTTGATAAGTATGCTTCAAAGAGTTTTCCAAAAAATTTAATAAATTACTATTAATAAAGTTTGTACAAGTAAAGGAATCTATTAACCAACATCGAGTCACTGTATACGAGCATTAGGCATCAAGATGGACTTGAGGCGGCCCGCTTCTTCCTGGGGACCAGCAACAGGGATGGCCAACTATGTGATTTCATTCTTGAACTATTGGAATTTATTTTGAGCCATAACCTTTTCATATTCAAGGACTGCTTCTATTTGCAGAAGCAGGGCACGGCGATGGGTGCGGCATGTGCGCCGTCCTATGCGAACCTGTTTCTCGGCCTCTGGGAGAGACAGGTTTTCCTTGGGGACGGCGCCCATGCCGCCGACCAGGTGCAAATATGGCTACGCTATATTGCCGACATTTTCTTTATTTGGCAAGGATCGGAGTCTGGTCTGATGAGTTTCATGCAGCATCTTAATCAAAATCCATTTAATATTAAATTGACATACAAATACCATCGTCATCATGTGGAATTCCTGGACATACGGATTTTTTCTGATGTTCAGGGCTTCCTACATACAGACGTATTTCGCAAATCCACATCGGTTAACTCTTTGCTGCATGCGTCATCAGCCCATACTCCGTCCACCATTAAAGCCATCCCTGTTGGGCAGTTCCTCAGGATGAAGCGGATCTGTTCATCTGATGCCTTATTTGAACAACAATCCTTGGACTTGAGAAATAGATTCAGAGAGAGAGGATATAGTAATAGAGTCATCAAATCTGGCTACAATAGAGCGAGAACAACTTTGCGTCACGACCTCCTGAGACCCAAAAAACAACAAAGCTGTGAATCAGGGGTACGTTTTATATCCACTTACAATGGCCAGTGGAACAAGATGAGAGCCATCTTGGAGAAACACTGGCCTATACTTAAATCTGAACCACAATTGGCTCAGAATTTGTCTGAAAGACCTATGATGACAGCTCGAAGAGCTATGAATTTGAAAGACTTCCTTGTTAGAAGCCATTATGTCCCACGCCAGATATCCCCCTTTGGCTCTCGGGGACCCAGAAAAGGATGTTATCCCTGTGGCAACTGTAAAGCCTGTGCTAACATCTGCCGGGCAACCAACTTTTCCTCAGCAGATGGAGGACGAAGATTTGACATCAAAGAATATATTTCATGCAGCACGACACATGTGGTATATTATGCCACATGTGGATGCCCGAAAATATATGTAGGACTCACCTCCAGAGAGCTGAGAATTCGTACAAGAGAACACGTACGTGACATCATGGGAGCTAGCGATGTGGAATGTGGAAGATTTAACTCAGTTAAAAACTATAGCTAGACACTTCAAGTTACATCATAGCTGTAACCCCAGATCACTATCAGTAAGAGGAATTGATAGAATACATTGTGGCATCAGGGGGGGCAATGTGAAAAAGGTGTTAGCACAAAGGGAATGTAAGTGGATAGTCATGCTGGGATCTATGACACCCCAGGGACTCAATGAACATTTGAGCTTTGTTCCATTCTTATAATCTCTACCGTCCATTCGTTTTTAATATTTTATACTAATTATGTGCTGTCTTATATGTGTTTTTATTAGGTATTGTGCTCTAGACATCTAGCACCCCCCATTTTTCGATCTTTGGAAGAAGAGAAGAGTCCCCAGAATCTTTTGATGAAGATCATACTTGATGTTTTTGTGGTCTGTTGTAACAATGTGCTCTTTTGGTGGATGAATGTCATGCATGAGCATTATTTCGTGCTCTGCAATATAACATACCGGCTTTATACAATTGATTCATCATGCCGAAGTGGATGTATCCAACCAGAAGTGCATGGTAATGAATATAGGTCAACAACATCTTGTATATGTCTGATCTGGAATAGGTGTTTGATGTTGTAGAGAGATGTATTAGGGATCTCTTATCCTGGTCCTTGGGCTTCGAATGTGTAGGTGGTTTAGAAACTTCTCTTCATTGCTTGAGCAATGGAGGGTGTGTACTGTGTTATAAACTGTACAATAATTGGCATAAATTACAAATATTTTCCCGGGGGGGGGGGGGGGAGTCAATGTTATAAATATAATTGCGAATGAATGACATGACGATGCAAATATGTGTCTAGTTAATGATATGCTTTTCACTTTAGCTTGGTGTATGATTCTGTACATTTATTGTGCATCCTATTTGGCTATTCAGTCCTTCTTAATTTTTACTGTCACTTATTTTAATATGGTACACCGCAGCACATCTGTACTTTGCATTCTTTTTCACCATTTTATATATTTCAATCCTACTCGGGGTTTTTTCCGGGTTCATAATGTGCGTCTTTTGTCACTTTATTAAGTCACATTTTCTAAATTATGTTAATTTTATATATAGTCGTTTCTGACTTCAGCAGCATTTTCCCTGCCACCTGCATATTTATACACACGACTTTTAAAGTATTCAATATAGTACAGTTTTTTCATCAAGCTTGGACAAGGCGATTTATGCATTAGAAAGAAGCTCGGGCACGCAGATTAAAACATTGCAAAACACATAGATCTACTCACTGACAGTTCTTGCTGGGATGCGGTGCGCATGTCCGTTGCGGCGGCTGGTTGCGATGCACTCCTCCTCCGTCTCCATGGGCGCATTGCGCATGTCCGGAACTCCCGTCACGCGTCGGGATTCCGGATGTGTGCTGCCGTGCCGGGAGGCGGATGTGGGGCCTGCCTCGCTTCCGGTCGCTCCAGTGGAGATGCGCCGTTATGCATCTCACTAATTACATGTCATGGGGACTACTTAAGGGTCGCTTAAGGGAGCACATAGACACACATCCCCCTGAGGAAGCACTTGTGGCGAAACGCGCGTCGGGGTCTATGTGGAGGAGCGGACATTATCAACTAGTTTGCTGACCATGGGTAAGGCTGGTGTCATGCTTATTGTTTTATAAATACCGTATATATCGGCGTACAAGACGACTTTTTACACCCTTAAAAAAATGTCAAAAGTGTGGGGTCGTCTTATATGCCGGATATTGTCTACATTAGGGATGCACGTTGCAGCCGCACAGCTCAGTATAGTAACACATGTCTGTATGGGAGCGCGGCTGCGGCTGTGTAATTCAGCCACAGCCCCGCTCCTGAGTCATGATAAGTTCGCGGGGTCAGGATGATGCAATGCGGCCAGCGCTGCACTAATGAGCGGCGGCACTGGAGACAGAACATGGCGGGCGCGCTACAAAACACCCCCATGTTCTGTCTTCAGTGCCTGAACTGCCGCTCATTAGTGCAGCGCCGGCCGCATCACCTCATGCTGACCGCGCGCACACTTCCTGTCAGGAGCGGGGCAATGGCTGTATTACACAGCCGCAGCCCCGCTCTATAACGGCGGAGATCAGAGAAACCTCTCCTCTCCGCCGCTATTCCCCTGAATGCTGCGATCACAGCTGACTGCAGAGCATTCAGGGGAAAGTGAGAAGGGGGGATGCCCCTGGATTGCGTCACAGGGAATTCCTGTGACGCGATCGAGGGCCATACCATATATGGGCAGACAGCCCAGGGTCTATTGACGGACCCCAGGGCTGTCTTACCATATTTCATGTTGTTAGGACATACCCAAGTATGTCCTAACAACTGCCTGTGTATTATCCGTCCACAGGTTAATGTACTGGGATATATCTGATATATGTCAGTACATTAAAGTTTAAAAATAAAGTAAAAACAAAGTATTGTTAAATTTTAAAAAAAATACACCTTCACCTTTTTTACAATAAACATTAAAATAAGTCTCAATACATAAAATACACACATTCAGTAATGGCGCGGACAACAATGTTTTTGCATCATTTATGATGTGTACGCTGTAAAAAAATGAAATAAACACGGCTTTCATTCACTTATTAATGTGAGGCGCGACGTGTGATGAATTTTGAACGCGCCTCACATTAATAGTAATTAACCCCATGATGTACCTCACACATTAACCCATTATGACTGAGAAACATGATGGGATTAATTACTATTAATGTGAGGCGCGTTAAAAATTCATCACACGTCGCGCCTCACATCAGAAAACGGAAGAACTTTTTTTTTATTACTGTTGGCAAAAGTATCGAAATTGGTATCGAAATCGCAATACTAAACGAAGTATCGGTATCGAAGTCCAAATTCTGGTATCGTGACATCCCTAGTCTACATATTGTCTACACACAGGTTGTGTGTTACCTTGTGAGCCTGCAGTCCGGTATTAGCCGCCAGGGAACATCTCTGTAAGATCCTCTGGCCCGCCCTTTCCTCTCATTCCCTGCCTCTCAGATCTCGCGCGATGAAGCAGCCTATCTGCGCATGCGCGAGTTCAAAGAGACAGAGAGTCCTGGGTCCTGCCGCCGATGGCCATAGTGAAGCGCTCCTGCACGAAATGGTGAGTATATCTTAAATTCTATATTTTAAGGGTAAAAGTTGGGGGTCGTCTTATACGCCCAGTCGTCTTATACGCCGACATATACGGTACACCGTCATTTTACTTCATCCTCCTTTGTGTTTACATGCGTAATAGACTTATTACACACTCACTAGGTTGGAAATTTTCTCCGTGTGAGGGGAGGCATACACTATTCTATACAAACAACTGCATGTTACTTTGTTACCCCATGTAAATGTACCATCAACAATATTTGTTACTACTTCCGCCATTTCTTACTAGAGTTTTTGTATTTTTACATTGTTTGTGATATATGTTGAATAAAGGTTAAATATTTTTTATATATGAACTGGCTTCAACTGCTCTATTTTCTTGTGTTTGGATAAATGAGTTACCGCCTGAATGTGCAGTGTTCAGACAGTGGACAAAGTTTGAGGAAGCATTGAGGGAAGCACATAGTGGCGTGCACCTTGTGGTACCACATGTGTAGAATGTGTGCACATGGATATCATACTCTTATATTCAGTCTCCCAGAGCTTTATGTGCACTCTATATCATGTCTTCTAAAGATACATTCCTTTTAGTTGCTCAGTATGGGCCCACTATATACCTGGCTCTCATGGTCTATAAGGTTAGATTAAAAAGTAAAGTATTGAAAAGCAATATTACAAGAGGTGATTCGAATACAGGGGGTAAGCTGGAATTATAGTATTATTTAAATACTATTGAATGACATTAATACATGTTGAGCTTTAGACTTTTCCTTCCATTGCGTTTGAGATCTTCTGTATAACATCACATAGTAGAATAAGGGAATGGTCAGAGCTATGCTTAGTCTCGAGCATTTATCCTACAGAGGCAGTCTGCTATAAAGTAGCTTGTCAGCTGCAGGAAAACATTTAGGGCAAAATGTCTAATTATGTGAGTTTGTGATCTTCCCGCTCTGCAATTAATGCAATAATCTTACAATAAAATAACAACTTAATTACTGTGTTAATATAACAAAAAATAAAGGGTTTTTCAGTGGCAGACTTGAACTAGTAACCCAATTACTATAATGGAAACGTGCAAAATACAAACTACAAAATTAGTAGAAATGTTTATATTCAGATGTATAGACCCTAGTGTCTTCCTAGTTTACCTGGGTACTCCGACATTATCACAGTACTCAGGCCATGTTCAGACGTCGCGGAATTTTTCCGCTGAAAATGTTGCTGCAGATTCGTTGCTGCAGATTCGTTGTGGACGTTGTGGATATCACATTAGACTTGCTGCAGATTTCAGCATTTGCAATGCAAATGCTGAAATCCGCAGTGAAATTCCGCGGCTTCTCCGCAACATAAGGTGGATGCTGCAGAGGGAAAATTCTGCACCGCAGCCTAAATTCTGTACAGTTATTTTCCGCAACGTCTGAACTAAGTTTCTTAAAAATGTATAGAAACAAATGTAAAAAACGCCTGCTTCCGAATTCCACTGTGGACTGTCCTCAGCGGAATTCAACAGCAATTCCGCCACGTCAGAATGTGCTCTCAGAGTTAGGCCTCATGCACAGTAATCATGATCACAGAGCCTATACAGAGGCAACTCTGTGTGCCGCCATACAGTGCCCCCATATGGTAATGTTTCTAAGGGAGAACACCTCATGACATCTGATGGAATGCGTTGTCCGGAGCCGTAATGTGCATGAGACCTTAAGGAACTATTAAATAACACACTAGTGCTTGGGACCTACAGTGCTTAAATGTCCACCTTTGAGCACCATTTTACAGTTTATATTTAACTATAATCTACATAATCTACAGATTAATTTACGGTGTAAATACATTGAATAAGGGTCCTTTTACACTGGCCAATTTCGGCCGTAAAAATGAGCGTCGGTTAACAAGATATCTCGTTGATCGACGCTCGTTTGCTCCTTTCACAAGGAGCTATGATTAGTAATGTATGGGGATGAGCGATCGTTACTACGATCGCTCGTCCCCATGCATTTCCATCATGTCAGCAGCACATCTCCGTTTACGCAGGGAGATGTGCTGCTGACAATATTTTCTGCTGCATAAACGATATGATTAGTCGATGAACGAGCGTTGTCTCGTTCATCGGCTGATCGTTGCCCTGTTTGCACAGGACAATGATCGGGAACGAGTGTTCATATGAAAGCTTGAGATCCCGATCAATGGCCTGTGTAAAAGGGCCTTTATTTTCAGTATCTTGTACTGATCCTGAGTTATAGCCTTATAGTCTACAGCTGCATTTACATTTCTAACGGTTGTCGCTGAAAACAGTCATTAGGCTTGCCATTAGATAAATCCTCAAGGGATATAAATATTTATGGTCTCAATTGCTCCATCCAGATGTGTAACATGAAGAACCTGGCCCCCAATGCAAAATCTGTAACAGGGCCCCAACCTGCCATGTGCCTACTATACTGATTTATTTTATGTGGCACATGTACCATTTACCCCACTCAGGCTCCCGGTGCCCAGTGTGACAGCTACTTCTGCATCCCGAATATTATGCACCTGGCTCTATTAATACACATTTCTGAATTTTATAGTGCATGGCCCTATGTATTGTGGCAACTTGGGGTAAGTTAGCCCACAGGATCGCCATCTCCAGGGTAAGATGGTTGGCACACTTAAGAATTTTCACTCCAACACAGCGGATTCGGTCTGAAACTGGTCGCAACCAGCTTTATTGTATTCATACATGAAAAGCAGTTTTACAAAACAGTTCAAAACTAGGCCGTCCAGCCTCTAACTAAACATACAGCTTCCCTAGCTATCAGGGTGAAAGGCCTTCTGCCCAGTACCTGCTCAACAACTCAATAGGATCAAGATAAACTTCAGAGCAGATGTGTACACATTACCACTATGTTCTCCACTGCAATTATATGGATCTGCAGCAAACTCTGAAACGTAACAATTAGTTCTCGCGGTAATTGTGGGACACACTTTGTTCCTTTCTGTTGAACACACCTCAAAATCACATCTTGTTTTGTTTAATTCCATATTTACAGCATGGGAATAATTTACATCCTCCATATTTGTCTCTCTCACCTACCCAACACTGGGGCATCATAATATCAATCTCATGCCGAGTACATGCTATATACTGCAGGTCACTGTGTCGATCAGAACAATGGGGCTAATCTCTATCACCCACGCCATCTTCTGCAACCATCTACTCAACATGAGGTTGTAGACCTTTCTCTATGGGAGGACCATAATCTATTTGCTCTCGAGTATTAGCACATGATTCTTTATCACTCTGCATTTTACTTTCAAGTGACAATGTTACGTTCACGTCCATGATACGCGAGTGAATATCCTGCACGACGCACGGACCTATGCTAGTCAATGGGGCCGTTCAGACATTCCGTGTTTTTCACACAGTGTGTGTCCGCTGCGTGAAACTCACATCATGTCCTATACTTTAGCGTTTTTCGCCCATAAGGCACCCATTGAAGTCAATGGGTGCGTGAAAACCGCGCACGGCACACGGACGCACTTCCATGTGCCGAGCGTGATTTGTGCTACAGTTGTTGAAGAAATTAAGGGAATAATAAAACTATCTCCTTCATTTCTGTTTATAAACATCAAAACCACATGTAATAACGATGCCATACGCGCAAAAAAACAGCAGCCACGCACCAAACACTGATGCCACACAGAACTGCAATGCGCAAAAAATGCAAGCAAAATGCACACGTTTCTGTAAATAAGGCCTTACTGAATCTAAACGTCAGGCGTTAACTCTTGGTGTGCTGACAAGGGTCTACCTGGCTCGCTCTGAGCCCTGGAACCTGAGCGTCATAACATACTGTAGCGCCCATGGCCGCGGGACGTCGGGTTCACTCACCTCCCGACGCCCGCAGCCATGGATCTCACTTCCGCTCCGTCCGGCCGGGTCCCGTAGGCGGTAGATCGCATGAAGCGTAAGGCAGATACCAAAAGAAGAGAGCCGCCTCAGTATCTTCCTGGGACTAAAGTCTGGCTGTCCTCTCGAAACATTCGCTTGAGGGTGCCTTCATACAAGTTTGCTCCCAGGTGCCTTGGTCCCTTCGAGATCCTGCAACAAATTAACCCTGTTTCCTATAAGCTGCGGCTGCCCCCTACCCTCAGAATCCCTAACTCCTTCCATGTGTCCCTCCTGAAACCAGTGGTCCTGAACCGCTACAGCAAGACCTCTAGTTCCACAGTTGCTTCCAGCGGTCCTTCTGATGTATTCGAGGTAAAGGAGATCCTGGACCGCAAGAGGGTTGGAGGAAGGACTTTCTATCTGGTGGACTGGAGAGGGTTTGGTCCTGAGGAGAGGTCCTGGGAGCCAGAAGAGAACCTCAGCGCCCCTACTCTTATTAAAAAGTTCCTCTCTCACTCTGGTCCCAAGAAGAGGGGGCGTAAGAGGGGGGATACTGTAGCGCCCATGGCCGCGGGACGTCGGGTTCACTCACCTCCCGACGCCCGCAGCCATGGATCTGTGAGCGCTGGCCTCCGTCTCCCTCCTAGGAGATGCCAGCGCTCACTTCCGCTCTGTCCGGCCGGGTCCCGTAGGGTGCGCGCACGCTCGCGCCTGCTCTTAAAGGGCCAGCGCGCGCACATGAAAACAATGTTCATTAACCCACATGATTTCCTGCCCTATAAGAATGCCCCAGCCCTTCTGATCCTTGCCTGAGCGTTGTTAGTCTTTCCCTGTCTGTCTCGCAAATGGTCCCTTAGTGTCTCCCGTTCCAGCTGTTACCCGTGCCCTGTTACCGTTCCTGTATTCCGCATTGTTCCTGTGCCTACCCGTGTTCAAGTGCCATCTGCCACGTCAAGTGCCATCTGCCACGTCAAGTGTCATCTGCCACGTCAAGTGCCATCTGACACGTCAAGTGTCATCTGCCACGTCAAGTGCCATCTGCCACGTCAAGTGCCATCTGACACGTCAAGTGTCATCTGCCACGTCAAGTGCCATCTGCCACGTCAAGTGTCATCTGCCACGTCAAGTGCCATCTGCTCATCGGATACTGCCCGCCACGTCTGGCGCCACTTTCCGCACCTGCCTCCATCCGTGCTGAAGCCACAGTCACCGTCCGGACTATTTCAGGTACCTAAGCATTACTGTCTGCTTTCTTGCTTTCACATAGACTGTGACCTGGTCAGCTGCCTCCCCGCTACGGCGGAGCGGCCTAGTGGGTCCACAAACCCAGTGTCCGTGACACATACTCACCCATTGCATGTGGTACACAATGTAATATCAGCTACAAACACCACTTTCAGTAGCTTTACTCCCTTCCATCTTGGAGTCCAAAACATGTGTCTCAGCATTTACATGCTCCAACTGGCTAGCCAGGGAGAAATTTCTATGACACTGTTCAGACACTTCAGGTTTAAGATTATTAGACCAAAGTGTGGTCATCTCCACAGCAGTGTTAGGGCCCTGCTTTTGCTTACTGGCAGAACACGACTTGTTGGCATTAGAATCCTATTTTACCTCACAAGCGATGTCAGTGACAGAAGCATACACTGTAGTAGCATTCACTGAACACGGCTTGTTGCCATTAGTAACCTGTTCTATATCACATATAATGTCAGTGACAGAAGCATACACTGCAGTAGCATCCACTGAACACGGCTTGTTGCCATTAGTAACCTGTTCTATATCACATACAATGTCAGTGGCTGAAGCATACACTGTAGTAGCATCTACTAAAAACGGCTTGTTGCCATTAGTAACCTGTTCTATATCACATACAATGTCAGTGACAGAAGCATACACTGTGGTGGCATCCACTGAACATGGCTTGTTGTCATTAGTAACCTGTTCTATATCACATATAATGTCAGTGGATGAAGCATGCACTGTAGTAGCATCCACTGAACACGGCTTGTTGCCATTAGTAACCTGTTCTATATCACATATAATGTCAGTGACAGAAGCATACCCTGTAGTAGCATCCACTGAACACGGCTTCTTGCCATTAGTTACCTGTTCTATATCACATACAATGTCAGTGGATGAAGCATACACTGTAGTAGCATCCACTGAAAACGACTTGTTCCCATTAGTAACCTGTTCTATATCACATACAATGTCAGTGGCTGAAGCATACACTGTAGTAGCATCCACTGAACTCGGCTTCTTGCTATTAGTAAGCTGTTCTATATTACATACAATGTCAGTGGTGAAACATACACTGTAGTAGCATCCACTGAACACGGCTTGTTGCCATTAGTAACCTGTTCTATATCACATTCAATGTCAGTGGATGAAGCATACACTGTAGTAGCATTCACTGAAAACGACTTGTTCCCATTAGTAACCTGTTCTATATCACATACAATGACAGTGGCTGAAGCATACACTGTAGTAGCATCCACTGAACTCGGCTTCTTGCTATTAGTAAGCTGTTCTATATTACATACAATGTCAGTGGTGAAGCATACACTGTAGTAGCATCCACTGAACACGGCTTGTTGCCATTAGTAACCTGTTCTATATCACATATAATGTCAGTGACAGAAGCATACACTGTAGTAGCATCCACTGAACACGGCTTGTTGCCATTAGTAACCTGTTCTATATCACATATAATGTCAGTGACAGAAGCATACACTGTAGTAGCATCCACTGAACACGGCTTCTTGCCATTAGTTACCTGTTCTATATCACATACAATGTCAGTGGCTGAAGCATATACTGTAGTAGCATCCACTGAACATGATTTGAAGTCTAACTCCTGTGCTTCCCCCATCTCCTTGGAATGAGTGAGCGTTACATCAGTCTCCTTTTTTTCTACAGGATAAGGGCTTATTCAGACGAACGTAGTATAATACGTCCGTGCAACACGCGTGATCTTCACGCGCCTCGCACAGACCTATGTTAGTCAATGGGGCCGATCAGACTGTCCGTGTTTATCACGCAGTGTATGTCCGCTGCGTAAAAATCACGACATGTCCTTGATTTACCAGTTTTTTGCGCGTCACGCACCCATTGAAGTCAATGGGTGCGTGAAAACCGCGCACGGTACGTGGAAGCACTTCCATGTGCCGCGCACGATGCCCGCTACAGTAGTTAAAACTATGAATGAAAACAGAAAAGCACCACGTGCCTTTCTGTTTACAAACATACAAACAGAGTGTCATAATGATGGCGGCTGCGCGAAAATTACGCAGCCACGCATCACATGCTGCTGACACACGGAGCTGTTATGGACCTTTCGCGCGTGCAAAACGCTGCGTTTTTTGCGCACGCAAAACGCACACGCTCGTGTGAATCCGGCCTAAGAATGACCTGTAGGGGGCAATATTTCTAAAGGTGCTACAGTCACATGTATTGCACCATGCACATTTTCATCACAATCGTTATGCATGGCACGGCTGTACTCCAGGTTACGATCAATCTCAACCTCTAGGGAAATCTCCTCAGACACACCTGGTCTATTACATGGTATGTTTGTGCCCAAGGACCCATCCTCCACCGAGTACACCTCACTGGCTCTATAGAACAGTTCCCTCTCTCCTGTAAAATGTGGAAATGTCTTCTGGGCATCTCCGGTATCAACCTCTATGAGAGAACTTTCAGTTTTACTCAGGGTCACCCCTACAGCTTGCATTTTGTCAAATTCACCCACTCCTTCAGTAAAACGTATTTGATCATAGTTACTCGCAGATGCACAAAGCAGCTGGTTGCCAGTAGCAACCACATTAGTTTCACCCAAAACTGACATGGCAACATTATTCTCTGGGTTACCATTAGTAACAGTACACACAGAACGTTATACGCTCGACATTCTCAACTACGGCCTCAAGGGGCGCACTTGAGCTAGTCTCCCCTTCTCCCTTGGCTACTGTTTCTTTACCAGCCCGCTCACATGCTGCATTTACCTGTTCATACTGTGTGAGCTTTTCATGTGTTACAGACATGTTAAGCACAAAACTGGACATTTCATTAGTGTCATCACATATCTGTTGTGTGTCAGTTGCTATAGACATTATTACAGGAAACACATTTTTATCATCAGACACAGTTACAAGAGGTTCATGTCCCCCTTTAGAATTAGTAGCAGCATACTCTGAAGAAGGCTTCTCCTAGGAATAGCCACCATGGTTATTTGGGATACTGTCTTTCTCCCACAACTGCCAAAAATGAGGAAAGTCTCTGCCAAGCACAAATTCCACATTAAGTCCCTCACATTTTATGAGTTTGTGCTGTACAGTCCCAAAATCAGTCTCAAAAGTAAGGGTATGTTCACACGAGGTCATTACGTCCGTAATTGACGGACGTATTTCGGTCGCAAGTCCCGGACCGAACATACTGCAGGGAGCCGGGCTCCTAGCATCATAGTTATGTACGACGCTAGGAGTCCCTGCCTCGCTGCCGGACAACTGTCCCGTACTGTAATCATGTTTTCAGTACGAGACAGTTGTCCGGCAGCGAGGCAGGGACTCCTAGCGTCGTACATAAGTATGATGCTAGGAGCCCGGCTCCCTGCACTGTGTTTGGTCCGGTACTTGCGGCCGAAATACGTCCGTCAATTACGGACGTAATGATCTTGTGTGAACATACCCTTAGAAGAACAGTCTGACCACTCTCAGGATTCTTCTTAACGAATAGCTCCGGAAGCACCCTCGACACCGCCTGGGTAGGATCCAAATCAACAAGTAGTGGGACTCCACCCACCACCAACTCCAAGGTCTTGATCTGCCATTCCTCTGGCATCTTGACAAAAGGACAACTAAGTGCACATTTCTCCGCTTGATGGCACTTCCCGCTCAGGCTCCTTCGGCTGAGCAACAGCCAACTGCTGTTGAACTTTGTTGCCCCTAGCAACTACATCATGGCGCCACAGACGAATTGACTCTTTAACACTTGGCCACTCAGCAGCAGGACATCTGACCATGCAGCAATTCTCTCTCAGATATCTCAAGCCTGGCTCCGTTTGGTTGCCCTTAGCAACGGTACTCAAAGTTTGTATCTTTGGGATCCAAGCTCTCTGCTCTTGATTGCAAACCTTTTCCAAAACCTTAGGAGTCACTGACCTCAAGGCACCTTGTGTTGTGCAGCATCCACCTGGTGCAAAGGTCCGTTTATCCAACGACACCTGCAGTTGCGCCCGCACAGATTCTCGCTCTGCTTCAAACTGGGCACTTTGGGTATGACCATTTTGTTTAGCAAGGTCTTCCTGCCGCTGTAATAAGACCCAGCATAAACAGCCTCTCTCATCAGAGACAGTCACTTTAAAAAATCCAGCTTCTGGCCTTTTAAATTCCAGGTGCCCTTTTTGTGCCCAAAGCAATTCTCCACCATATGTGGCAACTTGGGGTAAGTTAGCTCACAGGATCGCCGTCTCCAGGGTAAGATGAAACGCAGAAGAAAATGAGGCAGCACTACCAAATATTCTAAAAAATGATCCTTTTTTTCCACGTGCGACGTTTCAGCTCAGTGTGAGCCTTTGAGAAAAGCTCACACTGCATAGCTGTCTTCCTCAGACTGGGAGCATTGTGTGAATAGATCACACCTTTCTTAACCCCTTAACGCACCTTGACGCAACTGTACTTCATGGTTTGCACTCCATTATGGTACCATGAAGTACAGTTACGTCATGGTGGTTTTCTGTCTCCATGTCAAAACACATGGTGACGGAACAGTGACATCGGCTGTTATAGACAGCCGATAGTCACTGTGACTCGTCGGGGGGACAATCGCGGTGCGGCGCCGCCAGCGATCGCTATGCTTGGTCAGTCATTAGTGACTGACCAATCACAGTATTGCAGCATGGTTACCCGGCTAAAAGAGCAGGGTAGCCATGCTAGCCGATCGGCTGTTGGCAACAGGAGGCCTAACAATGGCCCCCTGTCTGCCAAGTACGGCGAGCTTTTAGGCCCCGCCTGGAGGCGAGGCTTAAAAGGCTTCCGGCCGCAGATGAAAGATGGCAGCCTAATAGGCTTGCTGTCAGTGAATAGCTGACAGCTCTAATGCATTGCATTACGTGGGTACTGCAATGTATTAGAATAAAGATGAGAGGTGCAGGTCTTCAAGTCCCCTAGTGGGACAAAAAAAGTTATAAAAAAGTTACAAAAACGTTCAAAGTTCAAAAATTAAAAACTGCCTTTTTTCCTATAATAAGTCTTTTATTATAGGAAAAAAATAAAAACGTTTTAAAAAAGTACACATATTTGGTATCACCGCGTTCGTAACAACCCAAACGATAAAACTATAATGTTATTTTTCCCGCACGGTGAACACCGGAAGAAAAATAAATACAAAAACAATGCTAGAATCGCTATTTTTTTGGTCACTATCCCTTCTAAAGTATAGAATAAAAAGTGATCAAATAGTCGCACATACCCCAAAATAGTACCAATAAAAACTACATCCCATCCCGCAAAAAACAAGTCCTTACACAGCCTTGTCAATGCAAAAATAAAAAAGTTATGGCTCTCAGAATATGGCGACACAAAAAATAAATTATCGACCCACAGAATAAAGTAAAATTGTCATTTATAGCGCACGGTGAACACTGTAAAAAAAAAATAAAAAAAAAAAATTGCTGGTTTTTGGTCACCTTGCTTGCCAAAAAAATAGCAACATGGTACCAATGAAAACTACAGATTGTCCCGCAACAAATAAGCCCTCACACAGCTCCGGTGGTGAAAAAATAAAAAAGTTCTGGCTCTCAGAATATGGCGACGCAACATATGCAGGGTGTTCCAAAAGCGGATAAGATTGGGCACAATTTATCAGTGCGACACTGGCCACACACATGCGGGTTATTATTTATTAACGCATTATTATACCCTCTTATTATACCCTGATGTACTCCTCACAGATTACATATGCCCCACATTATAAACTCAAATATCAGCAAAGCCCCAAACAGAACAACTGCATCCATTAAAATGCCCTAAGGGGTGTAGTTTCCAATATGGGGGTCACTACTTGGGGGTTTGTTTTACTATTTGACTTCCGAGTACTGCAATTGTGGTCCAATGCTGTGAAAATCACCAAAATAGACCTCAAATGCGCATGGTGCTCCTTCCTTCTGAGCCCTGTCATATGTCCAGGCAAATGATAAATGCCTTGAAGGGTGCAGTTTCCAAAATGGGGTCACTTCTTGGGGCTTCCACTGTACTCTGGTACTTCAGGGGTTTTGCATATGCGACATGGTGGCCAAAAACCAATACAGCAAAATCTGCATACCAAATAGCGCTCTTTCCCTTTAGAGCTTTGCTGGGTGTCCAAATAGCAGTTTATGACCACATGTGGGGTATTGCCATAATCGGGAGAAATTGCTTTACAAAATGTTGGGGTGCTTTTTCTCCAGTATCCCTTGTGAAAATGAAGACATTCTACAATTTAGTGGAACAAAATGTAGATTTCATTTTCACGGCCTAATTCCAATAAATTCTGCAAAAGACCTGTGGGGTCTAAATGCTCACTATACACCTAGATAGATTCCTTGAGGGGTACAGTTCCCCAAATGGGGTCACTTTTGGGGGGCTTAAACTGTTTTCAAATGAAACATGGCACCTGAAAAACCATCAAGCAAAATTTGAGCTCCAAAAGCCAAATGGTGCTCCTTCCCTTCTGAGCCCTGTCGTGGGTCCAAACAGCAGGTTTTTTTTAGCACATATGGGGTATTGCCGTACTCAGAAGAGTTTGCTTTACAAATGTTGGGGTTCTTTTTCTCCTTTATCTATTGTGAAAATTGAAAAATCTGAGCTAAAACAACATTTTATTAGAAAAAACGTAGATTTTAATTTTCAGAACATAATTACACTAAATTCAGCAAAACACCTGTGGCGTCAAAATGCCCACTATACCCCTTGATATATTCCTTGAGGGGTGTAGTTTGCCAAATGGTGTCTTTGTTTGGGGTGTTTTCTTTGTTTTGGCCCCAAAATACCTTTTCAACCTGACGTGGTGCCTAAAATATATTCTAATAAAAATAAGGCCCCAATTGTAATGACGGGGAATGGAGACAGACAGGTGAGCCCTAATCTACCCGCCACTCAGTCCCAGCCTACTTGCACGGCCCGTCCTAGGCGACGGCGTACAACTGGGCGACGGTCCCTACGCTCAATAAGTGCACGACAGACAAACAGACAAGGGTACACAGAAGTTAAGGGAAATGGGGCAGTTGCCCATGGCAACACTGTGAGCAACAAGAGTAGTGAACGAGCCGAGTCAAACCAGGAGTGTACGAGGTACCAAACGCAGAGCAGGAGCGTAGTCAGTAAAGCCAGGGTCAATTTGAAGAAGAGGTCAATAGTACTAGCAGGAACAGCAGAGCCAGGAAACAAGACAGAATCACAGGCAAAGGAAGAGCAGAAAATGAAGGTATAAATAGACAGAGGGCGGGAGCTAGCTCCGTCTGGCCAGGCTGTGATAGGTTCTCCCACTCCTCAGTCTACCAGCCTGAGTGGTAGCAGATCGAGTCACTCTATCAGACCTCTCAGTGGGCGAGAACTTCCTGGAGAAGTAGGCACAGGGATGGAGATGGGTGAGGGACCTGGTACCCTGGGACAAGACAGCACCCACTCCCACCTCGGAGGCGTCAACCTCCACGATGAATGGCTCTATTTGGTTAGGCTGAATCAGCACTGGGGCAGAGATAAAGCACTTCTTAAGGATCTCAAAAGCCTGGACCGCCTCCGGAGGCCAGTGGAGGAGATCAGCACCTTTGCGAGTAAGATCCGTAAGAGGCTTAGCGATGACCGAGAAGTTAGCAATAAATCTCCTGTAATAATTAGCAAATCCCAGGAAGCACTGTAACGCCTTCAGGGAGGCAGGTTGGACCCATTCAGCCACAGCCTGAACCTTGGCAGGGTTCATGCGGAATTCATTAGGACTGAGGATTTACCCAAAAATGGTATCTCCTGCACCCCAAACACACATTTTTCGGATTTAGCAAAGAGTTTGTTTTCCTGAAGGGGCTGGATCACCTTCCTGACATGCTCTATGTGGGAGGACCTGTCTTTGGAAAACACAAGTATGACATCAAGGTACACTACAAGAAATACCCCAGGTAGTCTCTTAAAATCTCATTTATGAAATTCTGGAAGACCGCGGGAGCATTACACAACCCAAAGGGCATGACGAGGTATTCGAAATGACCTTCGGGTGTGATAAGCTCAGTTTTCCACTCATCCCCTTCTCTGACTCGGATAAGGTTATAAGCCCCCCGAAGATCAAACTTAGAGAACCATTGGGCCCCCTGAACCTGATTGAAGAGATCAGGAATCAAAGGAAGGGGATACTGGTTCCTTACAGTGACCTTATATTCTCTCATGGCCTCACGTTCGGGACAAGAGAGATTATATATCCTACCCTTAGGGAGCTTAGCTCCTGGTACTTAATCGATTGCGCAATCGTATTCTCTATGAGGAGGTAACACTTCGGAGGCCTTTTTAGAAAAAACATCAGCGAAGTCCTGAATAAACTCAGGTAGAGTGTTCACCTCCTCAGGGAGAGAAATAAAATTAACAGAAAAACAGGATGCCGTGCATTCATTACCCCATTTAGTAAGATCCCCAGTATTCCAGTTAAACGTGGGATTATGCATCTGCAACCAGGGAAGGCCTAAAACCAAATCAGACAATAATCCCTGCATCACCAGTACAGAGTACTGCTCCAAATTAATGGAGCCCGCAATGAGTTCAAAAACAGGGGTATGCAGCGTAAAATAGCCATTAGCAAGTGGAGTGGAGTCGATACCCACTACCGGGACAGGTTTAGGCAAATCAATCAATGGCAAAGCTAGAGACATAGCAAATTCCACAGACATAATATTAGCAGAAGACCCTGAATCCACGAAGGCACTGCCGGTGGCAGACCTACCCTCAAAAGAGACCTGAAAGGGAAGCAAGATCTTATTAGGTTTCATATTTACGGGAAATACCTGTGCGCCCAAGCGAACTCCCCGATGGTCACTTAAGGCGCGGAAGTTTTCCGGCTGCTTATTCTTACGCCTAGGAAAGTTGTTCACTTGATGCTTGTCATCCCCACAGTAGAAGCAGAGACCATTCTTCCTGTGGAGCTCTCTACGTTGTTGGGGAGACACGGAGGCCCCGAGTTGCTCTGGTTCATCCGAGTTTTCCGTGGAAGAACGAAGCAACAGATCCTCGGGAGCCATCATGGGGGAGCTAGAGGAGAAGGCACAAAAATGTTCAAGTCGTCGTTCCCTGAGACGTCGGTCAAGACGTACCGCTAAAGCCATAACCTGATCTAGAGAGTCAGAAGAGGGATAGCTGACTAATAGGTCTTTCAGGGCGCTCGACAGACCCAATCTAAACTGGCACCTCAAGGCAGGGTCATTCCAACGAGAAGCTACACACCACTTCCTAAAGTCAGAACAGTACTCCTCAACGGGTCTCTTACCCTGACGTAAGGTCACCAGCTGACTCTCGGCAAAGGCAGTCTTGTCAGTCTCGCCATAGATGAGCCAGAGAGCAGAAAAAAAAAGGTCAACAGAGAAAAGTTCAGGGGCGTCAGGAGCCAAGGAGAAGGCCCATTCTTGCGGGCCGTCCTGGAGCCGGGAGACAATTATACCCACTAGCTGGCTCTCAGAACCTGAGGAGTGGGGCCTTAGACGGAAATAGAGCCTACAACTCTCCTGAAATGAGAAAAAAGTCTTCCGATCCCCTGAGAACCGGTCAGGCAATTTGAGATGGGGTTCAAGAGGTGAGGTGGAGGGCACTACCTGGTTAGCATCACACTGGTCTCACCTCTGAGCCAGGGCTTGGACCTGTAGGGAGAGACCCTGCATTTGCTGAGCCAGGGTCTCAAGGGGTTCCATAGTTGTGTAAGGACCAGGGTAGAAAAGGTATATGGGCCTGTGATTATGTAATGACGGGGAAGGGAGACAGACAGGTGAGCCCTAATCTACCCGCCACTCAGTCCCTGCCTACTTGCACGGCCCGTCCTAGGCGACGGCGTACAACTGGGCGACGGTCCCTACGCTCAATAAGTGCACGACAGACAAACAGACAAGGGTACACAGAAGCTAAGGGAAATGGGGCAGTTGCCCACGGCAACACCGTGAGCAACAAGAGTATTGAACGAGCCAAGTCAAACCAGGATTGAACGAGGTACCAAACGCAGAGCAGGAGCGTAGTCAGTAAAGCCAGGGTAAATTTAAAGCAGAGGTCAATAGTACTAGCAGGAACAGCAGAGCCAGGAAACAAGACAGAATCACAGGCAAAGGAACAGCAGGAAATAAAGGTATAAATAGACCGAGGGCGGGGGCTAGCTCCGTCCGGCCAGGCTGTGATAGGTTCTCCCACTCCTCAGCCTACCAGCCTGAGTGGTAGCAGATCGAGTCACTCTATCAGACCTAAGAGCAGATGCAGACTGATTAACCACGGGAGTCAACACAGAAGCTGTGTCTGTCAGATCCTTTAGACCAATATCCTCTAGGTGCTCCTTTGCTTCTGAGGCCTGTGTTTCCGTCCAGTAGCACGCTAGGGCCACATGTGGGATATTTCTAAAAACTACAGAATCTGGGCAATAAATATTGAGTTGAGTTTCTCTGGTAAGACCTTCTGTATTACAGAAAAAAATGGATCAAATCTGATTATCTGCAAAAAAAATTACATTTGTAAATTTCACCTTGAATTTGCTTTAATTCTTGTGAAACGCCTAAAGGGTTAAGAAGCTTTCTAAATGCTGTTTTGAATACTTTGAGGGGTTCAGTTTTTAAAATGGTGTGATTTATAGGGGCTTTATAGTATATAAGGCCCTCAAAACCAGTTCAGAACGGAACCGGTCCCTAAAATAAGCCTTTTGAAAATTTTCTTGGAAATGTGAGAAATTGCTGCTAAAGTTCTAAGCGTTGTCACGTCCTAGAAAAATAAAAGGACGTTCAAAAAACTATGCAAACATAAAGTAGACATATGGGAAATGTGAAATGGTAGCTATTTTGTGTGGTATTACTATCTCTCTTACAAGCAGATACATTTAAATTTGTAAAAAATGCTAATTTTTGCAATTTTTTTCAAAATTTTTGTGTTTTTCATATTCAAATTTTACCACTAACTTAAAGTCCAATGTGTCACGAGAAAACAATCTCAGAATCGTTTGAAAAAATAAAAGCATTTCAAAATTATAACCACTTCAAGTGATACATGTCAGATTTGAAAAAAATGGCCTTGTCCTTAAGGCCAAAACAGGCTTAGTCACTAAGGGGTTAAAGGAGCCTTAACAGCTGGCAGCTAATGAGACTCCTAAGGCAGCCCAAACCCTGGACTGTCCTGCAGACGGAATGGAACCTCCACTATTCTCTTCCACTCCAGCAACTCAGACCCTCCTCCAGGTTTCTTGCCTAACAAATAAGGAGAAAGGATATTTTCTCTTGAAACATTCCCTTTAAATATATAACTCTGGGCCCAAATCCTGCCCCTTAGTAGCTGCACTGCTACAGTATTTTTTAAAAAAAGTGCATTTCAAAAATAGTATTGCATAAGAACCAACGTTAAAGGGGTTGTTTTCGTATAACCTATTAAGGAATTCTGAGTTAATAGATGGGGGTGGGGGGGGGGGGTTCTCTGTTCAGGATCCTCATCTCTTGGCCAGAGTGGAGAGTGGTTAAAAAGAGTGTCTCACACTCTGGAAGACCTGTCCTGTCCTGTATTACACAGACAACACATTGATGGGGCGCAACAGGGAGATTGAACACTTACTGACAGGTTTTCCTACAATCTACAGCTGATCGTTGGAGGTCCCAGTTGGGGGAGACTTTGTGATCACCTTATTGTTAATAAATGTTACTGTAAATAAATTCTATTGAAAGGAAAGGAAAATGCTGCTTCACTATTAAACGCAACACTTTGGCCTGGATCACACACACACACACACACACACACACACACACACACTTTTGATGCCGTTTTTGGCTCAGTTTTTTTTAGCTAGACACAGAAGTGGATACGAAAGGAGGTCTTTTTGTATATCTTTTATTCCTTTTGGATCCACTTCTAGCTTTGTCTAAAAGAATTGAGACAGAAACTGTACTAAAAATGCGTGTGTGATCCTGGCCTACTGAAAGCGCAGAAATGTTACCAAGTCATATATATATATATACTAGTATATGTCCTGGGGGCAAACATTAGAAGCGGTCCATGATACTGCAGCACCGTCTATAAGTTTGCAACAATAGAATGTTGCCACCCATTACTTGCTTCCAGCCGTAATCTTGCTTCTCGCTCTTCCTTTGTCATGCATCTTAATGAATTAATAAGGGCATATTAAGAATTTTTATAGATGGAAAAAAATATGAATTCTGCCCTGATTTGAAGGACACAAACGTATAAAAGCCCCCCGTGGTCCTGTGGAAGGGGGGAATAGGGTGAAAGAAGCAGAACTTTCCGCTCAACTGATTGGCTGAAAAGGATGTGTCCCTTTTTCCTTGTGTTCATACCTGACAAATTTGTTGCAGACATTTTTGCAACTGTTTCATACACGTACATCTAAATTGGGTTTGTAACATTCAAGGAACATGGTGTAGAAACAACCTTATTCAGATGTATTGAATGGATTTTCAGTTGCAGAAATGTATGCAACAAATCTGCAACGTGTAAAGATATAATGGAATATAAGTATCCGTAGGTGTAACGGGCGTGGTCGCAGACCGCCACCTTCCCTTACCTCCCGACAGACTTCTGACTTCTTGTCGGCGTCTCTCTCCCCGGAGACATCAGCACCTGTTGTTGTGTTTTTGCTCCTGGGCCTAAGCCTATTGTTGGAGTCGTGTGTGCCTCATCTACCTCAACTGGTGTCATCTGCCACATCTGGTATAATCTGACACATCTGGTGCCATCTGCCACGTCAAGCTTCATCTGTGCCAAAAACCATCTATGCCAAAGCGTCTGCTACACCTTGTGTTTGTCTGGACTCTTACAGGTACACTTGTGCTAAAAGACTTTTGCATAGACTGTTGTTTGGTCAGCTGCCACGTAGTTGATGGCATGAAAAGGCATGTCAATAGAAAAAGAAAGGTTCCTCGTCAATTTTCTCCCGGAGTCAAGGTCTGGCTATCCTCAAGAAACATTAGTCTCAAGATGCCTTTCCACAAATTCACTCCCAAATTCCTTGGTACTTTCGAAGTCTTGCAACGAATAAACCCTATAAGTCCTATAAGCTTTGGCTGCCTCCTACTCTCAGGATTCCCAACTCGTTCCATGTGTCCCTCCTTAAGCCTATTGTTCTGAACCGCTACAGTAAGTCTCCTAGTTCTGCTCCCAGCGGTTCTTCTGACGTCTTCGAGGTGAAGGAGATTCTGGACTACAAGAGATTAGGAGGAAGTACTTTCTATCGGGTGGACTGGAACGGGTTTGGTCCTGAGGAGAGGTCTTGGGAACCAGAAGAGAACCTTAATGCCCCTAGTCTCATTAAAAAATTGCTCTCACGCTCTGGACCCAAGAAGAAGGGGTGTAAGGGGGGTATTGTTATGGCTGCGGTTGCGGACCGACGCCTTCCCTTACCACCCGACGGCTGCGATTGCGGACTTCTGACTTCTTGCCGGTGTCTCCCTCCCCGGAAACACCAGCATACGCGGACATACTGATTTGCACTGTCCTCTAGGGTGCTCGTCCTCGGCCTTAAAGGGCCAGCGTGCGCAGATGCAAAAAGTTACCTAATCAATCCCCAGAACACCCTGGACTATAAAAAGGGCTCTGCCCTTCCACAACATGCCTGAGCGTTGTTGTTGTTGTTGTCTACCCATGTTCATATTGCAAATGGTCCCTTAGTTGTATCCTGCTCCCAGTGTTCCCATATCATGCTTTCCATGTCCTGTATCCTGTTGCTATGTTTGTTCCTGAGCCTAAGCCTATTGTTGGTGTCGTGTATGCCTCATCTGCCACGTCTGTGTCATCTGCCATGTCTGGTATCATCTGCTATATCTGGCGTCATTTGCCACGTCTGGTATAATTTTCCACATCTGGTGGCATCTGCCACGTTAACCACCATCTGCCACGTCAAGCTTCATCTGTGCCACGAACCATCTGTGCCAATGCGTCTGCTACAGCTCGTGTCTGCCTGGACTCTTACAAGTACTCTTGTGCTAAAAGACTTTTGCATAGACTGTTGTTTGACCAGCTGCCACTCTGCTTTGGCCTAGTGGGTCCACATCCCCTAGACCGTGACAGTAGCCGATTTTGGCCAGATATTCAGTGGATACTATTGCACCCACTGAGGCACTGTTCATATTAGCATCTAATTATATCAGAGTAGTGGTATCTTAGAAAATTAGAAAAATTAGGCCCATAAAATAAAACATATCAAATAAAAAAAAAAAATTATAACACCTTTCTTTTAAAGAGAACCTTTCATCTCCCCATACATGTGCAGCTGAGTTCAGCATATAATGGGGAGGGCCGCACAAACTCTGGGGCACTTTACATATTTTTCCTAGCCTCCTTCGTTATTTAGATATCAGTGCTGTAATATTTGGCACCCAATATTTAAATAACCCCCTGAACTGTAAATGGGGAGGTAATTGGCAGGGGGGCGTGTAACACAACTGTGACACTGTCCAATCAGCTACGATCAGCGTTACAGCAAGAGCTGGAAAGAGAGCGCGTGCGTGCGTGCAGCTCCGCCACCACTAAGGAACACAAGAGGAGAAGAAGAGTGTGAATTATTCTTCTTCTGTTCCATGGCATCGGAGCTGTGCGCGCACGCACGCCCTCACTCTTTAGCTCTCGGCAGACAAGGACGACGACAAGACTGATCTCTCATCTGAGATCACAGTCTTGTACTTGCCTGCCGAGAACAGAAGAGTGAGAGCGTGTGCACGCGCACATGATCTCCTCTCTCCAGCTCTTGCTGTTGTCATTGTCCGTAGCGGATTGGGCAGTGTCACAGCGATGTTACACGTCCCCTTGCCAATTAACGCCCCATTGGCAGTTCATGGGGTTATTTAAGTATCGGGCGCCAAATATTACAGCACCAATATCTAAGTAAGGAAAGAGGGTAGGAAAAAAAATATAAAGTGCCCCAGAGTTTGTGCAGCCCTCCCCATTACATGCTGCACTCAAATACAAATCTGTGGGCAGGTGAAAGATTCTCTTTAAAGTGTAACAACTTTTTAAAAAACTTTTGACATGTCAGAAGTTTTGATCAGTGGGGTCCGAACACTGAGACCCCCCACTAGTCGCTAAAACGAAGCAGCAGAAGTGCTCGGGTGAGCGGTGTGCCACTTCAATTCTGTTTGGCTTTCCTTGGAGCAGTGTACAGGCTCAATAGAAAGTCTAGGAGTCCGTACACCGCTCACTCGGCTGAAAGTCGATCATAAATGAAGCGGCACAGCGCTCACCCGAGCACTTCTGCTGTTTCATTTTAGTGATCGGTGGCGGCCTCAGTTCTCGGTCCCCCACCGATGAAAACTTCGGACATGTCACTATGATATATAAAGATATCTATTAATGCGATTGGTGCAAGTTTAAATTACTTTTTATTGAAAATGATTTGCACTTTTTGAGATACAGCTGCTTTGTATCCTGTATACAGAGCAGCTGTATATAGCGCTGAGACCTGAATCCATTAAGTCGCCTATTACCGATCACATCTAAGTTATGAACTTAGATGTGATTGGTAACAGCTCGATCCTGCAGGACTCGCTGACACTGAATCAGTCAGTCCCGCTGACCTGACGGATACAGGATACAGCGCTATATACATTATATAATATATTTATTTTAATTAGCGGGGGCAGGTTTATGGGGAAGGATTAGGGCCTGCTCACATCAGCATTGGCTTTCCGTTCCGGGGTTCCGTGGGAGGTTTCCGTCGGGTGAACCCCGCAACGGAAAGTTAAACTGAAACCACAGCTTCCGTTTCAGTCACCATTGAAATCAATGGTGACGGAAACATTGCTAATGGTTTCCGTTCATCACCATTCCGGCAGGTTTCCGTTTTTGTGACGGAATCAATAGCGCAGTCAACTGCGCTAATGGTGATGGAAACGGAAGCTGTGGTTTCAGTTTGGCTTTTCGTTGCGGGGTTACCTCCGACGGAACCCCAGAACGGAAAGCCAACGCTGATGTGAACAGGCCCTAAGGCTTCTTTCACACTAGCATTAATATACGTTTACCTCTCTTCCGTCAGAGGGAGAGAGGATCGATATGTTAAACGGAAAGCAACGGTTCCATTAGAATTACCATTGCTTTCAATGGTAATTCTTTTGTATCAGTTGCTTTCCGTTTGTCTCCGTTCGCTAAGTTTCCGTTTTTTTTAAAGGAAACAAAAGTGCAGTCTGCAGAACTTTTATTTCCGTTCAAAAGAATGGAAACCTAGCGAACGGAGACAAACGGAAAGCAACTGATACAAAAGAATTACCATTGAAGCAATGGTAATTCCAATGGAGCCGTTGCTTTCCGTTTAACGTATCGATCCTCTCTTCCTCTGACGGAAGAGAGGTAAACGTATATTAATGCTAGTGTGAACAAAGCCCAATACAAGTAAGATATTCATATTGAAATAAAAAATAAAAATCCCCATCTGGGCTTTGAACCAGCAACCTTCCATGTGTAAGGCAGACAAGCTGACCACTACACTATAGAAGCCATCAGATTCAACGCATATGAAACTGTAGTAGTTGAGGGTTTATTCAATAACGACTGGGAGTGACTGTGAAACTCACCAGTCACAGCTCCGCTTGTAGCTTTCCCACGCTAATTAAGCACAGGAAAGCTACAAAGCCCTCAGACCTCATTCACACGACAGGGTCCGAGTGTCGGCCGGGAAAATCGGCAGTTTTTGGCCTATTTTCCCGGCCGGTTTGCATCCGTTCCGATTCCGTTCCGGGCTGTGTTGCCGTTTTTACCGGCCGATTTGGACCTGATTTGCATCCGTTTTTTTCCCTGTCCGTTTTAAAATCGGATGAATTTCATTTAAATTTGTTGCCACACACAGCCCTTTGTAGATAATGCCACCCAGCCCCCTGCAGGTAATGCCACCCAGCACCCTGCAGGTAATGCCACCCAGCACCCTGCAGGTAATGCCACCAAGTCCCCTGTATGTAATGCCACACAGCCTCCTGTAGGTAATGCCACACAGCCTGCTGTAGGTTATGCCACACAGCCCGCTGTAGGTTATGCCACACAGCCCCTTGTAGGTTATGCCACCCTGCCCCTTGTAGGTAATGCCACCCTGCCCCTTGTAGGTGATGGCACCCAGCCCCCTGTAGGTGATGCCACCCAGCCCCCTGTATGTGATGCCACCCAGCCCCCTGCCCCCTGTAGGTGAGGCCACCCAGCCTCCTGTAGGTAATGCCACCCTGCCCCCTGTAGGTGATGCCACCCAGCCCCCTGTAGGTTGCACCCATCCCCCCCTTCCAGGATAAGTCACAGACTTCAATGTCCATATATGGACAGTGTAGTCACTGACTTCTCCTGGAGAGGAATTCCCTGCCACAGGTCGGGAATTCCGCTTCAGAAGTGAGTGACGTCACTTTGTCCATATATGGACAGTGTAGTCACTCACTTCTCCTGTAGCGGCATATCCGGCCATAGAGTCGGGGATTCCGCTGCAGAAGTGAGTGACTTCGCTGTGTCCATATATGGACAGTGTAGTCACTCACTTCTCCTGTAGCGGAATCCCCAGCCATAGAGTCGGGGATTCCGCTGCAGAAGTGAGTGACTTCGCTGTGTCCATATATGGACAGTGTAGTCACTCACTTCTCCTGTAGCGGAATCCCCGGCCATAGAGTCGGGGATTCCGCTGCAGAAGTGAGTGACTTCGCTGTGTCCATATATGGACAGTGTAGTCACTAACTTCTCCTGTAGCGGCATCCCCGGCCATAGAGTCGGGGATTCTGCTGCAGAAGTGAGTGACTTCGCTGTGTCCATATATGGACAGTGTAGTCACTCACTTCTCCTGTAGCGGAATCCCCAATACCCGGTCGGGGATTCCGACTCCTACAGGGAGCAAAAAAAGACCCTCCTCCTCCTCACATGCACTCTGCACTGTGAGGAGGAGGAGGAGGAGAGAGAGCACGAGCAACGGTAGACCCGGCCATCACTCGGGACACATTCCGGTGATGGCCGTGTATTACCCGGCCCCATAGACTTCTATGGGAGCCGGGCAGCCGGGTACCCGGCCGAAAATAGGGCATGTCCCATTTTTTGACGCCCGGTTTTCCCGACCCTGTCAAAAAATCAGTCGTGTGAATAGCCCCATTGGGGGTCTATTGTTCCTAATGCAACCGGGTGCCGGTCGATTTATGAACAGCCGGCACCCGGCCGGGAAACCCTGTCATGTGAATTCCGCCTTATACTGTGCTCAGCTTCCTGCCAGGAGTATACTGCAAGGGGGGGGGGGGGCTCTGGGCGTTTTACTGACAGCAGAGGGCTCTATAGGGGAGAATTATCACCCCACCATAGAGCCCTGACTAGTTACTATAATGAAAGGTTAGGGGGGTCTGAGCATCTGACTGACTGCTCTAAAGGGGGGTGCAGAATCCCCCCCTAAAGAGCTCTCTGCAGTAAGTCACACCCTCCCCCTCCCACACTAATCCTTCCATTATAGTGATGTGAGGGCTCTATGGGGTGCATTATCCCAGCCCCATAGAGCCCTTTGCTGTTGGTAAAATTCCCAGACCCCCCCCCCCCTTGCAGTATACTCACGTCATGGGTCCCGGTCCCAGCAAGACAGGAACTTACCTCGTGCTTCTCGTCGCTCGACCGCTCCTCCTGCAGACTTGCTCCTCTCTGGCTGCATGTGCTGCGTACAGCGTCAGAGAGGAGGAGGAGTGTTTCAGACGTTCGGCACGTCTGCTATGTGCGTCTGCATGGCCCCTCCCCTCGGTCCAGTCCGTCCCGGGCTGAAAATGCCGCCCCCCCCCTGTTTGGGTAGGTGGTGCCGCCTGAGGCTGTCGGCTCACCTGGCCTCATGGCAGGTGCAGCACTGCCAGCTACCACTGATATTTAGACAGGTTCCTGTTATGCAGGCATAATGTAGAGGAATATAGTGATAATCACAGAGTTCCCCAGCATGCAGAAATTGTATGGTCTTTAGCTGGTTATGTGATGCTGTGCTGAAGTATCATGGAATTGATAGCAAAGCAGATAGGAAGAGAAAGCTGGGGAAATCTATCTATCAAGATGGAGGCTTTTTTAAATCACAGACAAGGCAGCAGTTCAAAAAGTAAGTACATAATACATAAAATAAGTGTAGGGTTTGGTATCAGTCAGGGGGGGAATGCAGATATGGAATATTTGTGTTTCCACTGGAGGTCTTCTTTAATATTTTCAATAGAGCCCATTATACCAAACTTCTATAATTCCATGTTCAATAACATGGCTATATATGGTACTGATCATCATAATCAATACCGGATTTACCAGTACAGATTATACAACGCCTTAATCTCCACCGATAAAGTAGGTCACACCTTAAAGGGGTATTCCAAGAATCAACAATTATCACCTATCTGGGGCAGGTGATAATTGTCTGATCATTGGGAGCAACCCGGCTGGGGCCCCCATCGATCGCGAGAATGGGGGTCCTGAACACCCAGTTCCTCCTGACTGCAGTCAAGAATTGAGACTGGAGCGTCAGTTGAGCATGGGGCTACTTCCATCAGTCCCATTGACATTGAATGGAGCGGCGGGCGCATGCGCGACCGCCACGCCATTTAAAGGGGCTGAATTGAGGAGGATCTGGGGGTTTAGGATCCTTGTTCTCGCAATCGATGGGGGTCCCAGCAGTGGTGTCCGAGTGACCAAATAATTATCACCTATCCTGTGGATAGGTGGCAATTGTCGATTCCGGGAACACCCCTTTAAAAATTACTTTAAAATGTTTGTCTGATCTAGCCTGTCACAACATCTAGCACCCTCTACAGCCTTCCACTTTTCTCTCCCTGGGTGACTTTCCTGAAGGAAAGTAATCAAACAGTAGGTAGGCACCATTCTCCCAGGGCCATCTATAGCCACTAGCCTACTGTGCCTATAGGTAAATTCGGCCCTGATCAACATTGGTGCCAAACTTGTCTCTGCCAAGTGTGTGCATATATAAGTTGCAATTCATGCTTGTAGATAATATTTCTATTTAATTCCATGCCTCAGTGGAAGACAGCACTTCAAAACAATTACCCTATACTTGCCAATAGTTATCCACCAATAAAAGCAAAGTGAAAACAGATCTGCCTCAGCTAAATGAGGGAATGTTCCATTGAAAAATATGTGGTGAAACCTTTGTTTGGGCTAAGGAGAATATTGAGAAAGAAATGGTTCTTGCATATATGTACTGTATATGTAGATGTACATATATTACTTGCAAAAGAAGTTGCAAAATCTAAGTGTCAAAGTTTGCAATGTAACAGTGACAATGATGATACTGTTTTCTATTTTCTATAGTCCTACTATAGCACCATTATATATCTACATACTGTATATGTGAAAATATATACTTTATAAATGAAAAAAAATATTTAATTAAATATACTGTACATTCATACTAGACCTTCTCAATAAATTAGAATATTATCAAAAAGTTAATTTATTTCAGTCATTCAATTCAAAAAGTGAAACTTATATATTCTATAGATTTATTACACACCGAGTGATCTATTTCCAGCATTTCTTTTTTTAATGTTGATGATTGTGGATTATTAACAGTTAATGAAAACCCAAAATTTAGTGTCTCAGAAAATTAGAATATTAAATAAGCCCAATTTCAAAAATGATTTTTAATACCGAAATGTTGGCCTACTGAAAAGCATGTACAGTATATGAACTCAATACTTGGTCATGGCTCCTTTTGCATGAATTACTGCATCAATGCGGCATGGCATGGAGGCGATCAGCCTGTGGCACTGCTGCGGTGTTATGGAAGCCCAGGTTGCTTTGATAGCGGCCTTCAGCTCATTTGCATTGTTGGGTCTGGTGTTTCATCTTCCTCTTGACAATACCCCATAAATTCTCTATGGGGCTTAGGTCAGGCGAGTGCTGGCCAATAAAGCACAGTGATACTGTGGTTATTAAACCAGGTATTGGTACTTTTGGCAGCGTGGGCAGGCGCCAAATCCTGCTGGAAAATGAAATCAGCATCTCCATTTAGCTTGTCAGTTGAGGGAAGCATGAAGTGCTCTAAAATCTCCTGGTAGACGGCTGCGTTGACTCTTGACTTCATATAACACAGTAGACCAACACTGTTGCTCAGTGGTCCAAAGACATGTTTTCAGATGAAAGTAAATTTTAATTTCATTTGGAAATCAAGATCCCAGAGTCTGGAGGAAGAGTGGAGAGGCGTCAATCCATGTTGCTTGCAGTCCAGTGTGAAGTTTCCATAGTCAGTGATGGTTTGGGAAGCCATGTCTTCAGAGTTCAGAGTCAACGCAGCCGTCTACCAGGAAATTTTAGAGTACTTCATGTTTCCCTCTGCTGACAAGCTTTATGGAGATGCTGATATCATTTTCCAGCAGGACTTGGCACCTGCCCACACTGCCAAAAGTACCAATACCTGGTTTAATAACCACAGTATCACTGTGCTTGATTGGCCAGCAAATTTGCCTGACCTAAACCCCATAAAGAATCTATAGGGTATTGTCAAGAGGAAGATGACAGACACCAGACCCAACAATGCAGACGAGCTAAAGGCCGCTATCAAAGCAACCTGGACTTCCATAATACCTCAGCAGTGCCACAGGCTGATCGCCTCCATGCCACACCGCATTCATGCAAAAGGAGCCCCGACCAAGTATTGAGTGCATATGCTGTACATACTTTTCAGTAGGCCAACATTTTGGTATTAAAAATCATTTTTGAAATTGGGCTTATATAATATAAAAAAAATTTTGAGACACTAACTTTTGGGTCATTAACTGTTAGCCATAATCATTAACATTAAAAGAAAAAAAAAAATGCTGTAAATAGATCACTCTGTGTGTAATGAATCTATATAATATGAGTTTCACTTTTTTAATTTAATTACTGAAATAAATTAACTTTTTCATGATATTCTAATTCATTGAGAAGCACTAGTATATATAGTGAGCCTGCTTCAGCTTCAGTTTTGTGACCAGGGTCGGTCTTGCCCACTAGAGTACCTGAGCATCCTTTGGTAGGCCAAAACTTTAACACAATAAGTATATGTTCACACATGATAGATTTCTGGTGCAAAAAAATTTGCATATTAAAAGCCATTCCATATACAATATATGAATGGGGGCTATCAAAATCAACAATCAGAAACAACTCCATTCAGATGTGTGGAATTGGGTTTTTAGTGGCAGAGATTTCTGCAACTAATCTGCCTCGTGCGATCATATCATAATGGGCCCCAAAGGTCCAGCAGGAGACATATCGAGCTGACTTTGAAGTCAATCACTTGCCACAAGGGCTTATTTCTTATGAGTTGATTCACAAATAACCTATTTGACCGTATTGATATGTTCTAGGTGTACAATGATAACAACAATGTTTACAATGCAATGAAAAATGGATGGAGTTTGGCTCTCAGAATTATCTTCTTTGGATGGCCCAAGAAGCCTTAGGCCCCATGCACACGACCGTAAAAACTCCCGTAATTACGGGCACATAGACTTCTATTGGCCACGGGTACCTCCCCGTATGCTTACGGGAAGGTGCCGTTGAAAAAGATAGAACATGTCCTATTTCTGGCCGTAATTACATCACGGGCAGCCCATAGAAGTCTATGGGGCTCCCATAATTACGGGTGACTACGTGTGTGCACTCGTAATTACGGGAGCGTTGCTACGCGATGTCAGTAAATAGTCACTGTCCAGGGTGTTGAAAGAGTTAAACGATCGGCAGTAACTGTTTCAGCACCCTGGACAGTGGCTACCGATCACAATATAGATAAAGCTGTAAAAAAAAAAAAAATACGTTCATACTTACCCAGAACTCCCTGCTTCTTCCTCCAGTCTGGCCTCCTGGGATGACGTTACAGCCCATGTGACCGCTGCAGCCAATGACAGGCGAATCACTGGCTGCAGCGGTCACATGGACTGCCGCGTCAAGAGAGGGACGCGTCACCAAGACAACGGCTGGGTAAGTATGAATTTCTTTTACTTTTATTACGGAAAGGGCTGCCCCTTCTCTTCATCCTGCACTGAGAGAGAGAAGGGCTGCCGATTAGTGCAGTGCAATTTTGCAGCCAAAAACTTGCCTGTAAATACGGGTGGAATACGGGTGACACCGGACACGTATTTACGGGCACGGGTCTGTAAATACTGGTGCAATATGGGACGAATACGTGTGACCAAGGACCCGTATTTACGCCAGTATTTACGGGTGGACAAAAATTCGGTCGTGTGCATGGGGCCTTAGTCTAACCCTGATTATTATATTTCACCTAAAAGTAAAGATCTATCCATTGACCATCCTACTGTTATTGTATCAACACATGGTTCCAATTTAGCGGTCCAATACATACGAGTTATTCCCGTTCTAGCCTATAAAACACTATGCTAATTTTTTAGATAAGATTTATGGACCAGCAGTAGGTATATATTTCATGCTAACAACATCAATAAAATTCTAAAGTGGCAAAGTTGCTTGGACCCAATGATTTCTCACTCTTGTATCTATTCCAACTCAAAACTAGTTCCTTGCCAAACACCAAATTCAAACCCGAAAATCTGACAGTAGGCCAAAAATCATAGATATTTTGAGCCTCTGTGGTCTGCACATGAAACCACATGTTTACAAGTGCTAGAGATGTGAAAGATGAGAAGAGGGACATGTTATTTGACATTAAAGTGAACATTAGTAGTTAATACGTTGTCTAATCCAGAAGGTTTAGGCTGGGTTCACACGAGCATGTTCGGTCCGTAATGGACGGAACGTATTTTCGGCCGCAAGTCCCGGACCGAACACACTGCAGGGAGTCGGGCTCCTAGCATCATAGTTATGTACGACGCTAGGAGTCCCTGTCTCTGTGGAACTACTGTCCCATACTGAAGACATGATTACAGTACGGGACAGTTGTCTCGCAGCGGGGCAGGGCCTCCTATCATCGTACATAAGTATGATGATAGGAGCCCGGCTCCCTGCAGTGAGTTTGGTCCAGGACCGAACATGCTCGTGTGAATCCAGCCTTAGAAATAAAAGGAAGCCAGGACATTTTTTTTACAATAAATAAATGTATAATAATGTTTTCTAACTGTTGCAAAACTACGACTCCCAGCATGCTCTGACAGCTATGTGCTGAAAGTTGTAGTTTTTCATCAGCAGAAGATGCACAGTTTGGAGACCAGTAAACAGTTTTCTTCATATGGTGGAATTAGAAGAGTTGTGCCATTAAGGCGGGATTCACACGACCGGGTCGGGTCCGAGCCCGAGTGCCGGCCGGTAAAATCGGCCATTCTGCCCGGCCGGTTTGCATAAAGTTATGCATCCGTGCCGGGCCGGGCAGATCCGGACAGTGACATCAGCGGCAGCTCCTGAAGGGGAATCCCCATGTGTTCGGGGATTCCGCTTCAGGAGTTTCCCCTGATGTCACTGCCCAGATATGGACAGAGACATCAAGCGCTCTGTCCAGGAGCGGAATCCCCGAACACACGGGGATTCCGCTCCTTCAAGGAGCTAAAGTGCGGCTAGCACATAGCAGAGCAGGGAGATACCTCCCCGCTCTGCTATAGTGGCGTCGCTGCAGTAGTAGCAGCAGCAGCAGCAGCAGCTGCTGCTACTAGCAGCGCCATCGAAGGTGTCGCCGAGCCAGGGTGCTTTTAACAAGCAGGGGAAGGGAGCCAGCGCAGCGCTCCCTCCACCTGCTGTACACCCCGGCCCTGCAACACAGTGTGCAGCGATGCCATTCGTCAGAATGGCATCAACTCCTCCTCCTCACATGCACTCTGCGCTGTGAGGAGGAGGAGATAGAGCGCAAGCCACGGGAAACCCGGCCATCACTCGGAACACATTCCGGTGATGGCCGTGTAATACCCGGCCCCATAGACTTCTATGGGAGCCGGGCGGCCGGGTGTCCGGGCAAAGATAGAGCATGTCCTATTTTTTGACGGCCGGATTTTCCGGCCGTCAAAAAATCGGTCGTGTGAATAGCCCCATTAGGGGTCTATCATTCCTAATGCAGCCGGGTGCCGGCCGATTTATGAACGGCCGGCACCCGGACGGGAAACCCTGCCGTGTGAATGAGGCCTAAGACAGCTCCTTTTTAAATTGAAAACTCTGAAGACTAGCTATTATTGCAGGAGGGAGCTTAAGCTTCCAAATGCCACATTACTCCCTGTAGATAATGCCACACAGCCCCCTGTAGATAATGCCACACAGCCACTGTAGATAATGCCACACAGCCCCCTGTAGATAGCGCCACACAGTCCCCTGTAGATAGCGCCACCAGCGCCCCCCGAAGATAGCACCACCGCCACTGAATATAGAGCTAAATCCTTCCCGTGTAGATAGTGCCACTGTAGCTCCCTCTAGCAGCAGAATCCCTGGCAAGAGCATTGCCATTACCTCCAGAAGCAGCCCCTGGTGCCACAGTCCAGTAACGTCAGCGGTTACCTCTAGAAGCTTTGGCTGGGGATTCCGCATCAATATATGGACTGTGGCATCAGGGGCATCCATATATGGACTGTGGCATTAGGGGCTCCTCCTAGAGGGAATCCTCGGCCACAGCGTCGGTAATGCTCTGGCCGGGGATTCCGCTGCTAGGGGGAGCTACAGTGGCACTATCTACAGGGGGTAGCGCTATATAAGGGTGGTGGCGCTATCTGCAGGGGGGCATGGGTGGCACTAAATTCCACTCCTGCTCCCCGGCCAGAGCGTCGGCAATGCTCTGGCCAGGTATTCCCACGCTGGGTGCTGCTGGAAGGTGGATGCGGCAGCACCTGGCATTCATTTGGCTACAATGAATTAAGATAGGATAGGGCACCAGACATCCCTGGGAGCCGGAGCCAAAAACGCTGCAGGTATCGTTTTTTGGATACGGCTCCTGCACAGGTCCAGCACCGTACGGTGCCACAACTTATGTCCTATGTGCCAGAACGGATCCCATAGAAAGTTATGAGATCCGTTCTAGAATCACTTTCCCTCCGGCTTTTCTGCAACACGCCGGAGGGAAACTAAAAGGGGCAACGGACATATGTAACCCCTAACTGTCATATACTAGCTGAGAACAAATGTTCAGGCTTTATCCTCTTGCATAGGATTTTGTTTTGTCTTTGTGACAGTTCCAATTTAATGTAGACTAACAGGTACCAGAAAAAAGAAATACAAGGTTGTAAAGCAGTAAAATTATCATTGAAATATATAATTCAGTGCAAATTGAATTCCAGCAACTATATTCAAGGTTGTACTTTCGTATTTGTAGATAATACTTTTCTATTTTCTTTCAGTCTCACAGAAAGTTGTACTCTAAAGCAAATGAACCTAGAGGGGAAACTTTACTTTCCATTAGTTATCAAGCAATAAAGCCAAAGTGAACACAGATCTGCCTCAGCAAAATGTGGGAATGTTCCAGTGGAAAATATGTGCAGGAAACCTTTATTAGGGCTGAGGAAGATGTACAAAGAAAACCATACAGTAGATAGATAGATAGATAGATAGATAGATAGATAGATAGATAGATAGATAGATAGATAGATAGATAGATAGATAGATAGATAGATAGATAGATAGATAGATAGATAGATAGATAGATAGATAGATAGATAGATAGATGATAGATATTTTTCAAAAAACAGGCAGCACTCAAAAAGTTGTAGCAAAATTAGAAAAGGTGCTTTATTCCATCAATTCAATACAGCAACGTTTCAGCTCTTCAATAGAGATTGAAAAAGGCTCTATTGAAGAGCTGAAACGTTGCTGTATTGGATTGATGGAATAAAGCACATTTTCTAATTTTGCTACAACTTTTTCAGTGCTGCCTGTTTTTTGAAAAATATATACCTTGGGAGACTGTGGCCGTATCCCTGGTGGGCTTGCACCCTCATTTTTATGAGACCTGGACTGTGCGGTTGACATTTTTTGTGTACCTAGATAGATAGATAGATAGATAGATAGATAGATAGATAGATAGATAGATAGATAGATAGATAGATAGATAGATAGATAGATAGATAGATAGATAGATAGATAGATAGATAGATAGATAGATAGATAGATAGATACAGTGGCGTAACTACCAGTGTAGTAGCCGTAGCGACTGCTACGGGGCCCATGGCATGAGTGGGCCCCTGCTGCCTGCCGACACGCCCCCTATATGCCCGGTGGCGCCGCTAGCAGCCGTTATGGCTGCTACAGCGGTAGCGAGGCTACTACGGGGCCCGTGCCACGGAGCTTCTAACATTGATGGGCCAGGCGGCATGGGCCCTCTTATGCCCAGTGGCGTCGCTAGCACCGGAGGGGACCCCGGTGCTAGCGACAGCCACCCCCTTTTGTAATAATTGTACCTGCGTCTATATCACGCAGGTAAAATACATGCATTAGCGCTGAATGGCCAGGCATGGTCCGGGCCGACCATTCAGGGCCTTACAATGACGCTGATTGGCGGGGCAAAACGACTTGCCCTGCCAATCAGCGCCTTTCAACGATGCGCCGTTTGTGTTGGTCAGCTCCAGCAGACCTGCTCAGAAGAGAGCAGATCTGCATTGCCATCAGACGGAGTGGGAACGGGATCAGGATGAGTATGTAAAGTTTTGGGTTTTTTCTACTAAAACTGTGAGTGGCATTATCTACAGTGGGGGCTCTATCTACAGGGGGGTCTATATGTGGGGATGTGGAGCACTATATGCAGGGGGAGCTATGTGTAGGGCACTATCTACAGGGGTGGACTATATGTGGGACACTATAAACAGGGGTGGGCTATATGTGGAACACTATCTATAGGGGGAGCTATTATTAGGGCACTATCTACAGGGGTGGGCTATATGTGGGACACTGTATACAGGGGTGGGTTAGCTGTGGGACACTAGCTACAGGGGGGCTATATGTAGGGCACTATATACAGGGGAGCTATATGTGGAACACTATATACAGGGGGAGCTATATGTGAGGCACTATCTATAGAGGTGGGCTATATGTGGAGCACTATCTATAGGGGGAGCTATTTGTAGGGCACTATCTACAGGGGTGGGCCATATGTGGGACACTATATACAGGGGTGGGTTACCTGTGGGGCACTATCTACAGGGGGCTATATGTAGGGCACTGTCTGCAGAGTTGGGCTATATGTGAGTCACTATCTACAGAGGTAGGCTATATGTGGAGCACTATCTATAGGGGAAGCTATATGTAGGGAAGCATGGTGGCTCAGTGGTTAGCACTATTGCCTTGCAGCTCTGGAGTCCATATGTGGGCACTATCTACAGAGGGCTGTATGTGGTGCACTATCTACAGGTGCTTCTAAGTAGGGCACTATCTACAGAGGCTATATAGGGTCACTATCTACAGGGGGCACAGTGTGTGTAGGACACATTATATGGTACTATTATAACTAGGGACACAGTGCATGGCGCTATTAAAGTTAGATGCGCAGTGTATGGCGCTATTATATTTAGAGGTGTTGAGAATTTTATCTTCGTTTATAGGTGCAGAAATGTTTTAAAAGTGAGAAGCTGAAGAAATCTGAGAAGAAAACTGCAGAAATTGGTCATGTCCGGGAGAAATCCACCATAGAGGTCTGGACCGGAGGGAGAAGAAAAGAGAAAAATAATTAGAATCTGAGACGTCACCGGTTAGTCACTTAATGTAAATATTTATTCTGCCTATAATCAGTACTGTAATCACCGTATGATCTGCAGCAAGATGATGGCTGATATGTTATTTTTTTTGTGAAACAGCATCTCCCAGCATATTCTTACCATTGAATACCTATAACTGTATGTGAGGACAGATAATAGCACCCCGAAGGGAAAGAATAACACCAAAAACAGCCAGAAATTTTCAAAAATTATACATCCTTTATTACAATAAATACAAGAACATGTTGGCCATCAAGACCTAAAAACCACAAACAATTAAAATATGCACAGTGGAAAACATAAGGCTACTAACAAGTGGCATATGTACAATGAACAGAAAATGCCATACAGAGTCGTTCTGACAGTAATGCCATAAATGCATGTATTCCAAAAATGACAGACACCTGGAGCTGTGTCTCCAGAAGGATATATTAGGACAGAACAGTGTAATATGGACCCTTGTAGAAGATGGTATGCAAAGAAGACTGAGTAGCCAACACTGAGTAGTCAGTGTGAATAGAATGGTATAAAGACCAGGATATCACCTAAAGTAACAATAGGTCCCAGAAGCCATACCAACCAATATATTGCATGCCGAGCCACAAAAATGAATTTCCACAGCAAGAGCCCCGATGCGCGTTTCGCGGTAGCTTTTTCAAGGGGTACTAGCTAGTGAAGTAAACTACGCTGTATTTGTACTGAGTTGTAAAGAGGGTGTGTTGAAAAATAACGAATGGCAGCACAGATCACCAACACAAAACACCTGAAATATATCAGGTGTCCTGCATTGGTGAATCAAACAGGGAAATATAATTACCAAAACTCCTAATCAGTGGGCAGCAGACCGACACTATCGCCAATGACAAGTACGTCCACGGAGTGAGATGCGCGCATGCGCGTACGCGTCATTCAAAGACGCCGCCCAAGAAAAATGTCATCGCATATAGATGACGAATCATACCATAGTGGCCATCTTGGATATGGGCAAGGACAACGACGGAGAACGCGCCTGTGCGTACGCAACAACCGCCGGGAACAGATGTCAGAACAAATATGTATTACGTGTCGCACCATGGTGGCCACTATGAACATAAACAATAACAGTTAGAAGTCCAATTAAAGGGCAAGAACAGATTTAGCATGAGAATATAATAGAACCATAGTATCTACAATTATAAACAGACACAATACACATAATGTCACAATATAAATTCATACATCTATTAATAATAAAAGAGACACATGTTAAACCATGTATATACATGATACACATAATACATAATATAGGAAGGGAAAACAATTAGTATAAATAATATTTAATATTGCATAAAATAATAAATTGAAATAATAAATTAAAAGAAAAAGTGAAAAATGTGCAAAACATGTGCAAGGTGAAGTGAAAATTAAAAAATAATAAATAAATAAATAAATAAATAAATAAATAAAGTGGAACACACGTGACAAGTTACACATTTAAAAATGTACATTTTTGTTTATTGGTATTGTAATACATACAAAAATTGAATAAATATACAGTATGTACCCAAAATATAGTGACACGAATATATAGATATACAAGCTATGTTTTAATATTTAGTGTATAAAAAGAGTGCGTGAAAAGAGTATATATATATATAGAAAATATATATACATATATATATAATGTGTAAACATTATATATATATATGCATATATATTTTCTATATATATACTCTTTTCACGCACTCTTTTTATACACTAAATATTAAAACATAACTTGTATATCTATATATTCGTGTCACTATATTTTGGGTACATACTGTATATTTATTCAATTTTTGTATACTCTGGGACGCCTCTAGGTTCTTCTGAACCTGGGCCCAGACTGTGCACAGTTCCCGATGAACGACCTCTACCTCGGGATTGTTGGAACTACCAGGTGAAACGGAGGAGAACCGTGGATTAAACCCAAAATTACAGAAAAAGGGGGAGACCCCTGACGAGTTACTGACCCGGTTATTAAGGGAAAATTCGGCGAGGGGAATGAATGAGACCCAATCATATTGACAGTCAGAGATAAAACACCTTAAATATTGTTCTAGAGACTGATTAGTCCTCTCAGTTTGGCCATTAGTTTCAGGATGGAAGGCAGAGGAGAAGGACAGATCAATCTCCAACTTTTTACAGAAGGCTCTCCAAAACAATGAAACAAATTGTACACCTCTGTCCGAAACAATATTGACAGGGACCCCATGGAGACGCAGGATGTGTTTGACAAACAAGGTAGCTAACGTCTTAGCATTGGGTAGTTTCTTGAGGGGCACAAAGTGGCACATCTTACTGAAGCGGTCTACTACCACCCACACCACCGACTTGCCTTGAGATGGAGGCAAATCAGTGATAAAATCCATGGAGATATGGGTCCAAGGTCTCTGGGGAATGGGCAAAGAACGTAGTAAGCCCGCTGGTCGGGACCTGGGAGTCTTGGACCTGGCACAAACCTCACAAGCGGCGATGTAGGCCTTAATGTCTTTAGGCAACCCAGGCCACCAATAGTTTCTGGCAATGAGGTGTTTGGTACCCAGGATGCCTGGATGACCAGATAGTGCGGAGTCATGATTTTCCCTAAGTACCCTTAGCCGGAGTTGCAGGGGAACAAACAGCTTGTTCTCAGGAAGGTTCCCGGGAGCTGAACCTTGATCAGCCGCAATTCCAGAGACTAAATCAGAATCAATAGAAGAAACGACTATAACAGGAGGCACAATACAAGCAGGGTCTTCCTCCGAAGGAGGGCTGGCCATGAAGCTACGCGACAGTGCATCGGCCTTAATATTTTTAGACCCAGCCCTATAGGTAACCAAAAAGTTGAATCTGGTAAAAAATAGCGCCCATCGAGCTTGTCTCGGGATTAGCCTCCGGGCAGATTCTAGGAAAACCAGATTCTTGTGGTCGGTAAGGACCGTTACCTGGTGCCTAGCCCCCTCCAGGAAGTGGCGCCACTCTTCAAATGCCCATTTAATGGCTAAGAGTTTGCGGTTGCCAATATTATAGTTACTCTCAGTGGGCGAAAACTTCCTGAAAAAGTAGGCACAGGGACGGAGATGGGTGAGGGACCTGGTACCCTGGGACAAGACCGCCCCCACTCCCACTTCGGAGGCGTCAACCTCCACGATAAATTGCTCCATTTGGTTGGGCTGGACCAGCACCGGAGCCGAGATAAAGCACTTCTTAAGGACCTCAAAAGCCTGGACAGCCTCAGGAGGCCAGTGGAGGAGATCAGCACCTTTGCGAGTGAGGTCCGTAAGAGGCTTAGCGATGACCGAGAAGTTAGCAATAAATCTCCTGTAATAATTAGCGAACCCCAAGAAACACTGTAACGCCTTCAGGGAGGCAGGTTGGACCCATTCCGCCACAACCTGGACCTTGGCGGGGTCCATGCGGAATTCATGAGGAGTGAGGATTTGACCCAAAAATGGTATCTCTTGCACCCCAAACACACATTTTTCGGTCTTAGCAAACAGTTTGTTTTCCCGAAGGACCTGGAGCACCTTCCTGACATGCTCAATGTGGGAGGACAAGTACTTTTAAAACACGAGTATGTCATCAAGGTACACTACAAGAAATACCCCCAGGTAATCCCTTAAAATCTCATTTATGAAATTCTGGAAGACCGCGGGGGCATTACACAACCCAAAGGGCATGACAAGGTATTCGAAATGACCTTCGGGCGTGTTAAACGCAGTCTTCCACTCATCCCCCTCTTTGATGCGGATAAGGTTATACGCCCCCCGTAGATCAAACTTAGAGAACCATTGGGCCCCCTGGACTTGATTAAAGAGATCAGGAATCAAAGGAAGGGGATACTGGTTCCTTAAAGTGACCTTATTAAAGTTTCGGTAGTCAATGCCTAAGACCACCATCCTTCTTCCCGACGAAGAAGAAGCCAGCACCTACCGGAGAAGTAGAGGGGCGAATGTAACCCTTGGCCAGGCATTCCTGGATATACTCTCTCATGGCTTCACGTTCGGGACAAGAAAGGTTAAATATCCTACCCTTAGGGAGCTTAGCTCCTGGTACCAAATCGATAGCGCAATCGTATTCTCTATGAGGAGGTAACACTTCGGAGGCCTCCTTAGAGAAAACATCGGCGAAGTCCTGAACAAACTCAGGTAGCGTGTTCACCTCCTCAGGGGGATAAATAGAATTAACAGAAAAACATGACGTCAAGCATTCATTACCCCATTTGGTAAGCTCCCCAGTATTCCAGTCAAACGTGGGATTATGCAACTGCAACCAGGGAAGGCCTAAAACCAAATCGGACGATAATCCCTGCATCAACAGTACAGAGCACTGCTCCAAATGCATGGAGCCAACAAGGAGTTCAAAAACAGGGGTATGCTGAGTAAAATAACCATTAGCAAGAGGAGTGGAGTCGATACCCACTACCGGGACAGGTTTAAGCAAATCAATCAAAGGCATAGCTAGAGACATAGCAAATTCCACAGACATGATATTAGCAGAAGACCCTGAATCCATGAAGGCACTGCCGGTAGCAGACCTACCACCAAAAGAGACCTGAAAGGGATGCAAGATTTTATTACGTTTCATATTTACGGGAAATACCTGTGCGCCCAAGTGACCTCCCCGATGATTACTTAGGCGCGGAAGTTTTCCGGCTGCTTATTCTTACGCCTAGGACAGGTGTTCACTTGATGTTTGTCATCCCCACAATAGGAGCAGAGACCATTATTCCTGCGGAACTCTCTACGTTGTCGGGGGGACACGGAGGCCCCAAGTTGCATAGGTACCTCCGAGTCTTCTGTGGAAGAGCGAAGCAACGGGACCTCGGGAGGCATCATGGGAGAGTCAGAGGGGAAAACACAAAACCATTCAAGTTGTCATTCCCTGAGACGTCTAAGGAGTCAGAACAGGGATAGCTAACTAGCAGGTCTTTCAGGGCGTTCGACAGACCCAACCTAAACTGGCACCTTAAGGCAGGGTTATTCCACCGAGAAGCTACGCACCACTTCCTAAAGTCAGAGCAATACTCCTCCACAGGTCTCTTACCCTGACGTAAGGTCACCAGCTGACTCTCGGCAAAGGCAGTCCTGTCAGTCTCGTCATAATTGAGTCCGAGAGCAGAAAAGAAGCGGTCAACGGAGGAAAGTTCAGGGGCGTCAGGAGCCAGGGAGAAGGCCCATTCTTGGGGCCCTTCCTGGAGCTGGGACATAATTATACCCACCCGCTGGCTCTCAGAACCTGAGGAGTGTTTTTTTTTACGCGAAAGTAGAGCTTACAACTCTCCCGAAAGGAGAGAAAAGTCCTCCGGTCCCCTGAGAATCGGTCAGGCAACTTGAAGTGGGGTTCAAGAGGTGAGGGGTACTACCATGGCAGCGTCAGGCTGGTTGACCCTCTGAGCCAGGGCCTGGACCTGTAGGGAGAGACCCTGCATTTGCTGAGCCAGGGTCTCAAGGGAGTCCATAATAGAGTGAGGGACCAGGGTAGCCTAGGTATATGGGCTTGTGATTATGTAATGGCAGGGGGGTAGGGAAACAGACAGTGAGCCCTAATCTACCCACCACTCAGTCCCTGCCTACTTGCAACGACCCGCCCTAGGCGACGGGGTACAACTGGGCGACGGTCCCTACGCTCAGTAGGTGCACAACAGACAAGGGGATACAAGCAAAGGGAAATGGGGCAGTTGCCCACGGCAACACAGTGAGCAACAAGAGACGTGAACGAGCCGAGTCAAACCAGGAATGTACGAGGTACCAAACGCAGAGCAGGAGAGTAGTCAGTAAGCCGGGGTCAGTATGAAGCAAGGTCAAATAGCTAGGAGCTGCAGCAAGGCCAGGAAACCACACGAAAAGAATCACAAGCAAAGGAGGAACAGGAAAGGCAGGTATAAATAGACAGAGGGCGGGAGCTAGCTCCGTCTGGCCAGGCTGCGATAGGCTCTTCCTAACTCCTAAGCCTGCCATCCTGAGTGGTGGAAGATGGAGTCAGTCTCAGAGACATAGAACCAGGTGCAGACTGATTACCCATGGGCGTATACACAGAAGTTGTGCCTGGCAGATCCTTTACAGTACTGAGATGGGTTCTGGGGCTGTATTTATTTATTTAGCTTGGTTCTGGTGTAGTAAATATGTACTGATCTTGGTTCTGGGGCTGTATTTATGTGCTGAGCTTGGTTTTGGGGCTCTATTTATGTACTGATCTTGGTTCTGGTATTGTATATATGTGCTGCAGTCACCGTATGATACTGGTGTTGTATATATGTACTGAGCTTGGTTCTCAGGCTGTATATATGAACTGAGATTGGTTCTGATGCTGTATTTAAGTACTGAGCTTTGTTCTGGTGCTGTATATATGTATGAGATTTGTCCTGGTGCTGTATATATGTATGAGCTTTGTTCTGGCGATGTATACATGTACTGAGATGGGTTCTGGGGCTGTATTTATTTATTGAGCTTTGTTCTGGTGCTGTATATATGTGCTGATATTGGTTCTGGGGCTGTACCTATGTACTGAGTGTAGCGTCCATGGCCACGGGCCATCGGGTTTACTCAGCTCCCGACGTCCGCAGCCATGGATCCGTGAGCGCTGGTCCCCATCTCCTTCCTAGGAGACGCCAGCGCTCACTTCCGCTCCGTTCTGCTGTGTCCCGTGCTGTTCTTGTTCCTGTGTCTACTAGTGTTGGAGTCGTGTCTACTGCACCTGCTGTCGTTTGCCATGTCCCGTGTCTTCTGCCACGTCCAGTGTCTTCTGCCACATCGTATACTGCCCGCCACGTCTGGCGCTACCTGTTGCACCATCCCCCAAATCTGTGCTGAAGCCACAGTCACCATCTGGACTAGTTCAGGTACCCAAGCGTTACTATCTATAACTGACTTTCCTATAGACTGTGACCTGGTCAGCTGCCTCTCAGCTATGGCGGAGCGGCATAGTGGGTCCACATAATCCTGTGATCGTGACAGTATGCTCAGGCCATGGAACCCGCTGGCCAGCCCAAGACCGCAGTCCAGAAGATACAGACGGAGATGCATTACCTACGCACACGTCAGGATCAACTCCTTGGTCTGTCTGGATATAATCACTGTTCCACCACCGGTTCTTCCTCCTGAGACTGTAGCTGTGCCACTGCCCGTTGCTCCTCCTGTTTCTTGCGGATCCACAGTTCCTCTATGTCACGAGGCGGGGTGTGGACCCACTGGGCCATACTGCGTGGTGGGATGGCAGCTGGCCAAACAGGTAAATACAGAGTTCAATAGTTCAGCGAGGATACCTGAGGCAATCGTAGACAGTAACGAGGCAGGCACGTCCAGGACCAGGCGGCGGAACATGTCAGGAGAGGCGTAGCAATTCAAGCGAGACTGTAGCACAGCACGGCAACAGCACGGCACTAGAACTGGGTAGCACGGAAACAGGATACGGGATACACGAACAAGGTACACTGGTAAACTGGAAGACACTGGGAGACCAATAGCATGACAAAGTATGGGTAACAAACAACGCTCTTGCAAAGAGCAAGAGGGCAGAGCCCTTTTTATAGCCCAGGGCATCCTGGGATAGATTGCAGACTTCCTGCAAAATGCGCGCACTGGCCCTTTAAGACCGTGCATGCGGGGGCGCGCGCGCCCGCCGGAGATAGTCTCGATGTCCGGAAGTGAGTGCCGGCGACTCACAGGAGGACGACGCTGCAAGCAGGTAAGATGTCCATGGCCACGGTCATCGAGGTTTAAGGCAGAATGACGAACCGTGGCCATAGACGTTACAGTATCCCCCCTCTTACGCCCCCTCTTCTTGGGACCAGAGCGGGAGAGAAACTTCCTCACGAGGACAGGAGCATCAATGTTCTCCTCTGGCTCCAAAGACCTCTCTTCTGGGCCGAACCCCCTCCAATCCACTAAATAAAATGTCCTTCCTCCCACCTTCTTGGTAGCCAGAATCTAATTTACTTCGAAAGTCCCTGATGAGCCGCCAGGGACCACTGTGGAATTAAGAGTCCTGGAGTAGCGGTTTCAGCAGGGAGACGTGGAAGGAGTTAGGAATCCTGAGGGTAGGGGGGAGCCGCAGCTTGTAGGATACCGGGTTGATCTGTAGCAGGATTTCGAAGGGTCCGGATATTCAGCCGGATATTCCTAGAAGACAACCAGACTTTAGTCCCTGGAAGGAACTGCAGAGGTGCCCGTCTTCTTGTATCTGCATTTCTCTTCATGCGGTCCACCGAAAACAGGATAGAAGATCGGGTCTGTTGCCAAATCTGTAGAAAGTCCCTGAAGGTCGAGTCAGTTGCAGGAACCTGGGACATAGTAGAAACAGGAAGAGGTATACGAGGATGCTGACCATAGACGATGAAGAATGGACTGGAAGTGGTCGACTCACTGGTGTGGTTGTTATAAGAGAACTCTGCCCACGGGAGCAACTGCACCCAATCATCATGGCGCCTGGAAACAAAGTGACATAGATAGTTCTCCATGATCTGGTTAACTCTCTCGACTTGCCCATTGGACTGGGGATGATAGGCCGAAGAGAAGTACAATTTAACACCGAGGAGGCCGCAGAGTGCTCTCCTAAACTTCGAGGTGAACTGGACCCCTCGGTCCGAGACAATATGCAGGGGCAAGCCGTGCAGACGGAAGATGTGTTGTATGAAGAGGTCAGCCAATCGCGTAGCAGACCGCAGGCCAGTCAAGAGAATGAAGTGAGCCATCTTGGAAAATTGATCCACGACCACCCAGATCACACTGCAACTCGCAGAAGAAGGAAGATCCGTTAAAAAGTCCATGCCGACATGTTGCCAGGGGGCAACGGGCACAGACAGTGGTTGGAGCAGGCCAGCAGGTCCGGAGTGAGCAACTTTATTTGCTATGCATACCGTGCATGAGGAGACAAAGTCCATAACGTCTTTGGGTAGCGTGGGCCCCCAGAACTGATGGGTGATTAGATCTTGGGTCTTACGTGCACCCACATGTTCTGCCAGCTTAGAGCTGTGACCCCAGGGAAGAATTCTTCCTCGGTCAGTCAGACGTACAAAAATCCTACCCGGAGGAATGTCTCTAGCTTGCAGGGGATTCACAGAGAAGATGCAGGATGGGTCAATAATATTCTGTGTAGAATCCATGGCATCCTCGGTTTCAAAACCCCTAGAGAAGGCGTCGGCCCTCACATTCTTGTCGGCGGGTCGGTAGTGGAGTTCGAACCAGAACCGAGCAAAGAACAACGACCACCTGGCTTGACGAGGATTCAACCGCGGGGCCGTCTGTAGGTAGGTCAAATTCTTGTGATCCGTGAAGATCAGGATAGGATGAACCGCGCCCTCCAGTAGATGTCTCCACTCCTGCAGAGCCAGCTTGATGGCCAGTAACTCCCGGTCTCCAATCGAGTAGTTGCGCTCTGCGGAAGAAAACAGCTTAGAATAGTAGCCACATACCACAGCCATGCCTTTCAATCCTCTCTGGAACAACAGTGCACCAACACCAACCGAGGAAGCGTCCACCTCTAACGAAAACTGTAGGGATACATAAGGATAGTACAGAATGGAGGCAGACGTGAAGGCTTTCGGTTACAAATGCGGCTTCAATGCGGAGTCCACATCTTGGCATTCATACCATTCTTAGTGAGGGGGAGATAGGCGCAGTCAAAGATGAGAAGTTGGGGATGAACAGTCGGTAGAAGTTGGCAAATCCTAGGAAGTGTTGTATGGCCCTTAACCCTTGGGAGCGTGGCCACTCCAGGATAGACTTTACCTTCTGGGGGTCCATCTTGAGGCCCTAATCGGAGATAATATAGCCCAGGAAGGATAGAGACTTCTTCTCAAATACACACTTCTCCAACTTGGCATAAAGGCGATTCTCTCTTAGACAGAGCAACATCTGGCGGACATGACTTTGATGAGTTACTGGATCTGGGGAAAAAATAAAAATGTCATCGAGATACACCACAACACAAACATAAAGGAGATCACGAAAAATGTAATTGACAAATTCTTGAAATACTGTGGGGGCGTTACACAGGCCGAAGGGCATAACTAAGTACACGTAGTGCCCATCACGAATATTAAAGGCAGTCTTCCATTCGTCACCTCGACGAATCTGGATCAGATTGTAGGCCCCCCGCAGGTCCAATTTAGAAAAAAAATTCGCCCCCCGTAAGCGATCAAACAGTTCAGAAATCAAAGGCAGAGGGTACCTTTTCTTCACCGTGATCTGGTTTAGGCCTCGGTAGTCAATGCAAGGTTGTAGCGATCCATCTTTTTTTTAACAAAAAAGAACCCCATTTCGGCCAGGGATGAGGATTTAAGAATGAAACCCCTCTCCAGGTTCTCCTTAATGTAAGCCGACATGGACTGGGTCTCTGGCACGGAGAGAGGGTACACTCTACCACGAAGAGGAGACGATTCAGGAACCAGGTCGATCGGACAATCATGTGGCGGCAAGGTCTCAGCCTCCTTATTGTTGAAGACATCGGAGAACATGGAGAAGCAGGAAGGCAACCCTGTCAAAGACTGAAGAGGGACAGGCTGTGGTGACTGGATATGGCCCAGACAGCGGTCAATACACTTCGTGCCCCACTGGAGGACCTCTCTCCAGAGTTCCAATCCAGGATGGGGGCGTGCAGACGGAGCCAAGGCAAATCCAGCAGCACGGGGTTGACAGCCTTGGACAGGACGAACAGGGAGATGAGTTCAGCATGAAGGGCTCCCACTTGGAGTCTCAATGGCTTGGTTATGGACACAACTTGGTCAGGCCATGGCAGTCCATCCACCGAGGCAACGATCAACGGCCTTTCAAGCGGGATAGTAGGCAACTGAAGGAGATCCACAAGGTCCTGGCAGATGAAGTTGGCTGCAGAGCCAGAGTCCAGGAAGGCAGAGACCTGATGGGACCTATTGCCAGCAATGATGGTTACGGGAATGAATAGTTTGGAAGAGAGTTCTTGATTCAATGTGTTGACACCCAGGGTTGTCTCTCCAACCAAACCTAGGCACTTTGGTTTTTTGGCTTGTAAGGACACAGACGCACAACATGGCCAGCGAGGCCAAAATATAAGTCCAGAGGTGCGCTGTTTCTCCTGGATCTATAATTTTAGTTGGTCTACTTGCATCGGGACCTCGGGCAAAGCAATAGAAGCAGGCAAGAGGGATTGCTGGAAGTTAGGCGCCAGTCTAGGGCGCCGACGCTCCTGACGAACCTCGTGAGATCTCTCCCTCAGCCTTATGTCTACCCGTGTGGCAAGCAGAATCAAGTTGTCCAAGGCAGGAGGCAGGTCTCGAGCGGCCAGTTCATCCTTGATCTCGAACGACAGGCCATGCCAATAGGATGCCACCAAGGCTTCATTGTTCTAGGATAGCTCTCCTGCCAGAGTCAGGAACTGGATCGTATACTCGCCCATGGAGGTGTCCTCTTGGCGAAGGTTGAAGATGGCAGTGGCTGCCGATGAGACTCGCCCAGGCTCCTCAAAAACCGTTCGGAATATTCGCATGAACCTCTGGAAATCTTGGGTCTCGTGTCCCCGTCATTCCCAGATAGGATTAGCCCATGCCAGGTCCTTGCCAGTCAGGAGGGATAGGATGAATGCGATGTTGGCTTAGTCCGACGGAAATGCACTAGAGTGCAGGGTAAAATGAATATGGCATTGGTTCAGAGACCCCCGACAAGCACTGGTGTCTCCATCGAACTGAGAGGGCAATGGCAGCGAGAACCGAGGATCCGGACAGGAACTACCAGGAGGAGTAAAGGGAGGATTGGCTTGAAGGACTTGCATAGAGGCAGGAAGAGAAGCTAGAATCCCTAGCTGCTGCGCCATAGAGTCCACGGCCACAAGAAGTTGATCCTGCCTAGCTCGGAGATCCAGCAGGTCCGTCTGCATGGCTTGGGAGGGTGCAATTGGCCAGAGCATACTGTCACAAGGCGGGGTGTGGACCCACTTGGCCGTACCGCGTAGCGGGATGGCAGCTGGCCAAACAGGTAAGTACAGAGTTCAATAGTTCAGCGAGGGTACCTGAGGCAATCATAGACAGTAACGAGGCAGGCACTTCCTGTACCAGGCGGCAACTGAAACTGAAAGACACTGGGAGACCATTAGCATGACAAACTATGGGTAACAAACAATGCTCTGGCAAAGAGCAAGAGGGCAGAGCCCTTTTTATAGCCCAGGGCATACTGAGCTAGATTGCAGACTTCCTGCAAAATTTGCGCACTGGCCCTTTAAGACCGTGCACGCGCGGGCGCGCGCGCGCCTGCCGGAGTTAGTTTGGATGTCCGGAAGTGAGTGCCGGCGCCTAACAGTAGGACGATGCTGCAAGCAGGTAAGATGTTCATGGCCACGGCCGTCGAGGTTTAAGGCAGAACGACGGACCGTGGCCATAGACGTTACACTCTGCCTCTTCCTCCTCGCTACGATGGTGATTCATGAGCATGTAGAGGATTTATTAATCAATGCACGGTTAATTTTAGGCTACAGGCTTATCTCTTCCCCTCCGAGGAGTCCAAGGTAGCATTTATCATCTCCCTTCTTGCTGGCAAAGCCCTCGCATGGGCGAACCCAATCTTGGAGCAACAAGGACCTGTATCCTCGGACCTAGCCGTGTTCCTGCAGTCCTTTCGTGCCATGTTCGAGGAGCCGGGTCGAACATCCTCTGCCGCAGCTACTCTATTGACTCTCAAGCAAGAGGGTTCCACAGTAGGGGAGTATGCTATCTCCTTCCGTACCCTAGCATTAAACAATGAGGCACTGGTGGCGATCTTCTGGCAGGGACTGTCCTCTCACATCATGGACGAACTGGCAGTCTTCTACCTTGAATGCCTGTTAGCCACCCGGGTTGATATGAGAATCTGGGAGCGATCTCAAGAGGTTCGACAGGAGAGCCGGGTCCACAGACCAGCACCCTTGGTCCACAGACCACTATTGCCTTCCCCTAGTGCGCTACCTGAAGAACCCATGCAGGTAGACAGAGTCCGGTTATCTGAACAGGAGAAGCAGCGTAGACACTCCTCTGGACTATGTATGTATTGTGGCCTTAAGGGTCCTTTTGTGCACCAATGCCCATAGAAACCGGGAAACTCCAGTACCTAGAGTTGGTTGGAGAGGCAACTCTAGGTGGAACGTCTCCAAACGTTAAAACCTCTCCTAAATTATCGATTCCTGTGGCAATCGTCTCTGGAGAGACGTCACATGCTTCCTCCGCCTATCTTCACTTGGAGCGGCTGCTATTTTCATAAAGCAGGATCTAGTGGACCGTTTACGTCTTCTCACAGTACATCTGGAGAGACACCTGGCTGTTGCCTCTGTGAATGGTCTACCATTGCCCGATCCGATTATACTCATCACGGAGCTGTTGACACTGCGGGTCTGAGCTCTTCACTCGGAGCAGATCACCTTCCTGGTACTACCTAAAGCTATCAATCCTATCCTGCTGGGTCTGCCATGTCTGTGCCTACATGCCCCGGTTCTTGACTGGAGTTCCAGAGAAGTTCTTCAATGGGGTTCCAGATGCCATAGCCATTGCCTGTCACAAGTCCGTCCTGTTATGCCCCCTCTGCCTCAATCACTTTCCGGTCTACCATCTCAGTATGCCAGTTTTGCGGATGTCTTCTGCAAACGAGAAGCTAAGACGTTGCGTCCACATCGGAATTATGACTGTCCCATTGAACTGGTTCCTAATGCTTCTCTTCCCCATGGATGGGTATATCCTCTCTCCTTGCCATAGACTTTATCTATGTCTGCTTATATTTGGTGAGGGGTTTTATTTAAAAATCTTCCTCCCCGGCTGGGGCCGGCTTCTTCTTCGTTAAGAAGAGTGATGGATCTCTTCGACCCTGCATTGACTACCGTGGTCTCAACCAGATCACGGTCAAGAACAAATACCCATTGCCACTTATATCCAAGCTGTTTGATCGCATACGAGGAGCCAACAAAAACTCTGAGCTGGATCTGCGGGGGACTTATCACCTAATCCGGATTCGCCGGGTGACGAATGGAAGACGGCATTTAACACCCATGATGGGCACTACGAATACCTAGTGATGCCCTTCAGACTGTGTAACGCTCCCGCAGTGTTTCTGGAAGTCGTCAATTATATTTTCCGAGATCTCCTCTATATGTGTCTTGTAGTTTATCTCGATGATATTTTGATTTTCTCCCCAGATCTGATGACCCATCGGAGGCATGTCCGTCAAGTTCCTCTGCGACTAAAAGAGAATCGGAGGTAACAGAGAAATGGGTCCAGCGCTGATTAGGATTAAAAGGAAGCTGTTTCCAAGTTTTAATAGTCTTCGATTAAAAGGAGTCCAAGATTGGAATCCTGGTTTGCAAGTAAGGGAATATCAAACCGGAAGTGGTGGTAGTATTATTTGTAGAATGGGTGAATACTGTTATTTATATCTGGTATATAGTAAATCATATTTAGGTTTAGGAGTAAAGAGAAAATGGTCAGACGTAGTATTTCGTAGTTTGCGGTATTTTTCCAAATACCTAACGATCGCTATAGTTGGTACGTATAACTTGGTCAGTTTGATATGATCACATCCGTCTCAGTGTTTTGTTTGCGTTCCACAGCTCACCCATCTCCCGGGCAACGAGAAGACCAGTGAGGAGATAAAGATCGGGCGCAACCTGGTTCGAATGTATCACGAACCCACTCTACAATTGGTAAGTGTAAGAGAGGACATTATTTAATAAACATAGGATGTTGTATATTTGTTTTTATTATATATTGGTTGAAGCTGTGAGGTGATTAATTACTAGTGACCGCCGGATGCGGTATATAGCGGTTACCCGTTTCTTGATTATATGTAAGCATACAGTTACACTGCTGTGGATTGGATTGGAAGTCTGGGATGTGCAAAGTGCAGAAAAAGAAAAGAAATGGTGACTGGAAAAATCTGTGTGTAAAAGTATGTGCATGTCAAATAGCATATGTTATGCATGCACACTAAGTGAATTAAAATAATGACAGCTTGGAGAGGCCATTTATGTGGAATTTCGTCTTTGAGTGTGGTTTTGGTTTAGTATTTCGTCTTTGGGTATGAAGAATAACGTTATTGGGTTTACATGACTGTTATTAATACTGGAACATCAGTTCCTTTCTCAAGTTGAGGCCATCTGGATATCTTGTTTTCAGTCTATAGATTCAGTATGCCTCTCGTAAATGAGTTTTGTGTTTTAGATCTCCTCCTCTTTTTGATGGATGAATTTTTTCTATGGCATAACATCGTAGTGTTTTGGTTGTTCTATTGAGATGATGAATATACAACATCTTATGTTTATTAAATAATGTCCTCTCTTACACTTACCAATTGTAGAGTGGGTTCGTGATACATTCGAACCAGGTTGCGCCCGATCTTGATCTCCTCACTGGTCGTCTCGTTGCCCGGGAGATGGGTGAGCTGTGGAACGCAAACAAAACACTGAGACGGATGTGATCATATCAAACTGACCAAGTTATACGTACCAACTATAGCGATCGTTAGGTATTTGGAAAAATACCGCAAACTAGGAAATACTACGTCTGACCATTTTCTCTTTACTCCTAAACCTAAATATGATTTACTATATACCAGATATAAATAACAGTATTCACCCATTCTACAAATAATACTACCACCACTTCCGGTTTGCGTTCCAGGTGACTCGTGAAGTCCTGGAACGCAATCAAGACACAGCTGTTCTCACCGGAAAAAGTATAAAACTATCTAGCGCGCCCAGTTTCAAATTACACTGCAGCCATGACTAAGAACGCCTGAGTCGTTCGAAACGCGTAGGCTCTATCACCGGATTGATATTCCCTTACTTGCACACCAGGATTCCAATCTTGGACTCCTTTTAATCGAAGACTATTAAAACTTGGAAACAGCTTCGTTTTAATCCTAATCAGCGCTGGACCCATTTCTCTGTTACCTCTGTTATCCATATCGTGTGCCGACACGAGGACCCGTGCGCTGTCATCGACACCAACCATACATGCCAGGTGAGCTGGAGGATCCCTCCCCCCCTTTTTTCCCCTTTTTCTAAAATAGAATCGCTTATATGCCAAGTTGGAGACGTGCATCTTTGAAAATAAGTCTTTGCCCTTCCTTGGCTACATCATCTCGGATCAAGGTCTTAAAATGAATCCTGAGAAACTAAAGTCTGTCCTGGAGTGGACACGTCCTCAAGGCCTAAGGGCCATACAACGGTTCCCGGGATTCGCCAATTTCTACCGGCAGTTTATTCCAAACTTTTCATTTCTGACGGCTCCCATCTCTACCCTTACCAAGAAGGGTGTGAATGCCAAGGTATGGACTCCAGAGGCAGGGTCCACATTCATTAGCCTCAAGAAAGCCTTCACTTCAGCTTCGATCCACCATCATCCTGACGTATCTCGGCAGTTCTCATTTGAGGTGGATGCTTCCTCTGTTGGTGCTGGTGCACTTCTGTTCCAGAGGAGCTCCAAAGGAAAGGCAGTAGTATGTGGCTACTACTCAAGACTTTTTTCTTCTGCTGAGCGCAATTACTCTATTGGGGATCGGGAGCTACTGGCCATCAAATTGTCTCTGGAGGAGTGCAGACATCTTCTAGAGGGCGCAGCTCACCCCATCTTGATCTACACCGACCACAAGAACCTTACCTATCTTTAGTCCGCTCAACGACTAAATCCTCGTCAAGCCAGGTGGTCGCTGTTCTTCACCCGTTTCCAATTTCTGCTCCACTACCGCCCCATTGACAAGAATGTGAGGGCCGATGCCCTCTCCAGATCGTTTGAGACGGAAGACATGGTGGAGTCCCTTCAGACTATTATAGACCCGTCCTGCATTGTCACTGCTAATCCTCTGCAGGTTAGTGACATCCCTCCGGGGAGGACTTTTGTTCGGTTGGCAGACATGAGAAGAATTCTCCACTGGGGACACAGTACTAAACTAGCTGGGCACGCTGGTGTCCATAAAACCCGAGACCTGATTGCTCGTCACTTCTGGTGGCACACGCTACCTAAAGATGTTCTGGACTTTGTCTCTTCTTGCACGGTGTGTGCTTCTAACAAAGTTACTCACTCCAAGCCGGCCGGCCTGCTTCAACTTCTGCCTGTACCCAATGCCCCCTGGCAGCACATTGCAATGGACTTTGTCACAGACCTTCCCCCCTCAGCAGGATGCAACACTGTTTGGGTGGTGGAGGACCGGTTCTCTAAGATGGCACATTTTATCCCGATGACCGACCTACCTTCTGCTCCCCAACTGGCGAGTCTCTTCATTCAACACATCTTGCATGGCTTGTCACATCAGATTGTGTCCGACCGGGGGGTTCACTTTACCTCAAAGTTCTGGAGAGTCCTCTGTAAACTGCTGGATGTGAGATTGGACTTTTTGTCAGCCTATCACAACCAGTCCAATGGGCAAGTTGAGAGGATCAACCAGATCATGGAGAATTATCATCTCTTCACAGCACGATAACTGGGTACAACTTCTTCCATGGGCCGAGGTATCCGGTGCTGACTCTGCATATGGGGATTTTCTGCAAATCTGGCAACAGACACAGTCGTCTATTTTGCTGGCAGTCAATCGCATTAAACGAAAGGCAGATACAAAGAGAAGAGAGCCGCCTCAGTATCTTCCGGGTACTAAAGTCTGGCTGTCCTCTCGGAACATTCGTTTGAAGGTGACCTCATACAAGTTTGCTCCCAGGTTCCTTGGTCCTTTCGAGATTCTGCAACAGATAATCCCTGTCTCCTATAAGCTGTGGCTGCCTCTGTCGTGAAGGGTTCGTGGGCCCACTGGGCCATACCATCTTTTGGCGGTAGGGCAGCTGGCCAACAGGACGCAGGTCAAAGTCTATAATTCGTATAGGGCACCTGTGGCAGCTCGGACAGTAGCGAAGCAGGCTAGGCAGGAGCTTGGCAGCAGGTGGATGTCAGGTGTGGAGAGGCAGGACAGGCGTGGAATACAGCACAGCATGGCTACAGCAAGCACGACACTAGATTCAGGATACAGGAACAGGGAACAGGAAACCACTGGGAGCAGGAAACACTAGGGGGCGATTTGCAAGACAGACTAGGGATACAACAACAAAGCTCATGCATAGAACTAGAGGGCTGGACCCCTCTTATAGTCCAGAGTACTCACAGGTCAAAGGTCAGGAACGAGGTCCGGTGTGTGCGCTGCCCCTTTAAGAGCGGGCATGAGCTTGCGCACCATACGGGACCTGGCATTGGTGAGTAGACGCGAACGCTGGCTTCTCCTGAGGAGGAGGCTGGGGCCAGCGCTTGCCGACTCGTGGCTGCGGCTGTCAGGGGAGGAACGGAGCTGACAGCCCGCAGCCACGGACATGACATGCCTCCTACCCTCAGAATCCCCAACCCCTTTCACGTGTCCCTCCTGAAACCCATGGTCCTGAACCGCTACAGCAAAACTTCTAGCTCCACAGTTGCTCCCAGCGGTTCGTCTGATATATTCGAGGTGAGGGAGATCCTGGACTGCAAAAGGGTAGGAGGAAGGACTTTCTATTTGGTGGACTGGAGAGGGTTTGGTCCTGAGGAGAGGTCCTGGGAGCTGGAAGAGAACCTCAGTGCTCCTGCTCTTATTAAAAAATTCCTCTCTCACTCTGGCCCCAAGAAGAGGGGGCGTAAGGTTGTGGATACTGTAGCGTCCATGGCCACGGGCCGTCGGGTTTACTCACCTCCCGACGCCCACAGCCATGGATCCGTGAGCGCTGGTCCCCATCTCCTTCCTAGGAGACGCCAGCGCTCACTTCCGCTCCATCCTGAAATGTCCCGTAGGGTGCGCGCGCACGCTCGTGCCCGACCTTAAAGGGTCAGCGCGCGCACATCAGGAAATCATCATAATCAACGGCCCATGATTTCCTGGTCTATAAGAAGGCCCCAGCCCTTCTGATCCTTGCCTGAGCGTTGTTAGTTTCCCCAGTCTGTCTTGCAAATGGTCCCTTAGTGTTTCCCATTCCAGTTGTTACCCGTGTCCTGTTACCTGTTCCTGTATCCCGTGCTGTTCTTGTTCCTGTGCCTACTAGTGTTGGAGTCGTGCCTACTGCACTTGCTTTCGTTTGCCACGTCCAGTGTCTTCTGCCACGTCCAGTGTCTTCTGCCACGTCCAGTGTCTTCAGCCACGTCCAGTGTCTTCTGCCACATCGGATACTGCCCACCACGTCTGGTGCTACCTGTTGCACCGGCCCCCATCCAGCCACCAACTGGACTAGTTCAGGTACCCAGGCGTTACTATCTACTACTGACTTTCATATAGACTGTGACCTGGTCAGCTTTCCCTCCGCTACGGCGGAGCCGTCTAGTGGGTGCACATACCCTGTGATCATGACACTGAGCTTGGTTCTGGGACTGTATTTATGTACTGATCTTGGTTCTGGTATTGTATATATGTACTGAGCTTGGTTCTAGTGCTGTATTTATGTACTGAGCTTGGTTTTGGTGGTGTATATATGTTTGAGCTTGGTTCTGGAGCTGTATATATGTATTGAGGTTGGTTCTGGAGCCTTATACGTCAGAGTTTGGTTCTGGACCTGTAATTACATAGGATATATTTATAATAACAAAATTGCAGGGCAGACGGAATTGTTTTCAATTCATTGTATATTTAATGGGAACCTGTCTGGTAGTTTTAACCCCTTGTACCGCCACCATGCAGTAATACATGACCTGACAATATTTCCAAATGTATGTTGTTTTCAAATGCAGCTAAATCTATAAATTTGACTTTTAAAACGGTGCACACTATATGCTAATTACTTATTAAAGGGTCATGGGGCGGTGCTGCTATCCTGAAGAGTCACGTAGTCCTGCCTCCAAACCCATCTTTCCATGTTTGATTGACATCCCACTGGCTGATACAACTATCTTGGATGCGCCATTGCCTTGTACTACTTGGAGGGTTTGTGGCACTATATACAAGGGAGGCTGTGTGGTACCATACACAAGGGGGAGCTGTGTGGCACTATACACAAGGGGGAGCTCTGTGGCACTATATACAAGGGGCTGTGTGGCACTACTAAGGACTATCTACTAGAAAGGCTATATGTCACTATTTCCAGAGGGCTGTGGCTCTATCGACGGGGCTTTGTGTGGCACAATCTATAGGGGTCTGTGTGTGGCACTATCTACTAAGGGGGGCTGTGTGGCACTATCTACTATGGGGGGCTGACACTATACAAGGTAGGGGGGCTGTGTGGCACTATATACAGGGAGCTGTATGGTGCTATATACAGGGGGGCTTTATGGCAATTTCTATGGGGGGGCTGTATAGCACTGTCTACAAGGGGGCTGTATGGCACAATCTACAGGGGGCACTATGTATAAGTGGGCTGCGTGTGGGACCTGGGGGGCTCCATACAAGAGTTTGCTATGGGGCCCAGTCTTCCCTAGTTACATCCCTGCAAAATTTCTAAAATATTTATATATTTATATACAGTGAAGGAAATAAGTATTTGATCCCTTGCTGATTTTGTAAGTTTGCCCACTGTCAAAGACATGAACAGTCTAGAATTTTTAGGCTAGGTTAATTTTACCAGTGAGAGATAGATTATATAAAAAAAAAAAAAGAAAATCACATAGTCAAAATTATATATATTTATTTGCATTGTGCACAGAGAAATAAGTATTTCATCCCTTTGGCAAACAAGGCTTAATACTTGGTGGCAAAACCCTTGTTGGCAAGCACAGCAGTCAGACGTTTTTTGTAGTTGATGATGAGGTTTGTACACATGTTAGATGGAATTTTGGCCCACTCCTCTTTGCAGATCATCTGTAAATCATTAAGATTTCGAGGCTGTCACTTGGCAACTCGGCTCTTCAGCTCCCTCCATAAGTTTTCGATGAGATTAAGGTCTGGAGACTGGCTAGGCCACTCCATGACCTTAATGTGCTTCTTTTTGAGCCACTCCTTTGTTGCCTTGGCTGTATGTTTCGGGTCATTGTCGTGCTGGAATACCCAGCCACGAGCCATTTTTAATGTCCTGGTGGAGGGAAGGAGGTTGTCTCTCAGGATTTGATGGTACATGGCTCCATCCATTCTCCCATTGATGCGGTGAAGTAGTCCTTTGCCCTTAGCAGAGAAACACCCCCACAACATAATGTTTCCACCTCCATGCTTGACAGTGGGGACGGTGTTCTTTGGGTTATAGGCAGCATTTCTCTTCCTCCAAACACGGCGAGTTGAGTTAATGCCAAAGAGCTCAATTTTAGTCTCATCTGACCACAGCACCTTCTCCCAATCACTCTCAGAATCATCCAGATGTTCATTTGCAAACTTCAGACGGGCCTGTACATGTGCCTTCTTGAGCAGGGGGACCTTGCGGGCACTGCAGGATTTTAATGCATTACGGCGTAATGTGTTACCAATGGTTTTCTTGGTGACTGTGGTCCCAGCTGCCTTGAGATCATTAACAAGTTCCCCCCGTGTAGTTTTTGGCTGAGCTCTCACCTTCCTCAGGATCAAGGATACCCCACGAGGTGAGATTTTGCATGGAGCCCCAGATCGATGTCGATTGACAGTCATTTTGTATGTCTTCCATTTTCTTACTATTGTACCAACAGTTGTCTCCTTCTCACCCAGCGTCTTACTTATGGTAATGTAGCCCATTCCAGCCTTGTGCAGGTCTATAATCTTGTCCCTGACATCCTTAGAAAGGTCTTTGGTCTTGCCCATGTTGTAGAGGTTAGAGTCAGACTGATTAATTGAGTCTGTGGACAGGAGTCTTTTATACAGGTGACCATTTAAGACAGCTGTCTTTAATGCAGGCACCAAGTTGATTTGGAGCATGTAACTGGTCTGGAGGAGGCTGAACTCTTAATGGTTGGTAGGGGATCAAATACTTATTTCTCTGTGCACAATGCAAATAAATATATATAATTTTGACTATGTGATTTTCTTTTTTTTTTTATATATAATCTATCTCTCACTGGTAAAATTAACCTAGCCTAAAAATTCTAGACTGTTCATGTCTTTGACAGTTGGCAAACTTACAAAATCAGCAAGGGATCAAATACTTATTTCCTTCACTGGGGAGTCTTCAGAGAATCTCTAGTGACTGGTATAGTGCCAAGGGACTGGCGCAGCGCAAATGTGGTGCCTATTTTCAAAAAGGGCTCTAGGTCTTCCCCGGGTAATTATAGACCAGTAAGCTTAACATCCATCGTGGGGAAAATGTTTGAGGGGCTATTGAGGGACTATATACAGGATTATGTGACAATAAATAGCATTATAAGTGACAGCCAGCACGGTTTTACTAAGGACAGAAGCTGTCAAACTAACCTAATCTGTTTTTATGAAGAGGTGAGCAGAAGCCTAGACAGAGGGGCCGCTGTGGATATAGTGTTTTTGGACTTTGCAAAGGCATTTGACACTGTCCCCCATAGACGCCTAATGGGTAAATTAAGGACTATAGGTTTAGAAAATATAGTTTGTAATTGGATTGAGAATTAGCTCAAGGACCGTATCCAGAGAGTTGTGGTCAATGATTCCTACTCTGAATGGTCGCCGGTAATAAGTGGTGTACCCCAGGGTTCAGTGCTGGGACCACTATTATTCAACTTATTTATTAATGATATAGAAGATGGGATTAATAGCACTATTTCTATTTTTGCAGATGACACCAAGCTATGTAATATAGTTCAGTCTATGGAAGATGTTCATGAATTGCAAGCAGATTTAAACAAACTAAGTGTTTGGGCGTCCACTTGGCAGATGAAGTTTAATGTAGATAAATGTAAAGTTATGCATCTGGGTACCAACAACCTGCATGCATCATATGTCCTAGGGGGAGCTACACTGGCGGATTCACTTGTTGAGAAGGATCTGGGTGTTCTTGTAAATCATAAACTCAATAACAGCATGCAGTGTCAATCAGCTGCTTCAAAGGCCAGCAGGATATTGTCGTGTATTAAAAGAGGCATGGACTCACGGGACAGGGATGTAATATTGCCACTTTACAAAGCATTAGTGAGGCCTCATCTAGAATATGCAGTTCAGTTCTGGGCTCCAGTTCATAGAAAGGATGCCCTGGAGTTGGAAAAAATACAAAGAAGAGCAACGAAGCTAATTAGGGGCATGGAGAATTTAAGTTATGAGGAAAGATTGAAAGACCTATTTAGCCTTGAAAAAAGACGACTAAGGGGGGACATGATTAACTTATATAAATATATTAATGGCACATACAAAAAATATGGTGAAATCCTGTTCCTTGTAAAACCCCCTCAAAAAACAAGGGGGCACTCCCTCCGTCTGGAGAAAAAAAGGTTCAAGCTGCAGAGGCGACAAGGCTTCTTTACCGTGAGAACTGTGAATCTATGGAATAGCCTACCACAGGAGCTGGTCACAGCAGGGACAGTAGATGGCTTTAAAAAAGGGTTAGATAATTTCCTTGTTATGGCAGGAAGGAGGTGAAGGGAACAAGTGAGCCCTAATCTACCCACCGCCCTGTCCCAGCCTACTTGCAACGACCCACCCTAGGCGACGGGGTACAACTTGGCGGCGGTCCCTACGCTGACTAAGTGCAAGGGGATACAAACAGGGAACAAGCAAGGGAAGGGAAACGGAGTGGTGAACGAGCCAGTCAGGATCGGAATGTAGTGGAGTATACAAACGCAGAGCACGGAGCAGGAAGCAAGCCAGGGGCAGAGCGAAGCAGGATAAGCGGGAACTGAAGCAAAGCAGAAGCACGGCAGAAGCAGGCTGGAGCAAGGCAGCAGTGGGGCCAGGAATCCAAGAAGAATAACAAGCAATGAGGAAGAGAAAACGGCAGGTATAAATGGACAGGGGGCGGAGCTACCTACGACTGACCAGGCCGCGATAGGCTCTCCCACTCCTGAGCCTGCCACCCTGATTGATGGGAGCCGGTGTCAGTCTAAGAGGTCTGGCCTCAGGTGTCGACTGATTAATCCTGGGAGTATCCACAGACGTAGTGCCTGGCAGATCCTTTACAGTACTCCCCCTTTTATGAGGGGCCACCGGACCCTTACTAAGAGGACCCGGTTTAGTGGGGAAGAGAAGGTGGAACCTCCTGACCAATACCCCAGCGTGAACATCTCGAGCAGGTACCCAAGTCCTCTCCTCCGGCCCGTATCCTCTCCAATGGACCAGGTACTGGAGGGAGCCCTGGATCATCCTACTGTCCACAATCTTGGCCACCTCGAATTCCACCCCCTCAGGGGTGAGAACGGGAACGGGAGGTTTCCTCGAGGGGGACCAGGACGGGGAGCAGCGTTTAAGGAGGGAGGCATGAAAGACGTCATGTATGCGAAAGGATGGGGGCAGCTCCAGACGGAAGGATACAGGGTTGAGGACTTCAATGACCTTATAAGGCCCAATAAATCAGGGAGCAAACTTCCTGGACGGGACCTTAAGGCGCAAGTTCCTAGACGACAACCACACCAGATCCCCGACGACAAACCGGGGGTTAGCAGAACGTCTTCTATCAGCCTGAATCTTTTGTACGCTCTGGGACGCCTCTAGGTTCTTCTGAACCTGGGCCCAGACTGTGCACAGTTCCCGATGAACGTCCTCTACCTCGGGATTATTGGAACAACCAGGAGAAACGGAGGAGAACCTTGGATTAAACCCGAAATTACAGAAAAACGGGGAGACCCCTGACGAGTTACTGACCCGGTTATTCAGGGAAAATTCGGCGAGGGGAATGAATGAGACCCAATCAAATTGACAGTCAGAGATGAAACACCTTAAATATTGTTCCAGGGATTGATTAGTCCTTTCCGTTTGGCCATTAGTTTCGGGATGGAAGGCGGAGGAGAAGGACAGATCAATCTCCAACTTTTTACAAAAAGCTCTCCAAAATAAGGAAACAAATTGTACCCCTCTGTCAGAAACTATATTGACTGGGGCCCCATGGAGGCGCAGAATGTGTTTAACAAACAAAGAAGCTAACGTCTTGGCGTTAGGTAGTTTCTTAAGGGGCACAAAGTGGCACATCTTGCTGAAGCGGTCTACTACCACCCACACCACCGACTTTCCCTGAGATGGAGGCAAATCGGTGATAAAATCCATGGAGATATGGGTCCAAGGTCTCTTGGGAATGGGCAAAGAACGTAGTAAGCCCGCAGGTCGGGACCTAGGGGTCTTGGACCTAGCACAAACCTCACAAGCGGCGACGTAAGCCCTAACGTCTTTAGGCAACCCAGGCCACCAATAGTTTCTGGTAATGAGGTGTTTGGTACCCAAGATGCCAGGATGACCAGATAGTGCAGAGTCATGGTTTTCCCTGAGTACACTTAGCCGGTATTGCAGGGGGACAAACAGCTTGTCCCCAGGGAGGTTCCCGGGAGCTGAACCTTGATCAGCCGCAATGTCAGAGGCTAAATCAGAATCAGTGGCAGAAACGATTATACCAGGGGGTAAAATACAAGCAGGATCCTTCTCAGAAGGAGGATTGGCCATGAAACTACGTGACAGTGCATCCGCCTTAATATTTTTGGACCCAGCCCTATAGGTAACCAAGAAGTTAAATCTGGTAAAGAATAGCGCCCATCGAGCTTGTCTAGGATTAAGCCTCCGGGCAGATTCTAGGAAAACCAGATTCTTGTGGTCAGTAAGGACCGTTACCTGGTGTCTGGCCCCCTTCAGGAAGTGACGCCACTCTTCAAAAGCCCATTTAATGGCTAAAAGTTCGCGGTTGCCAATATCATTTTTACTCTCCGTGGGCGAAAACTTCCTAGAGAAGTAAGCACAGGGGCGGAGATGGGTGAGGGAGCTGGTACCCTGGGACAAGACGGCCCCCACTCCCACCTCGGACGCGTCAACCTCCACAATAAATGGCTCCCTTTGGTTGGGCTGAACCAGCACGGGGGCCGAGATAAAGCACTTCTTGAGGGTCTCAAAAGCCTGGACGGCCTCAGGAGGCCAGTGGAGGACATCAGCACCCTTGCGAGTGAGGTCCGTAAGAGGCTTAGCGACGACCGAGAAGTTGGCAATAAATCTCCTGTAATAGTTAGCGAACCCCAAAAAACACTGTAGCGCCTTCAGGGAGGCAGGTTGGACCCATTCCGCCATAGCCTGAACCTTGGCAGGGTCCATGCGGAATTCATGAGGAGTGAGGATTTGACCAAAAAATGGTATCTCCTGTACCCCAAACACACATTTTTCGGTTTTCGCAAACAGATTATTTTCCCGGAGGACCTTCCTGACATGCTCCACGTGGGAGGACCAGTCCTTGGAAAACACGAGTATGTCATCAAGGTACACTACAAGAAAATTTCCCAGGTAATCTCTCAGAATTTCATTAATAAAATTCTGGAAGACGGCAGGGGCATTACACAAGCCAAAGGGCATGACCAGGTATTCGAAATGACCTTCGGGCGTGTTGAACGCAGTCTTCCACTCATCCCCCTCTTTGATGCGGATAAGGTTATATGCCCCCCGTAGATCGAACTTAGAGAACCATTGGGCCTCCTGAACCTGATTAAAAAGATCCGGAATCAAAGGAAGGGGATACTGGTTCCTTACTGTGACCTTATTCAAGTTCCGATAGTCAATGCACGGCCTAAGACCACCATCCTTCTTCCCCACGAAGAAGAAGCCAGCACCTACAGGAGAAGTCGAGGGGCGAATGAAACCCTTGGCCAGGCATTCTTGGATATACTCCCTCATAGCTTCACGTTCAGGACATGAAAGATTAAATATCCTACCCTTAGGAAGCTTAGCACCAGGTACCAAATCGATGGCGCAATCGTAATCTCTATGAGGGGGCAACACCTCGGAGGCCTCCTTAGAAAACACATCAGTGAAGTCCTGAACAAACTCAGGTAGCGTGTTTACCTCCTCACGGGGAGAAATAGAGTTAACTGAAAGACATGACGACAGGCATTCACTACCCCATTTGGTGAGATCCCCAGTATTCCAATCAAACGTGGGATTATGCAGCTGCAACCAGGTAAGACCTAATACCAGATCGGACGATAATCCCTGCATCACCAGTACAGAGCACTGCTCCAAATGCATGGAGCCAACAAGGAGTTAAAAAACAGGAGTATGCTGAGTAAAATAACCATTAGCAAGAGGAGTGGAGTCGATACCCACTACCGGGACAGGATAAGGCAAATCAATAAAAGGCATTTTTAGAGACATAGCGAATTCCACAGACATGATATTAGCAGATGAGCCAGAATCCACGAAGGCACTGCCAGTGGCAGACCGGCCAGCAAACGAGACCTGAAAGGGAAGCAAAATTTTATTGCGTTTCATATTAACGGGAAATACCTGTGCGCCCAAGTGACCTCCCCGGTGATCACTTAGGCGCAGAAGTTTTCCGGCTGCTTATTCTTGCGCCTGGGACAGGTGTTCAGTAGATGCTTGTCATCCCCACAATAGAAGCAGAGACAATTCTTCCTGCGGAACTCTCTACGTTGTCGAGGGGACATGGAGGCCCCGAGTTGCATAGGTACCTCCGAGTCTTCCGTGGAAGAACGAGAAGACGGGACCTCGGGGGGAATCTCAGGGAAGTCAGAGGGGAAAACATTAAAACGTTCAAGCTGACGTTCCCTGAGACGTCGGTCAAATCGTACTGCTAGGGCCATAACCTGGTCTAGGGAGTCAGAAGAGGGGTAGCTAACAAGCAGATCCTTCAGGGCGTCAGATAATCCTAACCTAAACTGGCACCTTAGGGCCGGGTCGTTCCACCGAGAAGCTACGCACCACTTTCTAAAATCAGAACAGTATTCCTCAACACGTCTAATACCCTGACGTAAGGTCACCAGCTGACTCTCGGCTAAGGCAGTCCTGTCAGTCTCGTCGTAAATGAGTCCGAGGGCAGAGAAAAAACGATCAACGGAGGAAAGTTCAGGGGCGTCAGGAGCCAAGGAGAAGGCCCACTCTTGGGGCCCTTCCTGGAGTCGGGATATAATGATACCCACCCGCTGGTTCTCGGAACCTGAGGATTGAGGTTTTAGACGGAAGTAAAGTCTGCAACTCTCCCGGAAGGAGAGAAAAGTCTTACGGTCACCTGAGAACCGGTCAGGTAACTTGAGGTCGGGTTCTAGAGGTGAGGTGAGGGGTACTACTATGGCAGCGTCAGACTGGTTGACCCTCTGAGCCAGGGCCTGGACCTGTAGGGAGAGGCCCTGCATCTGCTGGGTCAGGGTCTCAAGGGGGTCCATGATAGCGTCAGCGTAGGAGAAATGGTAGACTAGGTATGGGCTTGTTATTATGTTATGGCAGGAAGGAGGTGAAGGGAACAAGTGAGCCCTAATCTACCCACCGCCCTGTCCCTGCCTACTTGTAACGACCCGCCCTAGGCGACGGGGTACAACTTGGCGGCGGTCCCTACGCTGACTAAGGGCAAGGGGATACAAACAGGGAACAAACAAGGGAAGGGGCAGTGCCCACGGAACACCGTGAGGAAACGGAGTGGTGAACGAGCCAGTCAGGATCGGAATGTAGTGGAGTATACAAACGCAGAGCACAGAGTAGGAAGCAAGCCTGGGGCAGAGCGAAGCAGGATAAGCGGGAACTGAAGCAAGGCAGAAGCACTGCAGAAGCAGGCTGGAGCAAGGCAGCAGTGGGGCCAGGAATCCAAGAAGAATAACAAGCAATGAGGAAGAGAAAACGGCAGGTATAAATGGACAGGGGGCGGAGCTAACTCCGACTGACCAGGCCGCGATAGGCTCTCCCAATCCTGAGCCTGCCACCCTGATTGATGGGAGCCGGTGTCAGTCTAAGAGGTCTGGCCTCAGGTGTCGACTGATTAATCCTGGGAGTATCCACAGACGTAGTGCCTGGCAGATCCTTTACATTCCTAGAACAAAAAAATATTAGCTCCTATGTGTAGAAATTTTTCCTTCCCTTTTCCCGTCCCTTGGTTGAACTTGATGGACATGTGTTTTTTTTTTCAGCCGTACTAACTATGTAACTATGTAACTATGTATGTATGGTGAAAATAAAAAAATATAACAAAGTATAATATATTACATAAAAAACTGATTTCAAACTTCCTTTTATTCAGCGGCGCTCAAGTCTATACATGGGGCCCCACCTCCTTTACAGTCTGCTGTGGTCGAGGCTTTCCCCACTGCAGCCATGCTAGATATATATGTGTTCCATAGATTGTACAGACTGTGAGGTGAGCTGGAGGCCCATGTATGTGTATGGCCAGCTTAAGGTCTGTGCTACATGGTAGCTTGCAGTCCCTCATCTGTTAAGTTAGGTAGTTCAAATTGTGATAGTATCTCCCATCGCAGCAACTTGCCCATGACGAATATCAAAGCTGATTGAGCCATTGATAGGGCCACAAAGGCTTCAATAATTGGTTTTCTTCCACAGGTGAATAAGTTTCTTGAGAAATTTACCACAAGAAGCAGATCACTGAATGGGAAGTTTGGCCAGGGTCAGACATACCCATCAGAGTATCAGAGGATTCTTCAGAGGGCCCAAGCTCTGACCCAATATTGGACTAGAGGGCCACAAAAGTCCAGCAGTACAACCTCGTTTGGAGGTGACTTTGGTGCCAATCACTTACCACTGGGGTCTTTTTCTTGTGGGATGATTCACAAATAACCTATTACGTCTTATTAATAATATGTTCGGGAGTCCAATGATGACAGCAAAAATTACGATGACATTAAAAGTTGACATGCACATGTTCTGTATAGATGGAGGGTGGGTCCTATTGATCATTTCCTTTGGTGGGCCAACTGAATCCCAGTCCGGTGCTGACTGGGGCATTGATAAGTCAATTTCAAGAAACCAGAATTATTTTTTCTACATGACTAGTTGGCTTTTTTGTAGCTTACAAATAAATATAAATTTATTTTTATGTAAGTGTCTATTCTAATGATATTTTAAAAGATGTTAACAAGAAAATCTAATTTGCATTACCATATCAGTAAGTGACAAACACAGTTCCCATACAAAAAGATGAAAATAGCAGCCGTCTTGAGCAACCGATCCGCTAGTGAAACTCACAAAACGGAGTGAAATGATATGTGGCCTGGTTCCCATTGCTGATTGAATCACTTTTTTTGGGGGTTTCTGCTTGTTTTGGGCTGGTAGTGTTGAATGCGTTAAGAAAGAACAGTCTGTATCACTTTGTACCTCTGCATTTCTTAGAATCTGAAGTCGTCTTGCTTCACAAACTAAGGTTCATGTCCAAAAGTGTTTATTTAGCAAGCAAAGAAAACACTTGATTGTTAAGTCTTTCTTTCCCATTTGACCTTGGATTTTATTTCAGTTGGAGGCATGTTAGAATGTGTATTGGGCTTTCTACAAACTAAGTAGAATTAATACCCTGATCAAAGTCCGCCAACATTCTAAATTAAACGTTATTCATGAGCATTTGTCGAGACAATAAAAATTCACCAGCATGAAGTTCATTACCGTGCCAATGAACTGTGATTGTCTATCAAGTCTGATTTACCACGTCCTGTCTCCCCTGCCCGATTTGACACAAAAACATTTGCGTTTGTACTTTCGGATGCTATGCCAATATTTCAAGATTGTATTTTACTTTTTTTTATAAAGGTATTGAATGTGACCTGAAATCAGAGACAATAATTTAGGCCCATGAAAAGAACTTTTAAGTCTTGAGATTTTCATTTTATGTGGAGAAATGGAGATTAGGAAGTTTACTTGTGTAAACTACTTTTGACAGATAAATGAGCTAGTAAGGAAAAACTGCCAGATCTGGTTTTCTTCTCACATCACATTTGTGTGAGGATGCTCGCTGTTAATATAGACTGTCTATGGAACATGGGGCCAAAGTCAGCACAGAGATTAGGTCCTGGGAGAGTCATAGTGGAGGTGGCGTACAGATCTGACACAATACAGGGACATTTCTATCTTGAGGGCATATGTGAGACAACGCATACAATGTTGAACTTGGTTGAGATTATATGGAATGCAGTGTACTGCTGTCAATGGTTGCCAGGAGCACTCAAATGGACTGGAATGAGGATGCAGTGCAGAATATTATATAATTCATGGATAGAATTTGCAGCAAGCATGGGAATAAATATTATATTTAAGTAATCTAATTCAATTCATTCTGACAGACTTGCAGACGATGCCATTTACATGCCAGAAATTGGAGATAATGATTTTTCCACTAAGTACGCCAAAAAGTCAGAACCGGAGCTGAAATCACTCACAGTATAAACTTTTGCTCACCCTTATTGCAGGTTTTTTTTTCGGATTAACTTTTGTTACAATGTAAATATTCTAACTAAAAAGTGAATAGGGTTACGTCAATGTTACAATGTAAATATGTAAGCTTTGTACACTTATGGAAACTTTTGTTACAATGTAAATATATGCTGACTGAAAAAAATGAATAGCGTTAAACCGGCCAGAGAGAGATTTTTTTTTCCTGTTCTTGTTTAATACCCGTTATTTGTAGACCACCAACTCACTCTGTAGTACTGTACTGTGCTTATATTCACATCAGTTCCTGTCCCCAAAGGGACTCAAATTTATCTCGACTAGGCATACTAGCAGCAACTCTGCAGATAAATCAAGTAACCTAAGCTTTTATTATAGGAGAAATGTAAATGGTCATTGTCATTTCCAAAAACCTCTGACATGTCATACGTTTTATTCGATGGGGGTCCAGATTCTAAGACCCCACTAATTTGTAGAACGAGAGGGCAAAAATGTTTGGTTGACCACTGTGTCCTTTCTTTCTCGGGTTCTTCAAGGGTAGTTAGTGTATGTGCTTATGAAAAGTCTATAAACTGTGCATAGTTAACCCCGCCTCTCCCAGTGTTCAGCTGGGTAGTTCTGACCCGTAGTTCTAGTGATTGGTGGGGTTTTAACTCCCACTGATCAAAACTTTTTTCACTATGACTTGTCAGATGTTTTATTAAAAGGACTCTGACCTTTTAACGCTATTTTTTAATTTATGTATTTTTTAATTTTCCAATGTTCACTATCTAGATTAAAAGAAAATCCTGAAATATTGTAGTTTTTAAACCGGCCACTACAAGGCTTTCACTACCTGTCCCTCTTCAGCTGGTGCTGTGTACACCGGGGCAAGGTCAGCAGTCATCTCATTATCATCACTTGGCAGGATTATAATATATAGCTGGAGGCCGTTAACACAGGATCACACAATAGTTGATAGGGACTTCTCAGGTCCTCTTCCCTTTATCTGCACAGCAACCTCTGCACCTGTCACAGAGCATGCCCACAACACTCTTCTATATAAGCCAATAGGTTAATTTCTGACTTAAAGCGCTTGTCCAGGATTGGAAAAAATGTCTGGTTTTTTTCCGGAAAACGCACCACTCTTGTCCATTGGTTTCATCTGATATTGCAGTTCAGCTCAGTTCACTTAAATGGGGAATGAGCTGCAATATTAGACGTTGGCCGTGGAAAAGAATGGTGCTGTTACTAGGGGGGAAAAATTGATTCTTCAAATGTCTTATGCTTAGTTGCCTGCTGTTGCAGCAGCTTTGGAGCTGCGTTACGGCACGGAAAAGGCAGTACAGCACAGGATTAATTCAAATCAATGGGATGCCATGGAGTACATGGTTACATCAAGTGATCAAGGGCAGGAGCTGCACTTCTCCCTAGCTAAGAGGGAAGGGTCTTCGCCGATGTCTATATACCCTAATAAGCACTGGAGTAGCTATAGGGGTCGCAGCGGTCGCAATAAAAAGTTACTATAGTAACTCGGGCCGCGGGCCCCTGTTACTATAGTAACATACTTTACTTACCTTCCTGGTTCCGGATCGCAGCGGAGGTCCTGACGTCAAGCGCTGTGCGCAGCGCATGACGTCACAGCGCTATGCGCCGCGCACAGCATCGAGACGACAGAACTCCCGCTGCGGCCGAAGAGGAAGGTAAGGTTAGCCCTGACTGGCGGGGTCCGACTCCCGGGACCCGCCAATCAGCTGTTTTGAAGGGGCCGCAGCACTCGTACGAGAGCTGCTCCCCTTCATTACTGTCACTTCATTCCGGTCACACTGTGAATCCATGTCGGCGATTCACAGTGTGGGCGAGTAGTGAAATGAAGGGGAAGCAGCTCTCGTACGAGTGCTGCGGCCCCTTCAAAACAGCTGATTTGCGAGTCCCGAGAGACACATCAGCTATTGATGGCCTATCCTGAGGATAGGCCATCAATGTTTAGGGACTGTACAACCCCTAAGCCTACGATGTAGCAGGCTTAGGGGGCCCATGAGACAGGATCACAGATTGTGTGATCCTGTCTGCTGGGCCCTGTATCTAAGCCAATCACATGGTAGGCTTAGATACATGGCCCATGTGTGATCCTGTCTGATGGGCCCTGTATATAAGCCTACCACACTGTAGGTTTAGATACAGGGCCCCAGCACACAGTAATCTTATACTGTATAAGATTACTGTCTGCTGGACCCTGTATCTAAGCCTACGTTGTGGTAGGCTTAGATACAGGGTCCCACAGACAGTATCACACATGGGCCCTGTATCTAAGCCTAACACACGTGTTACTAATCATTTTTTGTGTGTTTTCTTACAGGTTCGGTCGTTGGACTACGTCGGATTCCAGGACTACTTCGATGACAGCTTTTTTTTATTATCAATAAAATGGTTAATGAGGGCTGTGTGGGTTTTTTTTTTATTTCAATAAAATATTTTTTCTGTCTTTGTGTTTTTTTTTTAAACTATATTACTACCGCCTTAGTAATGGCCGCCGGCTGATTGACAGTATCCATTGCTAAGGCGGGGCTTAGTGTTAGCCGATGCAGAGGCCAACACTAACCCCCATTATTACCCCGGTACCCACCGCCACCAGGGTTGCTGGGAAGAGCCGGGTACGATCCAGTACCTGACCATCTGTAGTGATGGTCAGCCACTGGGGTGGCCGCAGGCTGGTATTATCAGGAGGGGAAAGGCCAAAAACAGTGGCCCTTCCTACCCTGGTGATGCTAGGCTGCTGCTGCTGCTTTATTGTATCTGGCTGGTTATGAAAAATGGGGGGGACCCCACGTCATTTAAAAAAAATAAAAAATAAAATAATTGGAAAGAACGATATGGGGTCTCCCCCAATTTTCATAACCAGCCAGATACAACACAACAGCAGCAGGCAGCATTACAAGGGTGGGAAGGGCCACTGTTTTTGGCCTTCCCCAGCCTAATACTACCAGCCTGCGGCCACCCCGGTGCCTGCCCGTCACTACAGATGGTCGGGTACTGGTTCGTACCCGGCTCTTCCCAGTACTCCTGGTGGCGGTGGGTACCGGGGTAATAATGGGGGTTAGTGTTGGCCTCTGCACTGGCTAACATTAAGCCTCGCCTTAGTAATGGAGGTTGTCAATCAGCCAGCGGCCATTACTAAGGCGGTGATAATAAAGTTTAAAAAGATACAAGCACATAGAAAAAATATTTTATTGAAATAAAAAAACACAACCCTCATTAACCATTTTATTGAGAATAAAAAAAAACGCCGTCATTGAAGTCCTCGAATCCGAAGTCCAACAACCGAACCTGTAAAAAAAACACAAACACACAAAAATAATCAGTAACACATAAAGAAGCAAAATTATTATTCTTACCTATCCTGGGTCCAGCGCTGGAGCCGCAATGTCAGCGAGCTGAGCCCTGTATCTAATCCAATCATGTGTGATACTGTCTGCTGAGCTGTGTATCTAATCCAATCATGTGTGATACTGTCTGCTGGGCCCTGTATCTAATCGTATCTTGTGTGATACTATCTGCTGGGCCCTATATCTAATCCGATCATGTGTGATACTGTCTGCTGAGCCACTGTATCTAATCCTATCATGTGTGATACTGCCTTCTGAGCCACTGTATCTAATCCTATCATGTGTGGTACTGTCTGCTGAGCCACTGTATCTAATCCTATCATGTGTGGTACTGTCTGCTGAGCCACTGTATCTAATCCTATCATGTGTGATACTGTCTGCTGGGCCACTGTATCTAATCCTATCATGTGTGATACTGCCTTCTGAGCCACTGTATCTAATCCTATCATGTGTGATACTGTCTGCTGAGCCACTGTATCTAATCCTATCATGTGTGATACTGTCTGCTGAGCCACTGTATCTAATCCTATCATGTGTGGTACTGTCTGCTGAGCCACTGTATCTAATCCTATCATGTGTGATACTGTCTGCTGGGCCACTGTATCTAATCCTATCATGTGTGATACTGTCTGCTGAGCCACTGTGTCTAATCCTATCATGTGTGATACTGTCTGCTGAGCCACTGTATCTAATCCTATCCATAGTTTATAGGGTCGTAGTGCTATAGATATGCTATGCTGTCTCATATACACACTTTTTTTTGGGCGGACACATATGTATTGGGGCTATTTCCCTGACATTTTAAGCCCTGAGGGTATGTTCACACGTTAGCGTCTGTTACGGCTGAAATTACGGTGCTGTATTCAGGAGAAAACAGCACCGTAATTTCAGCCGTAAAGGCATGTGCAGGCGTCTCTTGCTGCGTCCATTACGGACGTAATTGGAGCTGTTTTTCTATGGAGTCCATGGAAAACGGCTCCATTTACGTCTGAAGAAGTGACAGGCACGTCTTTTTTACGCGCCGCCTTTTGACAGCGGTGCGTAAAAAAAATGACCGCCGGCACAGAACATCGTAAGACCCATTCAAATGAATGGGCAGATGTTTGCCAACGCTTTTGAGCCGCATTTTCGGACGTAATTCAATGCTAAAACGCCCGAATTACGTCCGTAAATAGTGTGTGTGAACCCAGCCTTAGTGACGCCCCCGGCTGCTAGTGCTGCATTGTTGGGTCACTTAGGAGACCCAGCGATGCAGCTGAAAGCTGCGGACCGTCGGCCATGAGAAGTTTGCGGGGGGGGGGCCCAGTAAGAATTTTTGCATCGGGGCCCATGATCCTTTAGCTACGCCCCTGCTAATAAGCAAAGATTAATAACACAAGTAAACTCCATGTTGTTCTGTTGGATGTATGTTTCCGTACAGTAACTTAGTAATTCGAACAAAAAGAGCTACTGTGTAATATTGACAGATTTTTTTTTATATTTCTCTTTCTCTTGACTAGAAAAGATTGTTTTGTTACCATATACATATGAATAATAGATATAAATGTTCGATATAGGTCCTATTGCCCAAATTATCTGTGTGTCCATGTTTACAAAGCTAGATTTAAACTACAGCCAACTGATGGCAATCTAATAAATAACTCATATTTAAAAGAATAGGAAGTGTTTATTATACAAGCTCATAATATCTTTTTATCTCTCCGTTTATTTTCTGCACTCCCATCTGAATAATTGATAACTGCAGATCGGGCTACTCACACAGTTTACTATCATAGAATGTTTTGTCACTTAGGCTTTGTTCACATCTGCGTCAGGGCAATACTGTAGTCGACTGCGCTGTTCATTCCGTCAAAATGACGGAACGCCTGCACAACTGAGACAAACGGAAACCATTGGCATCGGATCCGTCACCGTTGAAATCAATGGTGATGGAAACGGAAACATATGGTTTCCGTTTTGTGTCAGTCAGGGCTCCGTTCCAACGGAAAGCTCCGTCGGAACAGAGCCCTGAGGCATTTGTGAACATAGCCTTATAGGTCCTAAAAGCTTACAGAAATCAACTAAGTTTTATTAGAGAAACTAAAAAAAAAATATAAAAAAATGTAAGATGATCCAAAGTCATATGTGTCAATAAATAATATGCTTGTTGGATTTTAACACTTTCCCGTACAATGATATACATCATAGCAGCAGGGGAGAGTATGGAAAGCTGAGCCCGCTCCATAGGCTGCAGGTGGCAGCTGTATGTTACTGCTGAAACCGCACTCCAATGGCCAGGATCAGGGATAACTCAGATTCCGGCTGTTTAAACAGTTACGGTATGTGCACACACACTAATTACGTCCGTAATTGACGGATGTATTTCGGCCGCAAGTACCGGACCGAACACAGTGCAGGGAGCCGGGCTCCTAGCATCATACTTATGTACGATGCTAGGAGTCCCTGCCTCACCGTGGAACTACTGTCCCGTACTGAAAACATGATTACAGTACGGGACAGTTGTCCGGCAGCGAGGCAGGGACTCCTAGCGTCGTACATAACTATGATGCTAGGAGCCCGGCTCCCTGCAGTGTGTTCGGTCCGGTACTTGCGGCCGAAATACGTCCGTCAATTACAGACGTAATTAGTGTGTGTGCACATACCCTTAGATACTGCCCCCCTCTGTTATCCCATCGACCCCATCCCCCAGCAATGCTATTGCGGGGTGCTGATACTTTTTTATGGCAGCCGTAGGTCTACTGAAGGCCCCCAGATCTGCCATTTTAGGTCTCTTATTATAGGAGGACTATAGGAGACTGTTTAAAGTACAATAAACAGCAATACATTGGTATTGCTGAGTATTGTACCAGCGCTCAAATGATCCCATGTTCCAGTCCCCTAGTGGAACTAAACAAAAATTCAAATAAATTTAATAAAATTCTTAACATAATATATAAAAAATGAAAGGTTCAAAAAACCTTCATTTTCTATTCCCCCCCCCCCCCCGTAAAATAAACAATCCAAAAATAAACATAATTGGTATCACTGCGTTCATAATGTTCAGTACTATTCCAAATTTATTTTATTTATCTCGCACAGGGAACATCATAAAAAATAACAAAAACGCCAGAATTGCTGTTTTTCGGTCTCCTCACCTCCCAAAAATGGAATAAAAAGTGATCAAAAAGTTCACTCCATTAAAGGAAAAATAAAATTTATGGGTCCCATAATATGACGAAACAAAATTATTTTTTTCTAACAAATGGTTTTTAATTTGGAAAAGTTGTAAAACATAAATAAAATCTAGATTTGGTATTGCCGTAATCATATTGACCCTCTGAATAAAGTTATTCTGGTGCATGCCATAAAATCAGATCCCAAAAAACAATGAAGAATTTGCAACTTAGGGTATGTTCACACGCAGTGGTTTCAGACGTAATTCGAGCGTTTTACGCCTCGAATTACGCCTGAAAAACGCCCCTAACACGCCTACAAACATCTGCCCATAGCTTTCAATGGGAATTACGATGTTCTGTTCCCACGAGCCTTTATTTTTCGCGTCGCTGTCAAAATACGGCGCATAAAATGAAAGTGCAGGACACTTCTTGGGACGTTTTTGGAGGCGTTTTTCATTGACTCTATTGAAAACAGATCCAGAAACGGCCGTACAAAACGCAGCGAAAAATGCAGCGAAAATCGCGAGTGGCTTAAAAAACGTCTGAAAAACAGGAGCTGTTTTCCCTTGAAAACAGCTCTGTATTTTCAGCCGTTTTTGGTCACTGTGTGTGAACATACCCTAATTCTTAGTCCACCACACAAAATAATTTTGAAAAGTTTCTGAGTAGATAAGGTACATTAAATAGTGCCATTAAACATAGAAGTCGTCACGCAAAAAACAAGCCCTCATACGGCTATGTTGACAGAAAATTAAAAAAGTTATGTCTATTGCAAGACGAGCAGGAAGAAACTAAAATAAAAAAAAATGGCATGGTCCTTAAGGGGTTAAAGTGTCATAAAAAAGAAAAATCACCAGTACAGATATCCAGGGCCATGCTTTATTCCACCTGTCATGACAAAGATATGGTCAACAATATATCTTGTTGTCTTCCAAATGGCTTTCTGTTTAAAGAGGTTCTAATAGATTTGCTGGACCTTCCGAATATGGTGAGACAGCTCCTTCCTGTGCCGATGAAAAATGCCTTTCAGATTCTGGGAAACTATTTTTCAAATCACCAATAATTAATTGGTGGTCTGAAACGTTGTTTTCTGTAAACAGGCCTTATCCTTTACATAAAACGGTCTACAACGTATTGCCTGGTCTGACTTGGCGTTGGCTGGTCAATGCGTTAAGATTTATGCAAACAATAAATACTTTTTAACCCCTTAAGGACACAGCCTATTTTGGCCTTCAGGACACAGCCGATTTTTGCAAATCTGACATGTGTCACTTTATGTGGTAATAACTCCGGAATGCTTTTGCCTATCTAAGCGATTCTGAGATTGTTTTCTCGTGACATGTTGTACTTTATGATACTGAAAAAATTTTGTCGTAAAATTCAATATTTATTTGTAAAAAATACCAAAATGTAGAGAAAATGTGCAAAAATCTGCATTTTTCTAAATTGTAATGTATCTGCTTGTAAAACAGATAGTAATACCACACAAAATAGTTACTAGTTAACATTTCCTATATGTCTACTTTATGTTGGCATTGTTTTTTGAACGTGCTTTTATTTTTCTATGACCTCACAAGGCTTAGAACTTTGGCAGCAATTTCTCACATTTTCAGGAAAATTTCAAAAGGCTATTTTTTCAGGAACCAGTTCAGTTGTGAAGTGGCTTTGAGGGCCTTATATATTAGAAAATCCCCATAAATCACCCCATTTTAAAAACTGCACCCCTCAAAGTATTCAAATCAGCATTCAGAAATTATTTGAACCCTTTAGGCATTTCACAAGAAATAAAGCAAAGTAGCGGTGAAATTTACAAATTTAAATTTTTTTTTTACGAAATTCATTTGTAATACAGTTTTTTCTGTAACACAGAAGGTTTTATCAGAGAAATGCAACTCAATATTTATTGCCCAGATTCTGCAATTTTTAGAAATATCCCACATGTGGTCTTAGTGCGGTAAAGGACCAAAACACCGGCCTCAGAAGCAAAGGACCACCTAGTGGATTTTGGGGCCTCTATTTTATTAGAATATATTTTAGGCACCATGTCAGGTTTGAAGAGGTCTTGTGGTGCCAAAACAGTGGAAACCCCCCAAAAGTGACCCCATCTTGGAGACTACTCCCCTCAAGGAATTTTTCTAGGGGTATAGTTAGCATTTTTAGCCCACAGGTTTTTTTCTAAATTTATTGGAACTTGTCTGTGAAAATGAAAATCTACTTTTTTTCTGAAAAAACATACGATGTTTTCGTTTTTACAAGAAATAAAGGAGAAAAAGCACCCCAACATTTGTAAAGCAATGTCTCCCGATTACGGCAATACCACATATGTGGTAATAAACTGCTGTTTGGACCCACGGCAGGGCTCAGAATGGAACGAGGGCCATTTGGATTTTGGAGTGCAGATTTTGCTGGAATGGTTTTCGGTGCCATGTCGTGTTTGCAAAGCCCTGGAGGGACCATAACAGTGGAAACTTCCCAAAAGTGACCCCATTTTGGAAACTACACCCCTCAAGGAATTTTTCAAGAGGTATAGTTAGCATTTTTAGCCCACAGGTTTTTTGCTAAATTTATTGGAACTTGTCTGTGAAAATGAAAATCTACTTTTTTTCTGAAAAAACATACGATGTTTTCGTTTTTACAAGAAATAAAGTAGAAAAAGCACCCCAACATTTGTAAAGCAATGTCTCCCGATTACGGCAATACCCCATATGTGGTAATAAACTGCTGTTTGGACCCACGGCAGGGCTCAGAATGGAACGAGGGCCATTTGGATTTTGGAGCGCAGATTTTGCTGGAATGGTTTTCCGTGCCATGTCGTGTTTGCAAAGCCCTGGAGGGACCATAACAGTGGAAACTTCCCAAAAGTGACCCCATTTTGGAAACTACACCCCTCAAGGAATTTTTCAAGAGGTATAGTTAGCATTTTTAGCACACAGGTTTTTTGCTAAATTTATTGGAACTTGTCTGTGAAAATGAAAATCTACTTTTTTTCTGAAAAAACATACGATGTTTTCATTTTTACAAGAAATAAAGGAGAAAAAGCACCCCAACATTTGTAAAGCAATGTCTCCCGATTACGGCAATACCCCATATGTGGTAATAAACTGCTGTTTGGACCCACGGCAGGGCTCAGAATGGAACGAGGGCCATTTGGATTTTGGAGCGCAGATTTTGCTGGAATGGTTTTCGGTGCCATGTCGTGTTTGCAAAGCCCTGGAGGGACCATAACAGTGGAAACCCCCCAAAAGTGACCCCATTTTGGAAACTACACCCCTCAAGGAATTTTTCAAGAGGTATAGTTAGCATTTTTAGCCCACAGGTTTTTTGCTAAATTTATTGGAACTGGTCTGTGAAAATGAAAATCTACTTTTTTTCTGGAAAAACATACGATGTTTTAGATTTTACAAGGAATAAAGGAGAAAAAGCACCCCAACATTTGTAAAGCAATGTCTCCCGATTACAGCAATACCCCATATGTAGTAATAAACTGCTGTTTGGACCCACGGCAGGGCTCAGAAGGGAACGAGGACCATTTGGATTTTGAAGCGCAGATTTTGCTGGAATGGTTTTCGGTGCCATGTCGTGTTTGCAAAGCCCTGGAGGGATCATAACAGTGGAAACTCCCCAAAAGTGACCCCATTTTGGAAACTACACCCCTCAAGGAATTTTTCTAGGGGTATAGTTAGCATTTTGACCCTACACGGTTTTTGCTGAATCTATGGGAATTATGCCGTGAAATTGAAAATCTAATTTGTTTCTAATAAAATGTAGTTTTAGCTCAGATTTTTTCATTTTTACAACAGATAAAGGAGAAAAAACACCCCAATATTTGTAAAGCAAACTCTTCTGAGCACATCAATACCCCATATGTGGTAATAAACTGCTGTTTGGACACATGGCGGAAGTTAGAAAGGACGGAGCTCAAGTTTTGCTGGAATGGTTTGCGGCCCCATGTCACATTTGCAAAGCCACTGAGGGGCCAAAATAGTGCAAACCCGGCAAAAGTGACCCCATTTGGGAAACTATACCCCTCGTGGAATTTATCTAGCGGTATAGTGAGCATTTTGACCCCACAGTTTTTTTGCTGAATTATTGGGATTATGCAGTGAAAATGAAAATCTACATTCTTTCCACTAAAATGTTGAATTGTTTTCATTTTCACAAGGAATAAAGGAGAAAAAGCGCCCCAACAATTGTAAAGCAATTTCTCCCGAGTACGGCAATACCCTATATGTGGTTATAAACTGCTGCTTGGATACACCGCAGGGCTCAGAATGGCAGGAGTGCTACTTGGCATGTAGATTTTGGTTGATTGTTTTTTGGGCGCCATGTCACATTTGCAGAGCCCCTGAGGTACCCGTACAGTAGAAACCCCTGAGAAGTGAATCCATTTTGGAAACTTTACCCTTCAGGGTAATCATCTAGGGGTGTACTGAGCATTTTGATCCCACAGGTGTTTCATAGATTGTATTAGAATCAGGCAGTGAAAATGAAAAAAAAAATTTTTTCCCAAAAATATGTAGTTTTGCACCCAATTTTTTTCCCCAGAAGGGGTAATAGGAGAAAAAACAACACATAATTTGTTACCCAATTTCTCCCGAGTACGGCAATACCCAATGTGTGGCCCTAAACTGCTATTTGGGCACATGGCAGAGCTCAAAATGGAAGGAGTGCCATGTGGCTTTTAGAGGACAGATTTTGCTGGACTGGTGTACAGGCGCCATGTCGCATTTGCAGAGCTCCCTTAGGTACCACAGTAGAGTGTAAAACCATGAGAAGTGACCCCATTTTTTAAACTACACCCCTCAAGGCATTTATCATTTGCCTGGATATATGACAGGGCTTAGGAGTGAAAGGCGCATGTGAGACCTATTATGGTGATTTTCGCAGCATTAGCCCACAATGGCAGGGCTCTGGGGTCAAATAGGAAAACAAACCCGCAAGTAGTGACCCCCATTTTGGAAACTGCACCCCTAAAGGCATTTTATTAAGGGGTGTAGTGAGCATTTTGACCACACAGGTTTTTTTTTTCTTTTAGAAATGAATGCTCAGTGGATGGTGCAAAGTGAAAATTGCAAATTTCCACAGGTATGTGCCATTTTAGTGCACAATATTTTGTGCCCAGTTCGTGCCACTGAAGACAAATACCTCAAACTGTTAAGCGGGTTCTCCCGGGTATGGCGATGCCATATATGTGGACGTACACTGCTGCTTGGGCACGCTGCAGGGCTCAGAAGGGAGCGCCATTTGGCTTTTGGAGCGTGGATTTTGCTCGCTAGTTGTTCTGTTTGGGGTTTTGCTGGTATTTGAGTTTATGATGTGGGGGAATATGTTATCTGTGCGGAGTACATCAGGGTATAATAAGAGGGTATAATAATGGTGTAAATAAATAATAATCCGCAGATATGTGGCCGGTGTCGCACTGATAAATGGCGCCCCATCTTATCCGCTTTTGGACACTTTGCACATTTTGCATCCCCATATTCTGAGAGCCAAAACGTCTTTATTGTTTCTCCCCCGGAGCTGTGTGAGGGCTTATTTGTTGCGGGACAATCTGTAAATTTCATTGGTACCATTTTGGGGTACATGCGATTTTTTTGATCACTTTGTATTTCATTTTTTTGGCAAGCCAGGTGACCAAAAACCTGCAATTCTGATGTTTTTTATTATTTATTTTTTACGGCGTTCGCCATGCGCTATGAATGACAATTTTACGTTATTCTGCGGGTCGGTACGATTACGGCGATACCAGATGTATATAGTTTTTCTTATGTTTTGCAGCGTCTGCACGATAAAATCCCTTTTGTTTCAAATAATTTATTTTTGGTGTCACCATATTCTTAGAGCGATAACTTTTTTATTTTTCCGTCAAAAAAGCTGCGGGAGGGCTTGTTTTTTGCGGGACGGGCTGCGTTTTTTAATGGTATAATTTTGGGGTACATGCAACTTTTAGATCCCTTTTTTTATTCTGTTTTGCAAGGGGTAGTGACTAACAAACAGCGATTCTTGAATAGTTTTTTATTTAATTTTTTTTACGGTGTTCACAGTACGGGTAAAATAGCGTGATATTTTTATATTTTGGGTCGTTACGGACACGGGGATACCACATATGTGTACTTTTTTTATGTTTTTTGGGTTTTCCTATAATAAAAGACTTATTATAGGAAAAAAGGCTGTTATAGTGTTTTTTAACATGAAAAGTATTTTTTTTTACTTTTTTACAACATTTTTATTAACTTGTTTTAACTTTTTTTTTTTGTCCCACTAGGGAACTTGAAGGCATGAAGCCCTGATCGCTATTCTAATACACTGCACTACCTACATAGTGCAGTGTATTAGAGCTGTCAGCTATTCACTGACAGCAAGCCTATTAGGCTTCGCCTCCCGGCGGGGCCTAATAGGCTTCCGTACTAGGAAGCGATTGTTATGCTATGGTTGCCATAGCAACCATCGGAACCTTCGCGGGTGCCGATGGTTGTTATTAGCAATCATAGGGTACGATCTAATCACTTAGATGCAGCGATAGCTGCATCTAAGGGGTTAATCGGCCGGATCGGAGCCTTGCTCCGGTCCTGGCCGTTAGGGCACGATGTCAGCTGTGACAAACAGCTGACACCCGCGCCCGTGGCAACCATCGTGGTTGCCGACAGGCTACAAGCCACTTTGATGCATCGATCACGTTGATCGATGCATCGAAGGGGTTAATCGGCCGGATCGGAGCCTAGCTCCGGTCCTGGCCGTTGCAGAGGGGTGCCGGACATCTGATTCCCGGCGGTGATAACGCTGGCTCAGCTTCTGAGCCAGCGTCATCACATACCCACGTCATAGAGCTGTGATTGGTCAGTCTGCTTTGACTGACCAATCACAGCGATCGCCGGCAGGAGACCGCTATGAATGGTCCCCTGCCGTCTTACTGTGCCGGTCAACTGTCATAAACAGTTGACGGCACAGTTCTGTCACCTTGTCCTTTGACAGGGTGACAGTTTTTAGCCAGGACGCACCGGTACGTCCCTGTGGCTTAAAGCACTTCAATGCAGGACGTACCGGTACGTCCTCGTGCGCTAAGGGCTTAATTGCATTACTGCTATATTTTCTATAGATTAAATGGGAGGTTCTTAGTGCACATTTTGATCAAATTGTGTGAGTCCACGTGCCACAACAAGGCAACCTCATGCAGATGGGTTTCTACTCTAACATCAGATGACTCGCCTCTCTCTCTTGGGCCTAGTCTGACAAAATTATCTCAATATAGGTAGGAACTTTAAAATGGGGGGCATACAGAAGTACAGTATGGACCGATAGCAGTTGATCAGGTGAACACAAATCCATTATTGGCCGCGTTCATTAGGGTAATTTTGTCACATTAGTATTATACGCTGTATTTTAGGGTTTACTGGCATATATAGAAAACCTGTCATGCAATCTATAGTTGACTATTGATCACAGCTGTGACAGCGATTAACCTAGCAAAGAGAGAATACAACAAAGACACAAAAATAATAACATGGTCAACGTCAATATCACGTCAAACAGAGCTGATTTGCTGGCACACATACAGCTTTTCACATCAAGCCCTGAGATATTTTTTTTACACATTTGAAGAACTCTATTCACACTTTGATTCACTACTATTGATCCGGTCAGGCTTCAAATGACGTAGACACAATACAAATAACAGAATTGCCTGTAACACAATGGCCTCAGCCCAATTTAGTCATACTTACCCATATTCACAACACAGAAATCTGAGCTGAATTTAATAGCACCTACTAAAAAGCACCATTAACGTTCAATGCTAAATTACTGCGATTACCAAAATGAGTGGAGAAAAAGACAGGCCATTATCTTATCATGAAATAGGTCATGCTTTTTAATAAATAACCTGAAGAACCCTTTCCAATTATAATGATAGGAAATTTATTTAGAGGTTTGGATAAACAGAAGGGGATGCAAAGGCTGGTTTTAATCTGAATGTATATAAGTCTCTGTATTACAACAGCAACACCCGAACCTCCTATGATTCTACTAATGGCAAAATAAATTTGGATCAGTACAACCATGGGGATCTGGGTGTTTAAGGGTATGTTCACACGCTGAGAGGCAGTTACGTGTGAAAAGACAGACTGTTAACAGCTGCCTCGTTTCACACGTAAAAGCTCCTCCTCGTAATTTACGAGGCGTCTGAGACGCTCGTAAACCTTGAGCCGTGCTTCATTGTATTCAATGAAGAACGGCTCAAATTACGTGGCAAAGAAGTGCCCTGCACTTCTTTGCCGAGGCAGTAAATTTACGGGTCGTCGTTTGACAGCTGTCAAACGACGACTCGTAAATAACAGGTCGTCTGCACAGTACGTCGGCAAACCCATTCAAATGAATGGGCAGATGTTTGCCGACGTATTGTAGCCATATTTTCAGACGTAAAACGAGGCATAATACGCCTCGTATACGTCTGAAATTTGGCCGTGTGAACATACCCTCATGCGTAACACAGACTCTAACATGTGCTATTATAAGGTCCCTCTGAAACCAGCCTTAGGCCTCATGCACACGGCTGAGCTGTATTGCGGTACACTATGAATCTGCAGTGGGGCGCTATATGTTTGATATATTCTCCCCTAGATGATTCTAAGGGAGAATACCTCCGTAATACTGCATCTGATGGAACTAATTCAGATCACAGCTAACAGAGGGGGTCTTGAGTGAGGGACTCCCCTGTATCAGCTTAATATTCCCAATAAGGGGTATTCTGATCCCCTGTAAAGCTACCTATTTATGTTCTCATAAAGAGATCTTATAGGAGGTAGATATCTACTGGCATGATGGTGGGTACGCTCATGTTTGCGCTATATCCAACATATATACATTGATTCGTATTTATGGTCAGAATACAGAGAATACCCATTATTTGTCCAGCACCCTTTAGACCAATTGGATGTCAATACTATGACAAGGACTAGTTCATATAACCATATTTGTGGTCAATGTTTTTTGCAAAATCTGGGATTGAATCCCAGCAGATCAGAGGAGGAAACAATTTACTCTAAAACCCCTTTTTGTGAACCAAGCACATCGCTGGGGCCAATACTGTACTGTTCATGGCAACTCAAGTACACACTAAGACTAGACAAAAAGAGCTAGTCAGTTGCGTAACTACCGCTGTAGCAGGCATAGCGGCTGCTATGGAGCCTGCGGCATGAGGTAGCCCATGCCGGCTTCCGACACGGGCGCTCCCATGCCCATGGCGCCACTAGCAGCCGCTATGGCTGCTACAGTGGTAGTAACACCCCATTCAATAGTATCTGCATCCTTAGGACGCAGATACTGTTGAACACTATGGCAAAGCAGGGAGTTATCTCCCTGAAGTGCCATTTACTAGGTTACAGGCCACATTCGGCCTGAAGCCTATCAGGCGCAGGGACGGGATCCCTGCGCAGGCTGGTGTGATGATGTCACTGGATCACGCCGGCCTATTCAAGGATCTCGTCAACGTTTATGCTTTGGAGCAGTTCCGTTAATCGGGGCCTAGGTGAGTATAAAGTTTTTTGTTTTATTTGTTTGGGGTGCTCTCTAAAGAGGGGGCTATATGGCGCTATCTACAGGGGGAATGTATGGTGCTATCTACAGGGTGGGCTGTATGGTGCTATCTACAGGGGGGCCTATATGGCACTATCTACAGGGGGGGCTGTATGGCACTATTTATGGATGGGGCTGTATGGCGCTATCTACAGGGGTGGCTGTATGGCGCTATCTACAGGGGGCTGTATGCTCTATCTACAGGAGGGGCTGTATGGCGCTATCTACAGGGGGGCTGTATGGCATTATCTACAGGGGACTGTTTGGCGCTATCTACAGGGGGGCTGATTGGCGCTATCTACAGGGAGGGCTGTATGGCGCTATCTAGAGGGGAGGTGGGGGTGCTATCTACAAGTGGGGGATGAATGGCACTATCTAAAGGGGGCTGTATGGCACTATCTACAGTGGGGGCTGTATGGCACTATCTACAGGGGAGGTGGGGAGCGCTATCTACATGGGGGCTGTATAGCACTATCAACAAGTGGGAGATGGAGGGCGCTATCTAAAAGGGGGGCTGTATGGCACTATCTACAAGGGGGAGATGGGGGCACTATCTACAGGGGCGGCGGTATGACACTATCTACAAGGGGATGGTGGGGGCACTATCTACAGGGGGTGGTATGGCACTATTTACAAGAGGGAAGAGAGGGGCACTATCTACAAGGGGGGCTGTATGCTCTATCTACAGGAGGGGCTGTATGGCACTATCTACAGGGGGGCTGTATGGCATTATCTACAGGGGGCTGTATGGCGCTATCTACAGGGGGGCTGATTGGCGCTATCTACAGGGAGGGCTGTATGGCGCTATCTAGAGGGGAGGTGGGGGTGCTATCTACAAGTGGGGGATGAATGGCACTATCTAAAGGGGGCTGTATGGCACTATCTACAGTGGGGGCTGTATGGCACTATCTACAGGGGAGGTGGGGAGCGCTATCTACATGGGGGCTGTATAGCACTATCAACAAGTGGGAGATGGAGGGCGCTATCTAAAAGGGGGGCTGTATGGCACTATCTACAAGGGGGAGATGGGGGCACTATCTACAGGGGCGGCGGTATGACACTATCTACAAGGGGATGGTGGGGGCACTATCTACAGGGGGCGGTATGGCACTATTTACAAAAGGGAAGAGAGGGGCACTATCTACAAGGGGGGCTGTATGGCACTGTCTACAAGGGGATGGGGGGCACTATCTACAAGTGGGTGTGACACGGTCTACGGGGGGGCTGTATAGCACTGTCTACAGGGGGCTGTATGGCACAATCTACAGGGGGCTGTATGGCAGACTCTACGGGGGGGGCTGTATGGCACAATCCACAGAGTGAGGCTGTATGGCACAATCTACAGAGGGGGCACTATCTATAAGGGGGGCTGTGTGCGGCACCCAGGGGAGGAGGGGCCCAGCCAAAAGTTTTCTATGGGGCCAAGTCTTTCCTAGCTACGCCCATGGAGCTAGTCTAGCATTGAATCAGCATTTGCATTCCGGGTTTCTTACAGACATTTTCCTCAAACATGGTGGGTTATGGTAGTTGAAATAGATAGCAGAGGGACTGAAACTTGTTTGTTGTGGAGGCAGGTGGAAAAAGATCAAATGAAGGAATGGCTCCCTATCAGCATTCATAACCTGGTTATGTCCTTGACCATTTACCTGACCAGTTTAACAATGTTTTATTTAAACAGAAAATAATTTACCTGCATGGAGTGGACAATGTTTCTTGCATAGATATTTGACTCAGAAATTCAATTATAAGTAAATTCCAGAATATTTTTTTTAATCTACACAAGTAGAAAAGAAAGAGTACAGAGGTCATTGTTCCATCAAACGTTTTTACATTAAGATGAATACTTTTGGAACCACTTACAAATGAATGTGTCTTGCAAACAGTGATACCCTTCATTTTAGTTTATTAGTCTTGTTAAGATAATTAATTATAATGAAGTCATAATGATCAGAGAAACCGTGTCCCTAATGAGATGTGCATAAGAATCCTTAGGCCATATCTAATGTTTCTGTGATCACAATATTTAAAAACTAGCAGACACATTATTAATTCTATATAGCAAAAGAAAAGAGATAATAAATGTAGATGTCATAACAAAACGATCTAAATACCACATATCTGTAGTTGTATGGTACGTTTAGATGGATCGGAATTTAGACGGCAAAATTCGACGCATTTATTTGCAAACTCTGTACATGAATTTCTAGTTTAATGTGCTGCAGAACTACACAAAGGATTAGGCCCATTTAATGCATGTGACAATCCTCAGGTTTTTCCACGTGGAATATGCCTCAAAAAGTCACTTGTTGACGTGGATTTATCCACAGAGGCGAGCCACCATGCCTCTTTGTTGGCCAAGACTAACACTTCCCACCCATCAATGACGACATGTATGTCTATGCTCATGACTGGCTGTTCTTCATTATCTAAAGAAGAAGAATCACTAATGCTAACAGACAAATATAAACCTATCCAATCCATTTGTTTTTAGCAGGGTCAGATTTGTGGGTGTAAACATTTCACCAGAGAGTCAGGCAAAGCTATGGATATCATTTCTCATGGAACTCTTTTTCACTATTGGCAGCTTATCACCAGCTAATGCATAATGCTAAGTATTCGATATTCTTATTGCCGCGGCTGATTGCTCAGGCTCATAGACTGGTGTAACAAGTGGATGGGACAACCACTTTAGTCTGTGGACTTTAATTGAACTCAATCTACAATTAGAAAAATGGCCCCAGTGGTCGGCTAAAAATATTCAATATGACATTGCTTGCCAATAAGACTAAGGGTATGTTCACACGGCCTATTTACGGACGTAATTCGGGCGTTTTTGCCCCGAATTACGTCTGAAAATAGCGCCTCAATAGCGCTGACAAACATCTGCCCATTGAAAGCTGTCAAATGACGGCGCGTAAATAGACGCCCGCGTCAAAGAAGTGACCTGTCACTTCTTTGGCCGTAATTGGAGCCGTTACTCATTGACTCCAATGAATAGCAGCGCTAATTACGGCCGTAATTGACGCGGCGTTCAAGCGCCTGCACATGCCGGTACGGCTGAAATTACGGGGATGTTTTCAGGCTGAAACATCCCCGTAATTTCAGCAGTAACGGACGCCCTCGTGTGAACATACCCTTAAAGAGTACCTGTCACATACCCCAAAAAAATGCAGCTCACTTCTTAGTAAGATTACCGGCCCCTCCCAGATTCTGGCTTTTTTTTTTTCTTCTTCTAGCTCCCACCTGTCCTGAGATATTGGTGCCATTAGTTTTGGTGCCCAAAACGCAGATCAGGAGATTGACTGTCAATTAGGCGGTTAATACTGCTCTCTTGCCAAGGGGTAACTGCCCACTTGACAGTCAAAGGCTTTATTTGCATATCGGGCAGCAAAACTAAAGGCACTAATATCTCAGCAACGGTTGGGGGCTAGAGGATAAAAACAAAACATAGAATCTTTGAGGCGATCGGCTATCTAACTGAGATGTCAGCTGCAGTTTTTTGGGCAGCTGACAGCTCCTCTTTAATATTCTTTTTCTGCACTACTGATAAGGAGCACTCAAATTATGGCTTCCTAGGTAAACGAGGCTAGGCACCTATTAATAATAGCTATGTTTAATAGGCTTGTTAATAACAATATTATTTGAGTACTCCTTATCAGTAGTGCAGGAGAAGGGTATGGTGCCTTGTTGGAATGCAGTGTTATATGTCCTATTAGGGTGCATGGACATCATAGAGGGGCACCCCCTGCTCGGGCCCCCAGTGGCAAATTAAGTAGACCATAGGCCCTGGGCTGTTACCCAAATTTTGGCCCCCCTTCTCCACCGCCGTCCTGCCGTGCCATAACTATTGTTTACACTACCTTTTTCTGCAAGCATTAACAATTGTGTGTTACGATTCCCCTTGTCACAGGGTTGTATCCCTACATACTGACCATCTCCAACCATCGCTGACAGTATCACACTGTGCAGGGACACATCCTCCTGACAAGGGGAATGGTAACACGCATTTGTCTATCAGTCCTGAACTGCACAAAGACATTATGTGGAATACAAGGATTTCCTATAAGAAACATGTCAGGAGAGGTGACATATTCTCTATAAATCTAGTGACTCACAGGTGACATCTTCTCAGATTCTAGTAGTTGCCCCTAAATATAAGCGCACGATACACTGCGCTCCTAAAAAAAATAGTACCAAACACTGTTCCCCTGAATATAATTGTGTCAAACAATGTAAAGTAAAGCCCCACATACACAGTGCCCTCTGTAGATAGTGCCACAAAGTGCTCCCTGTAGATAGCACCACACAGTGCCTCCTGTAGATAGTGACACACAGTGCCCACTGTAGATAGCGCCACACATAGCCCCCTGTAGATGGCGCCACACACTGCCCCCTGTAGATAGCGCCACACACAGTCCCTGTAGATACCTCTACACACAGCCCCTGTAGATAGCATCATACACACCCCCATATAGATAGCGCCACACCCCCCCTGTAGATAGCGCCACACACAGCCCCTGTAGATATCATCACACACAGCCCCTGTACAGAGGCGTAGCTAGGTTCTCCAGCACCCGGGGAAAAGATTCAGTTTGGCGCCCCCCCCCCAACCTCTTTCCCGACATCTCCTTCCCCCTCACCGTGTTTGTTTTCTCTACCAATCGGCGTGTAATTTCTTTTTATGTAACTTGAGCATAAAAACATTTGTACATTTTACAAGCAATATAGTTCTATACACAACACCAGAACCAAGCTCAGTACATATATACAGCACCAGCACAAATACAGCTCAATTTAGTGCAACCCCTGCCGTGTAGGTGTGTACGGCGTAAAACTACAGCTCCCAGCATGGCCCGAACAATGGTAAGGATATGCTGGGAGATGTATTTTCACAAAAAATAAATCATATTATAATCACACCACCCATCATCTCACTGCAGATCACACAGTGACTACATTACTGATTAGAGGCAGAATAAACATTTACATTGAGTGACTCACCGGTGACGTCTCAGATTCTAGTTCTTTTTCTCCATCCGGTCCAGACCTCTATGATGACTTCTCCCGGTCACAGCCCATTTCTGCAGTTTGCCGCTCACATGTCTTCAACTTCTCACTTTACCAACAGTTCTGCACCTATAAATAAATAGAAAGTTATCATTATACCACACACTACACCCCTAAATATAATAGCGCCATACACTGCACCTCTAATAATAGCACCATACACTGTGTCCCACACACACACACTGTGCCCCCTGTAGATAGTGCCCCCATATAGCCCACACCTGTATATAGTGTCCCACAAATAACTCCCCCTATAGTGCTCTACAGATAGCCCACCTCTGTATATAGTGCTCTACAGATAGCCCACCCCTGTATATAGCCCCCCTGTAGATATAGCCTATCCCTGTATATAGTGCTCCACATATAGTCCACCCCTGTATATAGTGTTTCACAGAAAGCCCACCCCTGTATATAGCCCCCTTGTACATATAGTCCACCCCTGTATATAGTGTTCCACTAGATTATACAGGGGTGGGCTATCTGTGGAGCACTATATACAGGGGTGGACTATATGTACAAGGGGGCTACATACAGGGGTGGGCTTTCTGTGGAGCACTATAGGGGGAGCTATTTGTGGGATACTATATACAGGGGTGGGCTATATCTACAGGGGGACTATATACAGGGGTGGGCTATCTGTAGAGCACTATATACAGGGGTGGGCTATATACAGGGCTGGGCTATATACAGGGCTGGGCTATATACAGGGGGGCTATATCTACAGGGGGCTATATCTACAGGGCTGGGCTATATACAGGGGGACTATATACAGGGGGGGCTATATCTACAGGGGGGCTATATACTATATAGCCCTCCCTGTAGCTATAGCCCACCCTTGTATATGGTGCTCCATAGATAGCCCACCCCAGTATATAGTCCCCCCTGTAGATATAGCCCTCCTGTAGATATAGCCCACCCCCTGTAGATATAGTCCCCCTGTATATAGCCCACCCCCTGTAGATATAGTCTCCCTGTATATAGCCCATCCCTTATAGATATAGTCCCCCTGTATATAGCCCACCCCTGTAGATATAGTCCCCCTATATATAGCCCACCCCCTGTAGATATAGCCCCCCTGTAGATATAGTCCCCCTGTATATAGCCCACCCCCTGTAGATATAGTCCCCCTGTATATAGCCCACCCCCTGTAGATATAGTCCCCATGTATATAGCCCACCCCCTGTAGATATAGCCCCCCTGTAGATATAGTCCCCCTGTATATAGCCCACCCCCTGTAGATATAGCCCCCCTGTAGATATAGCCCCCCTGTAGATATAGTCCCCCTGTATATAGCCCACCCCCTGTAGATATAGTCCCCCTGTATATAGCCCACTCCCTGTAGATATAGTCCCCCTGTATATAGCCCACCCCCTGTAGATATAGTCCCCCTGTATATAGCCCCCCCCCGCAGACAAAGTCCCCCCCCCGCAGATACAGCCACACTTTTATTACAATTGAAAAAATAAAAAAATAAAACTATTCAAACTCACCTTATTCCCGCTCCCACGCCGTCCGGCAGCCATGGAGACCTGCTCTCTTCTGCGCAGGTCTCCAGGGGGTTGAACGCGGCGTCTATGAAAGGCGCTGATTGGCTGGGAAGGATGACTTTCCCTGTTAGTCAGTCAGCGCCTTTCATCGACGGAAGCGTCACTGGTACAAAAGGTACCAGTCGCTTCATTCGTGGAAAGGCGCTGAATGGCCGGGCACGGAACGTACCCGGTCATTCATTGCTTCTAATTGTACCTGTGTCCTTGCGACACAGGTACAATTATAGTGCAGGAGGAGGTGGCGCTGGCGCCCCACTCTAAACTGCGCCCGTGGCACATGCCCCGCTTGCCCCCCCCCCCCCTAGCTACGCCCCTGCCTTGTAGACAGAATCACACATATCCCCCTTTGGCCTAGCCACACACAGCCCCCTGTAGATAGCGCCACACACAGCCCCCCACACACCCCCTGTAGATAGCGCCACACACAGCCCTTGTAGATATCATCACACACAGCCTCCCTTGTAGATAGCGCCCCACACAGCCCGCTGCCCCCTTGTAGATAGCGCCACACTCCCCCCTTGTAAGTAATGCCACACTCCCCCCTTCTAAATAACACCACACTCCTTCCCTTGTGCTTAGCACCACACTGTAAACAGAGCGGAAAGTGGTAGCCTACCGCTACCACTCTCTGCTCTGCCTGATGTGACTCACCGGAGGAGCTGAGGAGGTCATGTGGTGCAGTTCCTTCTGACTAGGGTCGGTGACTGCCCGCGAGTGGACCAGTCCAGTCACCAGACCTGAGTCATCTGACCTCATGTCACTGATGTGAGGTCAGGTGACAGGTCAGGTGACTGGACTGGTCCACTCCCAGGCCGTCACAGACCCCAGTCAGAACGCCGCCGCATTAACTCCTGGCTCTTCCTAACGCTGATCGCTGCTGCAGGTGTCCAACATACAGGGCGTACCAGCAGCGATCAGCTGCTCTGCGGCGCCCCCCTTCCCTACCACCTAGTTGCCCCCCCTCCGGTGCTAGTGACGCCACCGGGCATGAGGGGGCCCGTGCTGTCATGTGCAGTTCGAGCGCCTGAACTGCCCCAATGATGATCCGCCACTGCGGCCCCCGCTAATAGCCTTGCTTAAGATGTCGTGTCTCTGCGAAACAAGTCAGTGAGGCTTCGCTTAATGATTTTAAATACATTCAGTGCTTCTGTGTATCTATAGGGGGGCACGCTGTATTCGCACAGTGTCTGCAATTCATTTTGGTCCCTTGATTTTGAGATGAGGGGCATTTCATTTACAAATTATTTCATAGAAAGATAACTTATTAATAAAGAGAGGGGGTGGACATTCTATACCCAGTATGGGATTGGCGCCGTTTCTGATCGTGGTAACTGCAGAACTGGAACAAGCAGGCGAAGGCAAGGGTTATGATCAGCCAGAGGTGAGAGCCAAAGTTCAGATGGCAGTGGTACAAAGGAGAGAAGTTACAAACATAGCCAAGGCATGAGATCAGAATTCAGCAGCGGAAAAGTCACAGCTAGGGAAACGCGCAGGGGCAGGGATTCGGAATGGAGAAATAATAGTTCAGAGCCGGGACATCTAGAATGCAACAAATCAGGGGCAGGGAAATTGTTAGAAAATGCAAGATTTAGGTCTCCTTCACACATCATTTTTTTTTCCGGCGTTTAAAACTGCTGTTATTAAAATGTAACATGCATTTCTATGGCGTTTTCGGGGGATTTTTTATATTTAGTCTCATTTTGCACACAACAGAAAAAACGCCACACCCAGAGCTTGCTGGGTTTTGAAAAAAAAATGCCATTCATATGCTACACACCAAAAAGTAATGGTGAGTAGTGTATTTTATATTTGACTATAGACTTTAACGTAACATCTAGCCGAACTAAAAAATGCACCAAAGTGCAGTTAAAAATGCCACGTAAAATGCAGAAAAACGCAGTGTGTGTGAATCCAGCCTAAATCTTTCACCTGAATGACATAATCAGTGAGCGCTGGTTGCCATCGTAACGAGACACGGCTGGCCATTACACACAGAACAACAGGGAGAGAATGGCGACGGAGGAGGGCCAGGTGAGTAACAAAAAAGTAACAATGACAACAATTGCCGTGTTTTAGCAATGCTTTGATAAAAAAATATGCAAATATGTTATTTATAATAAGATCCTCGAAAATGTTACAAAATATTTTATTATCTAAAAAAACTCTAGCTTATTGAATACCACTGATCAATTGTGTACAATGACTGAATTTCTATTGGACTTTGTGCCCCTTTTAGTCAACCTCTATTAATGCAAACAATATTTGAGTTGCAATCCAGACAGCAGAAATACGACTTTTATTCCACATGTTCTCCAGTCAAACCATGACAAGCTCTTATATAGGAATGTGAAGTGCCTGTGAGGGCAAGGCTGTACAGTTAGAGTAGAGATTCCAGGCACCAAGGCATTTCTAAAGATTGTGTGACAAGATCACATTATTTTTTTCGTTTGTCTAAACACGCATTGTTCATGTACATTCAGGTATACTCAGCATAGCGTCTATGTGGCTTAACATAATTTAATAAGCTTTGCCACAAAGAAAATGTTATGACAGTTGTGTTAGCTTAACTCTGTCACTGCTGATCTGCCTGGCCATGATTAAAGGCCTGTTAAAATAATATTTCAGTTATGGTGCAAAAGGAGTATAGTTGTGAAATAGAACTACAGTACCATAAACCTTGAGCATGGATCAGCTCTTCAGCCCCCGCAGACAAGCGACAAAATAAAAAGAGCAAACGCATTGACTTGTACTCACTGGGATAAGTGCCAAGATTTCCTTATACTTTGAGAAGTTTATATAAACAGTGTTAATTTATGATGGCCAGTTGCATAGTCAAAAGTCAATTATGCCTCTTCATATTTCTTTATCTCTAAAAATATCCACCATTATTAACGCCCTATTTGCCTTTTGGAGGGGCACAAAATAATCCAGTAGACCCCATGGATTGCCTCAACACAGGTTCCTGCAGAAAACAGATTAAACAGACCATAGACCCTGGGCTGTTACCCAAACTTGGGCCCCCCTTCTCCACTGCCGTACCGTAACTATTGTTAGCACTACCTTTTTGTGAAAGCATTAACAAATGGGTGTCACAATTCTCCTTGTCAAAGGGCTGTGTCCCTACATACTGACAGTATCTCACTGTGCAGGGACACATTCTCCTGACAAGGGGAATGGTTACACCCATTTGTCTATCAGTCCTAGACTATAAAAATACTTTTTTGAGAAAAACAAGGATTTCCTATAATAGACAGATTCTCTATAAATCAAGTGACTCACAGGTGACAACATCTCATATTCTAGTAGTTTTTTTTCCTCTTTTCTTCTCCATTTGGTCCAGACTTCATGACGACTTCTCCCAGCCATGACCCATTTCTGCAGAATTTGCCACGCAGATGCCTTCAGCTCCTCACTTTTCCAACATTTCCACAGCTATAAACTAAGATAAAATTACTGTGGTGCCACACTATGTGCCCCTAAATATAATAGAACCATAAGCTGCGCCCCTGAATAAAATTGTGTCAAACATTGTAAAGTAAAGCACCACATAGACTGTACATAGTGCCACACACAGCCCCTGTAGATAGCATCGCACACAGCCCCCCTGTAGATAGCATCAGACACAGCCCCCTGTAGATCGTGCCACACAGACCCCCTGTAGATAGTGCACACACCCCCTGTAGATAGCGCCACACACAGACTCCTGTAGATTGTGCCACACACAGCCCCCTATATAGTTCCACATTGCCCCCCTTATATATAGTGCCACACAGGCCCCCTTGTATGTAGTGCCACACAGCCTCCCTTGGTATATAGTGCCACACAGCCCCCCTCCCTTGTATATAGTGCCACACAGATCCCCCCCTTGTATATAGTGCTACACAGAAATCTGCCACATAGCCCCTGAAGAAAAAAATATTGTACTTACCTTGCTCCGTTCCCGCGACGGACGGAGCGCTGCACATGCTCCGGGCGGGACGCTTGTGCAGACCAGCGTGATGTAGTGACGTCATCACGCCGGCCTGTGCAGGGTGTCTTCCCAGAGCCTTATAGGCTGCAGGCCCAATGTGGCCTGCAGCCTATAGTATTCATTTGTATCTGATACAAGTGAATGTGGCTGTCGTTGGCACCGGGGCCCCCTCCGATGCTAGCGACGCCACCAGGCATGAGAGTCCTTATGAGGATCCGCCACTGTAATAGGGCCATACAGTGAACACATAACAGTGTCATACATCACCTAAACTATACTAGAGTCGTAGCAAAGCACCCCTTCACATGAGGCAAAGATCCAGTTTACTGCCCTAGCCCTTTATCTAACTACTCTGGCCAAGGCAGAATAGCTTGTTGATGCCCCCTTGGCCCCTAGACCCGATGGCACATTCCCATCAGCCCCCTATCTTTGCCCCTAGCTATACAGTGCCTAAATAAGCCCTCAGCCTTTGCCATTTTATGTGGGAGATGACTTACAAGAGAGGAAGTTTATGGGTCAGGTGGTTGAGGCCCCTAAATAGAATTGACTTCAAGACAATTGTCCTTTGCGTCCAAGGTATAAACGGTCCCACATTTACAGATATAGCAATGCTTACTGATGATTTAAATTCACTTTCTGCTCCCACATTTCGATAACTTTCAACATTCTCTTGTCCAGGCGGGACTTTTCCCATCTCAGACATTTATGGCATATCCAAAGGATAAGCCACAAATGTCTGATAGGTGTGGGTCCCACCTCTGGGACCTGCATCTATCTGGAGAATGGGGGCTGCTGCATCCAGGCGGAGAATAAATTGAGTAGTGACCGTTGTTAAGGCATTAATATATTACTATTGGTAAGAAAGTGAATGTTAGTTGGCTGTCTCCATTTCTTTCTATGGGAGTTATGGAAATAGAGGAGCAACAGCGTCCGGAACCAGTTCACAAAATATCAGTTCTGGGATCTGCACCTATTAGACATTTATGGCATATCCTGTGGATATGTCATAAATGTCTGAAATGAGAATAGCCCTTTAAAGCACTGTTCAACCTGATCTTCCTGATTCATGAAAATAATACCACAGCTACAGAACTGGGGGAGGGGATAGTGTAACTATGTATAGAAATGCAGATTTCTATGTCATTCATGGTCTATGGATAAATGGGTTGCAATCCCTTTGTGTACAGAAATAGTGGCCATTCATGGTTTATCTAGTACCAATTACTTATATGTGTCTGCCAGCACATCTTACTAACCCAGAAACTGTTGACTTAAATATAAAAATGACAAAAATATATTTTACTATTTTTGTATTGAAGTCCAGGTCTCGTTCTACATCTTATCCTGAAGATCAAGTATGGCTGTATCAGATGGGACACCTCCAAACGTATGTAATTGTGGTAGTCACCAAACGTACCCAGAAACAGATAAATCCAATAAACACTTGAACAGAATGTTAACAACTGGACAGAAGACGATTTTGGGGAAAAAAAATTATTTAGGGAAAGTGATGTTTAAAAGTATTCTTAAACATTCACTTTCATAGCAAAATAAATATGTTGATGCATTAAAATGTATTTTTTTGCATCTGTCTTCTTAGTGGAATTTGGGAAAAGCATAACCATAAGCATGTCCAGTGATAATTGGCATGTGTTCAGCATGTGTGGCATGGGACCAGCGCGTCATTATGTGCTGTATGTGTTCAGCATGTGTGCGGCATATGCCCATCGCATGTGCAGCATGTACTCAGGAAGTGGGTGGCGCAATATATAAGTGGCTTGTATGTGGGTCGTGTTTGGCATGTGTCCATTGCATAAGTGACCCGTGTTTGGCATGTGTCCAGTGTGTGCGTGGTTTGTGAGGGGGCCCACACAGACTTCTTGACAGGGGCCCACTACCACAAATATCCACCCTGATAGGTTTTGCATGGTGGTGGGCTAATCCTCCTGTGTGCATTGTGTTAGCTCTTGGAATATATTCAATTCCCTGAAGATAAACTGCCACATGAAACTCCTCCAAACCTTGCTTAGCTTGGCATTGGTTCCATCTGGCACTTGCTTTGCAAACCTCAGCTCAGAAGGCCACTACCATGAGCCAGATAAAGTTGGAATGGTGTAGAATCATTTTAATTAAAGACTTCAATGGCACATGAAACACTGGGTCTTACCAGTTGAGCCAAAATTGAAGCTATTCAGCATTCATGAAGCAGATACTTTTCAGTACAAAGTGATCTTACACCACGAAAGGAAACATTCATTAATGCATATACCTGAGGCGCTAGCAGTAACGTATGGTTCATTCTCTTTAGTTCCAGAAACTCTGCTTTGCTGCCAGCCTGCTTTATTTAATTATGAGGTGACATAAGCGAGTTCATATGTGGACAAGTCCATGATCTTAAAGTGCACACAAATTAGCTAAATATACAGCATTATTTCTATAATCTGAAAACCCTGGTAATCTGGCATTCAACAAAAACAGTTCCAAAACTTCAATAGATAGAAATGATAGTCAGACACTGATAAGGTAGGTAAGGCCCTGTTCACACTAAATTTTTGTACACATTTTTTTACGCAGAAACAGGGTCGTAAAACGCGCCAAAAACGGCCGAAAATGCCCCGTATTCATGTCAATGGGAGACTGAGGCGTTTTTTCCCGCGGAAAAAGAAGCGACATGCCCTATCTTCGGAAAGCGTATTTCGCAGCGTTTTTGCCCATTGGCGCTTAATGGCCGCATGTGAAAAACGCGGCAAACGGCGTGCAGGCAGATCAAAATCTGCCTCAATATTCCGACGGAATTTTGAGGCAGAATTTTCTGCCTGCAGAAAACTCTGTGTGAACATACCCTAAGGCCTTATTCACATGAACGTGTGCGTTATGTACGCTCAAAAAATGCAGCGTTTTTTGTGCGTTGCAGTACCGTGTGTCATCTGTATTTGGTGTGTGATGAAACGTTATTCCAGGAGGCGTGTTTTTCGCGCATATGGCATCGTTATGACACTCTGTTTTTATGTTTAGAAACAGAAATGAAGGAGGTGGTTTTATTTTTCCCTTCATTTCTTTAACAACTGTTGCGCGAATCACGCGCAGCACACGGAAGTGCGTCCGTGTGCCGCACGTGATTTTCACGCACCCATTGACTTAAATGGGTGCGTGATGCGCGAAAAACGCTCAACTATAGGAAATGTGATGAGTTTTACGCAGCGGACACACGCTGCGTGAAAATCACGGACTGTCTGAACGGCCCCATTGAGTTACATAGGTCCGTGCGACGTGCGTGATTTTCACACACGTATCACGGACGTTAAATACGCTCGTGTAAATAAGACCTAAGAGTAAGGGCTTGTTCACACTTTATGGATTTGCCGCACAAACTAGCAGACAATCCTCTGTGGAAAATCCACACCTTTTCATGTGTTTATACTGCGGAATTAGGTGCAGATGTATATTTTTACTGCGGAAAATAGTGAAGATTTTTGCTGCGTTTTTTTGGTGCATTTTTTCAATGGCCTTTGGAATAAAGAAAAAAAAGTGAAGACACCCACATTTTATGTCACTTCTTATGACATACTGTTAGGTCCAGAATTATTTGGACAGCGACACAATCTTCATGATTTGGGCTCTGCATGCCACCACATTGGATTTGAAATGAAACAACTGAGATGCAATTGAAGTGTAGACTTTCAGGTTTAATTCAAGGGGTTGAACAAAAATATCCTGTGAAACGTTTAGGATTTGCAACCATTTTTCTACACAACCTCCTCATTTCAGGGGCTCAAAAGTAATTGGAAAATTTAACATTACCATACATAAAATGTTTTTTTTTAATACTTTGTAGCGAATCCTATGCAGGCAATGACGGCCTGAAGTCTGGAACCCATGGACATCACCAAACGCTGGGTTTCCTCCTTTGTGATGCTTTGCCAGGCTTTTACTGCAGTGGTCTTCAGTTGTTGCTTGTTTGTGAGTCTTTCTGCCTTATGTTTTGTCTTAAGCAAGTGAAATGCATGCTCGATCGTGTTGAGATCTGGTGATTGACTTGGCCATTGCAGAATATTCCACTTCTTTGCCTTAAAAAAACTCCTGGGTTGCTCTCGCAGTATGTTTTGGGTCATTGTCCATCTGTATTGTGAAGCGACGTCCAATCAACCTTGCTGCATTTGGTGGACTCTGAGCAGAAAGTATATCCCTGACCACTTCAGAATTCATCCGACTGCTTCTGTCTTCAGTCATAACATCAATAAACACTAGTGACCCAGTGCCTTTGGCAGCCATGCATGCCCATGCCATCACACTGCCTCCACCATGTTTTACAGAGGCAGTGCCGCACCTGCCATGAGGCGAGGTGAGCCGACAGCCTTAGGCGGTGCCACCTACCCGAAAATGGAGGGCGGCATTTTCAGCCAGGGACTGACAGACTGGACTGGGGGGGGGGGGCATGCAGACTCAGCAGACGCACCGCATGATGGGCACTTCCGTAACACTCCTCCTCTCTGACGCTGTACGCCGCCAGAGAGAAGCAGGTCTGCAGGAGGAGTGGTAGAGCGAAGAGGAGAGGCGACGAGATGCACGAGGTACGTTCCTGCCTTAACTTGGTTGGCCGAAGCTGCTGGGACCGAGACCCAGGTGTATACTGCAAGGGAGGGTCTGGCCATTTTACTGACAGCAAAGGGCTCTATGTGGCTGGAATAATCCACCCCACAGAGCCCTCACATTACTATAATGGAATGATGGGGGGGGGGGGTCTGAGCGTCTGACTTACTGCAGAGGGCTCTATAGGGGGGGATTTCTGCCCCCCCCCCTTTAGAGCAGTGAGTCAGGTGCTCAGACCCCCCTAACCTTGCAGTATAGTAACTAGTCAGGGCGTCAGTAAAACGCCCAGACCCCCGCCTTGCAGTATACTCCCGGCCCCCCAGCGTTAGCCGACCCCTTTTAAATTAGTAGGGGCAGGAAGCTGAGCGCAGTATAATCCTTCCCCATAAACCTGCCCTCGCTAATTGAAAAGTGATCGGCCGACGTTGAAGGGCGGGGGATTCTACAAGGGGCGTCTGAGCATCTTACTGACAGCCGACGGCTCTATAGGGGGGAATAATCTTCCCCATAGAGTCCTCACTAGCTACCATACTGCATGGTTAGCGGGTCCAAGCGTCTGCTGACTGCTGAGGACACTAAGGGGAATCCGCCTCCTTAGAGCCCTTAGTAGTCAATTAAACGCCCAGACCCCCACCTTGCAGTATAGTAATCAGTGAGGGCACTATGGGGGGGATTATTCAGCCCCATAGAGCCCTCAGCTGTCAGTAAGATGCTCAGACAACCCCCCATCACTTAAATTAGTGGGGACAGGAAGGTGAGCGCAGTATAGCTCCCCCCACAGCACTCACCCACAGCAGTCAGAGTCAGTACCCTCCTTGCATTATAATCCCCCCCATAGCACCCTTAGTAGTTATACTGCATGAGAGGGGGGGTTTCAGTGTGTTTGGTGCAACTTTCTAATTACATTTTATTAAAAATTATTTTTACTTTTTGAGATACAGCTGCTTTGTATCCTGTATACAGAGCAGCTGTATATAGAGCTGAATCCTGTATCCATCAGGTCAGTGGGACTGACTGATTCAGTGTCAGCGGATCCTGCAGGATCGAGCTGTTACCGAACACATCTAAGTTCATAACTTAGATGTGATCGATAATAGGTGACCTAATGGATTCAGGTCTCAGCGCTATATACAGCTGCTCTGTATACAGGATACAAAACAGCTGTATCTCAAAAAGTAACAATCATTTTCAATAAAAAGTAATTAAAACTTGCACCAACTGTATTGATAGATATCTTTTTATATATATATATATATATATATATATTTTTATTTTTTTTATTTTATTTTTTTTTACGTTTTTAAAGGTGTACATAGCCTTTAAACTGTAACTAAACTTTTATCATGTCATAGTGACATGTCAGAAGTTTTCATCGGTGGTGGACCGAGCACTGAGACCCCCATCGATTGCTAAAACGAAGCAGCCACAAGTGCTTGGTTGAGCGCTGTGCCGCTTCATTTATACGGGTCCTTTGTCACCACCCGTATTTACAGACCCGTGCCCGTAAATACGGGTCCATTGTCACCCTTATTCCACCTGTATTTATGGACCCGTTTTCTCTGCTATATTGCACTGCACTAATCGGCAGCCCCTTCTCTCTATCCAGCACTGATAAAGAGAAGTGGCTGCTCATCAGTGCTGGATAGAGAGAAGGGGCAGCCCCTTCTCTCTATCCAGCACTGATCGCCAGCCTCTTCTCTCTATCCAGCTCTGATCGGCAGCCTCTTTTCTCTTTCAGTGCAGGATAGAGAGAAGGGGCAGCCATTTTGGGCAGAGTTTCCACAGCAGAACAGAGCGAACACGCATCCCTCTTTTGACATCCAGTCCGACCTCCCCGGATGACGAGGCAGTCCTGTGACCGCGGCAGCCTGTGCCTGGCTGCCACGGTCACATGGGATGAAACTTTATCCCAGGAGGCTGGACTGGAGGAAGAAACAGGGAGTTCTGGGTAAGTATGAACTTTTTTTGTTGCGTGTTTTTACTCACTGTCCAGTGGTAGTCACTGTCCAGGCTGCTGAAAGAGTTACTGCCGATCAGTGCAGCCCCTTCTCTCTATCCTGCACTGATTGTTTAAGGCTGGGTTCACACGTGGCGGAATTTCACTAAAATTCCGCTGCGGACACTCCGCAGCGTTAATCCGCAGCGGAGCCGTTTGTCCATTGACTTACACTTTAATTTAGCAGTGTTCGTTTAGACGAGGCGTAAAATTCCGCTGCGGAGCATAGGCTGCGGAGCGGAATTTGGTGTCCGCAGCATGCTCTGTCTGTTGCGGAGCAGTGGCGGACTCATGGCGGAATTTCTCCATTGACTTCAATGGAGATTCTAATTTCCGCAATGAAGTCCGCAGCTGTCGTGCACATGTTATGTGTGCTGCGGATCCGTCTTGCTTTTTTAACTTGACATTTCTTCATTCTGGCTGGACCTATGTATTTCTAGGTCTACAGCCAGACTGAGGAAGTCAATGGGGCTCCCGTAATGACGGGAGCGTTGCTAGGAGACGTCAGTAAATAGTCACTGTCCAGGGTGCTGAAAGAGTTAAGCGATCGGCAGTAACTGTTTCTGCACCCTGGACAGTGACTACCGATCACAATATACAGCAACCTGTAAAAAAATATAAGTTCATACTTACCGAGAACTCCCTGCTTCTGTCTCCAGTCCGGCTTCCCAGGATGACGTTTCAGTCTAAGTGACGGCTGCAGCCAATCACAGGCCAATAACAGGCTGCAGCGGTCACATGGACTGCCGCGTCATCCAGGGAGGTCGGGCTGGATGCCGAAAGAGGGACGCGTCACCAAGACAACGGCCGGTAAGTATGAAATTCGTTTACTTTCACTAGGGAAAGTGCTGTCCCTTCTCTCTATCCTGCACTGATAGGGAGAAGGGAAGCACTTTTCCCGCAGTCCGCAGCAGCTAGTCCGCATCAATTTACTGCACATTTTGTGCAGATCCGCAGCAGAATCTGCAACGCAGATTCTGTGCGGCATTGATGCGGACAGTTGCGGAGGAAATCCGCCACGTGTGGTCATGCCCTAACTCTTTCAGCACCCTGGACAGTGACTATCCCCTGACGTCGCCTAGCAACGCTCCCGTAAATTACGGGTACACACGTAATTACGGGAGCCCCATGGACTTCTGGCTATTATGAAACCAAAAAAAGAATACCTATATATTTAAAGGTCATATATCAATGAGTATAGTTGCACATATGGGACCCCATGCATAGAAACACCAAAAAGTTATCCCTACATGCTGCAATAAGACCAAATCAAACGTATCGTAGAAAAATAAAAAAATACTTTATTGAAAACAAACAACACAGCTGATCAAGACACTTTAAAAATGGTGGTCCGTGGTTGTTGTGCGCATGGGCTGGGCGGGGGGCCGTTCATGACGTACTCCACGGCGCAACATGGACTTGAGCTCTGTGCAGTTGCGCACTGCTCACTTCCGGACGCCGTGGACTGCGTGATTGAGGTGCCGCCTCTCCTCGTGCATGCGCCTGCTGAACATCCTATGTACAAGTAAGTGAGGTACATTCCCAGCTGTGTACCTCCTATTTAAATCCTCTGGTCACACTCTTCCAGCACCCCCTGACGAAGCCAGGTGCGAAACGCGCGTTGGGGTGTTCTGACAGTGTTGTGGCAGTGGAATGGCTGTTTTTTTTCTACCAAAGGCAAGTCGCGGCAGTTGCCGGGCCCCCCTTTCAATTAGGTTTGGCCGGGCCTCTCACGTCAGTACCCATAATACCCCCCCTGATGGCGGCCCTGGGTAGCATGGGGGTCGTCATGGGGGCCGTCAAACACTGCCGCCCGTGCGACCGATCGCGCGCACCCGCAAACTCCCGCGCATGCGCACCCGCGACCGCCTGGAACCGCGCACCGAATTTTGAGGCAGATTTTGACCTGCCCACACTATCTTGCCGCGTTTTTTGCCCGCGGCGATTGAGGACAGCAGACAAACAACGCAGCGAAAAATGCATTTTCTGCCTCCCATTGATTTCGATGGGAGGTCAGAGGCAGAACCGCGGCAAGAAAGGACGTGCTGCTTTTTCTTTTTTCCGCGACTGGCTCCCATTGATTTCAGATTAAATCAATGGGAGGCGGTTTTGGAAGTTGTTTGGTGCTGATTCTGACGCAGTGTCCGAGTCAATATCAAGGCCCAAAAACTCTGTGAACTGGGCCTTATTGTTAGGGCTTATTCAGACGAACGCGTAATACATCCGTGCAACGCCCGTGATTTTCACGCGCCTCGCACGGACCTATGTTACTCTATGGGGCCGTGCAGACTGTCAGTGATTTTCACGCAGCGTGTGTCCTTGTGTCCGCTGCGTAAAACTCACAACATGTCCGATATTTGTGCATTGTTCGCGCATCACGCACCCATTGAAGTCAATGGGTGCGTGAAAATCACGCCCAGCACTTCTGCAGCCGTATAAGCTATGAATGAAAACAGAAAAGCACCACGTGCTACAAACATACAAACAGTGTCATAATGATGGCGGCTGCGCGAAAATCACGCAGCCGCGCATCATACGCTGCTGACACACGGAGCTGTTATGGACCTTTTGCATGCGCAAAACGCCACTTTTTTGCGCACACAAAAAGCACACGCTTGTGTGAATCCGGCCTTAGGGTAGGAACACACTAGGCATGAACACTGCGGATTTTATGCAACACATTTTATTGTGGAGAATCCGCAGCGTATCACAGTCGCAGCAGAGTGGATGAGATTAGAACAAATCTCATCCACACGCTGCAAAAAAAATGGACCTGCAGTGTGGCTTTTTAAGCCGCAGCATGTCAATGTATTCTGTGGAATCGCCGCTCCTCTGTTGCGGAAATGCTGCGGTTCTGCCGCAAAAATCACACATGAGAAAAAAAAAAAAGGCACTTTTTTAAAATTTATAAAAAAGTTTAGACTTGCCCCGGCCGTAGTCCTGGTGACGCGATCCTCTATTCTTAGCCCAGCCCGGCCTCCTGTTATGACGTTTCATACCATGTGACTGCTGCAGCGGTCACATGGTCTACAGCGTCATCCCAGGAGGCGGGGCTACGTTCAGAATAGAGAGATGCGTCATCTAAACTACGGCCGGGGCAAGTCTAAACTTTTTTTTCCCTGCAGGATTCCCGCAGCGGACATGCCTCACGAAACCTGCGCCACTATTTGGTGCGGTTTTGCTGGCGGAATTCCCTGCGGCTACCGGGGCGGATAAGCTGTGGAGTTTTACTCAGCATATCCGCCTAGTGTGTCCCTTATGATGTCGCTCCTGGAGCTGCTGCCGGTCTCTAAATAGACAGTTGGTCCAGTAGAATTTGGAATTATTTTTTTTTGTGAACCAGCTTAAAAAACACAAAACTTTTGTGTTAGGGCCTGTTCACATCACCGTTCGCTTCCGCTCCGGGGTTCCGTCTGAGGTTTCTGTCGGGTGAACCCCGCAACGGAAAGTGAAAGTGATAGCACAGCTTCGGTTTCAGTCACCATTAATCTCAATGGTGACGGAAACATCGCTAATGGTTTCCGTTCGTCACCATTCCGGCAGGTTTTCGGACGGAATCAATAGCGTAGTCGACTGCGCTAATGGTGACGGAAACGGAAGCTGTCACTTTCACTTTCCGTTGCGGGGTTCACCCGACGGAAACCTCAGACGGAACGGAAGCGAACGGTGATGTGAACAGGCCCTAATTCGCAGTGTTCATGTCTAGTGTGTTCCTACCCTAAGGCCGGATTCACACAAGCGTGTGCTTTTTGTGTGCGCAGAAACGTGGCGTTTTGCGCATGCAAAAGGTCCATAACAGCTCCGTGTGTCAGCAGCGTATGATGCGCGGCTGTGTGATTTTCGCGCAGCCGCCATCATTATGACACTCTGTTTGTATGTTTGTAGCACGTGGTGCTTTTCTGTTTTCATTCATAGTTTATACGGCTGCGGAAGTGCTGGGCGTGATTTTCACGCACCCATTGACTTCAATGGGTGCGTGATGCGCGAACAATGCACAAATATCGGACATGTTGTGAGTTTTACGCAGCGGACACACGGACTCATGAAAATCACTGACAGTCCGGACGGCCCCATAGAGTAACATAGGTCCGTGCGAGGCGCGTGAAAATCACGCGCGTTGCACGGATGTATTACACGTTCGTGTGAATAAGCCCTAACAATAAGGCCCAGTTCACAGAGTTTTTGGGCCTTGATATTGACTCGGACACTGCGTCAGAATCAGCACCAAACAACTTCCAAAATTCACGCATTGTCTGCACTGCCCCATAGAGTAATATAGGTGCGTACGGCACGCGTGAAAAGCACGCGCGTCGCACGCGCGTATATTACACTCATGTAAATGAGGCCTTAGGCATCATTTAGACGAGCGTAATATGCGCGCGTGCGACGCTCGTGCTTTTCACGCGTGTCGTACGCACCTATATTAGGCTATGGGGCAGTGCACACAGTCCGTGAGTTTTGCGCAGCGTGAGTCCACTGCGTAAAACTCACGACATGTTCTATATTTCTGCGTTTTTTGCGCATCACGCACCCATTGAAGTCAATGGGTGCGTGAAAACCACGCAGGTCGCATGGAAGCACTTCTGTCATTCTCTGAATGTAAACAGAAAAGCACCACGTGCTTTTCTGTATACAAACATCCAAACAGAGTGTCGAAATTATGGCGGCTGTGAGAAAATCTCGCAGCCGCACATCATACACCGATGACACACGCAGCTGTTAAGTGCCTTTTGCGCACGCAAAATGCCACGTTTTTTGCGTGCGCAAAACGCACACGCTCGTGTAAATAAGGCCTTAGGGTATATTCACACTGCCTATTTTCGACCATTTGTCGGGCCGTAAATGGGCGAAAAACAGCCGAAAAATCGGAAGCAGAATGCCTCCAAACATCTGCCCATTGATTTCAATGGGAAAACACCGTTCTGTTCCAAAAGAGCGTTTTTCGCTGCGTTTTTTTACACGTAAAAAAACGGCAGAGAAAAAGAAGTGCAGGACACTTCTTGGGATGTTTTTGGAGCCGTTTTCCATAGACTCTAGTGAAAAAAGCTCCAAAAACGGCCGTAAAAAACGCAGCAAAATACGCAGTGAAAATCGCGAGTGGCACAAAAAACGTCTGAAAATCAGGAGCTGTTTTCTCTTCAAAACAGCTCCGTATTTTGAGACGTTTTTGACTCTGCGTGTGAACAAACCCATAGAAGTGTAGGTCTACAGAGAAATTGCCAAGAAAGCCAAGATGGCAGTACAGTTTCCTATACCATCAAAAGGCATTTGGAAACTGGTGGAAACTCTGACAGGAAGAGGACTGGAAGACCAAAGGCCACTACAAAATCAGATGACAAGTTTTTGAGAGTCAACACTTTGCGTGATCGACGCCTCACAGGCCAAAATATTCAAGCCCAGCTTAACCCCTTAAGGACGCAGCCTAGTTTGGGCCTTAAAGAGGCTCTGTCACCAGATTTTGCAACCCCTATCTCCTATTGCAGCAGATAGGCGCTGCAATGTAGATAACAGTAACGTTTTTATTTTTAAAAAACGAGCATTTTTGGCCAAGTTATGACCATTTTTGTAGTTATGCAAATGAGGCTTGCAAAAGTCCAAGTGGGTGTGTTTAAAAGTAAAAGTCCAAGTGGGCGTGTATTATGTGCGTACATCGGGGCGTTTTTACTACTTTTACTAGCTGGGCGTTCTGATGAGAAGTATCATCCACTTCTCTTCAGAACGCCCAGCTTCTGCCAGATCACGCTGTGACGTCACTCACAGGTCCTGCATCGTGTCAGACGAGCGAGGACACATCGGCACCAGAGGCTTCAGTTGATTCTGCAGCAGCATCGGCGTTAGCAGGTAAGTCGATGTAGCTACTTACCTGCAAACGCTGATGCTGCTGCAGAATCAACTGTAGCCTCTGGTGCCGATGTGGCCGACACGATGCAGGACCTGTGAGTGACGTCACAGATCTGCACTGCCAGAAGCTGGGCGTTCTGAAGAGAAGTGGATGATACTTCTCATCAGAACGCCCAGCTAGTAAAAGTATTAAAAACGCCCCGATGTACGCACATAATACACGCCCACTTGGACTTTTACTTTTAAACACACCCACTTGGACTTTTGCAAGCCTCATTTGCATAAATACAAAAATGGTCATAACTTGGCCAAAAATGCTCGTTTTTTAAAAATAAAAACGTTACTGTAATCTACATTGCAGCGCCTATCTGCTGCAATAGCAGATAGGGGTTGCAAAATCTGGTGACAGAGCCTCTTTAAGGCTCAGAGCCCATTTTTGAAATCTGACATATTTCACTTTATGTGGTAATAACGTCGGAATGCTTAAACCTATCCAAGCGATTCTGAGATTGTTTTCTCGTGACACTTTGGGCTTCATGTTCGTGGTAAAATTTGGTCGATATATTCAGTCTTTATTTGTGAAAAATTGCTAAATTTAGAGAAAATTTTAAAAAAATAGAATTTTTCCGAATTTAAATGCATCTGCTTGAAAAACAGACGGTTATACCACCCAAAATAGTTACTAGTTCACATTTCCCATATGTCTACTTGAGATTGGCATCGTTTTTTGAACATTCTTTTATTTTTCTTGGACGTTACAAGGCTTAGAACATAAACAGCAATTTCTCATATTTTTAAGAAAATTTCAAATGCCTTTTTTTTAAGGTACCTCTTGAGTTCTGAAGTGGCTTTGTGGGGCCTATGTATTATAAACCCTGATAAAACACCCCATTTTGAAAACTCTTGCTGAATTTCAATTTTATTCAGTTTTTTTTCTGTAACACAGAAGGTTTTACCAGATAAACACTACTAAATATGTATTATCCAGATTCTGCAGTTTTTAGAAATGTCCCACATGTGGCTCTAGTGTGCTCGTGGACTAAAACACAAGCCCTAGAAGCAAAGAAGCACCTAGTGCATTTTGAGGCCTCTTTTTTCTTAGAATATATTTTAGGCAGCATGCCAGGTTTGAAGAGGTGTTGAGGTGCCAAAACAGTAGGAATCCCCCAATAGTGACCCCATTTTGGAAACTACACCCCTCAAGGAATTAATTTATGGTTGTTGTTACCATTTTGAATGCACAGTTTTTTCACAGCACGTATTTGAATAGGGCTGTGAAATGAAAAAAATTTCATTTTTTCCAATAAAATGTCATTTGTGATCAAAATTTCTTATTTTCACAGGGAACAAAATACCCCATTTTGTTGCCCAATTTGTCCTTAGTGTGGCAATACCCCATTTGTGGTGATAAACTGCCGTTTGGGCCCATGGGAGGCCTCAGAAGGGAAGGAGCGCTGTGTGTTCTTTGGAGTGCTGATTTTGCTGGTTTGGTTTTCGGGTGCCATGTCGCATTTGCAGAGCCCCAGAGGTATCAAAGCAATGGAAACCCACCAAAAGTGACCCCATTTTGGAAACTACACCCCTCAAGGAATTCATTTATGGTTGTTTTTAGCATTTTGACCTCACAGTTTTTTCACAGCACCTATTTCAATTGGGCCGTGACATTAAAAAAATGACATATTTTCCAATAAGATGTAATTTTTTATCAAAATTTCTTATTTTCACAGGGAACAAAATACTCAATTTTGTTGCCCAATTTCTCCTGAGTGCAGCAATACCCCATTTGTGGCAATAAACTGCCGTTTGGGCCCATGGGAGGCCTCAGAAGGGAAGGAGCGCTGTGTGTTCTTTGGAGTGCAGATTTTGCTGGTTTGGTTTTCGGGTGCCATGTCGCATTTGCAGAGCCCCAGAGGTATCAAAGCAATGGAAACCCACCAGAAGTGACCCCATTTTGGAAACTACACCCCTCAAGGAATTCATTTATGGGTAATGTGACTATTTAGACCCCATAGTTTCTTCACAGAACTTATTTGAATTGGGCTGGGAATTAAAAAAATATATATTTTTTCCAATAATATGTCATTTTAGCTAAAAAAAAATTATTTTCACAAGAAATAAAATACTCCATTTTGTTGCCCAATTTGTCCTGAGTGCGGCAATATCCCATTTGTGGTGATAAACTGCTGTTTGGGCCCATGGGAGGGCTCAGAAGGAAAGGACCACCATTTGGCCTACTGGGGATTTTCTAGTGCGAAGTCATGTATGCAGAAGCACCTGAGGTACCAGTACAGTTGAAACCCACAAGAAGTGACCCCGTTTTAAAAACTACACCCTTAAAGAGGCTCTGTCACCAGATTTTGCAACCCCTATCTGCTATTGCAGCAGATAGGCGCTGCAATGTAGATTACAGTAACGTTTTTATTTAAAAAAAACGAGCATTTTTGGCCAAGTTAAGACCATTTTTGTATTTATGCAAATGAGGCTTGCAAAAGTCCAAGTGGGCGTGTTTAAAGTAAAAGTCCAAGTGGGCGTGTATTATGTGCGTACATCGGGGCGTTTTTACTACTTTTACTAGCTGGGCGTTCTGACGAGAAGTATCATCCACTTCTCTTTAGAACGCCCAGCTTCTGGCAGTGCAGACACAGCCGTGTTCTCGAGAGATCACGCTGTGTCGTCTCTCACAGGTCCTGCATCGTGTCGGACGAGCGAGGACACATCGACACCAGAGGCTACAGTTGATTCTGCAGCAGCATCGGCGTTTGCAGGTAAGTAGCTACATCGACTTACCTGCAAACGCTGATGTTGCTGCAGAATCAACTGTAGCCTCTGGTGCCGATGTGGCCGACACGATGCAGGACCTGTGAGTGACGTCACAGATCTGCACTGCCAGAAGCTGGGCGTTCTGAAGAGAAGTGGATGATACTTCTTGTCAGAACGCCCAGCTAGTAAAAGTAGTAAAAACGCCCCGATGTACGCACATAATACACGCCCACTTGAACTTTTACTTTAAACACGCCCACTTGGACTTTTGCAAGCCTCATTTGCATAAATACAAAAATGGTCATAACTTGGCCAAAAATGCTCGTTTTTTAAAAATAAAAACGTTACTGTAATCTACATTGCAGCGCCGATCTGCTGCAATAGCAGATAGGGGCTGCAAAATCTGGTGACAGAGCCTCTTTAAGGCATTCATCTAGAGGTGCAGTGAGCATTTTGACCGGAGACCTACACCCCATAAACTGTAATGTGGGTTCTCCTGGGTATGGCAATACCCTACATGTGGCTGTTATCAGCTGTCTGGGCACACAGCAGGGCTCAGAGGGGAAAGACAAGGGGGGATAAGCTGTCGGAGTGCATCAGGGTAAGTAAAATTGGGGTAAATTATAAACCAACGGATGTATGATAAATTTTAAAACACTCTTTCATACAGAGCTCTGGTTATTCGGGACACGAGTCACATTGATATATTGTGTCATCCCTTATCGCCCTCTTATAATAGACTTTGCACCTCTTTTGACTTTTTCCCTTCTTGCCAGTTTGGAGAACTTCTCCTGGAAAGTGTTGCCGCCCTGGTACGATGCGTGTGGCCTCGCTTCCAGAAGTACTGGGTGCCCCCCTTCTTGGTCCCTAAAGATAAGGTTCTTGATAATCACCTCTTGAAATTCCAGGAAAGTTCCCGTCTGGCCTGCACATCGACGTAGCACGTACGCATTGTACAAAGCCATCTGTATGATGTGCCCTGCCAGCTTCTCATACCACACCGCATGGCGCTGTAGGGCTTCAGGATTTGATCTGACAAGTCCATCCCTCCCATGTACCTATTGTAGTCCAGGATGCAGTCTGGTTTGGGGGTGGCCTTTCCTTCATATATCCTAAATCTGTAGGTATACCCTGATGCACTCTCGCACAGCTTAGACATCTTCACGCCATACCTTGCCCTCTTACCCGGCAGGTACTTGCGGAATTGAACCCTCCCTTTAAAATGTACCAGGGACTCATCAATAGAAATACACTTCTCGGGGGTGTATGCTTGGGAAAACCGGGCTCTGAAACGGTCTAATAGGGGTCTCCGTTTATACAAACGGTCAAAACTGGGGTCATCTCGGGGTGGGCACGGCTCATTATAAGTATAATGTAAGAAGCAAAGTATTGCCTCATTTATTTATTTTTTTAGGTTACAGTTCAGTTCTGAAGTTGCTTTGAGGGGCCCATATATTAGAAACCCCTATCAAACACCCCATTTTAGAAACTAGACCCCTCAAAGTATTCACAACAGCATGTAGAAAGTTTATGAACCCTTTAGGTGTTTCACAAAAATTTAGAGCAAAGTAGAGGTGAAGTTAAAAAAAAAATTTTGTCAGAAAATCCTCTTTATCCCATTTTTTTTACAACACAATTGGATTTATCAGAGAAACGCAACTTAATACGTATTGCCCAGATTCTGCCGTTTTGAGAAATATCCCACATGTGGCCCTAGTGCCGTAATGGACTGAAGCGCCGGCCTCCGAAGCAAAGGAGCACCTAGTGGATTTTGAGGCCTCTTTTTTATTAGGCACCATGTCCGGTTTGAAGAGGTCTTGTGGTGCCAAAACATTTGAAACCCCCCAAAAGTGACCCCAATTTGGAAACTAGACCCCTTGAGGAATCCATTGTAGTTTTCTTGGGGTGCATGCAGCTTTTTGATCCGTTTTTATTCCATTTTTAGGTGGCGTGGTGACTAAAAAACAGCAATTCTACTATTGTTTTTTCATTCTATTTTTTTTACAGCGTTCACCGTGCGCTATAAATGACATATTCACTTTATTCTGCGGGGCGATACGATTACGGCGATACCAGATGTTTATAGGTTTTTTTTATGTCTTATGGCGTTTGCACAATAAAATACGTTTTGTAAACAATCATTCACTTTTTGTATTACCTTATTCTAAGCGCCAGAACTTTTTTATTTTTTAATCAATAAAGGCGTGCGAGGACTTATTTTTTGCGTAACGAACTGTAGTTTCGATCAGGACCATTTTTCGGTACATGCGACTTTTTGATCTCTTTTTATTCCATTTTTTGGGAGGTGAAGTGACCAAACAATTGTGATTGTGGTACGGTTTATTATTATTTTCTTTTACGGCGTTCACCGTGCGGGATAAATAACGAAAGAGTTTTGTAGTTCAGGTCGTTACGGACGCGGCGATACCAATTATGTATAGTTTATTTGTTTTTTTATATATTTTTATTAATAATAAATGACTGATAAGGTAAAAAGGGGGATTTTTACTTTTAATACTTTTGAAACTTTTATTTTCTTATTTTCACACATCTTTTTTTAACTTTTTTTTTACTGTATTACTTTGTCCCACTAGGGGACTTGAGGACAGGAGGCCCTGATCGCTATTCTAATACACTGCACTACATGCGTAGTGCAGTGTATTAGAACTGTCAGCTAGTCACTGACAGCAAGCATAGTGGGTCCTGACGTCAGGACCCACTAGGCTTCCGTCTATGGCATAGCCGAACGCCATTGTTTGGTGTCCGGTTGCCATAGTCACCATCGCCGGCCGCTATCGTGTAGCAGGCCGGCAATGGCAGCTTAACCCCTAAAAAGCCGCGATCTCTATAGAACGCGGCTTTTAAGGGGTTAATCAGCAGGGACACAGCGATCGGTCCCCGCTGTAGGAGCTGTGACAGCTGCTGTACGAGACAGCAGCTGTCACAGCTCCTGTATGTGTCGGGAGGACGGCCGAAACGGCCGTTACTCCCGAGACGTACTATTCCGTCATGGAGCGCGAACGATACAGCTGCCATGACGTAATAGTACGTCCAGGAGCGGGAAGGGGTTAATCATTTTAACTGTGAAGAGAAGACTTACACGGACCAAGCAGCACCTCCAGTGGACTACTGAAGAGTGGAAGAAGGTCTTACGGACTGATGAATCAAAATGTGACATCTTTGGTACATCACGCAGGGTTTTGGTACGTCGTCAAATACGTGAAAGGATGCTTCCTCAGTGTGTGACACCAACTGTCAAACATGGAGGAGCAAGCGTGGTGGTCTGGGGCTCATTTGCTGGATCCACTGTTGGCAACTTGCACAGAGTTACTGGCACGCTGGACAAAAAGGGCTACCATAGCATTTTTATATGCCATACAATACCTTCTGGTGTACGCCTACTTAGTCAGGGGTTTATATTACAGCAAGACAATGATACAAAACTGACTTCTAAGTTATGTCAGAACTACCTAAGAAGACAAGAAGAAGCAGGTAGGCTTCAAAGAATGGAATGGCCTGCACAGTCTCCGGACCTAAACCCCATTAACCCCTTCCCGCTCCTTGACGTACTATTACGTCATGGCAGCTGTATCGTTCGCGCTCCATGCCGTAATAGTACGTCTCGGGAGTAACGGCCGTTTCGGCCGTCCTCCCGACACATACAGGAGCTGTGACGCTGCTGTCTTGTTCAGCAGCTGTCACAGCTCCTACAGCGGGGACCGATCGCTGTGTCCCCGCTGATTAACCCCTTAAAAGCCGCGATCTATAGAGATCGCGGCTTTTTAGGGGTTAAGCTGCCATCGCCGGCCTGCTACGCGATAGCGGCCGGGGATGGTGACTATGGCAACCGGACACCAAACAATGGCGTCCGGCTATGCCATAGACGGAAGCCTAGTGGGTCCTGACAACGTCAGGACCCACTATGCTTGCTGTCAGTGAGTAGCTGACAGTTCTAATACACTGCACTACGCATGTAGTGCAGTGTATTAGAATAGCGATCAGGGCCTCCTGCCCTCATGTCCCCTAGTGGGACAAAGTAATAAAGTTAAAAAAAAGTTAAAAAAAGATGTGTAAAAATAAGAAAATAAAAGATTTATAAGTATTAAAAGTAAAAATCCCCCTTTTTCCCTTAGCAGTCATTTATTATTAATAAAAATATATAAACAAACAAATAAACTATACATAATTGGTATCGCCGCGTCCGTAACGGCCTGAACTACGAAATTATTTCATTATTTATCCCGCACGGTGAACGCCGTAAAATAAAATAATAATAAACCGAACCGAACCACAATCACAATTCTTTGGTCACTTCACCTCCCAAAAAATGGAATAAAAAGAGATCAAAAAGTCGCATGTACCTAAAAATGGTACTGATCGAAACTACAGTTCGTTACGCAAAAAATAAGTCCTCGCACGGCTTTATTGATTGAATAATAAAAAAGTTTTGGCTCTTAGAATAAGGTAACACAAAAAGTGAATGATTGTTTACAAAACGTATTTTATTGTGCAAACGCCATAAGACATAAAAAAAAACTATAAACATCTGGTATCGCCGTAATCGTATCGCCCGCAGAATAAAGTGAATATGTCATTTATAACGCACGGTGAACGCTGTAAAAAAAAAAGAAAAAAAAAACAATCGTACAATTGCTGTTTTTTAGTCACCACGCCACCTAAAAATAGAATAAAAACTGATCAAAAAGCCGCATGCACCCCAAGAAAACTACAATGGATTCCTCAAGGGGTCTAGTTTCCAAATTGGGGTCACTTTTGGGGGGTTCCCAATGTTTTGGCACCACAAGACCTCTTCAAACCGGACATGGTGCCTAATGTAAAGGATCTGCCAGGCACAGCGGGGTTAACTCCCAGAACTAATCAGTCAGCACCTGAGAATACTTCCCTGAGACTGACTCCTGCTTCCACCATTCAGGCTGGCAGGCTTAGGAGTGGGAGAGCCTATCGTAACCTGGCCAGACTCAGCTAGCTCCCGCCCTCGGTCTATTTAAGCCTGCACTTCCTGTCCCTCGGTGCTTGTTATTGCTTGTGTTTCCCTCCTTGTGGTTTCCTGGCCCAGCTACAGCTCCTGCTATTTTTGATCCTGCTCCATACAGACCCTGGCTTACCGACTACTCTTCTGCTTTTCGTTTTGTACCTCGCACACTCCTGGCTTGACTCGGCTCGTTCACCACTCTGGTTGCTCACGGTGTTGCCGTGGGCAACGGCCCCTTTTCCTTGCTTGTGTTCCTTGTATGTTTGTCGTGTTTGTCGTGCACTTACTGAGCGCAGGGACCGCCGCCCAGTTGTACCCCGTCGCCTAGGGCGGGTCGTTGCAAGTAGGCAGGGACAGAGTGGCGGGTAGGTTAGGGCTCACTGGTCCGTCTCCCTACCCTCTGCCTTTACATAATAACAAGCCCATACCTAGTCTACCCCTGGTCCCTGACACCACTATGGATCCCCGTGAGACCCTGGCTCAGCAAATGCAGGGTCTCTCCCTACAGGTCCAGGCCCTGGCTCAGAGGGTCAACCAGCCTGATGCTACCCTGGTAGTTCCCCTCACCGCACCTCTTGAACTCCACCTCAAGTTGCCCGACCGGTTCTCAGGGGACCGGAGGGCTTTTCTCTCCTTTCGGGAGAGTTGTAGGCTTTACTTTCGTTTAAAGCCTCATTCCTCAGGTTCTGAGAGCCAGCGGGTGGGTATAATTATGTCCCGGCTCCAGGAAGGGCCCCAAGAGTGGGCCTTCTCCTTGGCTCCTGACGCCCCTGAACTTTCCTCCGTTGATTGTTTCTTTTCTGCTCTCAGACTTATTTATGACGAGACTGACAGGACTGCCTTTGCCGAGAGTCAGCTGGTGACCTTAAGTCAGGGTAAGAGACCTGTTGAGGAGTATTGCTCTGACTTTCGGAAGTGGTGCGTAGCTTATCGGTGGAATGACCCTGCCTTAAGGTGCCAGTTTAGGTTGGGTCTGTCGAATGCCCTGAAAGACCTGCTAGTTAGCTATCCCTCTTCTGACTCCCTAGACCAGGTTATGGCTTTAGCGATACGACTTGACCGACGTCTCAGGGAACGACAACGTGAACGTTTATGTGTTTTCTCCTCCGACTCCCCCATGATGCCTCCCGAAGCTCCGTTGCTTCGTTCCTCCCCGAAAGATTCAGAGATACCTATGCAACTCGGGGCCTCCGTGTCCCCCCAACAACATAGAGAATTCCGCAGGAAGAATGGTCTCTGCTTCTACTGTGGGGACGACAAGCATCAAGTGAACAACTGTCCTAAGCGTAAGGTTGCAGCCAGAGAACTTCCGCGTCTAAGTGATCATCGGGGAGGTCACTTGGGCGCACAGGTATTTCCAGTAAATATGAAACGTACTAAGATCTTGCTTCCCTTTCAGGTCTCTTTTGGTGGTAGGTCTGCTACCGGCAGTGCCTTCGTGGATCCAGGGTCCTCTACTAATATCATGTCTGTGGAATTTGCTATGTCCCTTGCTATGCCTCTTATTGATTTGCCTAAACCTGTCCCGGTAGTGGGTATCGACGCCACTCCTCTTGCTAATGGTTATTTTACACAGCATACCCCTTTTTTTGAACTCCTTGTTGGCTCCATGCATTTGGAGCAATGCTCTGTACCGCTGATGCAGGGATTATCGTACGATTTGGTTCTAGGTCTTCCCTGGTTGCAGTTGCATAATCCTACGTTTGACTGGAATACTGGGGAGCTAACCAAATGGGGTAATGAATGTTGTACGTCATGTTTTTCTGTTAATTCTATTTCTCCCCCTAAGGAGGCGAATACGCTACCCGAGTTTGTTCAGGACTTCGCTGATGTTTTCTCTAGGGAGGCCTCCGAAGTGTTACCTCCTCATAGAGAATACGATTGCGCTATCGAATTGGTACCAGGAGCTAAGCTTCCTAAGGGTAGGATATTTAATCTTTCTTGTCCCGAACGTGAAGCGATGAGAGTGTATATCCAGGAATCCCTGGCCAAGGGTTACATTCGTCCCTCTTCTTCTCCGGTAGGTGCTGGCTTCTTCTTCGTGGGGAAGAAGGATGGTGGTCTTAGGCCATGCATTGACTACCGTGGCCTGAATAAGGTCACGGTAAGGAACCAGTATCCCCTTCCTTTGATTCCTGATCTCTTTAATCAGGTTCAGGGGGCCCAATGGTTTTCTAAATTGGATCTACGGGGGGCGTATAACCTTATTCGCATCAAAGAGGGGGATGAGTGGAAGACTGCGTTTAACACGCCCGAAGGCCATTTCGAATACCTCGTCATGCCCTTTGGGTTGTGTAATGCCCCTGCGGTCTTCCAGAATTTCATAAATGAGATTTTGAGAAATTACCTGGGGATTTTTCTGGTAGTGTACCTTGATGACATACTGGTGTTTTCCAAGGACTGGTCCTCCCACGTGGAGCATGTCAGGAAGGTGCTCCAGGTCCTTCGGGAAAATAAACTGTTTGCCAAAACCGAAAAATGTGTGTTTGGGGTACAGGAGATTCCATTTGCGTTTCCCCAGTAAGCCAGGTCCACTTAGAAAGGGTCCGGTGGCCCCTCATAAAAGGGGGGGTACTGTAAAGGATCTGCCAGGCACAGCAGGGTTAACTCCCAGAACTAATCAGTCAGCACCTGAGAATACTTCCCTGAGACTGACTCCTGCTTCCACCATTCAGGCTGGCAGGCTTAGGAGTGGGAGAGCCTATCGTAACCTGGCCAGACTCAGCTAGCTCCCGCCCTCGGTCTATTTAAGCCTGCACTTCCTGTCCCTCGGTGCTTGTTATTGCTTGTGTTTTCCTCCTTGTGGTTTCCTGGCCCAGCTACAGCTCCTGCTATTTTTGATCCTGCTCCATACAGACCCTGGCTTACCGACTACTCTTCTGCTTTTCGTTTTGTACCTCGCACACTCCTGGCTTGACTCGGCTCGTTCACCACTCTGGTTGCTCACGGTGTTGCCGTGGGCAACGGCCCCTTTTCCTTGCTTGTGTTCCTTGTATGTTTGTCGTGTTTGTCGTGCACTTACTGAGCGCAGGGACCGCCGCCCAGTTGTACCCCGTCGCCTAGGGCGGGTCATTGCAAGTAGGCAGGGACAGAGTGGCGGGTAGATTAGGGCTCACTGGTCCGTCTCCCTACCCTCTGCCTTTACACCTAATAAAAAAGAGGCTTCAAAATCCACTAGGTGCTCCTTTGCTTCGGAGGCCGGCGCTTCAGTCCATTACCGCCCGAGGGCCACATGTGGGATATTTCTCAAAACTGCAGAATCTGGGCAATATGTATTAAGTTGCGTTTCACTGATAAATCCTTTTGTGTTATAAAAAAAATGGTATAAAGAGCATTTTCTGACAAAAAAAAAATGTAAATTTCACCTCTACTTTGCTCTAAATTTTTGTGAAACACCTAAAGGGTTCATAAACTTTCTAAATGCTGTTGTGAATACTTTGAGGGGTCTAGTTTCTAAAATGGGGTATTTGATAGGGGTTTCTAATATATGGGCCCCTCAAAGCAACTTCAGAACTGAGCTGGAAACTAAAAAATAAATAAATGAGGCAATACTTCGCTTCTTACATTATACTGATAATGAGCCGTGCCCACCCCGAGATGACCCCAGTTTTGACCGTTTGTATAAACGGAGACCCCTATTAGACCGTTCCAGTGCCCGGTTTTCCCAAGGATACACCCCCGAGAAGTGTATTTCTATTGATGAGTCCCTGGTACATTTTAAAGGGAGGGTTCAATTCCGCCAGTACCTGCCGGGTAAGAGGGCAAGGTATGGCGTGAAGATGTATAAGCTGTGAGAGTGCATCCGGGTATACCTACAGGTTTAGGATATATGAAGGAAAGGCCACCCCCAAACCAGACTGCATCCTGGACTACAATAGGTACATGGGAGGGATGGACTTGTAAGATCAAGCCCTGAAGCCCTACAGCGCCATGCGGTGTGGTATAAGAAGCTGGCCGGGCACATCATACAGATGGCATTGTACAATGCGTACATGCTACGTCGATGTGCAGGCCAGACGGGAACTTTCCTGGAATTTCAAGAGGTGATTATCAAGAACATAATCTTTAGGGACCAAGAAGGGAGGCACCCAGTACTTCTGGAAGCGAGCACACACGCATCGTACCAGGGCAACACTTTCCAGGAGAAGTTCCCCAAACTGGCAAGAAGGGAAAAAGTCAAAAGAGGTGCAAAGTCTGCTATAAGAGGGCGATAATGGATGACACTATATCAATGTGACACGTGTCCCGAATAACCAGAGCTCTGTATGAAAGTGTTTTAAAATTTATCATACATCCCTTGGTTTATAATTTACCCCAATTTTACTTACCCTGATGCACTCCGCACAGCTTATCCCCCCTCGTCTTTCCCCTCTGAGCCCTGCTGTGTACCCAGGCAGCTGATAACAGCCACATGTAGGGTATTGCCATACCCGGGAGAACCCACATTACAGTTTATGGGGTGTAGGTCTCACTACACCTCTAGATGAATGCCTTAAGGGTGTAGTTTTTAAAACGGGGTCACTTCTTGCGGGTTCCAACTGTACTGGTACCTCAGGGGCTTCTGCATACATGACTTTGCACTAGAAAATCCCCAGTAGGCCAAATGGTGGTCCTTTCCTTCTGAGCCCTCCCATGGGCCCAAACGGCAGTTTATCACAACAAATGGGGTATTGCGGCACTCAGAACAAATTGCCCAACAGAATGGGGTATTTTGTTTCTTGTGAAAATAAGAAATTTTCAGCCAAAACTACATATTATTTGAAAAAAATTATTTTGTTTTCATTCCCAGCCCAATTCAAATAAGTTCTGTGAAAAAACTATGGAGTCAAAATGGTCACAACACCCATAAATGAATTCCTTGAGTGGTGTAGTTTCCAAAATGGGGTCATTTGTGGTGGGTTTCTATTGCTTTGACACCTCTGGGGCTCTGCAAATGCGACATGGCACCCGAAAACCAATCCAGCAAAATCTGTACTCCAACAAACACACAGCGCTCCTTTCCTTCTGAGCCCTCCCATGGGCCCAAACGGCAGTTTATCACCACAAATGGGGTATTGCCACACTAAGGACAAATTGGGCAACAAAATGGGGTATTTTGTTCCCTGTGAAAATAAGAAATTTTGATCACAAATGACATTTTATTGGAAAAAATGAAATTTTTTTCATTTCACAGCCCTATTCAAATACGTGCTGTGAAAAAACTGTGCATTCAAAATGGTAACAACAACCATAAATTAATTCCTTGAGGGGTGTAGTTTCCAAAATGGGGTCACTATTGGGGGATTCCTACTGTTTTGACACCTCAACACCTCTTCAAACCTGGCATGCTGCCTAAAATATATTCTAATAAAAAAGAGGACTCAAAATGCACTAGGTGCTTCTTTGCTTCTAGGGCTTGTGTTTTAGTCCACGAGCGCAGTAGGGCCACATGTGGGACATTTCTAAAAACTGCAGAATCTGGACAATACATATTTAGTAGTGTTTCTCTGGTAAAACCTTCTGTGTTACAGAAAAAAAAATGAATAAAATTGAAATTCAGCAAGAAAAATGAAATTTGCAAATTTCACCTCCACTTTGCTTTAATTCCTGTGAAATGCCTGAAGGGTTAAAAAACTTTCTAACTGCTGTTTTGAATACTTTGAGGGGTCTAGTTTTTAAAATGGGGTGTTTTATCAGGGTTTCTAATACATAGACCCCACAAAGCCACTTCAGAACTCAAGAGGTACCTTAAAAAAAAGGCTTTTGAAATTTTCTTAAAAATATGAGAAATTGCTGTTTATGTTCTAAGCCTTGTAACGTCCAAGAAAAATAAAAGAATGTTCAAAAAACGATGCCAATCTAAAGTAGACATATGGGAAATGTGAACTAGTAACTATTTTGGGTGGTATAACCGTCTGTTTTCCAAGCAGATGCATTTAAATTCTGAAAAATGCAATTTTTTCAAAATTTTCTCTACATTTTGCAATTTTTCACCAATAAACACTGAATATATCGACCAAATTTTACCACGAACATGAAGCCCAATGTGTCACGAGAAAACAATCTCAGAATCGCTTGGGTAGGTTTAAGCATTCCGACGTTATTACCACATAAAGTGAAATATGTCAGATTTGAAAAATGGGCTCTGAGCCTTAAGGCCAAAACTAGGCTGCGTCCTTAAGGGGTTAAGCTTGTTTGGGATGAACTGGACAGAAGGGAGAAAGCAAAGCAACCTACAAGTGCAGCACATTTGTGGGAACTTCTACAATGTTGGGAAGAAATTTCTGAATAATATCTGAATGCAATTGTAGAAAGAATACCTCAATTGTGTAAAGCCGTTATATCAGCTAGAGGTAGCTACTTTGAAGAGTCAAAAATCTAGATTTCATTTGTTGCAACAAAGTTAATCCATTTTTTATTTAGGGCACTGTGTCATTATCTACAGAGGGCACTGTGGAACTATCTACAGAGGGAATTGTGGCATTGTCTACAGGAGTGTTTGTGTGCCACTATTTACAGAGGTCACTGTCTGTGGAATTACCTACGGGGGGAGGTGTGCCACTATCTACACAGGGCACAGTGGCACTATTTACAGAGGGCACTGTGCCACTATCTACAGAAATCACTGTGGCATTATCTACAGGGGGCACTGTGGCACTATCTACAGGGGGTAATGTGGCACTATCTACAGGGGGTAATGTGGCACTATCTACAGGGGGTAATGTGGCACTATCTACAGGGGGGCCATGTGGCATTATTTACAGGAAGCAATGTGTGGCACTATCTACTGGGGGCATTTTGGGGCACCATCTACAAGGGGCATTGAATGTGGCACTATCTATTCTGGTTTTTATGCTACCGGTAGTGGTCAGCACATATCACCTAGGCCTAGTGATAAAGCGAGACATCAACTGCCTGTGTACAACAAGATAACCAGAGAGATACAGTACTGGCCAAGCCACCATAGTAGTCAGCCAAACTAGTGCAGACATTTTTGTTCATTTATTTGTATGCAGAAATTCTGGGATGAAAGCCACGCCCCATTAGCCGAACCCACCAGAAAACCCACTCCCCACAAGACACACACACACCAAAAAAGCCACACCCTAACTGTCACTGTAAAAGATTTTCAAATGTTGGTAACTATGATGTTCCCGTTCCCACTTCTGCTCCTGCAGTCGAGGTACCTTAATCATCTGCTGGGAACCCATGTAGATCAGGGCAACAAAAACTATACCCAATAAAAAGGACTCATCACAGAAATCTAGGACTCTAGCATTTACTGCGGTTAGGCTGGACACCGAATCAACGCCTGTTCTAAACTATGACAGCCGGAAAACTTCAGCACCCTGGTGAATCCAGGGAAGTTCACAGAGACGCATGGGTATTTTGTTGCCTGTCAAATTGTCTCATAACTCTAATTTGGTTTGGGTTAGGGTCTTCCTTGATAGTAGGGCGGCCACTAACTTTATTGATGTCAGTTTTGTAGAGGTGTTATGTTTACCCTTGATTAAACTGACCCTCTGGTCCGAGGACAAAATTTTAAATGTGATGGGGTGTATTGAGTAATATTACATGGTGCCTTCCAGCCATTTTAGGGTCCTCTCACGTGAGCAGCACTAGATATTCTGAGAACAGAGGGAGTATCTTAGACTACTGTTTTGGGACAATACAGAAGGGACCCTAAAACGGTGGATCCATGGTAGAGAGGTGCAACTGGAGGGCACCAGGTAATATTACTCCATATACCCTATCACATTTCACATTTTTTCCCTGGGACAGATGGTCGCCTTAAGTTGCTGCGTCCTATCCGTGTTACTGCTGTTTACAATTCCCCGCTGTCTAAGGAAATTATTGAAGGCAGAGTTACTAAATGGGTTCTTTAGCTCTGTATATACAACAGAAGAAAGAGCAGCTGATGTAGCCGGTGCCAGTGCTGTTAATATATCAGTTGATATACTGAATTGGATGAATGTAGAGATGGTCCAAACTAAATTAAATAAAATAAATGTGCACAAGGCTCCGGGACCAGATGGGTTACACCCTAGAATTCTTAAAGAGCTTAGTTCAGTTATTTCTGTCCCCCTTTTCATAATATTCAGAGAATCTCTAGTGACTGGTATAGTGCCAAGGGACTGGCGCAGGGCAAATGTGGTGCCTATTTTCAAAAAGGGCTCTAGGTCTTCCCCGGGTAATTATAGACCAGTAAGCTTAACATCCATCGTGGGGAAAATGTTTGAGGGGCTATTGAGGGACTATATACAGGATTATGTGACAATAAATAGCATTATAAGTGACAGCCAGCACGGTTTTACTAAGGACAGAAGTTGTCAAACTAACCTAATCTGTTTTTATGAAGAGGTGAGCAGAAGTCTAGACAGAGGGGCCGCTGTGGATTTAGTGTTTTTAGACTTTGCAAAGGCATTTGACACTGTCCCCCATAGACGCCTAATGGGTAAATTAAGGACTATAGGTTTAGAAAATATAGTTTGTAATTGGATTGAGAATTGGCTCAAGGACCGTATCCAGAGGGTTGTGGTCAATGATTCCTTCTCTGAATGGTCCCCGGTTATAAGTGGTGTACCCCAGGGTTCAGTGCTGGGACCACTATTATTCAACTTATTTATTAATGATATAGAGGAAGGGATTAATAGCACTATTTCTATTTTTGCAGATGACACCAAGCTATGTAATATAGTTCAGACTATGGAAGATGTTCATGAATTACAGGCAGATTTAAACAAACTAAGTGTTTGGGCGTCCACTTGGCAAATGAAGTTTAATGTAGATAAATGTAAAGTTATGCATCTTGGTACCAACAACCTGCATGCATCATATGTCCTAGGGGGCGCTACACTGGCGGATTCACTTGTTGAGAAGGATCTGGGTGTACTTGTAAATCATAAACTCAATAACAGCATGCAGTGTCAATCAGCTGCTTCAAAGGCCAGCAGGATATTGTCGTGTATTAAAAGAGGCATGGACTCGCGGGACAGGGATGTAATAATGCCACTTTACAAAGCATTAGTGAGGCCTCATCTAGAATATGCAGTTCAGTTCTGGGCTCCAGTTCATAGAAAGGATGCCCTGGAGTTGGAAAAAATACAAAGAAGAGCAACGAAGCTAATAAGGGGCATGGAGAATTTAAGTTATGAGGAAAGATTGAAAGAATTAAACCTATTTAGCCTTGAAAAAAGAAGACTAAGGGGGGACATGATTAACTTATATAAATATATTAATGGCACATACAAAAAATATGGTGAAATCCTGTTCCTTGTAAAACCCCCTCAAAAAACAAGGGGGCACTCCCTCCGTCTGGAGAAAAAAAGGTTCAAGCTGCAGAGGCGACAAGGCTTCTTTACAGTGAGAACTGTGAATTTATGGAATAGCCTACCGCAGGAGCTGGTCACAGCAGGGACAGTAGATGGCTTTAAAAAAGGGTTAGATAATTTCCTAGAACAAAAAAATATTAGCTCCTATGTGTAGAAATTTTTCCTTCCCTTTTCCCTTCCCTTGGTTGAACTTGATGGACATGTGTCTTTTTTCAGCCGTACTAACTATGTAACTATGTAACTATGTAACTATGTAATTTGTCTTCTGAATTCTCATTCCTGGTGGGTTGTATGCATAGAGAATTCATGTCATTTTTTTTGTTTTAAAATCATTGTCTACCACAGTTGTGTTGGAGCTGCGTAAACTAAATCCAATGGTGGACAGGCGACTAGGAGCTATAATTAAGTGGACTCTTGAATGTCACGCACATTGTTTCGTATTTTGTTCCAATGAGGCCATTCCTGTTGTTTTTCCTGAGCACTAAAGAAGTTCTTCTGATGTTTTTTTTCTGAAAAGGAATGTGACAAATTAACACTTCATAGTTATTGTAGAGGAGTTTTTTTTAAGACTGGTGTTTCATACTCCAGTTTTAATAAACAATTTGTTGGAGTAAGAATGCCTCTTAATAAATGTCTTGCATTTTTCAGCTGGCCGTGCGCCACCTCCACCATAAAATAAAAATTTATAGTTACCTCACCGCTCATCTTTCCTTCTCCCCTCATCTTTCCTTCTCCCCTCATACAAGGTCCTGTACGCCGAACAGCATCAGGGCCTTTTATGCGACGCAGCACTCAATGTCGTTAGTTCTGCATCACAGACAATGTCTTGACGCAGTCCGGCATTAGCACATTGTATGAGTGGCAGCCTGACGTGAGAGCTTGAGGGAACCTAGAGGGGAGAAGTGAAGAGGAGTGGTGAGGTAAGTAAACTTTTATTTTACTATTTGATTATTAGACCAGGTAGCAAGAATATGATGGCTGATTCATTGTCCAGAAGGTTTGATCCAGTTTAGTCCAATAGCCTCGAGCCAGTTTCCGACTTTGCCTGAGATAGTTGTGGTTTCTGCTATTTCTGCCGAACTTGCCTATGAGTCTACTCCTGGAGATTATTTGTGGCTTCTCAACTTAAACTACGGGGACTTTAAAAAGTGAATGACTCTGTGTTGGCTAGGTATCCAAGCATATCGGGTACTTGTAGACTAGTATCATGTTTATTTTGGTGGCCTAGGTATTTGCAGGATACTAAGACCTGTTTCATCTTGTGAGACCTGTACCTGTGAACTCAATAACTGCCGTCAGGTCTTCTGCAGCCTCTCCCTATGCCCTAGAGACCATCAAATCATATATTCATGGATTTCATCATGAATATTCCAAGTTCTGATGGTAAAACTTTTATCTAGGATGTTGTTTAAGAATGTTGGTCGTTTTAATTCCACGTTTTGGAGAGCTTTCTATGTTAAAATTGGCAATGACCTATCTTTTTCCTCTGCATATGATCCTGAGACCAATGGACAAACAGAGAGTCAGAAACAGACTTTGGAACAATATCTGCAATGCTATGCGTCTGAGTACCAGGTTGACTGTGTATCCTACCTCACACTGGCAATTTTGCTTTAAATAATTGGTACCAAGAATCTGTTAAAACATCCATATTTGTAATTATGTGTTTCATCTGCGATTTTGTTCCTTCTACCCAATCCAGGTTGACACTCTTGAAGATGAAACAGTATATGACCATTTGAGATCTGTCTATTTGGAAGTCCAGCAAAATTGAGACGGGTCTGTAGAGAAACAAAAGAAGGCTGCTCATTGAAGACGTTCCCCAGTCCCTTGTTTAGAAAACAGGATAAAGTGGAGTGGACCACTAAAAGTCTTAAGTTAAAGGTTTCCTCTGCTAAGTTAGCTCCTAAGTATATAAGTTCGTATGAGATTCTAAAGGGAATCAATCCGACTGCTTTCCACCTTCGATTTCCAGAATCCCTGAGAATTCTAAGGTGGAGATTTATTAAGGCTGGCGATGCACATGACTTATAAAAGATTGGGCACATCTCTGGCCGCCCGTGTGCCAGAGAGTCAAATACGACAAAACACAATTTGCCTACAAGACAACCAACCCTATTTTCCACACTACTAACAGAAGGTATTGAATTGTTCTATTCACATAATTCCTAATAATGAAAATAACCTTTATTTAAGGCACATAGCCTATATTCTAAAAACAAGCCATGAGCCCAGAAAGTTATCATTCATATATATGTAATGGTCAGTCTCTGCTAACAGCAGTAGAATTAATATACTGTCTATACTAGAGGGAAGGGTCTGCAGGCCGCTATCACAGAATTCATTCTGAGCTGAGGGTATGTTAAAAACATTCAACAAAGCCCCCCCCCCACGACATGTTTCGCCAAGATGGCGTCCTCAGGGGTACAATGGGGAAATGGTGACGGAAACAGCAAGTCTGAGGCTTTTGAAAAACCTTGTAGTACGTCACTAGAGGAGGACAGGTGCACAGGAGCCAATCAGGTGACTTTGTGTATCGTCGCTCATTCAGACACATTTGATGGACAGCGGACTTTGCCAATACACAAAGCTCCTACAAGAGCCAATTGGATCATGCTCAGTAGCACCAAAACACAACGAGTCTAAGTATGGGTTACTACAGACTGCGCATGCATCCGGACTTAGTTGATTTTTTTTTATATTCTTGAAGATAGGTGCATGCTCACAGACTGAATGCCATCAGCTAACGCTGCCAGATAACAGTACAGGAGAAAGCATGGATATTTATTCTGTTGGATAGGGCATACACTTATGAATAGACACTTCCTACAAACAGAAGCCCAGGACCCATATACTGAGACTCAAGTGGAATAAGTAATAATTGTTAGCATTAAATAGAGCTGTCAAATATACACCAAATATATACCAGTTATAAGCCAGCGTAGACTTGCATACAGTTCATGCCATTTTCTGGTGTAAATTACAGTTTATTTGTTTGGCCGCCGCCGCTTTTTGCTAAGCTCTGCCCACTCTTAAGAAGTATGGCGCTAGCGGCGGAAATAGCACAAAAGCAGAATTTTTTCAAAAATTGCACCCTTTGTGCCGTTTGTGCCATTTCTACACCAATAAACTGTTGCAGAAAAGTTAATAAATTACCCCCTAAAAGCACGGCTCTGCTTCATAATCGGCCCATGCGCAGTACTGACGATTAGACCGGTGAAACGTCAGGGGTGTACTACGCATGGGCCAATTGTAAAGCAGAGCTGCACGCACGTTCAGGAGACTACGGGGTCAGGCGTGAACTCGCCTTTTACACTGCCTGAACCCTTTCAATCAATGAAAGAAGGGAGGGAGGGCTGAACTGGGGAAAGAAGACATAGCACTTTGGAGCAATGGTGACGCCCTCATTGCTCCAAAATACTCATTTGCATATACTGAATAAAACTATTTTCTCTGCAAAGGAGGCACTCTGTGGAAAAGGTAATGAACGTTAGCCTGCTCTATATTACCCTGTTGCTAGTTTAATAGATACATTTCTGGGGACAGACTCCCTTTAATCCCTTTAACATCTGCCGTATATGTAGTGCAGTGTATTAGAATAGTGATCAATGTTACATGCCTTCAAGTCCCCTAGTGGGACAAAACAAAGTTACAAAAAGTTAATAAAAATGTAAAAAAAATGTTAAAAAAAGCTTCAGATTTCAAAATTCAAAATTGCCTTTTTCCCATAATAAGTCTTTTATTGTCAGAAAAAAACGTTAATTTTTAAAAAAAAAACTATACATAATTGGTATCTCTACGTCCATAACGACCCAAACTATAAAATTATTATGTAATTTATCCTGCATGGTGAATGCCATAAAAAAAATATGATAAACAACGCCAGAATTGCTGTTTTTAGGTCCCCATCTCCTACCAAAAAATGGAATAAAAAGTGAACAAAAAGTCACAATTACCCCAATATAGTACCAATAAAAACAACAGCCCATCCTGCAAAAAAATAAAATAATCCCTAACACAGCTTTGTCCAGGCAAAAATAAAAAAAGTTCTGGGTCTTAGAATATAGCGACACAAAAAACAATAAAAAAAAAATAAAAAAAGTGATTTTATTGTGCAAAAGCTGCAATACATGAAAGAACAATATCAATTTGGTATCGTCGTAATCGTATCAACCTGCAGAATAAAGTTAACATGTAATTTATGGCGCACGATGAATGCCGAAATAAAACCCCAATAAAAAACAATTCCAGAATTGCTTGTTTTTGGTCATTTCCTCTTCTAAAAAATGAAATAACAAGTGATCAAAAATTTGTGTCCCAAAATGGTACCAATAAAATCTACAGCTTGTCTCGCAAAAAAACAAGCCCTCACACAGCTCCATTAACTGAAAAACAAAAAAATGATGGCACTAGTAATGCAGTGATCAAAAAACAACCTGATGCGCAGGCCAGACGGGAACATTGATTCAGTTTCAAGGCCCTAGTATTTAGGAACTAGGAAGGGAAGGGACATAGCACATCTGCTGGAAGAGAGGACGCCCGTGTTATACCAGGGCAACACGTTCCCAGCAAAATTTCCCAAACTACAAAGGAGGAAAAGTCCCAAAAAGGTGCAGTGTTACAAAAGGGGGATAAAAATTAATACAGTTTATCAGTGCGGCACTGGCCTGTGCACAGGGCCGGCTTTAGGTTGGATAGGGGACTCTCTATTGCCGCCCCCTACACAAACCAAAAATTAACCACATATATAGACACGCACATACTGGAACATATATACTGTACATACCTAAAGACAGATATTTAGACATACAGGCAAATATACATACACACATCTGAAATATATACATACAGCTAAATATATAGATGTACAGACACACACACACACACACACACACACACACCCCGGCAGATAAATACACAGACAGAGACATATACAAATACATAAAGGGCACATATATACAAGCACAAAGACACATTCACAAACAGACCCATATATAACCAGTACAGATAATGTTGTCGATTTCACGTGCAGCCCTATGTAACACCACAGATAACATATAGTGATAACTGAGTACAGATAATGAAGTAGATGGTACCTGCAGTCCTATGTAACACCACAGATAACACACAGTAATAACTGAGTACAGATAATGTAGTAGATCTTGCCTGCAGTCCTATGTAACACCACAGATAACACACAGTAGTGAACGGAGTACAGATAATGTAGATGTTGCCTGCAGTCCTATGTAACACCACAGATAACACAGTGATCACTCTCTGAATACAGATAATGCAGTAAATGTTACCTGCAGTCCTATGTAACACCGCTGATAACACAGTGATAACTCTCTGAGCACAGATAATGTCGTAGATTATAACTATACCCACAGACACATATAAACACACAAATACAGAGGCATATATATATATAAGGGCAGCAGAGTATATAAGGGGCAGCAGAGTATATAGGGGCAGCAGGGTATATTGGGGCAGCAGGGTATATAAGGGACAGCAGGGTATATAGGGGCAGCATGTTTTATGGGGCAGCAGGTTATATAAGGGCAGCAGGGTATATAGGAGGAAGCAGGTTATATAAGGGGCAGCAGGATATATAGGGTGCAGCAGGGTATATAGGAGGCAGCAGGGTATATAGGAGGCAGCAGAGTATATATAAGGGGCAGCAGGATATATAGGGTAAGCAGGATATATAGGGGCAGCCAGGTATATAGGGTCAGCAGGGTATATAGGGGCTGCAGGGTATATAGGGGCAGCAGAATATAAAGGGGGTAGCAGGGTATATAGGAGGCAGCAGGATATATAGGGGGCAGCATGATATATAGGGGCAGCAGGATATATAGGGGCAGCAGGGTATAAAGGGGCAGCAAGGTATAAAGGGGGCAGCAGGGTATATAAGGGGCAGCAGGGTATATAGGGGCAGCATGGTATATAGGGGCAGCATGGTATATAAGGGGCAGCAGGATATATAAAGGGCAGCAGGGTATATAATGGGCAGCAGGGTATATAAGGGGCAGCAGGGTATATAGGAGACGGCAGGTTATATAAGGGGCAGTAGGATATATAGAGGGCAGTAGGATATATAGGGGCAGCAGGGTATATAGGGACAGCAGGATATATAGGGGAAGAAGGGTATAAAGGGGCAGCAGGGTATAAAGGGGGCAGCAGGGTATATAGGAGGCAGCACAGATATCTTTGTTTTATGAACACACACTTTTACAAAGATACATAAACACATGCAGAGACACACACACACGCACACACACTAACATATACACATACAAACACAGAGACACTGTACACACACACACACACACACACACACACACACACACAGAGACACACACAGAGACACACACACTGTAACATATACACATACAGAGACACATACTGTATACACACAGAGACACATACTGTATACACACAGACACACATACTGTATACACACAGAGACACATACTGTATACACACACAGAGACACATACTGTATATACGCACACATATACACACAGAGACACACAGACACTTACCATTTCTCCATGCTGACAGGATCAAAGGCTTTGTGCAGGACGGGCTGTGTGCGGAGCTTCCTCCTCTTCTCTTGTTCCTTGTCTCTTAGTCCGTGTGAGTAACTAAGAACAGAGCACAGAGTAGAGGCAGAGCCCAGTGGGGGACCCTACATGCTTGGAGGGGGCAGCGCCCTGTGCGCTCGCACACCCCTAAGGCCGGCCCTGCCTGTGCATAACAGATTTCTTCACAGTGTACCACACATCTATAGATAATTGTATTATTTAACCCCTGATGTACTATGCACAGTATATATATATATATGTGGCCCCACATCATAAACTGAAATACCAGTAAAACTCCAAACAAAACTACTACCAAGCAAAATACACAAACCATATGGCGCTTCTTCCCGTCTTAGCCCTACAGTGTGCCCAAACAGGAGTTTACGTCCACATGTAAGGCATTGCCATACCCGGGAGAACCTGCTTAACAATTTATAGGGTAAGATTCTCCAGTGGCACAAGCTGGGCACAACATATTGTGCTGTAAAATGGCATATCAGTGGAAGAAGTGCAATATTCACTTTGCATCATCAACTGCGTATTAATTTCTGAAAAAACTATGGGGTCTAAATGCTCACTACACCCCTTGATAAATGCCTTTAGGGGTGTAGTTTCTAAAATAGGGTCACTTTTTTTTGGTACATCAGGGGTTTTGCAAATGCTACATGGCGTTCGCAAACCATTCCAGCAAAATCTACACTCCAAAAGTCAAATACCACTCCTTTTCTCTTGAACCCTCCCATGTGTCCAAACAGCAGTTTGTAACCACATATGGGGTATTACCTTTGGGGTGCTTTTCCTTCTTTATTCCTTGTGAAAATGAAATATGCTGATCTAAAACTACATCTTATTGGGAAAAAAAATGTAATTTTTCACTTTAACGGCTTAATTCGAATTAATTCAGCAAAAGCGTTTGGTGTCAAAATTCTCACTATACCCCTAGATGATTCCTCAAGGGGTGTAGTTTCCCAAATGGAGTCACTTTTGGGGTGTTTCCACTGTATTAGTACTACAGGGGCTCAGAAAATGCGACATGGTGCCCAGAAACCAGTCCAAAAGCCAAATAGCGCTCCTTCCATTCTGAGCCCTACCGTGTGTCCAAACAGCAGTTTATGACCACATATGGAGTATTGCCGTACTCGGGAGAAATTGCTTTACAAATGTTGGAGGCCTTTCTCTCCTTTAGTTTTGGTGGAACTTAAAAAAAAATTAGTTCAAAATTTAGATATTCATTTTCACGGCCTACTTGCAAAAATTTCTGCAAAAACCTGTGTGGTCAAAATTCTCCTAGATAATTTCCTTGAGGGGTGTAGTTTCCAAAATGAGGTCCGTTGTGGGGGTTTCCACTGTTTTGGCCCCTCAGGGGCTTTGCAAATGTGATATGGCCACCACAAACCATTTCTGCTAAATAGGAGCTCCAAAAGGCAAATGGCGCTCCTTCCCTTCTGAGCCCTGCTGTGTGTCCAAACAGTCGTTTATGACCACATATGGGGTATTGCTGTACTCGGGAGAAATTGTTTTACAAATATAGGGGTGTTTTTTCTCCTTTAGTCCTTGTGGACAAATCATTGAAAAATAACTATATTAATTTAAAATCACTGAACAAGCCATACGTACTCATGAGGGCAGGGACTCACACCACCTCCCAACAGAACCCAGATAAACCACAATGCTACATAGAGGGAGATTAGACGGGTGCAATATACTCATCAACAGCCACTCACACGCCTAATATTCATGAGGGGGTGTTTGCTTAGTATTATCATTGCGCACAAATGTAGCTTTTATAGAGTGTCAGTCACATGGGTGCATGTAGTGCATCATCCTGGCGTACAGCCTATTAGTCACACCCATACTATTAAACAAGGCGGGCTGCCCAGCAACTTCCAATATACTGACACATTATTCTCCCCCAGCAATAGACCTGGCTGCATCCTGAAAAGATATCCATGATACACAATAAATATCAATGATAAACATGAGGTATTAGTTCATATTTAACTCAAGCTTGCGTATTTTGGTCAAAATATTAACTAATACCTCATGTTTATCATTGATATTTATCGTGTATCATGGATATCTTTTCAGGATGCAGCCAGGTCTAGTGCTGGGGGAGAATGGTGTGTCAGTATATTGGAAGTTGCTGGGCGGGCTTGTCTAATAGTCTGGGTGTGACTAATAGGCTGTACGCCAGGATGGTGCACTACATGTAACCATGTGACTGGCACACTTATAACAGCTACATTTGTGTGCAATGATAATACTAAGCAGCCACCCCCCTCATGGATATTAGGCATGTGAGTGGTTGTTCATCAGTATATTGCACCTGTGTAATCTCCCTCTATGTAGCATTGTGGTTTATCTGCGTCCTGCTGGGAAGTGGTGTGAGTACCTGCTCTCATGAGTAAGTATGGCCTGTTCAGTGATTTTAATCCTTGTGGAAATGAAATAATTCTAAGTTTTCTTGGAAAAAAAATTATTTTTAATTTTGATAGCCCAATTTTAATAAAATCGATGAAACACCTGTGGGGACAAAATGCTTACTACACACCTAGATCAATTCCTTGTAGGGTGTAGTTTCCAAAATGGGGTATCCTTTGTTTTGGTACCACAAGACCTCTTCAGACCTGACATGGTGCCTAAAATATAATCTAATAAAAAGAAGCCCCAAAATCCACTAGGTGCTCCTTTGCTTCTGAGGCCTGTGTTTCAGTCCATTAGCACACTAGGGCCACATGTGGGATATTTCTAAAAACTACAGAATCTGGGTAATAAATGTTTAGTTGTATTTCTCTGGTACAACCTTCTGTGTTATAGATAAAAAAATGGATTAAAAATGATTTTCGACAAATAAAATGACATTTATAAAATTCAGTTCTACTTTTGTGAAACACCTAAAGGGTTAAGAAACTTTCTAAATGCTGTTTTAATATAAAGTGAGACATGTCAGATTTGAAAAATGAGGCTCTGTCAGGAAGGTCAAAACTGTCCACACTGGTAAGGGGTTAAAAAGGTAACATCATTCTAAAAACTCTGAGAACCCTGGTCCAAAGGGTCCAGTGGCCCCTTGTAGAAGAGGAGCACTGTAATGCACTCATCATGCAGTTTGTTCTCTCACTGCCGGCCGCCACTAAGGCTGGGTTAACATGACCTATTTTTAGGCGTAATGGAGGCATTTCACGCCTCGAATTACGTCTGAAAACACGGCTCCAATACGTCGGCAAACATCTGCCCATTCATTTCAATGGGTTTGCCGATGTACTGTGCCGACGACCTGTAATTTTACGCGTCGCTGTCAAAAGACGGCGCGTAAAATAACAGCCTCGTCAAAGAAGTGCAGGACACTTCTTGGGACGTAATTGAAGCCGTTTTTCATTGAATCCAATGAAGAACAGCTCCAAATTACGTCCGTAATGGACGCCCCGCAAAACGCGAGTACGAGCAATTACGTCTGAAATTTTATCCTGAAAACAGCTCCGTAATTTCAGACGTAAATGCAGTTATCGTGTGCACATACCCTAAGAGTCTGTCTCAGGGGGGCTGGCAGAAATGTCAGGCTGCACATGCACACAACACATGGGTCCCTGACCAGTCAGAGTGCTGGGTGCTCTATTTAAATTCCTTGCATGCTGGCCTCAGTGCCATTTATACGTTTTTGTTCCCTAACCTGGTTTAGCTATATCTTGAATTTGTACTTTTTGCAACGAGTTTCTATCCCTGACTACTCTCTTGGATTATCCCCTGTACAAAAAACCGGGCTCTGCTACAGTACATCACTGTTACTGCTGACTACCCACCTGACTACTGCTTCTTTACCATGCACCCGGCTCTACTACATGCCTGTTGCCGAGCCCTGAACTGCTTGACTCTGCTATTTAATTATCTTGGTACATGTCATTAATTTTAGCCACTGTATCCCTGATATTCCTATTATTTGGATTCCATTCCGCTGATGCTATCCAGAGAATCAAACACCGGGCAATTAGAGGCACCTAAGTACTGGGGCCAGCCGAGTAACTCGAACCTAATCAAGCTCATTTGAAGGGGTGTTATAGGTGAATTTTGCTGCCCAATTGGTTCTCTCTCGTAGGAACCATAGCCGTGCTGTGTCCGCAAGACTGGGAGTCGCTCTTTCTTAGCAGTTCTCCACTGTTTCGATCTAGCTAATAGAGGAAATTGAAAATGAAGAGAGATGTATCCAATACTCGTAGTATAAAACTTCTTATTTTATTCGGTTATGTTTAAAACATAGTTTAAAATATTGCGAAGACGCTGATGCTTTTCGTACCACTGGGGCTTTTAATCGCAGCTACGATTTAGAGCCCCAGTGGTTCGAAACGCGTCAGCATGTTCCCTATATTTTAAACTATGTTTTAAACATGACCGAATATAATAATACGTTTTATACTACGAGTGCTGGATAAATCTCTTTTCATTTACTACTGCCTTTTGCATCTGCTACCGACTCAGATGATCTTTTTTTTTATCTTCAAGCACCATTAGGATTTCAAACGTGGCATGGAATGATCTCAAGAAACGCAGTGGAAACACGGTAAACGAACCTTTGCAAATCTATACTTTTTGTATATCTATTTTTCCTATTACTAATAGGGGAAATTCCCGAGCAGGAACCCCTTCAAGATAACACGGGAGGTTTATCTGCATTAGATATAGACAGATATAGATATATAGATAAAAATGTTGTTAAAAAAGGTATAGGCTTTGTAGGTTCCAACAGTGTAAATTTCATGAAAGTACCTGGTGTATTTGGCAAATATGGAACCCAATGTAAGTAAAAATGACGAAGAAAGCGGACTGAATTTTTATTTCATGTAATGGTTGTAAAGGATCTGCCAGACACAGCTTCTGTGTCAACGCCCATAGGTAATCAGTCTGCACCTGCTTCTATGTCTGTGAGACTCAATCATATTGACAGTCAGAGATAAAACACCTTAAATATTGTTCTAGAGACTGATTAGTCCTCTCAGTTTGGCCATTAGTTTCAGGATGGAAGGCAGAGGAGAAGGACAGATCAATCTCCAACTTTTTACAGAAGGCTCTCCAAAACAATGAAACAAATTGTACCCCTCTGTCAGAAACAATATTGACAGCGACCCCATGGAGACGCAGGATGTGTTTGACAAACAAGGTAGCTAACGTCTTAGCATTGGGTAGTTTCTTGAAGGGCACAAAGTGGCACATCTTACTGAAGCTGTCTACTACAACCCACACCACGACTTGCCTTGAGATGGAGGCAAATCGGTGATAAAATCCATGGAGATATGGGTCCAAGGTCTCTGGGGAATGGGCAAAGAACATAGTAAGCCCGCTGGTCGGGACCTGGGAGTCTTGGACCTAGCACAAACTTCACAAGCGGAGACATAGGCCTTAACGTCTTTAAGCAACCCAGGCAACCAGTAGTTTCTGGCAATGAGGTGCTTGGTACCCAGGATGTCTGGATGACCAGATAGTGCGGAGTCATGATTTTCCCTAAGTACCCTTTGCCGGAATTGCAGGGGAACAAACAGCTTGTTCTCAGGAAGGTTCCCGGGAGCTGAACCTTGATCAGCCGCAATTTCAGAGACTAAATCAGAATCAATAGAGGAAATGATTATACCTGGAGGCAAAACACAAGCAGGATCTTCCTCCAAAGGAGGGCTGGCCATGAAGCTACGCGACAGTGCATCAGCCTTAATATTTTTAGACCCAGCCCTACGCTTAGGGAGCTTAGCTCCTGGTACCAAATCAATTACGCAATCATATTCTCTATGAGGAGGTAACACTTCGGAGGCCTCTTTAGAGAAAACATCAGCGAAGTCCTGAACAAACTCAGGTAGAGTGTTCACCTCCTCAGGGGGAGAAATAGAATTAACAGAAAAACATGACGTCATGCATTCATTACCCCATTTGGTAAGATCCCCAGTATTCCAGTCAAACGTGGGATTATGCAACTGCAACCAGGGAAGGCCTAAAACCAAATCGGACGATAATCCCTGCATCACCAGTACAGAGCACTGCTCCAAATGCATGGAGCCAACAAGGAGTTCAAAAACAGGGGTATGCTGTGTAAAATAACCATTAGCAAGAGGAGTGGAGTCGATACCCACTACCGGGACAGGTTTAGGCAAATCAATCAATGGCATAGCTAGAGACATAGCAAATTCCACAGACATAATATTAGCAGAAGACCCTGAATCCACGAAGGCACTGCCGGTAGCAGACCTACCACCAAAAGTGACCTGAAAGGGAAGCAAGATTTTATTACGTTTCATATTTACGGGAAATACCTGTGTGCCCAAGTGACCTCCCGATGGTCACTTAGGCGCGGAAGTTCCTCCGACTGTTTATTCTTACGCCTAGGACATTTGTTCACTTGATGCTTGTCATCCCCACAGTAGAAGCAGAGACCATTCTTCCTGCGGAACACTCTACGTTGTTACATAATCACAAGCCCATATACCTAGTCTACCCTGGTCCCTGACACTCTATGGACCCCCTTGAGACCCTGGCTCAGCAAATGCAGGGCCTCTCCCTACAAGTCCAGGCCCTGGCTCAGAGGGACAACCAGCCTAATGCTACCCTGATAGTGCTCCTCACCTCACCTCTTGAACCCCACCTCAAGTTGCCTGACCGGTTCTCAGGGGACCGGAGGACTTTTCTCTCCTTTCGGGAGAGTTGTAGGCTCTATTTTCGCTTAAAGCCCCACTCCTCTGGTTCTGAGAGCCAGCGGGTGGGTATAATTATGTCCCGGCTCCAGGACGGGCCCCAAGAATGGGCCTACTCCTTGGCTCCTGACGCCCCTGAACTTTCCTCCGTTGATCTTTTATTTTCTGCTCTCGGGCTCATTTATGACGAGACTGACAAGACTGCCTTTGCCGAGAGTCAGCTGGTGACCTTACGTCAGGGTGAGAGACCTGTTGAGGAGTATTGTTCTGACTTTAGGAAGTGGTGTGTAGCTTCTCGGTGGAATGACCCTGCCTTAAGTTGCCAGTTTAGATTGGGTCTGTCGAACGCCCTGAAAGACCTGCTAGTTAGCTATCCCTCTTTTGACTCCCTAGATCAGGTTATGGCTTTAGCGGTACGACTTGACCGACGTCTCAGGGAACGATGACTTGAACGTTTTTGTGTTTTCTCCTCTGACTCCCCCATGATGCCTCCCGAGGTTCCGTTGCTTCGTTCTTCCACGGAAGACTCGGAGGTATCTATGCAACTCGGGGCCTCCGTGTCCCCCCAACAATCCCGAGGTAGAGGTCGTTCATCGGGAACTGTGCACAGTCTGGGCCCAGGTTCAGAAGAACCTAGAGGCGTCCCAGAGCATACAAAAGACTCAGGCAGATAGAAGACGTTCTGCTAACCCCTTGTTTGTGGTCGGGGATCTGGTGTGGCTATCGTCAAAAAATTTGCGCCTTAAAGTCCCGTCCAAGAAGTTTGCTCCCTGGTTTATAGGGCCGTACAAGGTCATTGAAGTCCTCAACCCTGTCTCCTTCCGACTGGAGTTGCCCCCGTCTTTTCGAGTACACGACGTGTTTCATGCCTCCCTCCTTAAACGCTGCTCCCCGTCCTTGGCTCCCTCGAGGAAACCTCCGGTTCCTGTTCTCACCCCTGAGGGGGTAGAATTCGAGGTGGCCAAGATTGTGGACAGCAGGATGGTCCAAGGCTCCCTCCAGTACCTGGTCCATTGGAGAGGATACGGGCCTGAGGAGAGGACTTGGGTACACGCCCGGGATGTTCACGCTGGGGTATTGGTCAGGAGGTTCCACCTTCGTTTCCCCAATAAACCAGGTCCACCTAGAAAGGGTCCGGTGGCCCCTCATAAAAGGGGGGGTACTGTAAAGGATCTGCCAGACACAGCTTCTGTGTCAACGCCCATAGGTAATCAGTCTGCACCTGCTTCTATGTCTGTGAGACTGACTTCATCTTCCACCACCCAGGATGGCAAGCTTAGGAGTGGGAGAGCCTATCACAGCCTGGCCAGACGGAGCTAGCTCCCGCCCTCTGTCTATTTATACCTGCCTTTCCTGTTCCTCCTTTGCTTGTGATTCTTCTCTGCTGGTTTCCTGGCCCTGCTGCAGCTTCTTGAACTACTTACCCTCTGCTTGTTATTGACCTCGGCTTACTGACCACTCTTCTGCTCTGAGTTTTGTACCTCGCTCTTCTCCTGGTTTGACTCGGCTCGTTCACCTCGCTTGTTGCTCACGGTGTTCCCGTGGGCAACTTCCCCACTTCCCCGGCTTCTTTGTACCCTTGTCTGTTTGTCTGTTGTGCACCTATTTAGTGTAGGGACGGTCGCCCAGTTGTATCCCGTCGCCTAGGGCGGGTCGTTGCAAGGAGGCAGGGACTGAGTGGCGGGTAGATTAGGGCTCACCTGTCTGTCTCCCTACCCAATCATTACAATGGTATTATAGTAACTTCATATGAAATTATATTATGACTGCAACTAACAATTTTTGACATTGCCATTTTTATTTTACATTATAAAAAAAACAAAAAACATCAGTTATGTCCACTTTAACTTCATTTGAACTTTTGTCCCATTTCCGTCCCAATGGGCAAAAATAAATCCACAGTCTGCTATAGTAAAAAAAAAAAAGCCTGAATGATTTCATATCCATTAGGCTTCCATCTCGTTTCCTTAAAAATGTATTCCTTATGGAAAAGAAAGCTTTGATGCCAGTCAAAAGAGAGCCTAATAGAAATTAATGGAAAATCTCCACCACATATATATGTATGTGAATGTAAGGTCCATTCATATATAAATCTATATCTATCCATATTGGCATTTCCATCCTATCTGAAATAAATGTCATCACTTTGCAGAAAAGATGGTACAGTTAGAATCACACAACTAGAGTGCCCATACAATATCTTGTCTTTCAGTACATCAGGACCTGTACCATCCATATGTACAGGCTCATTGTACAGGACTGGCGTGTGCATAAGGCCTAAGTCTAAGCAAAGAAACCCGATTACGAAACACATGTAGGAAGCTGAACATTGCACTACCCAGGTAAATATTAGCTATTTCTTTTCTACGTATTACTTCATTTCCTGGTGTTTATTATACTGACATTGCAGGTTAGAGTTGCTCACATTACATTTTGGCTATTTTATGCCCTGATATTTACCTTTGCTGGCAAATTTCTTTATAGCACATTGACTGCATTGTGGTTAACCCTTTTGTACCAAGTAGCTATAACTCGGTAAAGGGCTAAAGCTCAGTAATAAATTATAAACTAATATCACCCATACACATTAGTTCTGCCATAATGTGCACCTAAGCCCATTGGAGATCTAAAGTTATATATCTAATAATTGAACCCAAGAAAAACTAGGAAAATATAGAATGATTACTCTGCTATTGGTGCAGTTTTGCCTTATAGTGTACAACTAAGTGGAAGTAATAGGGCATGTGATTGTTGACATTGCATTAAATTATCTTACTCATAATGTCTAGATTATATGAGAGAATTATTCTACAGTCAGTAGAGACATCTGGTTACTCTTCCACGGAGGTCCCATCATTGAAATTATTATTAGTAAAAAAAAAGGAACAAAAGGGGAGAAAATGACACCTTGTTAAGAAGGCTACAAATTATGCTTCAAACAATTGATATGGCCATCCACGAGCCTCCTATGACAGGTTTTACAGGAAGTATAGAAACAACTAAACCCCTATAGCTAAATGAGCAAAGAATGCATAGAGAAGACGAACACCTCTAAGAAGTGACATAACAAACCATAGGTTCACAGATAATTTAGTCGATAATCAGGGCTTTGTATTATAGTGTTTGTTTCCAAAATATTGTTTTTTTGCTACAAGTAGAATATTTTTCAATGGCCAAAATGTTTAGATTATAGCAAAATATTTTTATATGTATGTATGTATGTATGTATGTATGTACTGAATGTATGTATGTATGATTTTTTTTATAGGGATTCCCTGCTGCAGACACTTGAGGCCCCATGCACACGAACGTAAAAACGTCCGTAATCACGGGCCATAATTATGGCCCGTAATTATGGGCCCATAGACTTCTATTGGCCACGGGTACCTCCCCGTATGCTTACGGGAAGGTGCCCGTGCCGTTGAAAAATATAGAACATGTCCTATTTCAGGCCGTAATTAGGGCACGGGCAGGCCCATAGAAGTCTATGGGGCTCCCGTAATTACGGGTGACTACGAGTGTGCACCCGTAATTACGGGAGCGTTGCTAGGCGACGTCAGTGTATAGTCACTGTCCAGGGTGCTGAAAGAGTTAAACGATCGGCAGTAACTCTTTCGGCACCAGGGACAGTGACTGCCGATCACAATATAGATAAAGCTTTTATTACGGAAAGGGCTGTCCCTTCTCTCTATCCTGCACTTATAGAGAGAAGGGCTGCCGATTACTGCAGTGTAATTTTGCAGCGAAAACGTGCCCGTAAATACGGGTGGAATACGGGTGACACCGGACCTGTATTTACTGGCACGGGTCCGTAAATACTGATGCAATACGGGTCGAATACGTGTGACCGAGGACCCGTATTTACGCCAGTATTTACGGGTGGACAAAAATACGGTCATGTGCATGAGGCCTGAGAGTGTATTAGCTAAGTCCTCATGCACACTTCCATCACCGTTTTCACGGCCATTTTTCACGGATCCGTGTGTCCGTTTTGGTATCAGTGTGGTTTCCGTGTGTACTCAGTGTCCGTTCCGTGTGTCCGTTTTAAACGGACATTGTGCTTCCGTTTCGCTTCCGTGTTTCCATTAAAAAAACGAAAGGTATTGAACTTAATTTGAACTTGTCACATGCCCCAGTCTGTGAACTTTGGCACGCCCTGCCGTTGCTAGAGCAACGGATCCGTCAAAAATGGACGGCACACGGAAGCCTTCTGTGTGCAGTCCGTTTTTTTGACGGACCCATTGACTTCTATGGGCCCCATGGTCACGGAATCACTGACCAAAGTAGGACATGCTCTACTTTTGACAGAACGGAACAACGGATCAGTCAAATTAACGGAAGTGTGCATGGGCCCATTGGGTCAGGGTGCTATCAGTGACAAAAACGGATAGCACCCTGAAGGAAAAAACTGAAGTGGGCATGAGGCCTAAGAGAATTATTCTCATGGATTTCAACATTGGAAACTGATGATGGTTTAATAAAAATATTAAGGGTGCAGTTACACGCGGCAGATTTTGTTGCAGAAATTTTCTATGACTAAGGGCTTATTCACACGAATGTATAATACGTCCGTGCCACGCACGTAGAAATCACGCGCGACGCACGGACCTATGTTACTGAACGGGGCTGTTCAGACTGACAGTGAATTTCACGCAGAATATGTCCGCTGCGTGAAACGCACGAAATGTCCTATATTTGGCCGTGCTTTGCGCAGCACGCACCCATTGAAATCAATGGGTGCGTGCAAATCGCGCTCGGTACACGGAAGCACTTCCGGTTGCCGCGCGTGATTCGCGCAACAGTAGTAAAATTAATTAATGCAAACAGAAAAGCACCACATGCTTTTCTGTTTGTAAACATAAAAACAGAGTGTCATAATGATGGCGGCTGCGCGCACCATATGCTGATGACACACGGACATTTTGCGCGCGCGCTCGTGTGAATCCGGCCTAAAAATGTGTTTCATTCATCTGAATGGGGTTGTTTCTGCAGCAAGTACATGGATTTCTGCAACAAAACCTGCCACGTGTGACTGCGCAGTAAAAAGCCAGCATCCCTGCAGCACGAGAATTTACAATGCAATAATTCTGCAGCTCGTAGCCAATTCCAAAACCCTGTATACACATCTAGGATTTCATGTTAAAATCCGCCTCTTATTAACTTCAACGCGAAATCCTCATCTCTGTGCAGGCGTGGTGAAAATTTTCCGGGGGATTTCCACAGGCAAATTCGCTGCATATCAAACTGCAAATCTGCAGTAGAAATCCAGGATAAGCCTTGGATTTCTGTCGTGGTCCTGCAGTAAATACGGGTCTGATAACATGGATTTAGGCAATAAACAGAAGGCCTGCTGTCATCAGCATTTCTGGATGGTTCTACTGTACGAAACTGAATTTTATAAACTGGACGACACCTGTAAATTCGAACTTACTGATTAGACATGGGCGAACACTTGCCACTATTAGGGTATGTTCACACGCAAACTCAAAAACGTCTGAAAATACGTTTTTACAGCGTTTTTTTACGGACGTTTTCGGAGCTGTTTTCAATAGAGTCAATGAGAAACGGCTCCAAAAACATCCCAAGAAGTGACTTGCACTTCTTTTTCGTGGCCGTTGTTTTACACGCCCGTTTTTTAAAATGGCCGCGCGAAAAAACGGCCCGTCGGAACAGAACGCCGTTTTTCCCATTGCAATCAATGGGCAGGTGTTTGGAGGCGTTCTGCTTCTGATTTTTTGGCCGTTTACGCCTCGAAAAATGGGTGAAAATAGGCCATGTGAACATACCCTTAAGATTGGTGGCAAAATCTGCGTGGTCAAGAGGGTTGCAGAAAAACTAATTCAGGCCAATCATAAATCTCTTTTGCTGTACAGACTGAGTTTACACAGGCAGATAGGTGTGTGATACTAACTACAAAAGGTCCAGTAATAAATCACTCGAAACCAGTGTAAGACCAGAGGTTTCCGTTTCCATCACCATTGATTTCAATGGTGATGGAAACGGAATCCTCTGGTTTCCGTTTGTGTCTGTTCAGGGTCCCGTTCTGACGGAAAGCTCAGACGGAACGTCAGAACGGGGCCCCAACGCAGATGTGAACGTGGCCTTAGCTTAGCTTTTAGGTTTCTTTTTAGTTTGCAAAACTAGTGTAAGGAAGGATTCACACACACCGTTTTGCTGTGTTTTTGTGTGTTTTTAGCAGTATTTTTTTATCCGTTTAGTGCTGACAGATGTTATATTAAAGTCTATAGTGAAATATCAAATGCACTACAAACAACTGCATATTGGTTTGTGGTGTTTTTGAGGCAATTTTGAGGTCAGTGGCATTTTTCCAAAAACAGCATGCTCTGTGTATGGCATTTTTCTTATAGTCTTCTCTATAGGACTTCAGAAACGCCAGAAAAAATGCTTGACAAAATGAAACTAAATGAAAGCACGTTTGTGGTTTTTCACGCAGCTTGTGTCCGTTGTGTGAAACTCACTGCATTCCCTATTTTGGTCCGTTTTTGTGGACCACGTCACCCCTTGAATTCAATGATGACATCTGTGTGCTGTCCGTGTTTTTCACCCACCAGTTACTAAAGGAATGATGAGAAAAAAACAGGAACGCTGATGCCACACGGAACTGAAATGCATGAAATACGGTCCGTTTTTTTGCAGACGTCTGATTTGGGCTGGAATCACAAATTCAGTTTTAGTGCCAATTTTTGTTTTATTTTTCAGAGCCAAAGGCAGAAGTTAATCCAAAAGGAATGGGAAATATAAAGCAAGGACCTATACTTCTCCTTCCTGTTAGATCCACTTCTGGCTTTGGCTAAAAAAAAATACATCAAAAACTGCACCTCAAACTGCATGTGTGATTTAAGCCTAGTCATAGCCAGTGACATTTTACTTAGGCTGCCCTGCAGGAATATCATGCCTGTAGGTCCGGATGAGGTTGTAAGGGTATGTTCACATGGCAGCGTCCGTAACGGCCGAAATTACGGGGCTGTTTCAAGGAGAAAACAGCCCCGTCATTTCAGCCGTAACGGCATGTGGAGGCGCTTGAACGCCGCGTCCCTTACGGACGTAACTGGAGCTGGTTTTCCATGGAGTCCATGGAAAACGGCTCCATTTACATCTGAAGAAGTGACATGACACTTCTTTAGCGCGGGCGTCTATTTACGCGCCGTCTTTTGACAGCGACGCGTAAATATATACGCCTCGTGTGAACAGACAAACGTCAGCCCATTGCTTTCAATGGGCAGATGTTTGTCAACGCTATCGAGGCGCATTTTCGGACGTAATTCGAATCGTAAAACGCCCGAATTACATCCGTAAATAAGCCGTGTGAACATACCCTTAGGGTGAGAGTCTGGGATGGTGTATGGCCCTTGTTGGTTTGTCTGGGAAGAAATGGAGATCAGGAATTTGTAACAACAAAAACGTTACTAAGCCAATATTAACGGCACACTGGACCGCAGCAGGCAAATCCACAATTCTCAATATGAGCACAGTCTGTTACAAAAGGCGTTTCAGACTGGCAGTTGATGGCTTTTTTTGTGTCACATTTGTGTCAGACATAGACAAGGACACAACTCCCTGATGCAGGGGACGTCCGGTAAAATTCAAGCATACTAGGCCGCAACCTGCTGCACTTCTCCACTGTCTCACGTGTGGAGGCTGCTGCCCGTCACCCACTGACCACAGCTCACACGACACTGCACACTGGATTCTGCTGGTCACCCGTAATCAGCTCTAGGACCCACAGTAAGCGTTGTCGCTTTACATAGCAGCTCCAAATTTACTCTCAGCACTTCTTCAAGGCACAGTGCATAAAGAAACAAACCACATTCTGGCATACTGTACGTACAAATGTAATCAATGTCCCCTTTAAGGCCGGATTCACACGAGCGCTGCGCATCTCGGATGTGAAAAACTGCCGTTTTTTATGTCTGAGGTGCATCAGTGTTGCGCTGCGGGACGCGATGTCTCGCATCCCCCATAGATTAGAGTCTATGGAGGGATGCGTGAAGCGTGAAAAAATAGGACATGTCCTATTTTCTCACAGACCCTTCACACGGTCCTTTGAAACAATGGCTGTGTGAACGACCACATTGAATTACATAGGTCCGTGTAACGGGCATTGTTTCAACGGCGGACACACGGACGTTTATCACGTGCGTGTAAAGAAGGCCTCAGAGTTGGGAATTCTCCAACACACTCTTACAAGTTGAAGAATTGCATTGATCATTCCTGTGTGTACAAAAGCCACATCCTCTGGTGAACTACAAGCCCAAGCGTTTATGTGCACTGTGTGCCTCCAGTTGTGCCTACTGGTTCCCCCTTTATGTTTCCCTCTTAAACCACAAGACAAGAATCAGGATTCCAAAATGTAGGCCCTTGACTGATCCAAAATTGCATCATTTGTGCGCACGATGTGCCCTAGCTGTGTGGATCGGTTATCCCATTGAACAACACGCATCAGAAAGATTTCTTGCCCCAAAGATTGCAGACGCCCGGAAATTTCACTGCAGAGACCCCAAAAAAATTGACATACAATAACAGTTCAAAACAGGGAAAGTGAATGAGGCTGCGTTGCAGTCCCTATAATGTGGCGGGTTAAGAGTGTCTCAGTGTATGGGAAAAAAATGAAAGGGGCTGCTATGCTGTATTTTTGCTACGGCCTCTTTGCTCTAGAAATAGTGGCGATCCTAGTGGTCAGAGCCCCGCTGATCATTTAGTGATGGCATATCCTAGTAATATGCCATTACTTACCGTGAAAAGAAGACCCCTTTATGATGGTCATTCATAGAGATGGGTCACTGAGCAGAGATGTAGGTGAGATTTCTTCTATCTGATCTGATCCTTCCCTGCTATGCTGGTGGTCCAAAGGCAGCGGATAACAGTTTTACCAATTTCTTTAAGCAAACAGAAGAATCTAATTTTACTAATAAAATTTCCCAACATTTCTGATCTCTAAATGCAATATTACACCCGGATGTGACAATAGGTTAGATAATCGCACTGTGGAGGGCTGGCTTTAGACCCTGTATATACGGCACAGTTCATCTCATCATCCAAGTAATTATTTTAATTTAAAATAATCAACAAAAAAAGAAAAAATAATTGGATCTTTAATTTTTAGATAAAATGAATGTCTATAGAATGAAGACTGTAGATTGCATTGGCAAACAGATGCAAGTAGCTGCATTTATTACATGGAGACATTTCCCACTTCTACCCATCATCTCTGACAGCCACCTCACATCTAGCCGACCCACACAATTTTTATATAAAACCCCTTTAATTTGCAATATTCTTGTTAATATCCAGTGCATGGTGTAAATATTAGGAAAATGTGGAAACAGAGAAAAAAAACAAGAACTTTTATGCAGGACACTGATCACAGACAGGACTGGTACATGCAGCACAGTGCTGAAATCTTCCCTTGTAAATTCACACGCACATGGCAACAAGCCTGCTGCCCATTTAAAAAATGGTTCCTGCAACCACTCCTCCTGTGACGTCGCATCTATACCACCAATCAGGCGACAGCTTTGGGACTATTGAATGACAGATGTGTAAAGGGTACGGGGAGGATGACATTTGGCGCATGCTCACTCAGTGCACTTATCGCATCTGCACGCCCCGCCCACACAGCTGCCTGCTTCTCCCTCGCCCAGTGCTGTGAGCAGCTCCTGTGTGTGTGTGAGGCGTCGAGGAAGGAAGGAAGAAAGACAGACGGAGAAGAGGGACTAGGGAGGACGAGACAGAGAAATGAGAGTAAGCCCCGACGCTTCCGACTCCAGGCAGTCCCCCGGCACCTTGACTGTGTGAGCGCGGAGCCGGCTCCTCATTGCACGGAACAGTTTCCGCTTGTGGCTAGAACATAACCGCGGCGACAGCATGAGCGCGGAGGGATACCAGTACCGGGCCCTATTCCCGTACAAGAAGGAGAGGGAAGAAGACTTGGAGCTACGGGTGGGGGACATCCTTACTGTAAACCGGGGCTCCCTGCTGGCCCTGAGCGGGGAGGGCAACGAGGCCAGACCCGAGCTAATCGGCTGGCTGAACGGCTACAACGAGAACACGGCGGAAAGAGGCGACTTCCCGGGCACTTACGTGGAGTATTTGGGGCGGAAGAAGATAGCCCCCCCGACGCCTAAACCCCGACCACCGAGACCCCTGCCCGTGGCCCCCGGGGCCTCCCGTGGAGAGGCGGGGGCAGAATCGCAGGGTGAGAAGTGTGTGCGGTGTGATGGGTGCAGGTCTGCCCCTATGGTCTGTCTGTCTGCTGCAGCTCCCTGCTTCTTCCCAAACTTCTTCCGTGTCCTGTCTGCAGAGTCTGTCTTATGTCAGGAGATCGGTCACCCTCTGGCCGTGTTTACACAATGCAGTTTTATTGCCATTTGAGATAGATAGAGATATATATAATTTATAAATAAATTTTTTTAGACCAAACCTGCACTGTGTGAACCTTCCCTGAAAGTGGTCTTCTAATCTGGTGACAATTCACACTGTGTCTGTTGTCAATAGCTGGGAGTCGCCATAATGGCTGATCTGTTTGCTGGGGTAACAATACGCGTTTCTGACTTCTGGAACACATTTGTAGGATGTTGCTAAAAACTTTTCTTGGTGTCTGCAGCGTTTTGCAGCAGTTGGAGATTTTCCTAAAGCAGTGAAGTGAAATGTGTTAGAAAATCTTTTTGTGGCGATCTGATCCTTTCAGTAAAGAGACGGCTTAGGTGGTCCATGGATGGCTAGTTGTCCCCTGTGCCTCCAGTGTTTCCTTGTGCCCGATTGTCATGTCCCTGCATGCTGGCACTTCTAGTTCCCCCACCAGTTGCCTCCTAACTGTTATGGTGCCATTGCTGCTGCATGGTGGGTGAGAAGTCCCAACACTTCTACAATATGTATTGCCCATTTGGCCAGTGTTTACAAACATAAAGGAATGTGTTATCCCCATTGCATAGTGTGATCATCTCTGAACGCTGCTAATAGACTTGACATATGACCCTATGAGCTCTTCATTTACTATTGTCCCATCCTGTAATGTGCACATTCTTTACCATCGCTTCATCTCAGCCATTGGGATTGAGCGCAGTCTTTCCAGGGAGCCGGGTTCCTGCATTTATTGTTCTAGACCCTGTCAACTGTGGCGCTGAGGAATGTGCACAAATGGAGCTTGTGCACAAAGAAGCCGAGTTCCTGTCGTTGGCTATTGATTTTTCTTCCTCTTTCCGGTGCTGCATGTACATCTGCCAGCTTTGTGTTGAGGACAATAGGCGAGAACGATTTCTGTACCAGAGCGTATTGAATGAAAGTGTATTGAATAGGCATCTTTCCCACACTTGTGGATTTCATGGGCTCGCTTTATGGCATTGCCATAAAGTGGTGGAATCGTGTAGAAAATAGACTGGGTTGTATTCTGGCGTCCCAGATTTGCAGACTCCATTTGCTCTACTGCGAGGGAAAGGCTGTTTAGCTGGAGGAAATCTGGTGTTCGCCTTGTCGGGGCCATGTGAGGGGCAGAGTATTACGCAACGCGTAGAATACGGTGTTTACGGAACCCGCAGGCTTTCCAGTTTTTATGTTTATTTGTGGGAATTGTAAATATTAGTGAATTCCTTTCTAACTTTAGTTTCTCATTCCTTGAGCGTTTTACTAAATATTAGAACTTGCTGTCCTTTGTTACATTGTAATTGCGTTTTATTTATTGCCATTAATATTGTCTGCAGTGATTGGTGCAGAGTTCTTGCCTTTGCGATAGTCCATGTTTGGCCACCATTGCACAACGTAATGAAATCTATTCCAGAATAAGTGTCGCTGGGTATAATCTCCCTTTACTTATTTTGTATGTTTATAATTCACATGCATTGTGGCCACTAAATACTCAGTCAAGCTGCTTTTTGAGATGCAAGTGCCATCTACTGGCCTAGGACAGCATGGAAAAGTCTGCAAACGCCACACAAGATCTTGTTCAACTGCTCCTCTCATGCAACGTCCCCATTCTATCCCGTTTTTATATATTTTTTTGTCTGCAACACAGGTCTACGTAGTTTCAGATAAATTGAGGGGAATTTATAAACAGGTTTACGAGTTTAAAAAAAAAAAAAAGTTGCAAAATTTGGTGCATGCCATGTTTGCATGAAAATGTGAGTTTTCTCTCCCCCCTCCCTCGCCACTTATAAAAACCGGGCAGTGCTAACTGGGTGGTGTGGAGCTGAGCCAGCAAGTTTCTGACGGATTTTTTTATTTCTAAAGATAGAATTTTGCGCAAGTGTAGTGCAAATTTACGGCGGCTTATTGCAGGCGTCCATTTCATTCTGTCTTTAGGACTGCCTGAGATGCGCTAAATGTATTGAGGCGTGCACCCTCTCGCTAAATATGGCGCATTTCACTCCGACTTGGTTAACTTTAAGACTGGTGTATGAAACGCCCGCCTTAATAAATTCCTCCCACAGTGTAAAGTTTGTGATAGAAGTTTAATAATTTTTGGTGACGCGCAGCTTTAGAGAGCAAAGACTGTATTCATTTTACAAGAATATTTCCGGCTTTGTAGCCGTAGTATTTGTATAAGGGTTCATGTAAATGGTTGGATTAAGGATCCACATTGAAGACCTCTGTAATGTTTCTGTGCTCCTTGCCTGTTTGCGAAGCCACACAAAAAATCATGGCATGTTCCAACACATCGCGTATTGTGCAGGCATTGCTTCTAGAGGAGAATTCGGTACTTGTGAAGGCACCATACAGCTGTACATGGGGTACCTACTGTCCCATAATATGGGAACGTAGGGATTCAGTATGCAGCTTGTGGCAATGCAGTGTGCACAGATCCTAAGGATGTATTCAGACAGTGCGGTAGTGTGCTGCGCGGCTCAAAACTGCGTGTTCCCATGAATTGCCGCGGTTTTGCACAGAGCTTGCGTGCAGATGCACAGAGACAATGCTGCAATGTTTCTAGGGTAGTATGCCTCCGTGTATACCGAGGCCAATTGAGCATGCCACAGTTTCTCTTACAGGTTTGTACGGTATACCACAGAAAAAATCTCTGTATAAAATCCAGGGCATATGGAGTTCCATTAAGGGCCCATACAGTTGTAGAGGTACTGTATTATGGCTCTGTTGAACCGGAAGGTTGTTGGCACTTCTCCTGCAGAGTCTGTCTTCTAAGAACGGCCTCATCCTTGATGATCATCCTCCAGAAGTGAAAAATGTAATTGGAGGGCAATTCCAGCCGATATAGTGGGTACATGCTGTCTTCTGTTGATAAAGCCCGAAGTAATCGGGCAGATGAGAGAGATGCTGGAGTTTGGGCGTCATTCACTTTGAATTAGGATACAAGTCCTACGAAGCGGCGGCCGAAAGCATGCTCACTTGCGGTGGTCAATGGCAAAATCGCGTATGGGCGTGTTTTCAGCCACATGCAGACGCCACTACGTGGGACGGTGGAAATTACGCTTACCGTTTATATGGACATTTTACGTTGTTATGGGACAAACTCTGGCCGATTTTATTTTTTTTTATTTTCTTTATAAAAGGTGGCATAGATACTTTTGAGGCATGCGGTGGTTTCAAAGCTCAGTACCCTTTTTGGTGGCACAGTATTTTTGATGTCCATATATTACCTGGGTATATTCTTCATCAGGCATGCTCGGTCCTCAAGTGTCAACAGTTCAGCCATAAGCTTCCTGTGCCATTTTGGTTATGACGATCATTGTAATGTCTTGCGGTCAGGATTACTCCTATGTAACATTGCTGGTGTGTAATTTTAGAAGTAATGAAATAGAGATACCCCCCCCCCCCCCCTTAAAGCCCGATTAGTCGCTCTGCCAAATCTCATCTGCGTCCTGAACGGGGTTCATGGTGATAGAAGCTGATGGGACTGGAGTTCAATAACTTGCTCCGTTTTGTGATCCATGTGGTTTTTACAGACATTGTACTTACAAGTCACCCAGTAAATATTTTCTCAATCGGTAATAGGCGTTCCTTTATTAATTGCCCAAACCTTCATCTCCCAGACTAGTTAAAACCTGCACCTCTCACCTGTATTTTACATTACTTGATGAGGTTTGATTTCTGACACTTAATCTCCTGTAATCTGGGCACAGACTATGATATCATACTTGGCACCCAAGTAATGTCTTATTGCGACGATGTTTGGTTAGGCCAATGAACTGCTTTTTGGAAGATCATGGGAGCCTTTCAGTCCACAAGAGCTCGTGAACCACCAGTTGTATCCTGTAGTCTTTGGCTGTGCATCCATTGAACTGAAGTCCCCGGCACCTAGTTCTGCCAGGTGACACATTGGCCATTTACTTTTTATCCCTTTGCAAATGTTCCTCAGTCTTCCCTTTTCATTTTCTTTTTTTTTTGTGTAGGTTTTGGCTCTTTTCCTGAAATGTTGCAATTTCTCCAAAAAAAAATTCTCTCATTTTATTAACTATAAAAATGTTAATTAAAGACCAGTGTTGCATTTCATCATTAATGTTAGGAACTGCTCACATAAGATGTAAATAGAAGCAGATGGCAATCCTGGCCCTTCTAGCAATGTTATCCGACGTGGCAGAGCATTTTGAGCCCACTGTGTATCAGTTATCCCTAAGCTGCGACTCCAGCTTTTGCGGGCTGTAAGGGCATGCTAGGAGTAGTAGTTTCTCCACAGCTAGACTCCTATAGGTTGCAGACTGCTGATGTTTGAGCTCGGAATCCATTGCAATGGATTGAGAAATGTTAATCTGAATCTTGCATATATGAATGGGTGGCCAGGTTATTGGACCTTTTCGCATTTGGGGATGGATGAATTAGGTTTTTGTGTTACATTTTACTGGCCAAGTTCCCTTGTGGACCTGCTTGCCCCTACTATCCCTGTAGAGATTAATATGCCCAATCATATGTGAATGCCAGTGGTGGAATTAAAGAGTTAATTGCTGGACACGTTTTCTCATATATGGCCACTTAAGCCTGAAAAGCTTTGATTGTTGGAACATTCTCTTTCCTAATAACACTATAGAAGACTTAGGCGGGATTCACACGACCGGGTCGTTCCTGAGCCCGAGTGTCGGCCGGTAAAATAGGCCATTTTGCCCGGCCGGTTTGCATAAAGTTATGCATCCGTGCCGGGCCGGGCAGATCCGGACAGTGACATCAGCGGCAGCTCCTGAAGGGGAATCCCAATGTGTTCGGGGATTCCGCTTCAGGAGTTTCCCCTGATGTCACTGCCCAGATATGGACAGAGACATCAGGTGCTCTGTCCAGGAGCGGAATCCCCGAAAACACGGGGATTCCGCTCCTTCAAGGAGCTAAAGTGGGGCTAGCACATAGCGGGGAGATACCTCTCCGCTCTGCTATAGTGGCGTCGCTACAGTAGTAGTAGCAGCAGCTGCTAGCGGCGCCATCGAAGGTGTCGCCGAGCCAGGGTGCTTTTAACAAGCAGGGGAAGGGAGCCAGCGCAGCGCTCCCTCCACCTGCTGTACACCCCGGCCCTGCCACACAGTGTGCAGCGATGCCATTCGTCAGAATGGCATCAACTCCTCCTCCTCACATGCACTCTGCGCTGTGAGGAGGAGGAGATAGAGCGCAAGCGCCGGGAAACCCGGCCATCACTCGGAACACATTCCGGTGATGGCCGTGTAATACCCGGCCCCATAGACTTCTATGGGAGCCGGGCGGCAGGGTACCCGGGCGAAGATAGAGCATGTCCTATTTTTTGACGGCCGGATTTCCCGGCCGTCAAAAAATCGGTCGTGTGAATAGCCCCATTAGGGGTCTATTATTCCTAATGCAGCCGGGTGCCGGCTGATTTATGAACGGCCGGCACCCGGCCGGGAAACCCTGCCGTGTGAATGAGGCCTAAGGCCGGGTTCCCACGGGTCGCTCCGCTGTGTAATAATCACGCAGCGTATCTGACCTGGAAACCGCAACACCTTCCGTCCGAAAAATCGCACCACAGTGTGGTGCGGAATTTCCGCTGCGTAAAAAAAGCACTCCTACGTACCCCCTCTGTCTCCTCTGCGCATAATCTGGCCTCCTACCATGATGATGTAGGCCATGTGACGCTGCAGCCTGTGATTGGCTGCAGCGGTCGCATGGGATGAAACCTCATCCCATGATGCTGGTCTGCAGGAAGGTGGGCGATCTGGGGAAGTATGACTTATTTTATTTTTTCCTTCGATTACAGCACAAAAGTCGCAACACTTAACTTTCTATTGCGGGTTTTGCATCCCCATGGGGAAAACACACAACAGAAAAGCAACAAAAACGCAGCATAAATTGACATGATGCGCAATTTAATTCCGCACCGCAGGTCCATTTATTAACGTTTATGCGTTGGGTTTTTTCCGCAGCGTGGGCATGAGATTTACGAAATCTCATCCACTTTGCTGCTACTGTAAATGCTGCAGAGTTTCCCATTGTGGAAACTCTGCAGTGTTTTCTACGTGGGATCCCGGCCTAAAGCGCTTGGGAACTAAAGCTTCTGCTATGGAGGGATTTTAAAATTGAGGGCTTGTCCATACGTAGCGTGAAAACTGGAATTTCCGGAAGGATTTTCCGTGTAGAAATTCTGCAGGGTATTACATTAACAGCAAACTGCGTGCAAATCTCATCCACACGCTGTGGAAAATAAATGCAGAAGAGAAGTGCGGAAATTGACCTGCGATGCGGAATCTCTATCTGTAGCATGTAAGTTTGTTTTGTGAAAATTCTGCAGATTTTGCTCACCGCAAATCTGGTTGGAAATTCTGCAGTGTTTACGCTACGCTAGGGGTGTGAACAGACGGAGCAGCAGCTGCACACATCCAAGAAAACGCTCCAATGCGGTGGCAAATGGCCGTGCGAGTAACAGCAATATCGTGCAGCCATTCGCCACCACATTTGGGCGTGGGTTTTGGCCGTGTACAGCTTGCGCTCCGTGTTTTCTAGTCCTGATGCTATTTGTCCGCTTACGTTTCTACGTTGCGTCTGCGTCTGACACAATTGGTTTTCCTGGTTGGATAAATGTGGAATCCACGCTCGGGATGGCACACCACAACCTAACCTGCTGCACACGATACCCGTAGGGAGTCCTCAAGACAATGCACGTTTTATGGGATCCAAAAATGTTATGTGACATAGAAGTCAATGCAGAAACCAGACTCCTTCATTGATTTGTATGTGGACAAAGACTTGCCACTGGGATCGTCTAACTCGAGTAATTTGGGACTTAGTGGGCATTGTCTCTAATGGTTGAATAGTGATTGTGTCTTCATTACACGGGGTAGTCCTATATGCACTGCGCACACAAGCACGTTTTTCAACTGAACAATTGAGGCCCTGTCAAATTATCCAGTATGTATATTAGTGGGCCAATATCTGTAACAGAAAAACTGGTCTTGTTGCTCATAGCAACCAGCAGCTAATCACAGTGCAGCTTTAATTTTTCCAGAGCAGTTTAGGAATTGAAAGCAGAGCTCTGATTGGTTGATTATTAGAAAGTGTTGATAAATGAGGCCCAGTGTGCTTTACAGTCATGGCTACGTAGAGCATAATACTTCTCTTCATTCTCCGCATGTACAGATATGAGTGTTCAGCATTGTGTGGCAATAGCTTGTACAGTTATAGGGTTAAGCTACAATGTAATCGGATACCAGAAAGATCCTGTCTGAGCTGGTGCAGTCCTGCTCGAAACGCTTAGGAAATGGATGGCTGAGAGAATAATGCAAGGCAGCTTCAGTATAGCAACTTTTCTTTTTCGGATTCCTTCACACAGATATTTTCTGATGTTTTAAAATGTATCGAAAAACGCTTCTAAAAATGCCAGTGTTATCCAAATAAATATGTCTTTTTAGTTTAATTTTATACTTGCCTGTGTAAAAAAACATCACAAGCAGAGCATGTTTGAAAAAAAACGCCACTGACCACAAAATTGCCACAAACAAAAACGCAGTGTATGTAGTGCTTTTTATATTTTGCTGTAATGTAACATCTGGCTGAACAAAATACACCGCAAAAACGCAGCAAAACGCTGAATGACCGCGGGCAAAAAGTGCAGGCAGGTCAAAATCTGCCTCAAAATTCCTGCAAAAAAAAATCTGTGTGAACAGGGCCTAAGGGCTCATTCAGATGAACGTGAATAACGTCTGTGTGCTGCGCAGGGAAATAACGTGCAGCACACGGACTCATTGATTTCAATGGGGCCGTTCACACATGCAGGAGTTTTCACGCGGCGTGTATCCATTGCGTAACACTCACTGCATGTCCTATATCGGTGCGTTTTTCATGCACATATCGCCCAATGGGTGCACGAAACTGTACATCTGTGTGCCGTGCGTGATTTACGCATCAATTCAATTGAAAGTAATAAAAAAAGATGATGTGTTTTGCGAGTGCGTAAATGTCGCATGCCACTCGCAAAACACACTGATGCATAACGGACCAGATTCAAGCGCGTTTTTCACGCGTGTGAATCTGATCCGCTCGTGTGAATGTAGCCTTAGACTCGGTTAGGCCTCCTTCACAAACAGAATTTTTCTGGCTCATTTTAAACTGCATTTAAAAACGCTCTTCTAAAAATGCCAGCGTTATTAAAATATAACATGTGGGGTTTTTCTGGCGTTTTTGAAGTCGTAAAGAAAAACTTATGCAAAAAACACTGTACCCAGAGCGTGCTGCGTTTCGCTAACACGCCACTGACCACAAAAATGGCACAATCCAAAATGCAATTGTATGTAGTGCATTTTTATATTTTACTATAGACTTTAATGCAACATCTGGTCGCACAAAAAACGCTGCAAAACGGAGTGCGTTTCCAGGGAGGGAACTTATGTGAGCAAATAGTTGAAATGATGGGCAAGGGTTTCCTTGTGGAAAGTTATTTACATCATTGCAAATATTGTTAGGCTTTGCTTATGTATTTTCTTGGGTAAAAGCCAATTTCCAGCTGTTATCTCCGCATTAATCACTATTGACCATGGTCTGATAAATGTACCAACTCCTAAAACCGTCATCCTTCAGTTTGTACTTCTCCTTTTGGGTGCCATAGATGTAATTCTAGTCAATGGTCTGGTTGTGGGGTTGTTTGACTGCAACAGCGCCACTCTTGTCCATGGGCTGTCCGGTATTGCAGATCAGTCTTATTGACTTAAATGAAGATGAACTACAATTCCAGATTCTGCCCTTTGACAAGAGTGCCATTGTTTCGGGGTTGAAAGAAAACACTCTCTTTCTAATTTCATACAATGTTTTTCATGGCCTCTATGGCAGCTTGTAATGCATGAAGTTGGCGTCATCGAGGGAATCTGCTGGATCTATTATAAGCCAATTGGATCTGTTATGGACCCATTACAATGGCACCTATGATTCCAGTTTACACAAGGCCTAAGATAGGAAAGGTATTTTTAAATATTGATCAAAGTCTTAATGCCAAAGAAGCGAGACTTGTTTGGAGTAGAATGCAGTCCGCTGTGGAAAGTGATCCCGTTCTCGGACCGTCATCCGTGTATTATTATACTGTAGACTACGATCTGAAATAGCCACAGCATGCCTGACCAGAGCCTTGTGTCCTCCCCTGAGCAATGACAAGTTAGTTACTATCTGTAAAGTAATGACCACCTACATATTTCAGAGCCCGTTCTTCTGGCTGCAACGTATTAAAATAAAGTGGTTATTGCTATGAATGCACCTAGGTCAATGTGGAGTTAATACGATGAGATTTTATTGGCTAGAGAGTCTTGGGTTTTACTAAATCCTGATTGTTTTGGTACTGCTATGGAAAGCGGGTATGGTATTGAAGGGTGGACTCGTTCGGTTGAGTCTTCTACTATAATATTAGGCAGGTAGCATCGCTTTATAGACTACATTACCAAGTCTTTCAAAATGTAAAGAGGTTTTCCCATGAGGGAAATGTATTACCTATCCACAGGATATGTCAGATGCGGGTCCCACCTCTAGGACCAGCACGTATCTCTAGAACGGGGCCCCTAAACCCTGTTCTACCTCTTAGTGCTCCGGCTGATTTCTGACCATGAAGGAGAAAAGAGCAGAACTTTCTTGCTACGCTGCTTCCGTAACTGCCATTCAATACTATGAGACCTACGGAAACAGCGTAGGTCAGCGAGTTGCGCTGTTTCCGTAACTCCCGACCATGTAATCGAGATGTGGGCGAGAGTCAGCGTGAGCAGAAAAAGCTAGAACGGGGTTTGGGGGGGGGGGGGGCGCCGTTCTAGAGATGGGTGCAGGACCCAGAGGTGGGACCCGCCTCTATCTGACATTTGACATATCCTGTGGATATGTCAGAAATGTCCCTCGTGGGAAAACCCCTTACAATTCAACAGCCAGGTCCTCTTTAAGAAGATTATATGGCTAAACCGTAACCAATAGAGAATTATTGAGGGTGGCTGGAAAATACGTTTGTGCTATGTTAATTCTGCAGCAGGAATGTTCCAACCACAATCCTGATACTCCAGTTTCAAGTGCAGTGACTTTTATTTTGACCTCCATGCAAAACAGATGTGAGTAGTTCAGGTGGTCAAGTCATCAGTCACGTGTGGATCTGGTTTTGGATGGAATTCATGGGGTCAATCTATAGAACTTGTTAGGAAAAGATCTGAGTCGTTTCTCCTTGAGAATGGCCCTGAATCTTTATGGCAGGTGTAAATGATGGGCCTTGTGGTAGGATAGGCTTTCAGAGAAATGGACTTGTCCTGCGTATATAGTGTGAAATTGATGTGTGATGTCTTATCTACCAATGACTGAGGCTATCTGCACCAATTTGTACAGTCAGTCATCTAATTATTTTCAAGACCTCCTATGTAATGTCTAGCGTTGCTTCAAGATGTCTCTATATGATACCTGCAGGAACGGATCCATTTGGCATCTAAACGTGCAAATATCATGCACACTTGGAACAATCGTTTTATAAGATTCACACCTAGTACTTTAAGTCCATGCACGACTGTGTGGTGCTTCACTGAGTATATGTATTCTAGACCCATAATGCACTGCTTGGCCCTGTTTGGTGCATCAATGGGCACCGTGTTCTCTCCTAGAAACTATGGGGCAGAATTATCAGATTGGCGTTTCATACACGAACGTCTCTTAATATGTTGCATCTTTCCACTGGCTGCGTGCCACAATTGTGGCATAATGACCATGCCTGATCCATCAATTAAAATACAAATTCAGACTCTTTCCCCACCTGGCTCCCTCTGGCTCCCGGTTCATGCCACGACGCATTCTATGTACTGTCTTTGTGACGCGGCACTGGTGACGCTGCCTGGTGTCAGTGCCTTGAATAAGACGCGGCATAGAGAGGGAGCCCGTGGAGAGAAGAGAAGCGCAGTGGTAATGTAACTATTCATCTTTCTTCTAGTTTCCCATGGGGGGAGGAAGGCAGTCAGAAGGGGGAGGCTTGGCATGGGCCTTTACCTTTCTATACCAAACAGACTGAAATGTATGCCAGCTACGAGCCCCATTCCTTTAGGCTAAGGCCGGGTTAACCACGTAGCGTAAACGCCGTGGACTTTCCGGAACAGAGTTTTGGGTGGAAATATGGCAGCACTTACAGTAGCGGCAAATCGGATGAGAATTAGTAAATCTCATGCCCATGTTGCTAAAAAAAAAACTGCAGCGTAAACGTTGAATTGAATTCCGCAGCATGTCAAATTATGCTGCGTTGTAGTTGATTTTCCGTTGCGGGTTTTACCCATTGAATTAAACTATGGGAAAAAAGTAATTAATCATACTTGCCCAGAACGCCCTTTTCCTTTCTGCAGTCCAGCCTCCAGGGATGACGTCACATGGCCTGCAACCTCATCGTAGGAGGCCGGACTACGCGCAGAGAAGATGGAGGGGTTAAGTATAAACCGCTTTCTTCCGCAGCGGAAATTCCATTCGGAGTGAATGTACTGCGTGTTCCAGGCCAGACACGCTGCGTGATTTTTACGCAGTGTATCCGACCTCTGGGAACCCGGCCGAAAAGTCACAAATTTTAGCAACACGCTGCTGTGCGCCAACAGCCAACTTTTTTTCCTTCCAGTGATTGTAGTTGTAAATATTTCCATGTTACGGGATGTGATTCCACAGGTTTTTTTTCTGTGAATGTCTCTCGTATACGTGCCCTTAGCAGGATAAGTGCAATTTTACAGATCTGTACATTAATTTTCCATAATACAACCATGCGCTTGAGGCTTTCACCTGTGTTGAACCCGTCCCAGAGATGTGTGAATTCCACTTATTGTGTAATTTGTTAACCACAAGAGTTCTCATTGTTGGACCACAAAGTACAAAGTGGCTCCTTTCAGGACCCGACTCACCGGAAATACTGCAGATTTTCTATGTCTATTTGCACGTGGAAAATTTTCAGCGGATTACAGTATCAGCCAAGTGGATGAGATTTAAAGAAACCTCCTCCACATGCTGCGGGCAGTTTCCGCACAGATTTTCAAGTCCACGGTATGTAACACATGCAGATTTTGCTGCAGGAACACTGAGGATTCACTGCGGATAATCCACAGCAAATCGCAACATTTGTGGCTATGGGATTGTTAATTGATCCATCACACCCCCCATCCCCCTCTCTACCAGAAAGTCTGCACCTCCCCCCACTAATGTTCTCCTGTAAAAAGTCCCAGTATTTTTTTTTAGTTGTAAGTAAAGGCACCAGGTTAAACCACATCCACCATCCCCTTTATTCTGACCACAGAAGGAACATTCAATTACAAGCGTGCGTTCTTTTTTTTTTTTCCGAGGTGCCTCATCATGACTCTGCTTTTTACCTTCTGAAGTTGAATCCATAATTTTCTGAATTTCCTTTCATCCTGTTTCTTACGGGTATATGGCGAAAACTTTATTTTACGAGGTCACCTATAAAGGGATTAGGATTATTTATGCAGGGCTTTAGTGCAAGGTCTTAGGGCTTATTCAGACAAACGGGATATACGTCCGTGCAACGGACCTATATTAGTCTATGGGGCAGTGCAGACAGTTGCGTGATTTTCACAGCAAAAAAGTCACGACATGTCCGTTCTTTGGGCGCATTTTGCGCATCACGCACCCATTGAAGTCAATGGGTGCGTGAAAAGCACGCATGCCACACGGAAGCGCTTCCATGAGACCTGCGGTTTTCACACAACAGCTGTCAAACTATGAATGAAAACACGTGCTTTTCTGTTTACAAACATCCAAACGGAGTGTCATAATGATGGCGGCTGCGCGAAAATCTTGCAGCCGCGCATCATTCGGGGATGCCACACGGAGCTGTTAAGTGCCTTTTGCGCACGCAAAACGCCGCATTTTTTGCGTGCCCAAAACGCACACGCTCGTGTGAATCCGGCCTTAGAAAAATGCTTTCCCATAACTAGAGCCGCTCTGGCGGACATTGACATTCCAGGTAATACCAGGTATGGTCAGTCATACCTTTTGAATTCGGCGCCACGTGGTACTACATCTATGAATGATCAGATATGGCTCCCCCCGGCCGTAACAGCAGATCACAGCCCAGCTTCAATATTGAGGGGGGCTGTGTTTTAGACCACCTCTTTAGGCCTTCACACATTATTATTTTTTCTGTTGCCTGTGAACGACGCCGTACATTGAAGAGTTTTAAGTTTTGGTTTTATATTAGCGGTTTTCTATTCATTACACTTGCATCATAAGCATTTAAAGGATCATCAACATAGATGTGGTCGATATTCGCTGGATCCAGAGTGTGACAAAGGGTCAGCCTTAAGCCGAGCCAGCAGTCTCGCTGACCTGATGGATTCGCCCCCGACCGCAAGATACATCTATGTATACAGGATATGCAGAAGCTGGATCTTAAAAAATAGAACATATTTATTTATTTTAAAAAGTCCTTTGAAAAGTTGCTTTAAAATCACCTAAAACATGGTTTTATTAAAGAAAAAAAAGAAAAATGTTTTGAGTTCAAAGAGGTACATAGGCGGTGAGAAGCCTAAGGGGAAAAAACACCAGAAAAAAAGCCATACAAAGGGCACGCAGTGTTTTTGGAAAAAAAAAAGTGACCAAAAACACCACCAAGCATTGTTTGTAGGGCATTTTATATTTCGCCATTCTGCTGGCTGCAGCGTTTTTGGCCACACCAAAAAAAAGTAGCAAAAAGCCACACAATAAAAGGTGTGTGTGTGTGTTTTTTCACAAAACTCTGTGTGAAACCACTTTTTAAAGATTTCCAGCTTGAATAATCGGGTCCCATTTCTTCACACCACACCCTGGAGTGGCCCCATTGTCCAGAACCCCACTGGGCCAGTGCTTAAAGCACCTGTTGTGACCACTCAACGCCCCTGGTTTTATTGTTTTCAGTAGACATCTGCAGTCCTCCAGAACTAGCTGGGTACCTGCCCTTCCCCCATCAGGGTTTTTTTTTTTTTTTTTTTACTTCACGTATTGTATGTATCAGATGTCCCATTGCAACTCTGAATTTAGTTAAACATGAGTCTACATTGAATATGATTTCCCTGAACACCAACAATGTTGTCTCTCCAGTGAGCCGGAGCACTTGGCAGTGTCTGGTGGTTCTCCCCAGGGATATGTACATTTCTTGCCTCTCGTGCTGTCATAAAGACCTGTTTTTAATCCTCCTCTTGCTATAGAAACCACGCCAGAAATTCTTCTCTTGTCTGGCTGGGGCAAGCAGTGTGTTCTGTCTCGCTTTTCCACACTGAATAACTTCTGGACTAGCCACTTGTATTTTACTGGCCCAGCTGGGCATGCCTGTTCTTGTCCAAGAATACTGCCTATTGTCTGCATTATTACAGTTCTTTGTATCGGTCACACTTGGGGACCTCTATGGCAACCTGTGGCTCCTAAGCTGTAGCGAAACTACAACTCCAGTCATGCTCTGTAGTGTGCACTATTCTCCAAAGTATGGTTCTCATTGTGGGAAATTATTAAAAGTCCAAGCCCATATTCTGAATGGTTAATACAGCATATTGATAGTACTGTTTGCTTGCTGCACCAGCCGGGGCCCCCTACCCCCCCCCCCCCCATAGCAGTCTTGTACATTTTAACTGCTGGAGCATTCCAAATCCAGATGGCTACAGAGGAAAAAGAAGAATTCTAAGTTCCTCTGTACGGAGAGACCTGATTTACAGCTCCCATTTGTAAGGTCATGATGAGTCAATGCGCACAGTGACCGCCCGTGCCAGATATCTGCGTGTGCAGACCATATTATACTGAACTTGCATTTAAAAACCAAATCAAGAGCCAGTTCGCCAGCCACGGCGTGGATGTTCTTTGAAATTTTGGCCACGTTTGTATTTAATGACCCTAGCAGATCTGAACTGTGATCTGTTGGAATCCACTGGCTTCCATCCATCAATGAAGACGTATGTCCCCACTTTCCAGCTGCCTAGCTTAGCAGTCCCTAGAATTAGGGTTGTTCATTGCCCTACTGAATCAAGTTTCATATATGTGAGGATGACCCCAATGTAGCTATGCACCAAGATCTGTTAACCTGCTGGTGCTAAATGGGAATGCACTAAGCTGGCTGGAGAGCATGGTCTGCATGGCACAGGGCGTTTGGTCTGCTCTGAATATATGTGTGTAGAACTTTTACATTTCTACTCCTAGGTCTGTCAATAGGCTCTTCCGGGCAAGCGTGATTCTCGTCTGCTGTGCGTTGAAATATACGGACCCATTGATCTCAATAGGGCCACTCACACATGCGTTCTTTTTCACGCAACGGGTGTCCTGAATCTATAGGGGCGGTCAGGATAGAAAAATGAGTTGAATTTGGTATTGAAGCACCGTCACTTTTTGCATCCAGTATGTATAGAGAATATTTAAATAAGCACCCAAGTATACGAGGTCAATTAACAAACCGTAGGATATATGTCACATAAAACAGAAATAAAGAAACTTAAAAAAACCACAGCTTTTCATTACATGAGATGAGCTGAAATCAGAAGATCAATTCAGTCGACCATAAAGTCTCCATGGAGGATTGAGATGCGCAGGAAACGCCAAAGTCTCAGTAAGGAGAACCCTAGTACAACCATGAGAAACTAATGACTAGTATGTGGGTTAGCTATCCAGGGTTGCCATACTTTTATTTGGGCATCCTCTGTCTTCATAAGTAAGCTTGTAAAGGGGGAATTTAAGATCCACGCCTGTATCGTAGGGACCTTGGGATGCCTCCAGTGCGCAAGAATAGTGTTTTGTTTTGTTTTTGGGCATAAAACACGAGAAGTATCATAAGGTACCTAGATTCCACAGGGTGTACAAGCTGCTCCACCAGCAAAAGCCAGCATATTTTGGGATCTAGAACTCTTGGGAGAACGAGAGTTCAATCTATTCCATAACCGCTGCCCAAAAGCCAAGGATGAATGGACATTCCCAAAACATGCGTAAAAAGGAAGCATCGGGGACCGGTGGGAGAGGCTAGTCTCCCTATTCAAGTTTGGCAGGAGTATAGTCCATTTGGTGAAAGAATTTCACCTGCATAAGACGGTCCATGGCTGATATTAACGGACCAATCAAGGAATCCAACCATTCCCCATGATCCGAAATGGAAACTGAGGGGAGAGTCTTGGAACATCGGTGCAATGCTATAGCAAGCTTATTAGGGTATGTTCACATGCAGTGGTTTCAGATATAATTCGGGTGTTTTACGCCTCACATTCCGCCTGAAAAAACGCCCCTAATACGCCTACAAACATCTGCCCATTGCTTTCAATGGGAATTACGATGTTCTGTTCCCGTGAGCCTTTATTTTACGCGTCGCTGTCAAAATACGGCACGTAAAATGATGGCTCGTCAAAAGAAGTGCAGGAAACTTCTTGGGATGTTTTTGGAGATGTTTTTCATTGACTCCATTGAAAAACCGCTCCAAAAACTGCTGTGAAAAAACGCGAGTTGTTAAAAAAACGTCAAATCAGGAGCTGTTCGCATGAAAACAGCTCTGTATTTTTAGACGTTTTTGCTGACTGCGTGTGAACATACCCTTACATGGTACATGTAACAATTTCTTATAAAGCAATGATCTTTTTTAGGCAGTGTGTCCATCATCCAATCCCCCAAAGTCGACGTACACAATCTTACATTATATCCTGCAAATTGTGACCAAAGGGCATGTTGAAGTTGAAAGTATCGAAACCTCATGAGGGGGGGGGGGGGGGCAACTTGGTGTTTCAAGCTAATGTGGCTACACTTTCATCCACAACCACATCACCAAGAGCTGGAATACACAGGGCTGCCCATTCACCAGGACCAGGTGGTCTCTGAATATGTGATACATGTGGTTTATACCACCGTGGTGTTGCAGCTTTTAAAATACATTGAGGGAGAATAATCAAAACTGGTGCGAAGGAAAAATATAGCATAGCAACCAATCCGGTTCAAGCTCTCGTTTTCGAAGAGGCATTTTTTGAAAATGAAGAAAAAAAAGCTACCTGGTTGCTATGGGCAAGTAATCCACTTTTCCTTAGCACCAGTTTTGATAAATCCTCCCGTTGAGTAGTGTAGTAGTCATCTCTGGAGTCATGGGACACTTGTCTGCAACGTTCATGACTGTCAGGAGGAAAGAAAATTGAGGTAAAATAGTTGCCGTCAAGTCACATGACTTCAACTAATAAACCATAGTTACTATTCAATCTGCAGCAAGTTGTATGTATCCACTACCCTGTGTCAAGGACAGATATTTAGTATTTTGTTTTTTTGTTTCTGAACTACAATGGACATATTGCGTTCCCTTTCAGTCGTGGTTTGTTTGCAATGCGATGACATCACCAATCGGCACATTGTGGTCAGCCACGCTAAAAAGCACTGTTCTAAATTGTGAAGGTGCTACCTGCACTTAGTAAGGCTTATGTGATGACAAGCGGATAGCACTTCCCATATGTGAATACGTTTCAGCTGTACAGGACGATCAGTCCACATCTGGTTCTGGAAAATGTCCTCCCTCTGAATTAGGGTGTATTCACACAGTGCTGTTTTTGAAACCACAACCAGAAGTGGATTCAAAGAAAAAGTGAAATCTTTCCTATATGCCCCCACCCCTCCTCAATTTATGATCCACTCCATGTTGTGGCTCTCAAAACTGCATAACAAAAACCAGTGTGAATAAGGCCCTTACAGCGATCTATTGCCACTACTGTTGGTGACTTTCAGCAGTGCATATTGTTATTTCCATGCAGTATTTTTCTATGATTTGTCATCTGGCCCCTTCTTTGCCATCTCATTTTCCTGCATGGAATGAAAACTCCCTATGTTTAGATTCTACCATTTCCCCCCCCTCCCCCCCCCCCCCTTCTGTAAATTAGCAGAAAGATCACAGCGTAACACTTTAATTTCCTGGAACCGATCCGAGTCCACCATTTAATTTTCCATGGGAAATTGTAAGACGTTCTATGAACATCAAAGTACTATTCATGGTGACGTACGAGATCTCGGATCGTTTCGTAAAGTTGGAAGAAACGTACAATATTCTGTATTGTACGGAGAAAATGTGTAGGCTTTTTCTTATACTAAGGATTAATGTAGTAAACCGTCCCCGTTACATATCATTTCATCAGATAAAACCAGCAAGTTACTATCTGCCGTTCTATTCTTACTCGTTTTTTGTGTGGGAAAAAAAGTTATCTGCATTGTATTTTTTTGTTTAAAAAAAAAAAAAAAGGAAGTGGGTTTTCTGTAGATTGCACCATCCCGTAGATGTGTTAACAATAGTTAGTGGTCAGCAGCCTTCAGCCCTGCCACCATTGTAAAATTACTAATCTTTGGGCATGTTCACACGTGGCAGATTAGTTGCAGAAAGTTCTGGTCATCTGAATGTTGTATCTGCAGTAAGTGCATGGGTTTCTGTAAACCCCATTCCGATAATTCGGACGGTCACAGAAATGTCTGGCACCTTTCTATACCATACACGTTCAATTTGGCTGAAGGGGGCGAGGGGAGTCACGCATGCTGAAGTTCAACGTGTGAAATCCTTTTGTTCCTTCTCCCCTCCCTGAGCTGCGTCTTAAGCATTTCATTCAGCCAACCAGTAGCCTGCTCTGTACTTGTGAGCTGAATTAGATGCCTAAGAAGCTTGAAGACCTAAAAAGCTACAAAAATCTTAAGCTAGAAGACATTAAAAGACACAGCGCCTCACAGCCGGTTAATTTTTTTTTTTCTGCATCCTGCACTGATGAGAGGCAACGACCCTGAAACAGTGATGTCTAAACGTGGGCATCTCTTCTTTTTGGAGGAGTCTCTAGTTTGGCTGATGTGAGCTATTTTGCACACGGTTTTCCCATGTGGCATTGCCTGTGAATTAGGCTTCATACACCCACGTGGTCTCTTCAATGAGAGTCAATAATGCCCGTCCCCGAGCTTCATCCCATTGCAATAAGCATGCACTCTTGGAATTGGGAGAGGGCGCTTTCCCAAAACAACAATCAATGTAGAATGTCCCATGTGTTTTTTTTTTTTGTTTTTTTTTTTACCATAACCTGTATTGTAAATGAAGTGCAAATTTTTCCTTTGTACGTCTCATTTATCAATAGGGCACCGCAGGTTGTAGGGGTCAGCAACCTTCCCCACACCGGCTGTTGTGAAACTACAATTCCCAGAGTGCCCTTAGGCTGGAATTATAAAGCTTTTGGCTTGTCAGGGTATACTGGGTGTTGTAGTTTCACAACCGCTAAAATACCAAGGGTTGCTGATCCCTGTACTATAGACCACCGCACAAAGCCACTTGTGTTCTTTAAAGGGGTTGGCTCATTGCAGAATATTTGGCTGTTGCAGGGGAAATGTAGTTGAATAGCTGTTCTTATAATACATGGACAGCTCAAGTCTGACAACGCCTTTAGTAGAGCATATGGACGAGGGTTATCCTGATGGGGCAACCGCTTCAATATATTTTATAACACATTGGGCCTCATTCATCAAAACTGTCTGATAGGAAAATTGACCTCGTTGCCCATAACAACCCACCATGCTGCACCTTTTCATTTTTCCAGAGTAGTTAAGGTTACCACCTACTCCTGACTGACCCCTTTGACTGATAATGGGGTATGCCGGGTTCCGGCATGGTGTTTGTCATTATGACCGAAAAAATAGTGCTGCACATGTGGACAGAGCCGTAGAACCTTCTTGATAAATGAGGCCCATTGTTTGTAATTCCATATTATTGTGATTTTATTCTGCGTCATCTGGTCTTGGGCTATGTGATAGGGTTTAACCAGTAAAACCAGGTTGCTTTACTCCTGAACTGGATATACGATAGTGGGTTCATATAGCCGGCAATATCAGAATATAGTAGGGTGTATACAGCTCTTATCCAGTTAAGCAACTGTCTCACATAAAATGTTAAGCCTATAGGATTAACCTCCATGGAAAGGATTTAGCAAATCCGTCAGCACGGAGGCAAGCGGACAGTCTGGTATTCCAGCCTAAAGTGCGTTTCTTTCCTCCCTTTGCATTTTGGTGCTACTTTTTGTATGTACAACGGCGAGGAAATGTTCCCAATCTCCTCCTCCTCCTTCCCCCAGAGCAGATATTGTGCAACAGTTCTCATCTGTCAGATTCGTGCAAGCGAGTACATGTGCGTTTCATTATTTGATCGCCTGAGGAGACTGCTGTTTAAGTTGGCAAGTAGGATTTTTTTTTTTTTACTTTTTAAAGAGAAGAAAAAAAAGCAAAGCATGTCTGTTGGCGAGATTCCAGAATGCCAGAGAGAATTGACCAAATGCCAGAAAACATCTACTGCTTCTCCCTATGAAGACTGGGGCAATATTCTGCCTCTTACAAGGGGTGGGGGGGGGGGGGGGGGTCCAGTAAAACTCACAGGGAATAGAAAAGTCAAATGTGGTTTTAATTTGTTGTTCTGGGCTTGGGATGATCGTGCTTCAGTAGTAAAATATGTACCGAGTTTATTTCCAGATTCGGTGATTGTGGAAAATAAAGCAGTCACCATTAGTGTTGTTGGCAGTCTCTTAATGGCCACAATGAGTAAGTCTGGAATCCAATACTTCGCATAGTTGAGCGTAACATTTAGAAGCTCCCCACTGTTTTTTATGTGGTCCGGTTGATAAATCCCCCTGCCCACTCATTTGTGCAGGTTACATAACTGGAAACCACGTGTGGTGTTACTTGTTGCAGCAGGCGGCTGTACACACCAGATACACTATATCTTGTCATCCTTCTCTTCTGAGGACAGTCAAAGATATAACGTGATAGTTTGTTCTGTGTCTATGCCTCAGGCCGTTCTCTAATCTATCGTCTCCTAAATGTAGCATTCTAGTACAGCTAGACTTTAATAGTACTCGATTGTCTTCCTTTTTAAGGTTCTCCAAATGGGCAACATAATAACTTTGCTGCTTCATGTTTCTTCTATATAGTGGAGAGCAGCTACAAAGCATGTCTCCTACTCTGGAGTACGGGCCTGTTCACATCTGCGTTGGAGCGCTATTGTTTCCGGTAAATCCATGGAAACCATTAAAGTCGATGGGTTCCTGTTCAATGGAGCTTGTGCTTCTGGCATTTTCATTGTTCTGCTCCTCTGACTGAAACCTGAACGCAGATGTGAACAGAGCCTACGAGTCTGTGCTGAACGTGGACAGTCCGGAGAATTCCGTTGCCGATCTACTGTATAAGGCTACATCTGCCCGGTGCTGGGGAGTTGTACACTTGTTGCCCAATTTCCCTGCATATTACAGATCTCTGGGGGGGCTCCAGCAGTTGTTCATCCTGTGATTTGCTTATTGTCAGAAGACCGTTACAAGAAAAGAAACAAAAAAAAGATGGCCAAAAAACGGGCAACTTCCTTAAATATTTTAGAATGTGAGTAATGATGGTAAGGTGGAAAATATAAACTTGGACCTTGGTAATATGCTTGCTTTAGTGTAAAGTGGCTACACTTCAGCTACCTTCTATTTTGGCTTTTGAGGGGGTTTTCCGGGTCTATGTCTAGTTAAAGAGGCTCTGTCACCAGATTTTTCAGCCCCTATCAGCTATTGCAGCAGATAGGCGCTGCAATGTAGATTACAGTAACGTTTTTATTTTTAAAAAACGAGCATTTTTGGCCAAGTTATGACCATTTTCGTATTTATGCAAATGAGGCTTGCAAAAGTACAACTGGGCGTGTTGAAAAGTAAAAGTACAACTGGGCGTGTATTATGTGCGTACATCGGGGCGTGTTTACTACTTTTACTAGCTGGGCGTTGTGTATAGAAGTATCATCCACTTCTCTTCAGAACGCCCAGCTTCTGGCAGTGCAGACACAGCCGTGTTCTCCAGAGATCACGCTGTGACGTCACTCACAGGTCCTGCATCGTGTCAGACGAGCGAGGACACATCGACACCAGAGGCTACAGATGATTCTGCAGCAGCATCGGCGTTTGCAGGTAAGTCGATGTAGCTACTTACCTGCAAATGCTGATGCTGCTGCAGAATCAACTGTAGCCTCTGGTGCCGACACGATGCAGGACCTGTGAGTGACGTCACAGCGTAATCTCTGGAGAACACGGCTGTGTCTGCACTGCCAGAAGCTGGGCGTTCTGAAGAGAAGTGGATGATACTTCTCATCAGAACGGCCAGCTAGTAAAAGTAGTAAACACGCCCCAATGTACGCACATAATACACGCCCAGTTGTACTTTTACTTTTCAACACGCCCAGTTGTACTTTCGCAAGCCTCATTTGCATAAATACGAAAATGGTCATAACTTGGCCAAAAATGCTCGTTGTTTAAAAATAAAAACGTTACTGTAATCTACATTGCAGCGCCTATCTGCTGCAATAGCAGATAGGGGTTGCAAAATCTGGTGAGAGAGCCTCTTTAACCGGACTGAGTTGCAATACCAGGAACAGCCACTACGGCGCTGCACCTGCTAAACCATTAATGGGATGTGGCTTCTAGAAACCCTTTGTCAGCTGATTGGCGGGAGTCAGATCGGCCCATCTCTTGGCAAAATGTGATCTGTTCTGCCTGGAGATATTAATACCTTTACTGTACAGGTAATGTTGAACTATGAGAGGTTTTACTACTCAAAACTTAAGCATTTTACAAAACTACAGTAAGAATTTAATACATTATGGAAAAGCTTTGAGAATAGATAAGGTGACGAAGAATATAAAAATACCTTGACTGGAGAGCCTGAGCTGACCCGTCAGTGTTTGTCAGCTCGCCAGTTATATTTATTGGGCTGCGCTCAGGTGACCTTCTCTTATCCATGTTCATGACTGCAGTACTGTGTAGCAGTGTTAGCATTTTGGAGAATAGATCTCCTGTCATCACCTATATGCTGTTCTCCAGATCATTAACAAGTAAAGAAAGGTTTCCGCTGAATGTAATCTGAGGCCCGCACGTAAGGAGCTTCTATGTATTCCCGTTTCCTTCACATATTACAGACCGGCTCATGAGTTCTCCGGGAGCTAGCAGCGTGTTCTTTAAGTGAATTTACATGTTTAGGTAATTCATTGGCTTCTTTCTGTGTAACCACGTGGTAGGCACACACAGAAGAAATAGATGTCCAACTGACCCCTACAGGTATGGCTTCCCATGTCGTGGTGTAGGATCTTTTGGTCTAGTCATGACGCCCCCTTTTGAACCTCATGATAGATACTCTTGCCTCAATGAGTAAAACTTGGGCCTCATGAACACGACCTTCTTATGGATGTGTTATACGGATATGTAATAGGTCGTCCATAGCCTTCTTTAGGCCCGTAATGTACCTCCATTTGCCTCCAATCGTAAGCAGGGGCACACACTGTGTCGTGACCCAACCGCATTATGACTGTTTCCCCCTTAGAAGCCATTACAGCCATTTATTGCTTTGGTGTCTTGTGCAGAAATTGAGTATTACTATTACTACTATTACTATTACTACTACTACTACTATTACTATTACTATTACTACTACTACTACTATTACTATTACTATTACTATTACTACCACTATTACTACTACTACTACTATTACTACTATTACTACTACTATTACTATTACTATTACTACTACTATTACTATTACTACTATTACTACTACTATTACTACTACTACTATTACTATTACTACCACTATTACTATTACTACTACTACTACTATTACTACTACTATTACTACTACTATTACTACTACTATTACTACTACTATTACTATTACTATTACTACTACTATTACTATTACTACTACTATTACTATTACTACTACTATTACTATTACTACTACTATTACTACCACTATTACTACTACTACTACTACTACTACTATTACTACCACTATTACTATTACTACCACTATTACTATTACTACTACTACTATTACTACTACTATTACTACTACTATTACTACTACTATTACTATTACTACTACTATTACTATTACTACTACTATTACTATTACTACTACTATTACTACTACTATTACTATTACTATTACTACCACTATTACTACTACTATTACTATTACTACTACTACTACTATTACTACTACTATTACTATTACTACTACTATTACTATTCCACTATTACTACTACTACTACTATTACTATTACTATTACTACTATTACTACTACTATTACTATTACTATTACTACTACTATTACTATTACTACTATTACTACTACTATTACTATTACTACTACTATTACTATTCCACTATTACTACTACTACTACTACTATTACTATTACTATTACTACTATTACTATTACTACTATTACTATTACTACTACTATTACTATTACTACTACTATTACTATTACTACTATTACTATTACTATTACTACTATTACTATTACTACTACTATTACTATTACTATTACTACTACTATTACTACTACTATTACTACTACTACTATTACTACCACTATTACTATTACTACTATTACTACTACTATTACTATTACTACTATTACTATTACTACCACTATTACTATTACTACTATTACTACTACTATTACTACTACTATTACTACTACTATTACTACTACTATTACTACTACTATTACTACTACTATTACTATTACTACCACTATTACTACTACTAGTAACCTTGTTAGATTTTCTGACAACACATGAACTGTGATCAAATCTGATGTTTGCATTTGACTCTCTATTCAAAATCTGTCATTCAGGTTCCCATATTCTGGCAGCGGACATGTCTGTTATCTTTCTGTGCAGCAACCATTATCCCAGACTCTATACAGTCATGTCCTTCAGTAGAGTTACATGGTGGGAAACTTCTCCGGCACAACGTCACTTCTAAAATTGTCATTTATTTAGAACGAAACATTTGAACCCTGAAAGCCACTTATGTCAGGACCACTGTGTGTAAAGTGTAGGGGAGCTTCTGCGCGATAAACACATCTAGAAAAGCGAGAACCTGGCAGGAGGGAGGCATGAATTTCAGCCGCCTTTCTTTTTGTTCCTTTCTATAAACAGCATTACATTGGGAAAAGCTGCAAGCTTCTTAATGCAGAACAGACCTGTAGGGGGCAGCAGAACTCAATCCAGCGTTAATTCCTTAGGGCTTCCTTCCAGAAAGTGTCTCTGCTTTGACTGGAGCCAACAAAAGCCATCTGTTCTCTTATTTATAGCTCCTATTTCTAAGAAGTATATTCTATAGCAGATAAAAGGTGGATGACAGGTCATAATTCACAAGTTTACTGAGGCCTGAACTGTCGGGACATGATGTACTGCACCTTAATGACCGTTCACCTGCACTTACTCTTTACACCGGGGTACTAATTAGGAATACGGTTCTGAGATGAGTGAGCCGGTGCGATATAGTGCAGGTTTAGTATTATGCGGTGCTGCGAAGGAGAATATGACTTGTGCTACAGCTCTTCATAGCGCCATTACAGCGGTGTCACTTACTTTTGTCCTCTGTGAAAAGTTTACAGGTTGGTGTGGCCCTAGACGTGGCTACAGACGTAAAGATTAACCATCAATTCTAATTGATAGAAATCTGCTCAATCCCTCAAGTTGGTGGTGAACATACATACTGTATGCGGGTAATGCAAAGATCCTTGAGGAACGTTCATATGGATCAGCCCCCTAAAAAGCACTTCTAATTCCCATTGGGGCAGATTTACTAATGTCTACGTTTTATACAGTGTAGACGGTCAAGGAAGTCAGAAGATGCGCCATATTTATCACAGTGGTGTATAATAAACTTGGCGCATGTTAGACACTTTTCTCTTCTACCACCTCTAGGCTGGCTGAGTGGCAATTTTGGAGCTCGGTGTTGCCTTTTAAGCCTTTGCCCCTTTACAGTAAGCTGCACCCATTGTTGAGCCTGGCACAAAACGTCTCTTAGACAGTTGATACAGCATGTACGCCAGAATTGTGGCCCTTTTTGAAGAGTAAATCTGCCCCTCGGTATCATGGAGCTTGCGTGTCCTCCCTGTGTTTGCATGGGTTCCCTCCAGGTACTCCAGTTTCTTCCCATACTTCAAAAATATACAGATATGTTGATTTGCTTCCTGCGAAATTGCCGATAGTGTGTGTGTATCAGACAGGGAGGTTAGATTGTAAGCTTCTTAGGTGACTGATGTGAGTGATTACAATCGCTGTACTGCGGAATATGACGTTATATAAGTAACAGGGAAAAAAAAATTCCCTAGATTTAGGAATAAGCTTTGAAGCCGCTAAGTCTTTGGTTGTTGAGTTTATTTCAGGCATAGCGAAAATCCTATTAGGATTTTTTTTTTTCCCCTTGAACTTTGGTAGTGTCTGGTCCAAAACTCGCAGGTCATTGCACACAAGCCCTTATCCTTTGAAATCTTCTTTTTTTTTTTTTTTTTTTTTTTATACAACGGACCGGAGAAAAGATCGGGCTTTAGGTATGTGTGTCTGGAACAAATCTAGACGCTTTAAGTTTCCATTTGACTGCCAGGTATTGGCTTTATAATATCTTTCTGCAGAGGACCTCTCCAAAAGGTGCAGCTGTGAGCTGGTTTCATCTTGCACTGTGTAGCTATGTTGGCACGGCTCTAGATGTAAGGTATGCTGTCGGCTCCTGCGCCTCTGTTCAGACCTGTCTCTGTTACCAGGAGACAAGAGCCAGGGGATTGGAGGGCATCTTGATCTATGAAGCCAACTGATTTGCTGCCGCTCCATGCAAGTAAAAATAGACTTAGTGGAAAATGCTGCGTGGGTGACATGTCATTGACAGGCTTCTTGTACTACCTGCTGGAGATCCTACCCCTCACACTCGTCCGTGCACGGAGCGAGGAGCTACTGATGGTGCTTGGGCCGTGATCTGAACTTCTTGGCTTTGAAAAACGAGAGATCCGGCGTAGGGAAAGATGATTGCGCTCGGCGAGAAACTCATTGAGGACTGTAGCAAGGGGATCAACAAGGTTGCCAAGTTCCTGAAAGGGGGGTTTGGTGCTCCCAAGCTTCAGGCCGTCTTTCAGAACAGCTGCAAGCAAGCAAAAATTCTGGTGGCAGGTACAAAACGCGTGGGCTGCTAGTTGTGGATTCTTGTCTAGACGGTGCTCTGTGTTGCATGTAGAGACCGGCTAGTTCTCCCGCTTGCCTTTCTTCTAGGCTTGCGATCTTTTTTTGGCTTTAATCACTAGTAAGAGGTAGACCGTGTGCGCTACAAGTGCGTTCCGGCTTCCTGGTCTTGCTCTGTGGCTTATTGTTAGTGCTGTGGACTTCTGCATTTTAATGTCCCTCCTTTCCTTCTTATTCCAGCTCTAGACTTTTTTTTTTTATTTCCCCCCCCCCCCCACCCCACAATTCAGCAATTTATCATTTCCTGTCTCCTTTCCTCAAATGAAAAGGGACTATTCACAATCCGGCTGCAGAGTCCAACATTTGCATTTTTCAGCTCCGAACAGGAGGTAGAGGGGGTTATTTTAACAGCTCACATTCCAGTTCAGAGAAAATGAACACATCCCCCATATTCATGAAGGCGTTGTAATAGAACAGATGCCTGCTATGCTGATGGCGTACCAACGTGGAGGGGGTCGCACACTTTTATGCTGCTGGATCAGCATTTACTTTTCTCTTTTACAGCTTTCTGCACATTATTCCACATACTAAAACTTGTGGTTTATAATCTACTTTTGGCGTGTAGTTAAATAAAATCTATTGTTCCCTGTTGGCAGCCATTTCCGGCTAGGGGCAGGCTGTACTTGACTGATGAAAAGGTCCCTGAAGTGTTGGTTTTCTGTCGGTATCATGTTTTTTTTGCAGGTTATTGACCTAAAAAAAAAGATGTGAGCTACTGTTGGTATCCACATTCCACCTGGGAGTGTGCCGGGTATGTAAAGCATCAGGGACAATGTATGGATTTTAATATTTTTTTTTTTCTTGGCTGACTTTAAAGCTGGAGACTTCTCATTTTGCCATCTCCTGGAAATTCATGAAATATCTTCATGTGGAATTTCCAATCAATCATGTGGCAGTGTTTAGTATGTGCATCCCAAGGAGTTCACCTAGCGGAGTTGTGCTTGCACTTTGCCCTTCTCTCCAGTGCTGATTATGCAATTCTAGCAGAAAGATTAAATGCCTGCAATCTGGTCCTTGGTAGCTGCGGGCCTGGATTAAGCCGGGGTTATTGTTTAATTCCTGTAAGCAGAGGATTAATTATTCTCTTGTCTCTGGCGGTATAATGAATGCTGCTTTGTTTTTGTTTCATTTGGATGCCTAAGTTATTAACCCCTTCAGGACTGAGCCTGTTTTGGCCTTCAGGACGAAGCCGATTTTTCAAATCTGACATGTGTCACTTTATGTGGTAATAACTCCGGAATGCTTTTACCTATCCAAGCGATTCTGAGATTGTTTTCTCGTGACATATTGTACTTTATGTTAGTGAAAAAATTTGGTTGATAAATTCAATATTTATTTGTAAAAAACACCAAGATTTGGAGAAAATTTGCAAAAATTAGCATTTTTCTCAATTTAAATGTATCTGCTTGTGAAACAGATAGTAATACCACACAAAATAGTTACTAGTTAACATCTCCCATATGTCTACTTTATGTTTGCATCGTTTTTTGAACATTCTTTTATTTTTCTAGGACGTTACAAGACTTAGAACTTTAGCAGCGATTTCTCATATTTTCAAGAAAATTTCAAAAGGTGATTTTTACAAGGACCAGTTCAGTTCTGAAGTGGCTTTGACGACCTTATATATTAGAAAGTCCCCATAAATCACCCCATTTTGAAAACTGGACCCCTCAAAGTATTCAAAACAGCATTCAGAAAGTGTATTAACCCTTTAGGCGTTTCACAGGAATTAAAGCAAAGTAGAGGTGAAAGTTACAAATTTCATTTTTTTTTTACAAAATTCATTTGTAATACATTTTTTTCTATACCACAGGAGGTTTTACCCGAGAAATGTAACTTATTATTTATTGCCCAGATTCTGCAGTTTTTAGAAATACCCCACATGTGGCCCTAGTGCGGTCATGGACTGAAACACCGGCCTCAGAAGCAAAGGAGCACCTAGTGGATTTTGGGGCCTCCTTTTTTTTTAGCATATATTTTAGGTACCATGTCAGGTTTGAAGAGGTCTTGTGGGGCCAAAACAATAAAGACCCCCAAAAGTGACCTCATTTTGGAAACTACACCCCTCAGGGAATTTATCTAGGGGTATAATTAGCATTTTGAACCCACAGTTTTTTTTGCTAAATTTATTTGAATTAGTTTGTGAAGGTGAAAATCTACTTTTTTTCTGAAAAAACGTAGAAATTTTTAATTTTTTCAAGGAATAAAAGAGAAAAAACACCCCAACATATGTAAAGCAATTTCTCCTGATTATAGCAATACCCCATATGTGGTAATAAACTGCTGTTTGGACCCACAGCAGGACTCAGAAGAGAAGGAGCACCATTTGGATTTTGAAATTCTGATTTTGCTGGTATAGTTTTCAGTGCCATGTCGCGTTTGAATTGCATTGGAGGGAACAAAATAGTGGAATCCCCCGGAAAGTGACCCCATTTTGGAAACTACACTCATCAAGGAATTTGTCTAGGGGTAAAGTTAGCATTTTGACCACACGGTTGTTTTGCTGAATTCATTGGAATTATTCTGTAAAGGTAAAAATCGACTTTTTTTCTGAAAAAAGGTAGCCATTTTTAATTTTTACAAGGAATAAAGGCGAAAAAGCACCCAAACATTTGTAAAACCATTTCTCCCGATTACGTAAATACGCCATATGTGGTAATAAAGTGCTGTTTGGACCCACAGCGGGGCTTAGAAGGCAAGGAGCGCTATTTGGCTTTGGGAGCTCAAATTTAGCTGAAATGGTTTTTGGGTGCCATGTCGCATTTGCAAAGCCCCTGAGAGGCCAAAACAGGGGAAACCCACCAAAAGTGGAAATTACACCACTTAAAGAATCTATCTAGGGGTATAGTGGGCATTTAGACCCCACACGTCTTTTGCAGGATTTATTAGAATTGGGCCATGAAAATGAATATCAACATTTCTTCCACTAAAATGTTGCATTTTTTTCAATTTTACAAAGGATAAAGGGGGTAAAAGTTGCCCAACATTTGTAAAGCAATTTCTCCCGAGTACGGCTATACCCCACGTGTGGTCATAAATGGTTTTTCATTAGAAAGTAATTAACCCTTTCTGGACTGATCCATTTTTTTCTTTTCCTTTTTAGTTTTTTCCTCCCCGCGTTCCAAGAGCCACAACTTTTTTATTTTTCAGTCAATAGAGCGGTATGAGGGCTTATTTATTGAGGGACGAGCGGTCGTTTTTATTGGTACAATTTGTTGGTACATACAACTGTTTGAGCACTTTTTATTACATTTTTAGCTAGAGCGAAGGTGACCAAAAAAACAGCGATTTTGCCGTTTTAAATTCTTTATTTTTCACGTGAGACGCTCGATACATCACCCCCCAAACTAAGACATGCTATGTTGTGGTGCGCGAAGGGGTCAATGCGCAGCGCATGGTGCGGAGTGAAAATTACAATTTTCCACTCATATGCCACTTTAGTGCACTATATGTTATGCCCAGTTTGTGCCACTGAAGACAAATACCTCATAAAATATTAACCGGGTTCTCCCGCGTATGGCGATGCCATATCTGTGGACATAAACTGGTGTTTGGGCACGCTGCAGGGCTCAGAAGGGAGGGAGCGTCATTTGGCTTTTGGGGCGCAGATGTAGCTTGGTAGTTGTTCTGTTTGGGGTTTTACTGGTGTTTCAGTTTGTAATGTGGGGGCATATGTAATCTGTGAGGAGTACATCAGGGTACATGTTATCTGTGCGGGGTACATCAGGGTATAATAAGAGGGTATAATAATGCAGTAAATAAATAATAATCCGCAGATATGTGGCCGGTGTCACACTTATAAATGGCGCCCAATCTTATCTGCTTTTGGAACACTCCGCACATTTTGCATCGCCATATTCTGAGAGCCAGAACGGTTTTATTTTTTCTCCACCGGAGCCGTGTGAGGGTTTATTCTTTGCGGGACAATCTGTAGTTTTCATTGGTACCATTTTGGGGTACCAGAAATTTTTTTGATCACGTTTTATTCCATTTTTTGGCAAGCAAGGTGACCAAAAACCATCAATTCTGACAATGTTTTTTATTCGTTTTTTTATGGCCTTCACCCTGGGCTATAAATGACCATTATACTTTATTCTGCGGGTCGGTACGATTACAGCGATACCATATGTATATAATTTTGTTATGTTTTGCAGCGTTTGTGCAATAAAATCACTTATTTATAAAATAAATACATTTTTGTGTCACCGTATTCTGAGAGCCATAACGTTTTTATTTTTCAGTCAAAAAAGCGATGTAAGGGCTTGTTTTTTGCGGGACGGGATGTAGTTTGTATTGGTACCATTTTGGCGTACGTGCGACTTTTTGATCACCTTTTATTGTATATTTTGGGAGGGTTGGTAACCAAAAAATTGTGATTCGGGCACTGTTTTTTGTTTATTTTTTTTGCGGTGTTCACCGTGCGGGAAAAATAATATTACAGTTTTATAGTTGGGGTCGTTACGAACGCGGTGATACCAAATATGTGTACTTTTTTTAACGTGTTAATTTTTTTCCTATAATAAAAGACTTATTATAGGAAAAAAAGCATTCTTTGTTTATGTCACTTCTAACTTTTATTTTTACACTTTTTAAAAACATTTTTATTATCTTTTTTTTACTTTTTTAACTTGTCCCACTAGGGGACACTTAGACTGGCAGCTCTGATCGCTGCTGGAACACATTACACTACACACGTAGTGTAATGTGTTCTAACTGTCATTGTGACGTAACTGTCACACTGACAGGAAGCAGAGGAGGAACGGCCGGAGGCTGATCCTCCGAGGCTTCCGTACATGGCAACCCGGAGGTCATTGTCTGGCCTCTGGTTGCCATGATAAGGATCGCCAGCCCCCGCAAATACATGTGGGGGGCTGCCGATCCGCTGTAAACCTCTTCGATGTGGTGATCGCAATCGACCACCGCATCGAAGGGGTTAATTGCCGATTTCAGCGGCGACAGGCCGCTGATCGGCAACGGGGAGAGCAGGGCTGACACCCTGCACAGTTAACCGCCGCTGCGGTGTAGCGCCGCGCGGCGGTTAACTGTTAAAGCGCGGACGTAACTGTACGCCAAGGTGCGCAAAGTTACTGCTCACCTGGACGTACAGTTACGTCCAGGTGCGGGAAGGGGTTAAACGGGTTCCAGCACAACGAAAGCAAGTCATTGGGCAGTGGACAAGTAGAGATTTGGAGCTTCTAAGAAGACTGGCCCAAGTTTGGTTACAGGCCTGCTTTAAAGGAGCCATAGATTTTTATTTCTCTTTTTCAAAGTTTTTTTTATTTAATTTTTTTTTAATTATTATTATACTTTAAAATAGAAAAAAGTCACATTCTTTAATAAAATCTTTTTTTCTGTAATCTCAATTGGACTATGCAGGAAAGGAAAGTTTCAAAATATCCGATTTTTGCTGTCTGAACAGAGCGTCCATTCCTTACTGGATAACTGCAGACCGGCTTTCCTCCTAGTCTGCGGAGCCGTCTAACCCCAGCACATTGAAGGTTTAGCAATACTGTAAAGTGATCCTGGAGTTTAGCGCCCCGGCCCTTGTTGCCACAGCTGTTCATGGCTCAGAATGTACCTTTTCAACCTAAATGCCTGCCGTGTATGAGCTTTTCCTGTTCCTATTATGTTTAAGTTGGATCCCTTGAGCTCTTCTAAAGTAAGCAAATTTCGCTGGTCGGTGCAGAACTTTTTTTTTTTTTGTGTAAAAATGGCTTCCCTCGTACTCCACGCCTGGAATAAATGGAAGTTTATAAAAAAGCAGATGTCTTTGCCAGCTGCTGAGCTTCTTGTAAACCTCCTTTTTCTCGTGGGACTTTTAACTACTAAGATGAAAAAGAAGGATGTTAAAAATGCAACAAAATTGCCCAGTCTGAACCCGGCCTAAAGAACATTGTAGTTGTACTATAGTCTAAAGTAAATATTTGGCATCTGTGACATTTACTTACTTTTTAATTCTTTTGTTTTACTAAATATAAGCTATTAAAATCGGTTTAAACTTTTTTTTTTTTAAAGAAATACAATTTGCCATTTCACATATCAGCAATGGGTTAATTTTAGGGCAAGACTGGATTGGAAATTCGGATATCTCAGGTTTTTTTTTTTCCTCTGACTATCCGGGGTTAACCTATCCGCTGACCTTACCCTTTATACTGTTGGTGTTCTTTCTTTTCTTCATACCCGCTGAGATTTAACACTGCTGTGTTTTTTTGGGGCAATGTGTACCCTAAACTGTTTGACTCTCCATGCAGAATGTGAGTGTTGTCTCTGGCTCCCCCTAGCTGTGTGTGGCTGTATGTACACTATGCATGTGCGTCTATCTTGGGTAGAATTAACTAGCTATAAGCCAAGGCAGCAGGCACTGCAAATGATGACACAGCATTTTGTCCTGCAGCGAGGTCTGATTTATGTAACATTTGCTCAGACTTGTCAAATATGAAGTGTTTGCGCAGAGTTTAAACTTTAACTCTGGTTTCTAAGTAGCTGGGAAATAATGACCTTTTTTTCCCCTCTTCTCTCTCCTGTAGCTTTCATGCTTCCTGATCTGGCTGAACAGTTCTCACCACCAGAGACGGCCCCACCAGTCCTTCTCAAGTTGATTGAGACCATTGAAAGAAAAGGTACTACCATTTCATCATCCTGTCACTCCGTATAATGTAGAACTTTGCGACCTGAAAGTACTTTCTTATGGAGATGGCTGAAAAGAAGATTTGGGGTGTTGCCCATGGCGACCCATTCCAGTAACGTTTTGCTATTGGTTGTTGTGGTCATTTGTTGCCCAGACATTAGATTAATGTGTAATGTCTGTCCACTTCTTTCCTGACTTCTCCATTAGCGTCCGTGTGTAAGGCAAGTTTCACACGGTCATAATACAGCCGCATTATGGTCGCAACGCTCAGACCTCCCTATGGAGTTGTATGGTGATCCCAGTTTGGTTCATTTGAACCGTGTGGGAGGGGGACTTGGATGACGCACGCCCTGGGGGGGGGGGGGGGAGATAGCTGTTGCAGTTGTAATATGACAATAAGAAACCGGCCTAATGTCCATGTAATTTCAGAACAAGAGAGAGATGAGCAAAAAAGAAACCCAGCATTTGACCAGTTAAAATCCAACCTGCCTGATCCTTGTTGGACAGACATCTGGGAACTTAGTGGGTCTGAGGAGCCTGTCCAATAATGCTTACTGGCATATAGAGCGTTCTAGAATGCAGGGGCAGAAGCCATCTACTATCCTGCTGCCATCGCTTTGGCTGGAGGTTACTGTCCTCTCCATTATTGTGCACACGGGAAGTATTCTTGCATTGCTCATCCTGTTCTCTCTTTCAGGCTTGGAATCCACAACATTATACAGATCTCCGAGTGCCATCAGTGTGGCGGAGCTTCGTCAGATCATCGATTACGGTACGATCCTGTATGATACATTAAATGTCAATTAATGATGACCGTCTCACTACATAGCATAGATGCCATTTCAAGTGTTTTCTTTTGAGACCGGTGAGGATCCTCCGTTTAACCTATTTTCCATGACGGTCATGGACTGTTCTCTTAAATGGTCAAACATTTAGACAAACTTCAATAGCACAAGCCCCCCCCCCCCTCCTCCTCCTATCTGTTCACTCAATCTTAATTTACTGCTAAATCAGTCTCCTGAGAAGACTGACTATCAGCTCACTGAGGCTTCATGCACGCGACCGTGCCCGTAATTACGGCCACGGCCGACCGTTTTTACTAGCCGTACTCCCATTTTAAAGTATAGGAGCACGGTCCGTAAAATAAAAAAATAGGACATGTCCTATTTTTTCCGGCATGTTTCTACGGCACGGACACCCTCCCGTAGACTTACGGGAAGGTGTCCGTCGGCCATAGAAATGAATGGGCCCATAATTACGGACCGTAATTACGGGCGATTTTACGGTCGTGTGCATGGGACCTGAGGGATCCGGTTACAGCTGCCCATAGAAGTCTATGGGGAGGGGTAGCAGGAGCAGAGTGAGAGACGGAGAGATATGCAGAGACGCTACTGCAGCTTCTAGTAAGTGTTACATCTCACCCCAGTGCTGGATTGACAGCTGCACTACTTATTACTGCTGTATAATCTCCTCCGTTGCTGCAGCTTCTATAGATAGAGATAGGAGAGCAGGATTCTCCTCTTCTATGTGTGCAGTGTATAGAAGACATTCTAGCAGTTAGACTCCACCCACTATCTCAGAGACAACTGAGAAATAGACCGAGTTTGCAGAGGGGAAAACTGCTAAATGCCACATACAAGGCCTATAATGTCCAGAAATAGTGTTATTCCTCATATACACACATATGACCACTTAGTCTAAAAAGTCACTGGAAAAGTTAGGTGCACTTTAAAGATTTTTGCTGAACAATTCAGTTTTCAGCCAGTAGATGGCACTAAAAGCTACACAATCCAGTATTCTGTCATGTTTGATGCTTTAAAAGGAGAAGAAATCTGAGATTATGTTGATCTTTCAAATCTATCAGAGATCTTTATGGGTTTATATAGATATTTCAAACTTTATCAGAAATTGTCCTATTATACACCGCAAAACGTTTTTTTTTTTTATGAATAAGAATTGTGTATTTTCGGTGCCTTTTTAGGCTTTCATTTGACTTCTCCAAAAAGCAGAAAATCTATTTTAATATCTGAATCCTCCAATACACACACAATACTTTTTTTATTATTATTTTCTTGTCCTGGATGGAAAGTTAGCTTCTCTTTTTTTTTTTCAGAAATTGGAAGCTCGTTGTTTATAATTTTTTTCCCTAATCGCGTTTCTGTAGACTTCAGATCTCGTTCATTCATTTGTTTGCCTTGCCTGAAGCCTTCCCACCCTTTAGAAAGCCTCTGCATGTTTATACAAAATATTTACAGGAATAACATAGACTTGTTAAAATCGGCTTCTATAACCTTGTTGCTTAGGCTATTGCAGCCAGTATTCGGATTCCTCACATTGAATATGTTTGAGAACTATTACTCCATCTGTGAAAATAGCGTAAGTTACTTAACATTGGGCAGGTTTTTTTTGTATAAAATGTATAGCGCAATTTATAAATGCAATACATTCATGAACCCTTTTTCTTCCCTCTTTCCAGATACTGCAGCAGCTGAATATGAACATTTGGACTTACCAACCCTCAGTGACGCTGTAAAGAGATATCTGTTAGATCTCCCGAACCCCGTCGTCCCAATAACCACCTACAATGAAATGGTCTCGGCAGTAAGAGGTGAGGGGCCCTACGTGTTGCTGATTTTTTTTGCTTCTGTCCGCACATAAACCCTTTAGTGCTATGTTCACATTTGCATAGTGGCTACTGCTATGAACGGAGGCCACAATACAGCTTTGTCATACGACAGATCGCACCGACAAACAACGCCTCTGCCCATTGACTTATAATATGTCGGGTTGCAGCATTACTTTTCCCGTCAAATATAATGGAACTTGCAACAGAGTCTCCAACTCAGGTGTGAACGCAGCCTTATTCTGCTTTGGGAAGAAAACTATGTGTAATGTTTAACAATATGAAGGTCTCTGTATCTGTGTGCAGAGAGAGGTAATTGTTAACCTTTTTTATCAGTGCTGGCAAATGGCGTTTATTTGGGGAGGACACGGTGTTCCAGGTACAGCCGCCTCTGCAGGATTTAACACCTGCTGCTCGCTGCGAGGCTTATCTTTTCACAAAGTCCACGCGGAACAAGTGTAAGGACGTCTCGGTATCAACTCACAAACGAAACGTCCTGTCACATGCTGCAGAGCGGGCTACGGATCTGATAACCTTCGCATGAGAACGAGACCTGTAGGTGGCATTCCTCAGCCAATGGCCGGTGCGGTGTTTCTCACAATCACGCCACCTGGGTCATAGCGCTCTGTAGTCATAGTTTCAGTTCAACATGTTTTGTGGAGTCGCTCCGGATGTGGGATCTTACGTTTTTTTGGACTAAACCTCTTGTTTTTGTTTTTTTATTTACCTCTCTGCAGAATCCTTGAACTCTGATGACTATGCGCAATTGCTGAGGAAGATCATCCAGTCGGCAAATGTGCCCCAACAGCACTGGCTCACCCTCCAGTATCTGCTGAAACATTTCTTTCTACTTTGTCAGAGCTCCAGCAAGAACTTGCTGAGTGCCAAGCTACTGGCAGAGATCTTCAGCCCGCTTTTCTTCAGAAACCAGTTAGGAAGGTGGGTAACCGACTTGTCATGCCGTACTGAGAAGCTTGGCGGTTTTTTTTTCTTTGAATTCATTGATTTTTGCATAGCAACCCTGATTTCCTCTCCGGTATTTTGCAGCTCGGATAGCTCAGAATACAGCACTCAGATTCTAGAAGTCCTTATTGCCAGTGAATGGAATGAGCAGCAAGCAGCACCAGGTACCACCACGCTTTCCTTGACTACGTTGTTGCATTGATATCGGCCTTTCAGCTTCTGCTTGTAAATTTCTTACAAAAAATCAAATTGCTAGAGGGGGGCGGCAGCTGCATGTTGTCCGGTCTCTTGGCGAGGAAATGATCGTAACGTACGTCTGTGTACACATGATCTAAGCCGTGACGCGGTTTCTTCTCTTACTGTCAGACTTTATGTGGTTATTACTTTTTATGGACCCGGTTACTCAACATGACAAATTGAATATGATCAGCTGCCGCTGTGTGGTTTAAGGTTACACGTGTTCTAGTCAAAATCTACTGTACGATCTAGCTCACATTGAGAATTGTACTTATTAATGTCAATTGCAGCTCGATGCAGGTTACCCCTATGTTGGAGGCATGAGCTGGCTATTTTTGTATTGCATAGTGTTGGTTCTAATGACTTCTATGGATGACTCCGCTTTTAACCCCTTCGTGCACCCAGACGTTCTATTACGTCTGGGGGCGAGGGGTAATGTTTGGAGCGCGCTTTTACAGCCGACACCCGGGACTAACAGCCAGGAGCAGCGATCGCGCTGTTCCTGGCTGTTTAACCCCTCAAATGCTGCGGTCAATCGCGACTGCAGCATCTGAGGCGTCGCTTCCCCACCCCGCAACGAGATCAGGGGTGACGGCGGTTGTCATGGTAGCCCAGGGGCCTAATGAAGGCCCCCAGGACTGCCTTCACTCTGCCTCTGTTAAGCCCTGCCTGTGGCAAGGCTTAACAGAAGTTTATAAAATGACAATATACTGCAATCTGTTAGGGGGGCTAATAAAGTGTGTCAAAAGTTAAAGTTTTCAGTAGTGAGAAAAAAAAATTAAAAGCCCCCCTTTTCCCGTTAACAATCTTGGTATCTCTGCGCCTGTAAAAGTCTGAACTATTACAATATAGCGTTATTTAATGCGCACGGTGAACGCCATAAAAAATGTAAACCGCCAAAATCGCTGCTTTTTGGTCAACTTCGCCCCCCAAAAAAATGTAATAAAGTGATCAAAAAGTTCTACGTACCAAAAAATGGTACCAATAAAAACAACGCAAAAAATAAGCCCTCGCACCGCTCAATCGGTGAAAAAATCAAGTTATGGCTCTCAGAATGTGGCGACACAAAACCCTTTTTTTTTTTTATCAATAAAAGTAGTAAAATTTAAGAAAAACGATATAAATTTGGTATCACCGTAATTGGGTTGAGCCGCAGAATAAAGAGAAGTTGTCGTTTTTACTGCACTATGAAAGCCGTAAAAATGAAACCCAAAAACCGATTGAGGAATCGCAATTTTTTCCAACTTCAGCATGTAAAGAATTATTTTTTCAGTTTCCCAGTACATTATATGGAACTATAAATGGTACCAATAGAAACTACAACTCCTCCCGCAAGAAATGAGCCCTTACTCCGCTCTATTGACGGAAAAATAACAAAGTTATGGCTCTCGGAATGCGGGGAGTGAAAAACCAAAAAATGACTCCGTCGCGAAGGGGTTAGAGGACCAACGTTTTGCAGCAGTTAAAGATAAACTCTGAATTGCTCATGGGCCAGTACATGGTGATCTATGGCCGTCCTGCCGAGCGGCTTCTACTCTTTATTCCAATAATTCTCTGCTCACCAGACGTCTTGTCGTGTACAACTTGTGCAAGTATGGAGAGGCTCTTCCTCGTCACCAGGCTCGCCTGCGTAGGACCGAACCACAGGAGGCTACATGGAATATTACATGTGTGGCTACCTCTCGGCTGTGTAGGGCTTGTGATTTCTGGGCATCTGGCTGGGTAGAAGTCTGAGGAAGTGGGAACTTCTGCTTTGGCTCATGGAGATCCCCATTTTTGATATTTATATTGATGCCCCCTATTAAGACTAATCGTTTACATGGCTATTTTTGCTGTTTGTGTTCCCGTGTATAATCTATTTTTTTTATTATTATTATTTTATTTTTTTTCTTGGCAAAAATTGAATTAAACCCGTCGACGGGAAGTAAAAAAAATTTAGATTTAAACGTGGAGCTCACATACAATCCTATAGATAAAACCTATAAGGTAATGTCACTTCTGAGGTGTTTGTCTCTACAGCCCGAGTACGGTTGTACCCAGGACCTGTGGCATGCGTTCTGCATAGGGCACATACCATGTTTCTAGGGGGTGCGCACGCTGTAGTTATGCAGTGACGCATTTGCCACGGTTCTGGACGTTCTAATAAACGCTGGGGATGTTGCCATCCAGATTCTAGTTGTTTCTGTTAAACACTGTCGATCTGCCACGGTTGCCGCTTCTATTTCTACCAGCTCTGTATTCATTGACCTGAGATGTAGCTGAAGCCCGGCGGTTTTTGGAGTCCGTGGCACAGCGTGAATTCTGGTCTGTCGGAAACTTTGTGACGGGGTGTGTCTGTTTATAGTCTTACTGTTTGATAACACAGGTTGTGTTGTGCCTTCGTGCTTGAGGCCAGTCAGCAGATGCACTGATATATTCTTAGTCCATATCATTTACATCTATAATTGAGCTGTAAACGAAGACCTGTTTGTACATATTTTCTGTGTCGACCTGAGACACGCTGTACTGCAGGGTAACGCATCCATACGTCTGTCCTTGCGTGCACTTTCACTGAGGAGCGACGGGCAGGAGATTACTTTCTTAGTCTTCCTTTGAAGACGTCCGACTCTTCCCTCCTCTTTCACATCTTGATGTTTTCGCCCAAGGTTTGTGGTCTTTGGTTTCTTTTATTTTTTCTACTTTTGCTTTTTTTCTATCTAACCTCCAAATGATGCAGAGGTTCAGCGCAAAGACATTAATAATTGCATAGAATAATTGATCGTTTTTCTATCCAATCCTCTGATGCGTTTGTAACATTTTGCACATGTATAGTAATGCCGTTCTTGTAAATGAAGTTACACATTTCACCAGGACCAACTGTAATGGTCATATTAATTTTGACCACCAGAGGGAGCCCTATAACAAGTTTGATTATATGAAGTCTTTGTTCCCATTTTCAGGACATGAAATCCTTCCCTTAGTGTAACTCAAGACCCCATGATGCAGAATACAGTGCAGCCTTGTGGATAACTACAGTTTTTAATTTACTTAAGACATAAGAAAAGTGTGTGTGTGTATGTATATGTATATGTATATATATATATATATATATATATATATTATATACACACACACTTGTTGGCATTGATGCGCAGAATTGTATTGGGGTAAATATGCCATCATACGTCTGTTTCATCCGTAGGGCTGCCACATGTTGTAACCATTTTAGACGATGCTTCATTTATCATAGACAATTCTTGGCATTGTGCTCCTGCAGCAGTTCAGTTGAGCCATCTGCTGGCGTGCAGACCATAGAGCGGCATTCTCACTGCCCATGGATCCTTCTGTTAAACTTTGTAGCGCTTGTCATAAGCGGTGAGTTGTAGGGAGCAGCACTGTTTTATGAGGTGAGATCCGCAGCATGACCTGTGATCTGAGAATACGTGCAGAACAATGCACATTTCTCCTCCTGCAGTAAACCGAGAGCTTCTGTAACACCGCTACTAGCTAGGTGCTGGATGCAGACCTACTGTAGACTGGCAGTGCGGCGGTTAACCAGCTGCGGCATACCTTTTCCTGTCTTGGGTTCTGGAGTAGCTTTGTGATAGGCAGCGTTGGTGGTAGGGTGGGGGGGTGTAGAGATGTCCGTCTTTTGTGGCGGTACAAGCGATTTATTTTTTGCACGCCAGTTCCCTCACTATATTTTCTTATGCTGAACCACTTCCTGAATGTGGCCGCTGTCAGGCCTGCTACCCTGTACTTGAGCCCTCTCCTAGCAGTCAGTGACAGGCTTTTTTAAGTCCTCACACAATGGTTGTCTCCGTTACTGAGCTAAAAGCAGTGCACTCCCTGCAGCAGCCACTTGTTAGCTGATGACAGCTCCTCGTTGATTGACAGCCTCTTCTATACCCTCCCTCCCCCCCCCCCACCCAAATCCCTAGCTCAGCAAATATTTGAACCTGCTTGAGTTAATCATGAAACTGAGATCTTTATCTTGGAGAGACGTGCAAGCCGAGTCTCTTCCCCCTCCCCTCCCCTCCTGTGAGCGCTGCACTGAAATCGCCTTCACTTTTTAATCATTAACTGGGACTGAAGGACTAGATTCCACCGCACTGGCTCTGTGGTCTGATTTCTGAACAGAGTGGCGGCTTGGGGAGCTGACACTTCTATGGGATATTGAGGACCTAAAGAAATTCAACTTTTTGTCATCTACTACAAGTGGGATTATCTATAGCACTTTATTTTCCTGGAAATTGCTTGATTTTTATTTTCCTTGGGCTTTTTATTTATATATTTCTGGATTTATACTTTGCGAAAGCCGAGGACAATGCACGATATTCTAAGTAAGTACATCACGTTTCCTCGGATCCGTTTCGCTGACTCCCGTCCTTTTTTGTCTTCTCCTCTTTTGTTTATTGGCCATCTCTCCTTTTTACTTAATGACTCTTCTATTGGTTATCAGAGGGCGGTTTAAGAAGGGGTTAAACTCCGGTCATGCTCTGCCTCCCTCCATCACTTTCTGAGACAGTGGAAAGCTGCCGGTCTCTTCCCTAACCCGAGCTGCTTAACATAGACATTCGCAGCAAGCTAGACTGGTTTGGCGTTCCCACTCGCCTGCTCATGTAAATGTGACCGCGGTTTGACGAGCTTTGAACACTTTCTAACCAGTGACTCCAGTGAGTGCGTGCGTTCTCGTACGTGCAGATCTTTGCATTTTGTAAGTCCCAATAATCCTGCTATCTTTATTGATGGCTTTGCCGGCTATAGGAGTGCAGAATAGATCCACACAATGTAGTGTACGTGCCGGAGCAATGATGGATAATGCTTTAGTCTTGTGCGGAAAGTACGTTTTCTAGGGGCGTATAGACTTTGGCAATTCGTACTAATTCCAAGCTAGTAAAGACATGGTGATGGTGGTAGGGTCGCCTAGACGGGGTCATTGTGTCCATTCAAAAGTGACGTACAGTAACACTTATGTTGGATCACTAGAATTGAATACATGACCGGCACTCCATGGTTTGGTTCGGACTTCTTTCCATAAAAGCTGCTGCCTTTGCCTATTAGATACTTGTTTTTAAGCTTTGTTGCTTGCGACCACCTGCGGCATTGCTGGGCGCACTTGTACCCACACGGTAGAGAAGAAAGGAAAGTGTCAATGGTACGTGCTGCAGGAGATCAGCTCATCATGCTGCCAGTCGCGGACCGTACCATTTCACACGGTCGTAAAAAGGGAATTACATTGTGCAAGTGATGTTATCCGATGCAGCAGCCAAGTGGAGAAGAAAAAAATAACAACCTTTTTTATTACGTCATTTAAAAAAAAAAAAAAAAAAAAAAATTTATGGCACTGTCAAATGCAAATGTTCCTTCAGTGCAAAATCTGAATATGAGGTTAGTGTTTGGGACGGGTGGCCCATCACTGGTGCATTGGATTGGACGGCTCTGATGATGTAATAGGTTTCTGTGCAGCCCCTTTAAAGGTTTTAAATGAATTCCAAGACACCATTTCAATGGAGGGCTGAGTTGTTATTACAATGTGCAACGCTATGTGGAGCGTAGATGAAGGCGTCCCACCATGTGACAAGTCTGACCCATATTTTGGGGGTGATTTGATGTTTTATATAGAGATGGATGCTCCAGGTAATATTTCTCGTACGTGCATCATGTATTGTGTCCCTCTATAGCTGGCTTTGTTATATATTGTATATGGTGCTGCACATTTCCCTCTGCACTGGCTTCCTTTTTTGTTCCATGCAGTGATCTCCAGTAGAGCCTATTGTTCACAAGAATCCCGCTATAGAGGCATAGGCTGAAAAGATTTAGGGGTTAAATCTCGTGCTTTGTTTCGTTCAGCTGCTGCGATGATACTGAGCCAGATTAAAATGTTGTCTTTTATACAGAGATTAGTGGCAGTCGTATCTGGGTCACAGATTGATGCTTTTAGCAGTGTGACGTGGTGGACTTATTGATGATTAAACATGGGGGTTTTTTTTCTTTTTTTTTTTTTTTTAACCTCCTAAAGTACTTTGATTATTCAATAAGGCCGGTTCTGCCTAGCACTGTGGTTTTGTGTATTGCTGTGAAATCTTGGATCTTTTGCGTCTCACCCTGTCTCATAGGTTTTATTTCTCTTTTGTCTTTTTCAGCACTGCCTCCAAAACCTCCTAAATCCACCACTGCTGTAACAAACAACGGTACTAATCACAGTATGTCTCTGCAAGATGCCGAATGGTACTGGGGCGATATCTCAAGGTAATGCCAATCTCATTGTCTGCTGACCGACTTGTGTTGTAAAGCTCTAGAACTTCTAGGAAGGCTGACGAAGGGGCAGATCATTTATCTAGAAGAAGTGCAATATTTAGTGATTGCGAAGAACTTGTCTAGACCATGACCAGTGGTGGAGTTACATAGAAATCATGTAAATATAGAACTTTCTGTTCAGCCACTCGGGATTCCTTGTAACACCCACTTATGGGTTAAGTGTCAGGGTACTTGATCTCAAAGCATTCGGAGCTTGAGACAGTCAAGCGAATAGTCAAAAATAGTTGTCAGAATGAGGTGTATCGAGCAGCAAATGGCAATATCCTATTGCAACAATTCTGACCCTGTCTAGGCATGCGGTTAGTTTGACACTTCATAGTATTGCGAGAGAAGTTGTTGTGTCGCTCTATTGATCATTGACCTGACGGTTCTTGTCAGAATTATAAATTTGATAAATATTGTTTTACTTTAGGGAGGAAGTCAACGAGAAACTTCGAGATACCACTGATGGTACCTACTTGGTACGAGATGCATCTACAAAAATGCATGGGGACTACACACTCACACTAAGGTGAGGAGGATGTTGTGTGTGTGATGTCTCCAATGGCACAAGCTGTACTTCTTGTACGATCATCTATTTTTATTTTATTTTTTTACACGTGTCACTAACAACTTTTTTTATTTCAGGAAAGGGGGAAATAACAAACTAATTAAAATATTTCATCGAGATGGAAAATATGGCTTCTCTGACCCACTGACCTTCAACTCGGTGGTCGAACTTATCTTCCACTACCGGAATGAGTCTTTGGCCCAGTACAATCCAAAACTAGATGTTAAGCTCTTCTATCCGGTATCCAGGTTCCAACAGGTAAATAAATACAACTTGTCATTGTCCATCAGATCACCCGGTCGGCACTGATCCGGAATAGAGTAGTAATCGTTTTTTTTTTTGTCTTTAAGGATCAAGTAGTAAAAGAAGACAGTATTGAAGCTGTTGGAAAGAAGTTGCACGAATATAACCTCCAGTTCCAAGAAAAGAATCAGGAATATGATAGACTTTATGAGGACTATACAAGGACTTCTCAGGTAAGGCTTCTCATTTCCTGGAATCTGGAACTTTTCATGTACCCGCCGTTTTAATTGCTCAGATCCTCATAAAGTATCTAATGTCTTATATTAGATGTCCAAAAAGGGATAGAATTGCAGAATTTAACCAATTCGTCTCTGTTTGCAGGAAATCCAAATGAAAAGAACAGCCATTGAAGCTTTTAACGAAACCATTAAGATATTTGAAGAACAGTGTCAAACGCAGGAGAAGTACAGCAAGGAGTACATTGAGAAGTTCAGACGGGAGGGAAACGAGAAGGAAATTCAGAGGTACGTGTGTGATGGACAACTGATGTGTGAGGGTGGAAGCTCTCCCTTAATGTTTACTATTCAGTAGGTGTCTGAAGATGGTACAGAACTGAGAGAGAGAACGGTCCTTTCATAGCCATGATGACTGAATAAAATCAGCTGCCGGGCTCGGCTTACCCGGTTTGCCATTCATGTTTTACTATTGCTGCAGATTTCTGTATTAGTAAAACTTTTTTTTTTTTTTGTTTTTTGTTTTAGAATCCTTCATAACTATGAAAAATTAAAGTCTCGAATCAGTGAGATTGTTGACAGTAAACGAAGGCTGGAGGAAGACCTCAAGAAGCAGGCAGCTGAATACCGGGAGATTGACAAACGTATGAATAGTATTAAACCAGACCTGATACAGCTGAGGAAGACCAGAGACCAGTACTTACTGTAAGTGCCGCTCCAGGTTAATCTCTATAGCGTGAAGCTGCTCGCTATGAATATACACATCAGGCCTCCTGACAAATGTATTTTCCCTTTTTCTCTGCACAATAGGTGGTTGACGCAAAAAGGAGTAAGACAGAAGAAGTTGAATGAGTGGCTGGGCACAGAGAATACAGAAGAGTAAGTGTCTCTGTGAGGGTATAGGACTTCTAGTTTAAATGCAATGCCCAGTTCCAGAATGTATTACCAGCTGGCACGGCGTGAAGTTTATTACCATGTGATCTCTTGTAAATGGGCATTCTGGTGACCAAACAAGTGCCATGGATAGCTTGGTTAGATTACCGTCACGTCAATAACTATTTTGTAAATCCTCCTTCTAGCTTGAATGGGGTTAAAATCCACTTAATGCATGGTTTTGAAATCCTTTTCTTATATGAAAGAACAGGTGTAGTGTTCTGATTCCCATGAAGTCACGGCAGAGCGTGAAAACGCAGCAGTTCAGAATTTCTCTAATTTAATAAGAAACTTGGGAATTTCTAGCTAATCTGCCAGATAAATTGTCATTGCACGATAGCTTGGCGGCCACATGTAGCCTCTTAGAGACTTGAAAATGTAGCAGAGCTGAATTCGTCATTTAGAGATTTATTTTCTGCATCATAACTGTCTCAAGATGACACGCACGTTCGGAACGCAGTGAGTTTAGCCAAATGACACTGAACTCTGCTACATCAGATATATGTAGATCCCAATGACCACCACTGTGCTTCACATTCTTAATCCTTTAACTAAATGAGTTGTTTGGTTTTTTTTCCCGCCACTTTTTAGTCAGTACTCCACAGTGGAAGATGAGGATTTACCTCACCACGACGAAAGGACGTGGAATGTAGGGAATATTAACAGAACTCAAGCCGACAGCCTGTTACGTGGAAAGCGAGATGGAACATTCCTTGTACGAGAAAGCAGCAAGCCGGGGTGCTACGCCTGCTCTGTAGTGTATGTATCGCTTTACTATGTATCCCCTCTACTGTGAACATCCTTCATCCATAGACTGTTTATTCACGACTTCTTGTTTTCTATTGCAGAGCGGATGGGGAGGTCAAGCACTGTGTCATAAACAAAACCCTTACCGGCTATGGATTTGCAGAACCATACAACTTATATAATTCTCTGAAAGAACTGGTGCTACATTACCAACACACGTCACTTTTACAGCACAATGACTCTCTCAACGTCACACTAGCATACCCAGTATACGCACAGCAGAGGCGATGAGCACTTCTCAAACTCTGGAGTCTATTCCCACGTTGACAAAGTTGATGCCAGTTTCGGCAAGGAAAAAAAAAAATCCTAAAGCTCCCTCGTCCGCCTACTTCACAAGATTGAGCTGCAGTATCAAAGCTACCTTCAGATGAGATCAGAGCTTTCTTTCGCCATGGAAGCAGGAGATGAGCGTTAAGCTGTGAATGTATGTTTCTAAGCTATTGTGCTCGCTATGTTAAGATCGAGAAGCACAGCAACAGAAAGATATGCTATTATAAGCCGATCTCCCGGCCTGCAGGCACCGCGAGGCCTTCACCATGGTGCTTGTTTACGTTCTATTGAAGCTTTACCAGCTTGAATGTTGGTCACCGCAGATCCAAGAAGCCAAGGTGTCTTTGCTAGAAAAGTACTGTTGTGTTTGTGTTTTTTTAATTTTTTTTTTTGTGAGGGGAAAATACCGTTCCATAACAGCCTTTCAAGGACCAGTGGCATATTGCTAAGTGGATCTACCCACACAGCCTTGTGGATTGTTTAATTTTCCCAAAAAAAAAGATTTCAAATGTAGCAAAACGGCACTTCGGGAGATATTTGGATAATAGAACCTTTATGAATTTGCTTCAAGCCAAGTGCCAGGAAGTGTTTTATTAAGACTTTACGATGAAAAGAAATGAATTCTGTTAAGAGAACTTATTTAATATGGACGATGACAGGATGGAAACTGATAAACAGTATATATATATAAATATATATATGTACATAGCAATGGGGACAAGCTATCAAAAAGAAACCTATCAATACCAAACTGTCGTTTTATTTTGCGGACTGCTGAATCCTTAATGCTATGCAACATCCATTTTCTTTAAGCTGTTTTTTTTTTTTGTTCTTTTTGTTATTTTATATGTACCAATAACATACCTTTTCTGTCCATGAAATGTTACTTTTTGTTAGTTTTTTTTTTTTGGTGTGTTTATCAAATGTGCAGTACGTTTGTCGGGGTAGGAGTGGATGGTAATAGCTGAGGTGCGTAGAATCAGGGGAATTTAAAGAAGAGCTATTTTACCATAAACCTTGTATAGAGTAACTTGGCATTATGCCCAAGATTAAAGAAGAAGAAGAAAAATATTCAAAATTCATTACAAATATTTGATTAATGCATTGTTGGGCAGTGCCTAATGAGCTTCAAAGCTGCTTTTTTAAGAAAAAAAAGAAAATAAACCTTAAAGATATATAAATATATAAACGTAATAAATCCGGGTTTGACAGTGTTTTATTATGGTTGGTTTCTAATCATGGTACTTGGCGATATGCTTTGGGGCATTCTTGTCCTCTGTCCTTACTACTTGTGACTAGGTAGAAAGCCTGCACAAACTTTCTGCCTCCTGCTCAATATGAACGTGACAACCCCCATCATTTCAATTGTGTAGCATGCGAACCCTGCCATAAGTAACTTCACTGCAATGGTTTTAGAAGAAGCTTTTAAGACGTGTTCATGAATTATGGTCAGAATCAGGCTTTTGTTCGGAGGGGCAAACTTTTTGTATTTTTTTTTTTTTTCGATTTAAAAATTCTATAATTTTTCTGTATAGAAATGTCTGCCCTCCATAAGTCTTATTGGTAAAGATTACAGATGAGCAAGAAATACTGTGGGATACAAATGTCATCTCTGTACATTTTTTATTTTTTTTAACTTTCTTGGCACTTTCTCTACTGCTTGTTCCCAGGCCAATTGTTTTAAGTGTATCCTGACTAATGGCTCTGGAAAGCAGTGTCACGTACTGCTTGAGTTTTGTATTCTATAGTATTTGCAATTGCCTGCCTTGTATTTGCTAACATTATCGCCATGTGATATCTCACATTAGTCCCTGTACATTGCTTTGCCTTCTAGACCAGGAGGAATTGTGCTCGGTAGTCTTCATGCAAGTTTGTTAAATTGTCCACTTTCTCCAGCTTTGGATTCCCAAGGCTTGTAAGATGAGTTTTATTAATACCGTACATTACGTATTCTGAAAAGCAAGCTATACTTTTATAATAGCGGGTCTGCGTTTTTCCAGACTCCATTTCGTTTTAGCAAAATTTTTGGCTCGTGTTAAAACGTCATTATCCAATTTTAATCTGTAGACTTTCTGGAAATTATTTGGCCCAGTACTTATGCTTGACAAATTTGTTCCGTGGCTATGAACTATTTGGTACTTGGATTATACACCATTAGATAATTTAAGGTTATAAGACAATTATTTTTCATATGCAGTTTTGTTTCCTCCTTTAAGACTCCGGGAAAAGCATACGTGAGTAGTTTCCCGATCTAAGCCATATTTTGTTTTTCCCCCGAACGTGGTTGTATTTTTTTTTTTTTTATTTTATTTTTTTTTTAAATCTCTCATACCATTAATAGGTGAATGGAAGAGGTTTTCTTAAGATAAAATAAGTTTATGAATTTCACATGCACTACTCATCAGATTCAAGGTACACCATGCAGATTTCTGAAGCACAAACTAATGTATTCAAGTTTCAACAAGGAAAATGTAAAATAAATGTATATTGTGTTTGGGTAAGACTAGAAGTATCCATAGGCTGAATTGTTTAAAGCGGTTGCTGAGGATTAAGGAAAGTCTAACCCCCACCCACCCATAGAAAGAGTGTCACTCTTAACCATGGGCTGTGTCTGGTATTGCAGTTCATCCCCATTCAAGACTGGCTCTGTTTTTGGCAGATAAAAAAAAAAAATCAGACCCTTTTACTTAATCCTGTGTAACCCCTTTTAGATACCGTGATTATCCATATTGCAGTAGGAATGGTCTACAGGGCGACTAAACCTACAATACAAGTTGATGCTTTCGAAAAAGGGGGTTTCTTTCATTTTCTGCTTAAGTCTAAGACGTAATTATGTAAAAATCAGCTCTTGATATCAAATACAAACCCGTTCTTATATGTTGTATAGAAGGCAACTTGAATTTCTGCTTTGGTGGCCCTCTTTATATAGACAACCTTCAGCACTCTAGACAGCGCTGATCTATGTTCCATATGGTGCTTAGCTCAAAAGGTGCTGACCATCTATAATGCAATTAATGGAGTGCCAAAGCCTACCTGTCCCTACGGTGAATGGTCTTCAAACCCAAGTAACCTAAGACACAAGTCTATTCTCTATGTGGAGAGACTAACAACTGTGTTAGAACTTAAGATATCTGAATGAACTAGCTCAATATGAAACCATTCTGATCTTTAACTGGCCTTAAGTCTCCACGTGGCTGGCCTCAAGGAATGTTGCCTATATGGAACTCTCAGATATCTTCAGTGTTGGCGAGTTGCTGCTCCTTCATGTAAAGGCACTTCTCTTTTAGGCTTAGTTTACATTGAACTAGAAATGTTGAAGTCTCTACTCCTTTTCCAGTCTCTACAGTTTGCTGCCCATAATGTAGGCTTGGTCATGCATGGGGTTGTCCATTTTTGGACAGACCTCTGATGATCAGGATCTCTTGAAATGGGCAGCATTGTGCTCCATGCCTGGCAGAGGCGAAACATGCCAAATTTTATACCATAAATAACAGCTTAATGCGTCGATATTTCTGACTCGCTATGTCAATGATTTCATATTATTTGTCACCGTATGACTGCATTAGCTGGCCAATGTGCTGCTATTTTTTATTCCTATTTCAAACAAAATTATGTTCAATGTTTATACAACATTAAAAAAATGACTTTGTTAAAACATCATTAATTCTTTGGTCTTTTGTATGGGAGGAAAGGATGGGTTAGTAGTAATTTGCCTTTACAAGGCAATTAATAAAGTTGTGCCTCTGAAACTTTGAGCTATAGCTTTGATAAAGCTCCTGTCTCGTTTTAAGTTGCTTTAAAACATTGTATTAGACCTTCAAACAAAATAAAGATTGTTTTGAAAACTATCTTCTGTGTCAGCAACTTATTGTACCTGCAGGTTCAGCCTAAAATATTATATTGGGGCAGATTTATTGTTAGGCCAGAATTGTGGTGCAAGTTGTGCCTTTTTTTTTTTTTTAGACTTCTTTAGTAATTTGTGACAAAAATAACATATTTTTGTGCCTCCCTAGACACACTTCAAAAGTGTTCGAAAAATGTCACTGCTTAGTAGGAAGGGCTGGAACCTAGAAGTTCCCATTTCCCTACAACCTCCCCTTTCTAGGCTAAATTTATATTACCAGATATCTTTCCTAATTGGTCAAAAAATTCACTCATGAGAGGTTTTGTTGAAAATGTTGTGGTGAGATTGGGCCAAAAAGCCCCTAAAAAAAACATTGTGTAGCATTGCCTTTTGTGAAGAGACCATCCTCCCCTAAAAAATCCATTCTAATATTTAATTTCCTCCCTCTCATGTAGGTCTCCTAGGAGGCATCTATTTGGTTTCCCACTCCTCACAGACCTTAACCCCTTCCCGACATTTGACGTATGGGTACGCCATGGAAAGCATTGACTTCCCACATTTTGCCGTACCCATACGCCAAATGTTTGGCACCGGCTCAGAAGCTGAGCCGGTGCCATCATCGTCGGATCTCAGCTGTATCTTACAGCTGACATCCGACTAACGGCGGGGACCGAAATTCGCTTCGATCCCCGCCATTAACCCCTTAAGTGCAGCCGTCAAACGCGATCTCTGCACTTAAGGTGTTTGCAGCTCATCGGAACCCCAGCAATGAAATTGCCGGGGTTCCGGTGGCTGCAATGGCAACCGGAGGCCTAATACTCTGCCTAGCACAGAAACTGGTCAAGATCCGCCCGGCGGCGGAGCCTGATCGGCTTCCGTAGCCGCCGGCAAGATGGCGCCGGGTCAGGAGCTGATCCGGCGATGGTAGTCAGCTGTATGTTACAGCTGACATCCACCTGTATGTTACAGCTGACATCCACCTGTAACGGCAGGAACCGGAGCTAGCTCCGATCCCTGCCATTAACCCCTTCGATGCAGCAATCGAAAGCGATTGCTTCATCGTAGCGGTTACTAGCAGATCGCCAGTCCTGACAGGCAATCGGGACTGGCGACTGCTGCTATGGCAACAGAAGACACAATGGTCTCCTGCTATGCCATTACGGAAGCAGATTAGGCCCCTCCGGGAGGCAAAGCCTAATTGGCTTGCTGTCAATGAATAACTGATTGATCTAATACATTGCACTACGTAGGTAGTGCAATGTATTAGAAAAAAAATAAATCTGACAGCTGGACCTTCAAGTCCCCTAGTGGGACTTGAGAAAAAGTGTGTAAAAAAAAAAGTGAAAACAATAAAAGTTGCAAGTAATAAAATAAGAGTAAAAGGGGATTGCGTTTTATTAAGTCCTTTTATTATTGAAAAAATAAAATAAACCATACGTATTTGGTATCGCCATGACCGTAACGACCTGAGGTACCAAAATATTATATTTATTGCACGCGGTGAACTGCATTAATAAAAAACGTAAAAAACTATACCAGAGTTTGTTTTATGGTCACTGACCTATAAATATTGGAATAAAAAATGATCAAAAAGTTGCACGTATTCCAAAAATGGTACCTATAAAAACTATAGCTCGTCTCGCAAAAAACAAGCCCTCAAACAGCTGCGTCGACAAAAAAATTAGTTATGGTTCTCACAACTTGGCGACAGAAAAAATACATTATTTTTACAAAAGTAGTTTTATTGTGCAAAAGGTTGCAAAACATAAAAAGTCCTATAAAATAGGTATCGCCGGAATCGTACTGACCCACGGAATAAAGTTAACATGTAATTTATAACGCTTGGTGAACGCTGTATAAAAAAAACCTAAATAAAACTCTGCCAGAATTGCGTTTTTTTTTGTTTACCTGGCCTCCCAAAAAATAAGGTAAAAGGTGATCAAAAAGTCGCATGTACCCCAAAATGGTACCAATAATAACTACAACTCGTCCCGCAAAAAAAAAGCCCTCCTACAACTACGTCTATGAAAAAATACAATTAGTTATGGCTCCAATAAGTCAGGAAATAAAAAATATGCAGTTGTTTGAAGAGGCGATTTATCAAGGACCAAAAATTAGGGAACCAGGAAAGGGAGGGCCCAAACATGTCCGCTGGAAGCGCCAGTGCCCGTATTATACCAGGATAACACTTTCCCAGCAAAATTCCCCAAACTGCAAAGGTGCGGAGTGTGGACCAAAAGGGGCATAAGAGAGGACGCCATATATCAGTGTGACACCGGCCTGTGCAGAAAGGATTCTTCACAGCGTAACACACATCTATGGAGTATTTTATTGGTTTTTTACCCCATTATTATACCACCTGACTATGCCCCTGATATACTCTGCCCAGCTTACATGTGCCCCCACATTATAAACGGAAACACCAGCAATACTCAAATAAATCTACTACCAAGGAAAATCAGCTCTCCAAAAGCCAAATGGCGCTCCCTCCGCTCTGAACCCTACAGCGTGCCCAAACAGCAGTTTCCTTCCACATATATGGCATCGCCATACCCGGGAGAACCCTTTTAACAATTTTTGGGGTGTTTGTCTCCAGTGTCATAAGCTGGGCATGACATATTTGCCACTGAATTGGCATATCTAGGGAAAAATATACATTTTTTATTTGCACCATCCGCAGCGCATTCATTTATGGAAAAGACCTGTGGGGTGAAAATGCTCACTACACCCCTTAATAAATGCCTTGAGGGGTGCAGTTTCCAAATGGGGTCACTTCTCAGGGGTTTCTTTTTATTATTTCACATCAGAGCCTCTGCAATTGTGAACCAATACTTTGTAAATCGCCAAATTAGGCCTCAATTTCACATGGTACTCTCTCACTCCTGAGCCCTGTCGTATTTCAAGGCAGAAGATTAGGGCCACATGTAGGGTGTTTCTAAAACCGGGAAACACCGCATAATAATTAGAGGGCTGTCTTGTTATGATGGCACAAGCCGGGCACCACATATTGGCATATCTATGGAAAAAAATCCCATTTTCACTCTGCAACATGGAGTTCACACTAATTACTACAAAACACCTGTGGGGTTAACATGCTCACTACGCCCCTAGGTAAATGCATTGAGGGGTGTAGTTTCCAAAATGGGGTCACTTCTGGAGGGTTTCCACTGTTTTGGTCCCACAGGCGCCCAGAAACCAATCCAGCAAAATCTATACTCCAAATGGCGCTCCTTCCCTTCTGAGCCCTGCCGTGTGCCCAAATAGCAGTTTCTGACCACATATCCCCGGGGTATTGCCGTACTCGGGAGAAATTGCTTTACAAATGTTGGGTTCTTTTTTTTTTCCTTTATTTGTTGAGAAAATGAAAAATGTTGCGCTAAAGCTACGTTTTATTGAAGAAAAAGGATTGTTTTTATTTTCACTGCCCAATTCTAATTCTATGAAACATCTATGGGGTCTAAATGCTTACTAGACCCCCTAGATGAATTCCTCAAGGGTTGTAGTTTCCTAAATGGAATCACTTTTTGGGAATTTTTGTTGTTTTGTCCCGCAAACCATTCCTGCTAAATGTGATCTCCAAAATCCAAATAGCGCTGTTTCACTTCTAAGCCCCGCCGTGTGTCCAAACAGCCGTTTATTACCACATGTGGGGTATTGTTTTACTTGGGAGAAATTGCTTTACAAATTTGGTGGTGCTTTTTCTCCTTTAGTCCTTGTGAAAATGAGAAAATAACTGCTAAACCTACATTTTCTTTGAAAAAAATGTAGATATTAATTTTCATGGCCTAATTCCAATAATTTCTGTAAAAAACCTGTGCGGTCAAAATGCTAACTATACCCCTAGATAATTTCCTTGAGGTGTGTAATTTCCCAAATGGGGTCACTTTTGGGGGATTTCCACTGTTTTGGCACCGCAAGAGCCCTTCAAACCTGACATGGTGCCTAAAATATATTGTAATAAAAATAAGGCCCCAAAATCCACTAGGTGCTCCTTTGCTTCTGAGGCCGGTGCTTCAGTCCAGGCCACATGTGGGATATTTCCTAAAACTGCAGAACCTGGGCAATAAATATTGAGTTGCATTTCCCTGGTAAAACTTTCTGTGTTATAAAGAAAATTGAATTAAAAATTAATTTCTGCAAAAAAATATGAAATTTGTAAATTTCACCTCTACTTTTCTTTAATTCCTGTCTAAAGGGTTAAGAAACTTTCTAAATGCTGTTTTGAATACTTTGAGGGGTGAAGTTTTTAAAATGGGGTGACTTTTTGGGGGTTTCTTATATATAAGGACCTCAAAGCCTCTTCACAACTGAACTGGCCCCTGTAAAAATAGGCTTTTCAAATTTTCTTGAAAATGTCAGAAATAACTGCTAAAGTTCAAAGCCTTGTAACATCCTAGAAAAATAAAAGGATGTTCAAAAAACAATGGCAATCTAATGTAGACATATGGGGGATGTTAATTAGCAACAATTTTGTGTGTTATAACTGCCTGTCTTACAATAAGATACATTTAAGTTGAGAAAAATGCTAATTTTTGCAATTTTTCGCAAAATTTTGGTGTTTTTCACAATTAAATACTGAACATATCGAGCAAATTTTGCCAGTAACATAAAGTCCAATTTGTCACGAGAAAACAATCTCAGAATCGCTTGGATAGGTAAAAGCATTCTGGAGTTATTACCACATAAAGTGAAACATGTCAGATTTGAAAAATGAGGCTTGGTCAGGAAGGTCAAAAGTGGCTAAAGAGGGAAGGGGTTAAAGAGGCTCTGTCACTAGTTTAGTAATGCCCAGTCTCCTAGCTAATCTAATAGGCACTGTCACACTGATAATGCGAGTGAAAATTCCCAAAACCTTTATTATTTTAAAAGTTATGAGCTTTTTTCCTAGATATGCGAATGAGCCTATACTTGACAAGTGGGCGTCAACTGCAGCAATTCTCCTGAGGTGGAGCTACCTCACAGCCTCTGACGCTGTCCTATCAGCATGAAGCTGCTTCACACAGTGTGAGAGACTGAGGCTGGAGGGAAGGGGGATCACTTCATATAGCCATATCTTGGGCTGTGGATCACCTAGAACAGTGGTTCTGGTGGCACATGAAAGATGGGATTCTAGTTCTAGCTGTGAAACAACTGGAGGTATCACCAGTTGAAAAGAGTTGGAAATTGAGGCTGTATACTCTATGATCACACTGTGTTGCTGGGCTGGGCAGAGAAGCTATGTGCTGATTGTACAGCGTCATACAGAAAACATTACATTGCCCAGACTGAAAAGAGAGAGTAACCTCCCATTTGGCAAGTACAGCCACATTAGCATATTTAGAAAACTGATCATAATTTTGCAAATAATAAAAGTTTTTGAAAAAAATGACACTGTAGTTATCAGCATCATAGCGCCTATTAGATTAGTTCGGAGATAGGACATTAATGAACTAGTGACAGAGCCTCATTAAAGAGGCTCTGTCACCACGTTAGAAGTGCCCTATCTCCTACATAATCTGATTGGCGCTGTAATGTAGATAACAAGTGTTTTTTATTTTGAAATTCGATAATTTTTTCACGCGCGTGAATCTGATACGCTCGTGTAAACGTAGCCTTAAGTCTTGGTTCCTCATGTAAAAATCAAGGGCTTTAGGAGAAGATGCATTATTTTTGGCTTTGCAAGACTAATGCAAATTTCTTGAAGTCCTGACAAGTTGGCAACCAAGAAAGAAAGCATTGATGTTATAACTTCCATGAACATACCAAAAACAAGGTCATTTCCTCTCATTTTATAGGTTTCACTACTCCCACAATGCCCTTCGGTCCAATGCCCTTCCACAACACATCGGTTTTCGTAAATAATTGTATTCCCCACAAAATAACAATTCCGGAGCATCTTTTCTTAGAACTCTACGTTGTACCATTATTCTAATATTCCTTTATGGAAATGTATGAATAAATTGACAACTGGGTGTTATCAGATAAGGGTGTGTCTAACAATGGCCATTTAGTGGTGACCGTGAGACTGTCCAGGGAGATGCACATTTGACAAGGAAAACGGACACCCAGTTAGTTTATTCATACATTTCTAGGAGGAATAACAGAAGAACATCACAACACAGAGTTCTAAGAAAAGATAATCCAGTATAGTTATTTGTTACTAAAAATAGACCTGTCAGAAGGGCTGACCGTTCCTTTAACCCCCTCAGGGTATGCACGCACGGCTTATTTTCCGAAGTTTTTTGGGCCGTACACGCCCCGAAAAACCGCTTAAAATACGCGGGCTGAACGCCTCAAAACATCTGCTCATTGATTTCAATGGGAAAAACAGCCTTTCGTTCCCATTGGGCGTTTTTAAGCTGCCGTTTGAAAAAACGGCGTGTAAAAAAACACCACTTAAAGAGAAGTGCATATCACTACTTGAGCTGTTTTTGGAGCCGTTTTTCATTTTCAATAGAAAAACAGCTCCAAAAACATCCGTAAAAAAAACCTTTTTCCCTCGAAAACCGCTCTGTATTTTACAGCCATTTTTTTGTTTAGTGTGTGAACATACCCTTAACCCCTTAACCCCTTAACGCTCAGTGACGTACTATTACGTCATGGAAAGCACCCTGTTCGCGCTCCATGACGGAATAGTACGTCTCGGGAGTAACGGCCGTTTCGGCCGTCCTCCCGACACATACAGGAGCTGTGACAGCTGCTGTCTCGTACAGGAGCTGTCACAGCTCCTACAGCGGGGACCGATCGCTGTGTCCCCGCTGATTAACACCTTAAAAGCCGCGTTCTATAGAGATCGCGGCTTTTTAGGGGTTAAGCTGCCATCGCCGGCCTGCTACACGATAGCGGCCGGCGATGGTGACTATGGCAACCGGACACCAAACAATGGCGTCCGGCTATGCCATAGACGGAAGCCTAGTGGGTCCTGACAACGTCAGGACCCACTATGCTTGCTGTCAGTGAGTAGCTGACAGTTCTAATACACTGCACTACGCATGTAGTGCAGTGTATTAGAATAGCGATCAGGGCCTCCTGCCCTCAAGTCCCCTAGTGGCACAAAGTAAAAAAAAAGTTAAAAAAAGATGTGTAAAAATAAGAAAATAAAAGATTTAAAAGTATTAAAAGTAAAAATCCCCCCTTTTTCCCTTATCAGTCATTTATTATTAATAAAAATATATAAACAAACAAATAAACTATACATAATTGGTATCGCCGCATCCGTAACGGCCTGAACTACAAAATTATTTCGTTATTTATCCCGCGCGGTGAACGCCGTAAAAGAAAATAATAATAAACCGTCCCAGAATCACAATTGTTTGGTCACTTCACCTCGCAAAAAATGGAATAAAAAGAGATCAAAAAGTCGCATGTACCTAAAAATGGTATTGATGGAAACTACAGTTCGTTACGCAAAAAATAAGTCCTCGCACGGCTTTATTGATGGCAAATTAAAAACGTTATGGCTCTTAGAATAAGGTAACACAAAAAGTGAGTGATTTATTACAAAACGTATTTTATTGTGCAAACGCCATAAGACATAAAAAAAAACTATAAACATCTGGTATCGCCGTAATCGTGTCGCCCTGCAGAATAAAGTGAATATGTCATTTATAGCGCACGGTGAACGCTGTAAAAAAAATAGAATAAAAAAACAATAGTAGGATTGCTGTTTTTTAGTCACCGCGCCACCTAAAAATAGAATAAAAACTGATCAAAAAGCCGCATGCACATCATGAAAACTACAATGAATTCCTCAAGGGGTTTAGTGTCCAAAATGGGGTCACTTTTGGGGGGTTTCCAATGTTTTGGAACCACAAGACCTCTTCAAACCGGACATGGTGCCTAATAAAAAAGAGGTCTCATAATCCACTGGGTGAGCCTTTGCTTCGGAGGCCGGTGCTTCAGTCCATTACGGCACTAGGGCCACATGTGGGATATTTCTCAAAACTGCAGAATCTGGGCAATACGTATGAAGTTGCGTTTCTCTGATAAATCCTTTTGTGTTGTAAAAAAAATGGTATAAAGAGGATTTTCTGACAAAAAAAAAAGTACATTTCACACCTACTTTGCTCTAAATTCCCGTGAAACACCTAAAGGGTTCATAAACTTTCTAAATGCTGTTGTGAATACTTTGAGGGGTCTAGTTTCTAAAATGGGGTGTTTGATAGGGGTTTCTAATATATGGGCCCCTCAAAGCAACTTCAGAACTGAACTGGAACCTAAAAAAATAAATAAATGAGGCAATACTTCGCTTCTTACATTATACTGATAATGAGCCATGCCCACCCCGAGGTGACCCCAGTTTTGACCGTTTGTATAAACGGAGACCCCTATTAGACCGTTTCAGTGCCCGGTTTTCCCAAGCATACACCCCCGAGAAGTGTATTTCTATTGATGAGTCCCTGGTACATTTTAAAGGGCGGGTTCAATTCCGCGAGTACCTGCCGGGTAAGAGGGCAAGGTATGGCGTGAAGATATATAAGCTGCGAGAGTGCATCAGGGTATACCTACAAATTTAGGATATATGAAGGAAAGGCCACCCCCAAACCAGACTGCTTCCTGGACTACAATAGGTACATGGGAGAGGTGGACTTGTCAGATCAAATCCTGAAGCCCTACAGCACCATGTGGTGTGGTATAAGAAGCTGGCCGGGCACATCATACAGATGGCTTTGTACAATGCGTACGTGCTACGTCGATGTGCAGGCCAGACGGGAACTTTCCTGGAATTTCAAGAGGTGATTATCAAGAACCTAATCTTTAGGGACCAAGAAGGGGTGGCACCCAGTACTTCTGGAAGCGGGGCCACACGCATCGTACCAGGGCGGCAACACTTTCCAGGAGAAGTTCCCCAAACTGGCAAGAAGGGAAAAAGTCAAAAGAGGTGCAAAGTCTGCTATAAGGGATGACACAATATATCAATGTGACACGTGTCCCGAATAACCAGAGCTCTGTATGAAAGAGTGTTTTAAAATTTCTCATACATCCCTTGGTTTATAATTTACCCCAATTTTACTTACCCTGACGCCCCCCCGCACAGCTTATCCCCCCTCGTCTTTCCCCTCTGAGCCCTGCTGTGTGCCCAGGCAGCTGATAACAGTCACATGTAGGGTATTGCCATACCCGGGAGAACCCACATTACAGTTTATGTGGTGTAGGTCTCCGGTCAAAATGCTCACTACACCTCTAGATGAATGCCTTAAGGGTGTCGTTTTTAAAACGGGGTCGCTTCTTGCGGGTTTCAACTGTACTGGTACCTCAGGGGCTTCTGCATACATGATTTCGCACTAGAAAATCCCCAGTAGGCCAAATGGTGGTCCTTTCCTTCTGAGCCCTCCCATGGGCCCAAACGGCAGTTTATCACCACAAATGGGGTATTGCTGCACTCAGAACAAATTGCGCAACTGAATGGGGTATTTTGTTTCTTGTGAAAATAAGAAATTTTCAGCCAAAACGACATATTATTTGCAAAAATAATTTTGTTTTCATTCCCAGCCCAATTCAAATAAGTTCTGTGAAAAAACTATGGGGTCAAAATGGTCACAACACCCATAAATGAATTCCTTGAGGGGTGTAGTTTCCAAAATGGGGTCACTTCTGGTGGGTTTCTATTGCTTTGATACCTCTGGGGCTCTGCAAATGTGACACGACACCCGAAAACCAATCCAGCAAAATCTGTGCTCCAAAGAACAAATAGCGCTCCTTTGCTTTTGAGCCCTCCCATGGGCCCAAACAGCAGTTTATCACCACAAATGGGGTATTGCCGCACTCAGGACAAATTGGGCAACAAAATTGAGTATTTTATTTCTTGTGAAAATAAGAATTTTTGAGCTAAAATGACATATTATTGGAAAAAATATATATTTTTTTCATTCCCAGCCCAATTCAAATAAGTTCTGTGAAGAAACTATTGGGTCTAAATGGTCACATTATCCATAAATGAATTCCTTGAGGGGTGTAGTTTCCAAAATGGGGTCACTTCTGGTGGGTTTCCATTGCTTTGATACCTCTGGGGCTCTGCAAATGTGACATGGCACCCGAAAACCAATCCAGCAAAATCTGGACTCCAACAAACACACAGCGCTTTCCTTCTGAGGCTTCCCATGAGCCCAAATGGCAGTTTATCACCACAAATGGGGTATTGCCACACTAAGGACAAATTGGGCAACAAAATGGAGTATTTTGTTCCCTGTGAAAATAAGAATTTTTAATAAAAAATTACATCTTATTGGAAAAAATGAATTTTTTTTTAATGTCACAGCCCAATTGAAATAGGTGTTGTGAAAAAACTGTGCTGTCAAAATGCTAACAACAACCATAAATGAATTCCTTGAGGGGTGTAGTTTCCAAAATGGGGTCACTTCTTGTGGGTTTCCATTGCTTTGATACCTCTGAGGCTCTGCAAATGCGACATGGCACCCAAAAACCAATCCAGCAAAATCTGGACTCCAACAAACACATAGCGCTCCTTTCCTTCTGAGCCCTCCCATGAGCCCAAACGGCAGTTTATCACCACAAATGGGGTATTGCCACACTAAGGACAAATTGGGCAACAAAATGGGGTATTTTGTTCCCTGTGAAAATAAGAAATTTTGATCATAAATGACATTTTATTGGAAATTGTTTTTTTCATTTCACATCCCAATTCAAATACGTGCTGTGAAAAAACTGTGTGGTCAAAATGGTAACAACAACCATAAATGAATTCCTTGAGGGGTGTAGTTTCCAAAATGGGGTCACTATTGGGGGATTCCTACTGTTTTGGCACCTCAACACCTCTTCAAACCTGGCATGCTGCCTAAAATATATTCTAATAAAAAAGAGGACTCAAAATGCACTAGGTGCTTCTTTGCTTCTAGGGCTTGTGTTTTATTCCACGAGCGCAGTAGAGCCACATGTGGGACATTTCTAAAAACTGCAGAATCTGGGCAATACATATTTAGTAGTGTTTCTCTGGTAAAACTTTCTTTGTTACAGAAAAAAAATGAATAAAATTGAAATTCAGCAAGAAAAATGAAATTTGCAAATTTCACCTCCACTTTGCTTTAATTCCTGTGAAATGCCTGAAGGGTTAAAAAAACTTTCTAAATGCTGTTTTGAATACTTTGAGGGGTCTAGTTTTTAAAATGGGGTGTTTTATCAGGGTTTCTAATACATAGGCCCCTCAAATCCACTTCAGAACTCAAGAGGTACCTTAAAAAAAAGGCTTTTGAAATTTTCTTAAAAATATGAGAAATTGCTGTTTATGTTCTAAGCCTTGTAACGTCCGAGAAAAATAAAAGAATGTTCAAAAAACGATGCCAATCTAAAGTAGACATATGGGAAATGTGAACTAGTAACTATTTTGGGTGGTATAACCGTCTGTTTTACAAGCAGATGCATTTAAATTCTGAAAAATGCTATTTTTTTCAAAATTTTCTCTACATTTTGCAATTTTTCACCAATAAACACTGAATATATCGACCAAATTTTACCACGAACATGAAGCCCAATGTGTCACAAGAAAACAATCTCAGAATCGCTTGGGTAGGTTTAAGCATTCCGACGTTATTACCACATAAAGTGAAATATGTCAGATTTGAAAAATGGGCTCTGAGCCTTAAAGGAACAGTGTCATCACAAATTATTTTTTTATATGTTAAAGATGTTAGTGCTTTATTAAAAACGTTTATATTTATTTGTGTGTTTGTGTTTAACTTTTTCTTATTTTTACACTTTTTCTTCCCTATGGGGGCTGCCATTTTTTGTTCCATTTCTGTATGTGTCGATTAACGACACATACAGACATGGAATACGGCAGCCACAGTCCCACAGGGACTGCGAACGGCTCCCGTCCCATTGACTTCTGTGTACGGCGTCTGTGTGGGAACTGCGCATGCGCCGCTCCCACACAGTCCAATTCGAAATTGGCGCCGTCCGGCGCCATTTTCCTGTGGACCGGAAGTCGCGGCCGGACAGTAATATTACTACTTCCGGTCGCGGCTTCCGGATTTGTGCACTTGGACCAGCGGCAGCAGACGGAGCGGACGGGCCGGAGGGAGCCGCGGCGGCAGGAGCAGGTAAGAGATTTCAATGTATGTTCGTGTTTGTGTGTGTTTACTACTGTATGTAAACCTACTACACTGTGTGTTAGCTCAAAAAATGGCGACACACAGTGTAGGAGGTTACACCGTTCAAACCCCTCGTTTATCCCGGCACTAGCCAGGATAAAGGAGGGGGGGATGCTGAGAGCTCACTAGAGCGAGGGCTTTTTACCCAATTTTGCAATGCTGCAATTTTGGGAATAGCTCCATCTAGTGACCAGAAATGGGAAATGTTATAAATTAGAATTAATTTATAATATTTCCTGACTCGTGAAAAAAATAAAAAAAATTTGAACAATGTTTAATCACCCACACACTAAATGTTTAATTTAAAAAAAAACAACATGTTTTTCTGGCAACACATTACCTTTAAGGCCAAAACTAGGCTGCGTCCTTAAGGGGTTAATGACCAGGCCAATTTGAGTTGCCTTCCAAAAGCCATAACTTTTATTATTTCTTCGTCGACGTAGACATATGAGGTCTTGTTTTTTGCGGGACAAGTTGTAGTTTTTCATGGCACTATTTATTGTAGCACATAATGTACTGGGAAGCTGGAAAAAAAAATGGTCGGGTGAAATGGGCAAAAAACTGCAATTTTTGGGGTAGTTTTGTTTTTACGGCGTCCATCAGGCGGTAATAACTACATATTCACCTTATTCTACAGGTTGATACGATTACGGCGATACCAAATTTAAGTTTTTATGTTTTACCATTTAAAAAAAATAAAAATAAAACTATCTGCTAAAAAAAAATGTGTCTCCATATTCTGATTTTTCCATCAATTTAGCGGTGTGAGGGCTTACATTTTGCGGGTCGAGCTGTGGTTTTCACCCATACCATTTTGGGGAACATGCAACTTTTGTATCATTTTTTTATTCCTTTTTTTTGGAGAGCGAAGGTGAAGGTTTTTTTTATATATATGTGTGTGTAATATATATATCTATAAGGATAAACAAGCAGCACCGTTCATCAAAATACGTACAGCCAGGGTGCAAGGTCTCGTTTGGACATATGACCAATGTCCCAAATACCAAGTAAATCCTTTCAAAATACGAGACTACACTCCTTGATAGTGAAAAAAGTGGATTTATCCACCGCATGTGGTGAATAAATCTACTTTTTTCACTATCAAGGAGTGCTGTCTTGTATTTTGAAAGGATTTACTATATATATATATATATATATATATATATATATATATATATCGTATTTTTTGGACTATAAGACTCAACTGACCATAAGACGCACCCAGGTTTTAAACAACAGAAAATAGGGAAAAAATTGAGAGCCAACATTTTTTTTTTTTTTTTTTTTTTCATCGATTGAGCGGTGTGAGGGCTTATTTTTTGCGGAACGAGCTGTAGTTTTATTGACACCATTTTTTTGGTACATACGATTTTTTTGATCACTTTTTTCTCTATTTCATATTTTAAAGGGAACCTGTCACCAGCATTTTCGGTATCAAGCCAGCAATACCTTGTGAAAGTGAGTGAAAAATCATTGTTAGCTAACCTATAAATATGTTCAAAGTCGGCTCTGTACCTTTAGCATTCCGGTTTTCAGTGGTCCCGCGCTGTATGCAAATGAGCAGAAAAGAGTCAAATCTTCACTCAAAGAGTCAGATTTTCATTCCCCCGGCGTTTCAGAGTTGGCTCCGCCTCCTTGTTTTTGATTGACAGCTTCCCTCACTCCACTGCACATGAAATCCCGCGCTTGCGCATTGAGACAGTTATGATGTATAACATACGACGACGCGCCGCATGCGCAGTTAAATATTTCAGGATGAATGAAGCAGGGAAGGGTGGTGAGGCACGCATGCGCGAGATTTGAACCGAGAGTTCGGCAATTAGGGCTGTACAGGCGGCGTACGTGGGCGGAGTTAAGATCCTGCGTCACAAAGCTAAAATTAATTACCATAAAAGGCGGTAAAACTTGAAATGACAATATTTCGGGCAAGAGGAGGACGTGAGGACAGAAGAACACATCAATGAACTATGGACAGCTGCGGCCACTACAGGGTCAGGACGTTTTATAAGGTAAGATGGTGATGACAGGATCCCTTTAAGCACTAAGGTGACCAAAAAACTATTTTGATGTTTTACATTTTTAAACTCACCGTGCGAGCTAAATAATGGTATAGTGTAATAGATCGGACTTTTACGGACGCAGCGATACCAAATTATTAATTTTTTTACATTGTGCTTGGGGAAAAAATGAGAAAAGGTTTTCTTTTGAACTTTTAATATATATAGATTTTTTTTTACACTCCTGAAAATGTAACGAACATTTTTTTTTTCTTTTACACATTTTATTAGTTCCCCTAGGGGACTTGAACCAGTGGCTACTTGGTTACATGTGGAGTCAATGAAACAGCGTAACTACGCTGTTTCCCTAACTCCCATAGTAGTAAATGGCAGTTACGGAAGCAGCGTAGCGGGGTTTAGGGGGCCATCTCTAGATATATCTGCGGGTCATGCATCTATCTGACATTTATGACATATCCTGTGGAAATGTCATAAATGTCCTTCATAGAAAAACCCCTATAAATGCAGCGGTCGCTATTGACCACGGCATTTAACTAGTTAAAGGGGGTTGCCATAAAACACATTTATCCCCTATCCACAGGATAGGGGCTAGATGTGAGATCGCTGGGGGTCCCACTGCTGGGATCCCCAGCGATAAGGAGAACAGGGGACCGAAAGTCACCCAGAGCGCTACATGAGAAATCTGGACTTCCGGATTCTGTGTCCGGCTTATCTGTTCCGCAGCTCCATAGAGATCAATGGAGAGCCACTCGCGCATGCGCAGAAGAATCCCATTGATCTCTATGAAGCTGCCGGACACAGAACCCAGAAGTCACAGCTTCTCGTGCAGCGCTCTTGGTAACTTTCGTTCCCCGTTCTCCTTATCGTTCACACATGTATCCCCTATCCTGTAGATAGGGGATGCATGTGTTTTATGGCACAAGTCCTTTAAACTGCCAGGAACAGCAAAATTGCTGTTCCTGGCCGTTAGAGCAGCGTGTCAGAAGCTGACACCTGCAGTGTATGGAGCGGGTTCAGCGCATGAGCACGCTCCATACATCACCCCCCTTCAGCTCCACTATGTGCCGGCACGTGATGGGTCGGGAAGTGGTAAAGTAATGACACGGTCATGGGGCCCAGCGATGCCGGGTCCCTTGACTGCGGACTATAAGACCCAGGGACTTTTTAGCAAGATTTATTCTTACTAAAAACTGCGTCTTATAGTCCGATAAATATGGTATATATTTTATTTTTTTTTACGGTGTTCACTGAGCGGGTCAATCTATATTCTGATAGTTCGGACTTTTACGGACGCGGTGATAAGTTATGTTAACTTTCAAGTTTTTTTTAACATTGCTTTAGGGAAAAAATGGGAAAAGGGTCTTTCTTTAACTTTTAATATTTTGTATTTTTTTGGAACATTATAAAAAACGTAAACTGTTTTTTTTTTATTTTTTATTAGTCCACCTAGGGGACTGGAACCAGCGAACGTTGCATCACTTGCATGATATACTTCAATGCTAATTTATTGCGGTATATCGTGATACTCTCCGTCTCCTTAGGGCTTCAAAGGAGTACGAAGATGGCAGACCTGGGGGCCTTTATGCCATGACAACCATCGTCACTGGCCGATCCCATTGCGGGGGGCGCGATGGCGTGTTTGAGGGGGCGCCCCTTTGATTCCAACAATTCCGCGGTCGCAATTGGCCCGTTGCAGTGAGGTGTCTGCTGTATAACACAGCGGTCGCCCGCTAAGTATGGAGCGAGTGAGCCGGCTCCATACTTACCCTTAACAGCAACCACGTACATGTATGTGGTATGTCGTTAAGGGGTTAGTTTGCCTGGTTGCTGCACAAGCTCCATTTCAAATAGAGTAGCAAGGATTTCCACATTTTGCACTGCTGGGGACTAACCATTCTGAAACGGATATATGTTTAAGTTGGAGAGGATCACTTTATAATTTTAGACTGTACACATACCACACACTAGAGGTTCAGTTAAGAAAAGGGATTTATGACTCCAACCATTATTAGAATGGGGAAACAACAATCTGGATATAAACTAGAAATGGAAGAAAAGACATTATATTGTTCTGTACTCATGAGCAGGCCACAAATAAACTGGAAGGGGCGAGTAATTCCATACATACGGACTCTTGGTAGGACTGGCTCATATATTGCCAATGGAGATGGTAGAACTGATTTATCAGGTTTGAGATTCACAATCGATTAAAGTGATTCACATTTTGGAGAATTGAAGCAGAGATTTTTGTGATTCACTCATCTTTGATAGCCACATTAACATATTCCAAATTTCTAAAGGGCATTGTGGGTTTTTATCTAGCAGAAATCCTTCTAATGCGCTGAAGGCTGGTGTTGGCAGTGATTTCTTAATTGTGCCCTTCACCTGTTTGGCATAGTTGAACTCCTGGCCAGTAGGCACGCTTTTCTAATACCATGGAACACATTCTATTGCATTAAACAAATACAGCAAGCGGAGTATTGCTCAAGGCATGAAGAAATGACTGGAATCCAGTGAAGCTTCCAAATTAATTTAATGTACGTAGCAGTTCAAGGTAACGTTAGTAAGTCATCACTAATTCATATGTGAACATACCGAATTGAGTTTTGTTTTTTTCCCTCATTTAATTTTGGAGATAGAAAATAATAGACACAGTATATAGTATTGAACAGATGTGATCTTAATGTTTCTCTGGCAATGTCGTACCACATGTTGCTGATGGAGTAAGTAAACATGGCCTAAAAGGTGTTGTCTGAGAAAATACAGCGCAAACTAGCTGCAGGAAAGGTGAGAACAAATGAAGCACAACACACCTATTAAATCTGCTCAAGCACCAACTCTCTGATCGTCCCCGCCGGTCTTTGTGTAATTGATAACGCGCTGTTCATACATGTGATCGTTGCAGCAAATCATTGGCCCCAGTGGTGATGTGCCGTTCTCCTTAGCATCACCACTGAGGCCAGTGATTGGCTGCAGCGACCACATGGAAGAGCAGCACGTCATCGATGCAGGAAATGTGAGCTAAAACTGCTGGGGATTGGCCCTGGAGTGGCAGGGAATTTATTGTATTCGTAAGGCTCGTCCACATGGGGCGTAATTGCTGCGTTTTTTTCCGTCCGGAACTGTGGACAGAAAAAAACGCAGCAGCATAGTGGATCAGATTTAACAAATCTCATCCACACGCTGCAGAAAAATTCCGACCAGAAATTGACCTGCGGTGCATATTTTTCGTAGTACAGCATGTCAAATCCTGCTGCGGAAAGTGGACTGAATTGCTGTTTTTCAGAGGAGATGTCACCATCTCCCAGCATTGAGAAAAATGCAGAAAAATATGCAGCATTATTCTGCAATGAAAACCGCAGGAAATAGTGCATTTTTTCAGCAGCGGAAAGTCTGCTAATTTCAACGGAATTGCTGCAGAAATTTTCTGCAGCAATTCCGTTGTGTGTGGACAAGCCTGAATTCTCTTGGGCAATCCCTTTAAGGTCTCTGGGGGTAACCCAGTCCAGCTATAATAAAATAAAAATAGTTCCGCACACCTCTGCTGGAAAGAACGACTGGCAGAGAAAATGGTTGGTTCTCTAGGTAGTTAGGGGATAACTGCTTAAATGTTTTAGTCCCATGCAACTTATGCAACAATACGTACGCTATCTAGCCAACGTTTCTGGATACCTGACCATCACAACTACAGTAGTGTTTAAAAAAAATAGCAGTACAATATCATTAACCTAATAAATCACTGTTTTAGACAGAAGTGATATTTCTACATAGCAAATAATTTACTTCTAAGTGCAGTAGAGTAGTAGAAAAAAAACCCAGAGCCAACAACTAGGACATGCATGCCGCTCATTCTGAGTCATTGAAACATTAATTGTAAGGGACTTGTTCAAAATAATAGCAGTGATGAGTTAAACTGGTGAAGTCATTCATTCTGTGGAATAACAGGTGTCAATGTTGGCCCTTATTTAAGGTAGGAGGGTGGCAAACGTTGCACATGTTGGTTATAGTGCATTTCCTTCTGAAATACTGCCGAAAATGGGTCATTCCAGACATTGTTCTGAAAAAAAATACATACTTTGATTAAAAAGTTGATTGGAGAGGGAAAAACTTATAGAGAAGTGCAGCAAATTATAGGCTGCCCAGCTAAAATGATCTCAAATGCCTTGAGGTGGCAACCAAAACCTGAAAGACACGGAAGGAAGCGGGAAACTAATGTTGGAATGGATCGAAGAATAGCCAGAATGGCAAAGGCTGAGCCAATGATTATCTCTAGAAAGATCAAAGAAGATCGGACGTTACCAGTGAGTACTGCTACAATCAGAAGACGATTAAGTGAAGCCAAATTACCAGCAAGAACTCCCCGCATAGTCCCGTTGTTGGAAAAAAGACATGAACTGAATAGGTTAAAATATGCCAAGGAACACATTGACTGGACCAGAGAGAAAGTGCGCAACATTTTGTGGCCTGATGAAAGCAAAATTGTTCTTTTTGGGTCTAGTGCCGCAGATAGTATGTCAGACGACCTCCGAGCAATGAATTCAAGCCACTGTACACAGTGATGACAGTAAAGCATGGTGGTGAAAAAATCATCACATGGGGATGTTTCTTATACCATGGTGTTGGGCCTATTTATCCCATACAAGGGATCATCAATCAGATTGAATATATCAAAATACTAGAGGAGATGATGTTGCCCTATGCCGAAGAAGAAATGCCCTTGAAATGTGTGTTTCATAATGATAATGACCCAAAACACACCAGTGAGCGAACAACATCTTGGTTGCAGACAAACAGGATTGAGGTAATGGAGTCGTCCGCCCAATCCCCTCACCTCAATCCCATAGAGAACTTGTGGGGTGACAAAACCCAACCCGACTCCATGCCACACATATGTCAAGCAGTTCTCAGAAACATTGGTTATGCCACTAAATGTTAGTTCAGTAAAGTGAAATCTGAAACATTTGTTCAGTTTATACATTACATTTTTGAGTTTTTAAATAAAAATGCTGAGACTGCTATTTTTTTGAACAGCCTAATATTCCTATTTCTTTACTTTCTGTTAAAGGATTAACACAAACTGGATACATGTTATTGTTTTGATTTGGAATTGAATTTGTAGAATTTCCAGCGCATTTGCATTTAGGCAAATAAAAGTTGTTATAATGATTTTGCGCTTTATTAGATTTTTTTAAACTCACTTCTATTTTTTTTAACACTACTGTATATGAGCTTGTTGGACATTCCTTAACAAAATCATGGGTGTTAATATGTAGTTGTGGCTATAACAGCCTCCACTCTTCTGGGAAGGCTTTCCACAAAATTTTGAAGTGTGTTTGTGGGAATTTGTACCTATTCAGCCAGAAGAACATTTGTGAGGTCAGACACTGATATTGGATAATAACGTCTGGCTCATAATTGTTATTCCAATTAATTCAAAGGTGTTGGATAGGGATGAGGTCAGGGCTCTGTGCAGGCCACTTAAGTTCCTCCACATCAAACTCGCCACACACATGTCTTTATATAACTCACATTGTGCACAGTCATTCTGGAACTGTAAAGGGCCTTCCACTATTGCCACTATGGTGGAAGCATACAATTGTCTAAAGTGTATTTGTATGCTGTAGCATTAACATTACCCTTCACTGGAAAAAAAAAAGGTGCCTAGCCTACACCCTGAAAAACAGCCCCAGACCATTATCCCTCCTCCACCAAAATGTACCGTAGGCACTATGAATTCTAGTAAGCAGCATCCTCCAGGCATCTGCCAAACCCAGATTTGTCCATCAGACTGCCAGTAAGTGAAATATGATTCATCACTGCACAGAACACTTTTCCATTGCTCCAGTGTCCGGTGGCGAAGTGCTTTACACTACTCCAGCTGACGCTTGGCATTGAGCATGGTGATCTTGGGCTTCAGCGCTCGACGGCCCCGCTCTGTGAGTTTGCATGGTGTACCACTTTGTGGCTGAGCTGTTGTTACTCCTAGACGATTTTACTTTACAATAATAACACTAAGGGTATGTTCACACCCAGTGGTTTCAGACGTAATTCGGGAGTTTTACGCCTCGAATTACGCTTGAAAAAACGCCCCTAATATGCCCACAAACATCTGACCATTGCTTTCAATGGGAATTACGATGTTCTGTTCCCACGAGCCTTTATTTTACGCGCCGCTATCAAAATACGGTGCGTAAAATGACAGCTTGTCAAAAGAAGTGCAGGGCACTTCTTTGGACGTTTTTGGAGGCGTTTTTCATTGACTCCATTGAAAAACAGCTCCAAAAACGGCCGTAAAAAACGCAACATAAAACACTAGTTGCTACAAAAACGTCTGAAAATCAGGAGCTGTTTTCGCCTGAAAACAGCTCTGTATTTTCAGACGTATTTTGCTAAGCCGTGTGAACATACCCTAACAGTTGACTGGGGCAGATCAGAAATTGCGTGAACTGACTTGTGACAAAGGTGCCAACCTATGACAGTGCCAGGTTTAAAGTTATTGAGCTCTTCAGTACGAACCATACTACTACCAATGTTTATCTAAGTAGATTGCATGGCTGTGTGGTTGTTTTTATGCATCTGTTTGCAATGGATGTGGTTGAAACACGTGAACTCAATAATTAGGATTGGTGTCCACATACTTTTGGCCATATGGTGTATATGCCTCCCCACTCCAATGCAGTTTGTCTAATAGGATAGATCCCCAGATTGGGACGCTTTACTCATTAACTATTGACTACAGCCATGTGTAGATGTCTTCAGGCATCCGATTCATAACTGAATGGGTTGTATTGACATGGAAGTACTTTGCATTTTTCACAGACATTCAGACAGGTTGGTCCCATAAAGTCTGCTATAATAAACAAAATGTTAAGACTCAACTCCTACCAGTACAAAAAGTTTCAGTAAAGGGCTTGTCCATTTTGAATAATCTCCTTTTGGAAGATGGGTTCCCAGACAATAAGCTCACAGCCATAATCTGTGTAGGAGTCCAACAGCAAGTGGCGCCACCACAGGGGAAATGAAGTATTACACACTTCCCATTGGAATCAGTGGGCTGTCCATGGTCCAGGTCTTCCAAAGAGACACTCCCTATAGCTCCTCTTTATTCTGGCTAATAAATAAGAGACAACCCCGTTATAAACTCAGAATTTCCTAAAAGGGTATTACAAAAATAAGTTTTCAGACAACTGCTGTAAGTGATGATGATATTTGAAAAGAAAAAAGTTTTGCCCCATGAGAAGACAATTGCTCTGAACTTATGTCTGTCCCAGAAAAAATATTGTCTCAAACTGCTAACTCGAGTATGGATGTAAGAAAGAGGGATATTTTTGTGTCAGAGTTGTTCTCAGAATAATATAAAACCTGTGGTAAGGCTAAAGTGTTGATAACGTGTTTCCTGGAAAGCTGAGATAAAGTACTGTATATGGCACATATAGTGGGATATTGCACTCTATAAGGTCCTTCACATTATCAGGCACTATGGCTGCAGCGGAGTGTGTATGAGATGATTTCTTCTACCTGGTTTCCTTACAGTAGGTACAGTATGTTCTTGTCTTTTGTGTACATACAGTATAGACATGGAACTCGATAACTGTGTCAATGTACATGTGCTGCCATATGACAGATAAATCGCTTTACAATAGGAAACAACGCCACCCACACTTTGTCTAGATGAAACTTTGTCTATTTGAAGTGACTTTATATTGAAAAATACCTACTTTCTGCTATACAAAAATGAATTGAGAAAAAACTATCCCTATGTTTATAGCAGTAAATGTAATTTCTTCTTCTGAAGTTACTAATATCAGGTCTTGTCACATACATTAATGTCTTAAAGCGTACCTGTTATAAATATAAATATATATATATATATATATATATATATATATATGCTTGATAAAGGTCCTATTGTTGGACAGAAACGTCGCTGTTTGTTGGCTGAATAAACCACTTTATTTTCACCACTTTGAGTGCTGCAAGATCTCTACTTTTATATATATATATATATATATATATATATATATATATATATATATATATATATATTTATTTTCTAATACATCACTACAGCATATGAAGACTTGAAACTTTGTAATATATCTTACATGGGAAATCTTCCTCACCTTCGAGAAACCTATAGTACCTTCTTTCTCTGCCTGCAGGCACCTTGTAAATGTTTAGAAACCTAGTAAAAAATATAAAAAAGCTTCTCTTCAGTAAAAGGGGTTTTACACCGGGCGATTATCGTGCAGATGAGCGTTCATAGAACGCTTGTCTGCCAGATAATTGTCTTGTGTAAACAGGCGATCGATCAGCAGATGAGCGAGCAAACGCTCCATAATCTGCTGATCGTATCGTTTTAAAAAGGTCAAATATTATCGTTGTCGGCAGCACATCTCCCAGTGTAAACAGGGAGCCGCGCTGCCGACATGATAATAATATATGGGGACGAGCGATCAGAGAAACAACCGCTTCTCACCATACATAGCTCCTTGTGACAGGAGCAAATGAACGCTGATCAACGAGCTGTCTCGTTGATCGGCGCTCGCTGCACCGGCCAAAATCGGCCGGTGTAATAGGGGCTTTACACAGTAACTAAAGACACAGAGAAGAGGGAGGGGGGAAGGGGAGATGATGCTGCAGTCTCTGTGCATCATGCTTGGAGAAAGGAGGGGTACTAGCCGAGGGACTCTGACATCACACCTGGAAGAGTCCAGCCATTCAGGGAGCATGGAGACAGAAAATGTTCATTTGCAGAAAGCAGCAGAGCGAAGAAAGATGCTGGAAATATACTAAGTCTCAACTTTTTGGGCTGCACTACCTCAGCTTTTTATGGCAGCACCTAAGGCAATATTCTGTGTATGTATAACTATTAGGGCATGTTCACTTAGTGCGGATACGCTGCGTAAAAGCACACAGCGTATCTGCCCTGTGTGTCGCAGGGAATTCCGGACGAAAAAACGTAACAAATTGTGGTGCAGTTTTTCGACCGGAATGTCCGCTGCGGAAAACTGGCCTGCGGGCACTGGATGTTATGCCACATAATGCTATGTACGGAGCTCGGAAGCAGTTGGCCCTGTACATAGCATAGCGGCCGTGCTGCAGAACTGCAGGTCCGCTCCTGTTCACTTGAATAGGAGCAGAGCTGCAGTACTACATCTCGACCGCTATTCCGTGGCCGGAGCCAACTGCTTCCGGCTTGTACCTCCAGTGCATGGAGGCACCGAACCAGCTGATCTGTGCGGGGCCCGGGTGTCAGACCCCCAGAGATCATGTACTGATGATCTATCTGGTGGATAGGTCATCAGTTGTCAGAAGGTGGAAAACCCCTTTAACCTCACTGTAACATCTCTGCAGATAATGGGCCCAGGTTCGAGATCATACCTAAAATGTTGGTGTTCTGCATTAATGGAGGTATTTCAATGGTAACTGTTTCTCATGTAGAAGACAATTTTGAGGAGTGGCTTGATGCTGATAATGGTAAAAGCACAATAATAGCTTTAAGTGCCATAAATCCTGCTCTTCCACATCCAGCAGGAGTAGAGGAACGGCAGCGGCCAAGCTGCCCATACTATTTAGATAGCAGTCATCCGAATGATCGCTCGGACTACAGCTATTCCTTCCAACTTCCCCGTATACATGCCCGCTCAGCCCTGCATGTATTTTCAATAAGGTGAAGGGAGAAAACCACTGCCAGACTACTTTGTTTCTAACTTTAGGCTATCTGTCTTTAAGCCATTATTAATAAATCTGCCCCAGTGTTTATTTTGTGTCCTGACACTAGCACAGGGTCACTTGGGACCACCAGAGGAAATTATTTTAAGGACCATCCTCCACAGAACATGGTCATGCCTACCTGAACATACAGGACAGATCATCAATAAGTTTTCAACAAAAATGTATCTTAAGCATGCATTATACCATCAGGTATAGCTATCAATTCATCAGAATACCAAAATTATACCTGATATAAAAATAAGGTCAATAAACAGCAAAAATGACAAATATAAATATATTTATTATCCCATAAGGGAAAAATTACCCTCAAAATACATACATTTAAAACACAAAAAATTAAAAACACCCCGGATTGGAATGTCCGACATATCCCATAATAATAGCCTTAAATGTTATAATGTGTGAAGCTATAAGATATTGCCTGAAGATCAGAAGTCTAGAATGATCAACTACCTATGGCATAAATATTTCACAATTGTGGATATATAAAACCACGTCAATATCTGAATTGGCTATTTATTTACCTGGGGTGGACATGATGAAACTACCCGATCCGAGGACCACCTCGACGCGCGTTTCGCTTCCTTCGTCAGGAGGATCATCAATAAGGTCTATTTGGTTATTAGTGAATTAACCCATAGCTAATAGACCCTAGTGCCAAGTGATTGGCTACAATCAACTCCAAATTGGATTGTCGTCTGCGATTGTCTTCTGCTGGACCTGTGGGACGCATTATTGTGTCAGACCCTGGGCCCACCAGAGGATCATCTTATACTCTAGTGACAATTGGACCCTCTGCTTCTCTTTTTTTGTCTGTATGCTTCCGCTGCCTCTTTATTCTTGTTCAAGTGCACTGCTAACAGCAGTAGTAGCTCTTTTATGCCTTTTCTGTTGATTATTTTGCTTCTATCTTGCCAAATACCAGATTATTGGGCCTTTTCCAGATGAAAAGTTTGAGCTTTATTGCACAGATGTCAACCTTTCATGAATTATGTCCCATTTGCTACAGAACATATCCTGAGATGTGTGGTTCAAGATGGCCAGCTTTGAAAAAAAATAATATGATTTAGCGATACTCTGTCACGAGATGTCTATGCTATATGTGTCTATATGTGGCCACCCAGCGGTTGTGATGTGAATTGCAGCCTATCAAGGGTTTTGATTGCATGTCACGATATTGTATTAAAATGAAATTATAGTCCTTAACCAAATTGAAGATGTGTGAGGGTGGACACATCTGAACCAGATTAAATTAATAACCTTTTTTGTACCAATTAAATCTTCATAAGAAAAGCAACATATATACAAAGCACTTCTGGGCCTGATAAAGCTCTCTCAACAAATACCCCCAACAGATGGCTGCTACCAAGGTCACCGTATTGGCAAACAGTGGCATATGTCGCCAACAGGCTCCCACAGTGAAAAAATGCATACTGAGCAGTATACGTTTATATACTGTATCCATCAGTATAGAGTGTACTACTACGTTATTCTATACAGCAAAAAAAAAAAAAGTATGCAGACGAATACCAGCCTATTGTATGTCAAAAGGACACTCTTGTGCCTATGGATAAGTTTGGCGTATACACCGGAAGCCTTCTTGCCGCATATGCTATAACCTGATGTGAACACAGCCTAAACCATTGTTTCAAATATTTTACTGTGATGTTTTTGTTTTGTGATGTATAAAATGATCAAATTTAGCTGGTTAATCTCTTGGGAGGTTTATATTTTGGCAAACTTTCTTCGGAAACGAAAAATTTTGGAGTTGCCCAAACCAACCATTAAGGCCATTGCTTTCTTTTTTCTACCCTACACTAGAAAATGACAACTGGAATCTGGACAGTCCAGTTGACAACATTTTTGTTGCCATTGACTCTCATAAATTTGAGGTATACTGGCTGTGCTGATAAAGCAGCCTCCCCGCTGTACTGCCTGCAGAGTGCAGATATTACTGTTATGTGTTTAATATCATATTACAGCTGGGAATAGACAAGTCTGGAATATTTAATTCATTTCCCTGGTGATTCTGAAGGTTAATGCTTTCATTGAATGTAACAGAGAAATAAACGAGATGACATAATCTTTGCTTTGAATGAATCATTGGCTCTATTTGTCTACCTTAGATTTAGACTCATAAAGCTGGGTAAAAAATTTTTTTTTACATGCTTATCATGGAAAGTTGATATCCTCATTACTCTTAGCGCCACACTTCAGATAGACTTCTATATGTGTCATAAGTGTCCACCTATTATATGGGATGTAATTTGTATATACCTACAAGTTTAATGATATTCCTCAAACTGGTTGCACTACTTTTTGCGCAAGTAATTAATCAAATGATTTCTATAATTTAATATTAGTCTTTCACTGTTGCATCTAAGTCTTACTATACATTGATCCTTACCATAAGGATAAAGTAGTCACCACAAATAGGCTATGTCCACCTACACAACCAAGTTTATTTTGTTTATTAATTTCTTAAACTTGCAGTTTTATTTATTTTTCTTTTTTAGGCTATGTTCACACGGAGTATTTTGACGAGTTTTTTGACGCGGAAACCGCGTCGCAAAACTCGGCAAAAACGGCCCGAAAATGCCTCCCATTGATTTCAATGGAAGGCGTTGGCGTCTTTTTCCCGCGAGCAGTAAAACTGCCTCGCGGGAAAAAGAAGCGACATGCCCTATCTTCGGGTGTTTCCGCCTCTGACCTCCCATTGACTTCAATGGGAGGCAGAGAAAGCGTATTTCGCGGTGTTTTATGCCCACGGCGCTCAATGGCCGCGGGCGAAAAACGCCGCGAAAAACTCAGCGAAAATCGGCGTGCAGGGAGAGGAAAATCTGCCTCAAACTTCCAAACGGAATTTTGAGGCAGATATTCCTCCTGAAAAATACTCCGTGTGAACATAGCCTTACATTGAAAACGGTTGATATATTGTAAATAGGTACAAGAAGGCCAAAACATAAGCTAAGAACTAAAAATGGGTAACACCGAAGAAACGGTGCAAAAAGACGCCTTGGAGAGCAACAAAGTAGTATCCTAAGTATCTTACTGGAGCAGCTGGGTAACCCACGGCACAATAGCTTAAAGATCACTCAGACATCGCTCAACTAAAAGGAAGGGGTGGGGGGAGAAAAATGAGTTGAGTTTACTAACACGAACATGGTACAACGCAGCCCAAAGCTAGGCGTAAAGCATCAAGGAAAACTGTGCCCAGTTATATACAAGCTGCTATTCAAGACATCCTAAGTTAGTGGTCAAGTACACAGGAACCTAAGGTAGCCGTCAAGGCGGAAAGAAAGGGGCAATAAAAAAAAAAGGTGGGTGTTCTATAATCATGTCGGGCATGAGACCGGGAGCTCACCAGAACAGAACCCGTTCCGGCCAATGAAAGTCATGAAAGTCAAGATGGAGACCCTGTGGTTGATGACTTTTCAGTTGACAGGTAGCAAAGTTACATGATGGGGATTTTTGTTTTCCAGTTGTGTAACTCTGCTACCGGTTAATGGAAAAATCATCCACCAGAGCCCCCCTGTAGATTGCTCCACACACAGCCCCCCTGTACACACAGCCCCCCCTATAGATAGCGCCACACACAGCTCCCCTGTAGATAGCTCCACACACAGCCCCCCTATAGATAGCTCCACACACAGCCCCCCTGTAGATAGCTCCACACACAGCCCCCCAGTAGATAGCTCCACACACAGCCCCCCAGTAGATAGCTCTACACACAGCCCCCCTGTAGATAGCTCTACACACAGCCCCCTGTAGACAGCTCCACACACAGCCCCCTGTAGATAGCGCCACACACAGCCCCCTCTTGTACATAGTGCTACACAACCCCCCTCCCCCTTGTACATAGTGCCACACAACCCCCTTATACTTTGTGCCACAATGCCGCCAGAGCGGAGAGCTGTAGAGGTAGCCTACTGCTGCCACTCTCCGCTCTGCTTTGACGTCACTCACCGTCAGAAGAAGGCAGGAGTCTTGCAGCGGCGTTCTCACTGGTGTCGATGCCGGCCCGGGAGTGGACCAGTCCAGTCACCTGACCTGTCACCTGACGGGTGAGGTCAGATGACAGGTCAGGTGACTGGACTGGTCCACTCCCGGGCCGGCATAGATCCCAGTTGGAACACCGCCGCAAGACTCCTGCCTTCTTCTGATGCTGATCGCTTCTGCAGTCGTCTGGCATGCAGGGCGCCTGTCAGCAGCTATCAGCTGTTTTGATACAGCTGCAGCGCCCAGCGGGACATTTTGCAGACCGCCCGGGACGACGGGACAGCGGTGAGAAACCGGGACTGTCCCGCCGGATCCAGGATGGTTGGGAGCTATGGTGTATTATGATGTTCATCTTCTGCAGAACATCATAATACACATCTCAGCTGCTGCAGAACCCCATTATACACAGCTCAGCTGCTGCAGAACATCAAAATACACATCTCAGCTTCTGCAAAACATCATAATACACATATCAGCTGCTGCAGAATCCCATTATACACACCTCAGCTTCTGCAGAACATCATAATACACATCTCAGCTGCTGCAGAACATCAAAATACACATCTCAGCTTCTGCAAAACATCATAATACACATCTCATCTGCTGCAGTACCTCATTATACACATCTCAGCTTCTACAAAACATCATAATACACATCTCATCTGCTGCAGTACCTCATTATACACATCTCAGCTTCTACAAAACATCATAATACACATCTCATCTGCTGCAGTACCTCATTATACACATCTCAGCTTCTGCAAAACATCATAATACACATCTCATCTGCCGCAGTACATCTTTATAAACATCTAAGCTTCTGCAGAACATCATAATACACATCTCAGCTGCTGCAGTACCTCGTTATACACATCTCAGCTTTTGTAGAACATCATAATACACATCTCATCTGCTGCAGTACATCTTTATAAACATCTAAGCTTCTGCAGAACATCATTATACACATCTCAGCTGCTGCAGTACCTCATTATACACACCTCAGCTTCTGCAAAACATCGTAATACACATCTCATCTGCTGCAGTACCTCATTATACACATCTCAGCTTCTGCAGAACATCATAATACACATCTCATCTGCCGCAGTACATCTTTATAAACATCTAAGCTTCTGCAGAACATCATAATACACATCTCAGCTGCTGCAGTACCTCGTTATACACATCTCAGCTTTTGTAGAACATCATAATACACATCTCATCTGCCGCAGTACATCTTTATAAACATCTAAGCTTCTGCAGAACATCATTATACACATCTCAGCTGCTGCAGTACCTCATTATACACACCTCAGCTTCTGCAAAACATCGTAATACACATCTCATCTGCTGCAGAACCCCATTATACACATCTCAGCTTCTGCAGAACATCATAATACACATCTTAGCTGCTGCAATACCTAATTATACACACCTCAGCTTCTGCAAAACATCATAATACACATCTCAGATGCTGCAGAACCTCATTATACACATCTCAGCTTCTGCAGAACATCATAATGCACATCTCAGCTGCTGCAGAACATCATAATACGCATCTCATCTGCTGCAGTACCTCATTATACACATCTCAGCTTCTGCAGAACATCATAATACACATCTCATCTGCTGCAGTACCTCATTATACACATCTCAGCTTCTTCAGAACATCATAATACACCCCTCAGCTGCTGCAGAACCCCATTATACACACCTCAGCTTCTGCAGAACATCATAATACACATCTTAGCTGCTACAGAACATCAAAATACACATCTCAGCTTCTGCAAAATACCATAATACACATCTCAGCTTCTGCAGACCTACTCTGGATGGGCCTGGACTACACTCGGATACTACACTTGGATGCTTTGGCTGGTAGATAGTCCACGAGCGCCGCTGTGTTCTATACCATAACGATACATAGAATCTAACCGTAAAAATGTTGTAATCCATAAGGCAGATAAGCATGCAGTATAAATGTTCACTGGGGTAGCCGCAAAGTTCTTTATGGGGCCTGTTACCAACTGGACTGTAAAGGTAGGGGCTGATAAAGCTACTGCTCAGTGGCCTGCTTCCCTGACAACTTCTCTCGGGTTTGAGGTACTGCACTCCCAGTGACTCTTCTAGCTGCTTGGGATCTGCCACGGGCTTCTCCTGCCCCGCTCTAGTCTCTTCCTTTTTCTTTTTCTTGCTGTTTCTCTTTTTTCGGACTCTATAATAAAAACCCAGAAAGCAATGGAGGAATTGCTGTATTTTTTTCCATTCCGCAAAATAATTGATTACATTTTTTCAGTAGATTATACGGTACATTATATGGTGCTATTGAAAAATACAACTCATCCCACAAAAAAACAAGCCCTCATACATCTATGTTGACTAAACTGGCTGAGGCAGGAAAGGGTTATAGAAGCACTTGAAGAATTGTTTTATTTTCCCCCATTTATGATGGACATCAGGTAAATAGTTGTGCAGTTAAAAATTCCAGAATTATCATGCTCTGTTTATTCTGTTGTACCATATGACCGCATTTTGACTCTCTGAATCATACAGCGTCTTCAGTGTGGACCGGAAGTCTATACAAGCCTATGAGAGTGTCAATGATAAGCTCAAAGCCATGCATAGAGAGCCTGGCTTCTGATCCAGACTGAAGGCACTGTATGATTCAGAGTGCGGTCATGTACTGCCACAGAAGGACCAGAACAGGTCTACACTACATTGCACTACTGTTTACCCGAAGTCCAATAAATGTTTCATTTGAGATGTTTCTTAAAAATTTGAGAAAGAATGGTTGGAAAGATGGACATAGTCTTTGAGGGCACTTCCCCTATAATCAAAGGATACATAGGGTGCAGTGAAATTTGCCCCTCATCCGATTTCTTCTATTATTGCCAATTTGTCACATTTTATGTTTTCAGATCTTCCAACTGATTTTAATATATAAAATAAAGACTTAACGAGTAAACACAAAATGCAGCTTTTAAATGATCATTTCATTTATTGAGGATACAGTTTCATTCAAAACCTAAATTAGCCATGTGAAAAAGTAATTGCCCCCCTAAATTGTTATTGCCACCCTTCACAGTTACAATGTTTAACCTGCGATGAGTCTTTTACATCACTGTGGAGGAATTTTGGCCCACTCTTCTTTGCAGAATTGTTTTAATTCAGCTATATTGGAGGGTTTTCGAGCATGAACTGCCCGTTTTAGGTCCTGCCACAAGATCTCAATGGCATTCAAGTCAGAACTTTGACTCGGCTACTAAAAAACTTTATTTTTGTTTCTTTTGGGCCAGATGGACTTGCTTGTGTGGTTTGGATCATTGTCTTGCTGCATAACCCAACTGCGATTGAGATTTACGTCACAAATTGACGGGCGGATAAAGTGTAGAATTCATGGTTCATCAATTATGACAAGTTGTCCATGTTCTGCAGAAGCAAAGCAGCACCAGGCCATCACACTACCATCACCATGTTTGACTGTTAGTCACATGTTCTTATGGTGGAATGCGATTTTAGATGTAACAGGACCCATGTCTTACAAAAAGTTTTATCTTTGACTCATCAGTCCACAGAATATTATCCCAAAAGTCTTGGGGCTCATCTAGATGTTTTATGGCAAATGCCAGACAAGTCTTTGTGTTTTATTTTTGGTCAGCCACTCTCCCATGGAAGCCATTTTTGTCCAGTGTATTTCTTATTCTGAAATCATATACATTGACCTTAACTGAGGCAATTGAGGCCTGCAGTTCTTTAGATGTTCCTCTAGGTTCTTTTGTGACCTCCTGGAGGAGTTGTTGATGCGCTCTTGGTGACATTTTGGTAGGCCGGCCACTCCTAGGAAGGTTCACGAGTGTTCTACTGTTTTTCCATTTGTGTATAATGACTCTTATTATGGTTCGCTGGAGTCCCAGTGCCTTAGCAATGGCTTCGTAACCCTTTTCAGACTGGTAGATTTCAATGACTTTGTTTTTAAACTGTATTTCAATCTCTTTAGAACATTTAAATTATTAAGAATCATGGTGGATCGAGATGGTTTTGCGCTACGAGATTTTAAGCTATATTATTATGTGTCTCAGGTACCGCAACTGGCATAGGGGAGGGTAGACTTATTAAAATATTTACTAGCGAAAAATCACACTTTATATTACGAGAGCTTCAATATTTTTTCCGATACTTCAAAGCGAATTTATTAATAAATTATGGTAACATGGAGTTATATACAAAGTTAATGTTGCACAGGATTTGGTTAAATTTAAGGAAGGAAAGTTGTTTTCAAGGTTACTTTGATTACGCGCCTATTTAGTGTAATAAGTGGAAGGAATTTATTACACTAGAGAATTCTAGATTTTGGTGGAAAGGTTATTTATATTTCACAACTTTTTTGAGGAGATAAATATAAATCTTTTATTGAAATACAGGAGGAGTTTCACATAGGTACAGTAGAAAACGATTTTTTTTATTATAGTGAGTTGAGACATGCAGTGTTAAAACAGATAAAGTTAGGTGGAGTTCAAGGCCCTGTTCATACAGAGTTTTTTTTTGCAGGCAGGTCAAAATTTGCCTCAGAATTCCTTCAGGAATTTTGAGGCAGATTTTGACCAGCCTGCGCTTTTTTGCCACAGAGTATTTTGCAGCGTTTTTTCGTCCGCAGACATTGAAGCTAATGCAAGGACTGTGGGAAGGTAAAAAACACAGCTAAAAACGTTTGATTTTATACAATAGGAGGTCAGAGGCGGCAAGAAAGGACATGGTCAAGGACAAGGCCACATTTCTTTTCCTGTGAGCGGCTAAAAGCTCAAATTAATGGGGGCGATTTCGGCCATTTTTTGGCGCTGATTCTGACGCGGTTTCCGCATCAAAATCAGCGCCAAAAAACTCTGTGTTAACAGGGCCTAAAAGGGGTTTAAGCATCTCACTGTAACTCAGGTAAGGAGAGGTTATATTTCTAAAGCATGTTAACTGGCTGAGAGGGATAGTAAGATCTATTTGGCCCCAAGTTATAACAAATGGAAATTGAAGCTGTAGGATTTGAAAGAAGATCAATGGCTGGGAATATTGAATTGGGTGTCAAAGGTGTTAAAAAGTGGGGCACATAGAGTTTGAAATGGGCATTTAATTCATATTCTGTATTATACACCAAAGATCATGAGTACATTTTTTACGGGGTCCTAAATTTGCTGCCCAAAATGCCTAAGGCCTAGAGCTGCTAAGATTCATATGTTCTGGCACTGCTCCAAACTGATTTTGAAAGGAAAAAATGGAAATCTTGTTTCCAAATTCTGGACCCACTAGATATTAAAAATTGTATTTCGGGATTGGATTAGGGAATTGGGGAAGACTCTCAACTGAAAATAGTTATTCTGAAAGTCTTCTTCTGAGAAGAGAAATAGCAATCAACTGGAAAGGGAATAAAGCTCCGTCTGTAAATCCTTGGAAAAGAGCAAAAAATGGGGCAGCAATAGTAGATGGGGATTAAGCAATGGAAAGGACCTTTGGGCTACTTGGGAAAAGTAAAAAATATAAGGTTGCACTCTGTGAAGGTAAAATATAAAAAAGAAAAAAAAAAGAATGTGCCATCATGATCTGAATTTTGACACCTTCTAGCCGACTTCATATTTCTAGGTTCTCTTTAAAGGGGTTTTCCAACAAGGGACATTTGTGACGTATCTACAGGTATTGGTACTTTTGGCAGTGTGGCAGGTGCCAAGTCCTGCTGGAAAATGAAATCAGCATCTCCATAAAGATTGTCAGCAGAGGGAAGCATGAAGTGCTCTAAAATTTCCTGCTAGACGCTGCGCTGACTCTGGACTTGATGTAACACAGTGGACTAACACCAGCAGATGACATGGCCCCCCAAACCATCACTGACTGTGGAAACTTCACACTGGACCACAAGCAACTTGGATTGAGTGCCTCTCCACACTTCCTCCAGACTCTGGGACCAAGATTTCCAAATGAAATGTAAAATTAACTTTTATCTGAAAACAGGATTTTGGACACTGAGCAGCAGTGTTGGTCCACTGTGTTATATCAAGTCCAGAGTCAACGCAGCCATCTACCAGGAAATGTTAGAGCACTTCATGCCTCCCTCTGCTGACCAGCTTTATGGAGATGCTGATTTCATTTACCAGCAGGACTTGGCACCTGCCCACACTGCCAAAAGTACCAATACCTGGTGTAATAACCAGTATCACTGCGCCTGATTGGCCAGCAAACTCGCCTGACCTAAGCCCCATAAAGAATCTATGTCAAGAGGAAGATGAGACACCAGACCCAACAATGCAGACGAGCTGAAGGCTGCTATCACAGCAACCTGGGCTTCCATAACACCTCAGCAGTGCCACCGGCTGATCGCCTCCATGCCACGCCGCATTGATGCAGTAATTCATACAAAAGGAGCCCCGACCAAGTATTGATGGCATATACTGTACATACTTTTCAGTAGGCCAACATTTCAGTATTAAAAATCATCTTTTAAATTGAGCTTATATAATATTCTAATTTTCTGAGACACAAAATTTTGGGTTTTCATTAACTGTTACCGTAATCATCAACATTAAAAGAAAAAATGTGCTGGGAATAGATCACTGTGTATGTAATAAATCGACATAATATATGAGTTTCACTTTTTGAATTGAATTACTGAAATAAATTAACTTTTTGATGATATTCTAATTCATTGAGAAGGACTAGTATATAAATATATACACTATATGGACAAAAGTATTGAGGCACCTACACATTACACCTACATGAGCTTTTGTGACATCCCATTCTAAATCCATAGGCATTAATATTTGCAGCTAAATAAAACATCTTCCACTCTTCTGGAAAGGCTTTCTACAAGATTTTGGAGTGTGTCTGTTGGAATTATTGCCCATTAAGCCAGAAGAGGATTTGTGAGGTCAGACACTGACGTTAGACGAGAGGGCCTGGCTCGCAATCTCCATTCTAGTTCATCCCACAGGTGTTGGATGGAGTTGAGGTCGGTGCTCTGTGCGGGTCAGTCAAGTTCTTCCACAACAAACTCACCAACTTTGCCTTTATGGATCTTGCTTTGTGCACTGGGGCACAGTCATGCTGGAGAAGAAAAGGGTCTTCCCTAAACTGTACTTACAAAGTTGGAAGCATACAATTGTCTAAAATGTCTTGGTATGCTGCATTACGATTTCCCTTCACTGGAACAAAGTTGCTTAATCCAACCCCCAGAAAAACAACCCCATAGCATTATCTCTCCTCCACTAGACTTTACAGTTGGCACAATGCAGTCAGGCAGGTAACGTTCTCCTGGTATTCACCAAACCCAGACTCGTCCATCAGACTGCCAGATAGAGAAGCATGATTTGTCACTCCACAGAACACGTTTCCATTGCTCCAGAGTCCAGTGGCGGCGGCTTTACACCACTCCATCCGATGCTTGGTATTGTGCTTGGTGATGTAAGGCTTGTATGTAGCTGCTAGGCCATGGAAACATGATATGAAGCTCCCGGTTCACAGTTTCTTTGCGAATGTTAATCTCAGAGGAGGATTGAAGTCTACAGTTATTGAGTCAGCAGAGCGTTGGCAACTTTTATGCATTATGAGCCTCAGCACTCGGCGACTCTGGTCTGTAACTTTATGGCTGAGGTGCTCTGGTTCCTAATCGCTTCTACTTTACAATAATACCACTCACAGGTGATCATGGCATATCTAGGAGGGAAGACATTTCACAAACTGACTTGTTATAACTGTGACATCCTATTACAGTATCACGCTCCAATTAAGTGAGCTCTTTAGAATGACCCATTCTTTCATAAATGCTTGTATCCTATAGATATAAAAATCTACTATATGTCTATAAATAAAAGAATATGTGCTTTCTAGAATTGGCCAACCAGTGTCCGGGCATTGTAGTCTAAGGTACCTCCAATATATAAAAGGGTTAAAAGAAGAGAAATATTAGATGCTTTTGCAGCCTGTCTGTGGAGTACATCTTGCTATGGACGCACATTTCTTATCATTTGGTAGCTGATGATATAGTAATGTTTAACTGGAGCCAGATGCACTTTGTCTGACATCACTATAAATAAATATGTAATCACAACCTATAAACACATTTCTCTTACCAGTTTAGGCAATATCTGGAGTAAAGTGTTATTTACGGAGAGATAGGTGGACGCCTTTGCTTTTAAACAATCTTTTATATTATGCCGCGCAGAAGTACATTTAGGTTCAATAATAATCACAGCTATGACCTATTTGTCTTCTCCGTTCCATTACTGTTGACACCACATAATCTGTGTTTTAGGGACAGCCGCTAACAATAAGTACATTTTTATGATGTTGTCTATTTTCCTTCAAAGTGTACCACAAATCTCAAACAATTTACTCTTATTAACTAAGACCCTGTTCACAAGGAGGTTTTTGACAAACCAAAAAAATCTGCCACAAAATTCAGGATTTTTGAGGTAGATTTTAAAATGCAATTGTTTTTGACACTTTTTTTTACACAATTTTTAGGCGTTTTTTGTCTGGTTTTTTTCTTCAGGCAATTTTTTTAATTAATCGATGCAAAAAAGAGATTTGGGGCTTTTTTGGTCCTCATTCTGACGCAGTTTCCGCTTTAAAATCAGCCCCGAAAAACTCTGTGTGAACTAGGCCTAAGGATAAATTAAGCGAGAAGTAGACATATTCTAACTAACTGCTATATATATATTTTTTTTATATTGTAGCTATTTATTTTATTTTGAACAACTTCCCTGGGGGCAACTTCCTGCATTTTCTGTATAGACATTGCAGCAAGGTGTATGTGCATTACTGCAGGTGCAATGAATAAAAGTTAATTGACAGAGAAATGTCATAGACTAGTACAGTCTCCAGGAAGTAATGGAATACAGTCCAGATAGTATTTGTCACGGGGCCTGTGGAAGTAGTGACTGTCACGGAGCCAATAGAGGATGGTGTGGTCCTACTGTGTTGTTAAAGGGGTTGTCCACTACCGGACAACGGATGACCTATCTACCGGATAGGTCATCAGTAAATGATCTGTGGGGGACCCCGCACCGTTAAGCCACTCCCGTTGCCTCCTGGTATCGGACGTCCATGCCGGAAGCAGATAGCTCCAGTCATGGAATAGCAGCCGAGCCGCCAGTCCTGGTGCTCTGCTCCTATTTAAGTGAATAGGAGCAGAGCTGCAGTTCGGCAGCTATGCAATGTACGGAGCTAACTGCTTCTGGCTCCATACATTGCATACTGTGTCATAACATCCATTGCCTACAGGCCACCGGAGCAGCTAATCGGTGCCGCACCAATGATATACTGATGACCTATTAGGTGGATAGGTCATCAGTTGTCTGGTAGTGGACAACCCCTTAAGAGGTTTGACGTAGGGCCAAACTAGGGAGCGGAGTCTAAGGGATAACTAGGTGTTCACCCTTTAACCTTCATACGGAGATGTGGATTTGGCTGCTAGTATCCCCAGGTCGCTACCCCAGAGTAGTCTCCCAAAGGAAAGGCCAACATGGACAGGCCAGGTACAATATCAGCAGACAGAATGCAAAATCCGGTATAGTGTCGGTCAGGGCAGGCAGCAGACATTCACTCAAAATTAGCAGAGCCAGAGGTCAGGGCAGGGGGCAGAGGGTCGTCACAGTTGACAGTCAAATGGTGTGGGCAGGCGGTAGGTCAAAGTCCAGGCAAGAGATCAGTAACAGGAAATACAAACATAACACAATGCTGAGTACAATATGCATACTAGTGTAGAACCTAATTGCTCAGGCATTGCAGTGGAGTGGGCGGAACCCTATTATAGCTTGGGAATCTGTGCGGAATATTGGTGCGCGTTGGCGCTCTATGAGAAGGGTCAGCACACGCATGCCCTAGCAGCAGCACTGGACAAGGCAGGAGGTGGTGAGTAGAGGTGGTGTGGTAGACCGACAGCGAAAGACACCAGGGGAAAGGAACAGCCGGGAGGCAGAAGGAGATGGGCGGTGAAGGCGGCCGTTACGTTAGCGCAGAGAGTAATATAAAAAAAATCTTAACATACATTTTAACAAAAATTAACCTCTATTTTTTTAATATCAACCTCTTAGTGCTTAAATTCCCCTCCTGTACAATTATTCCATTATTTTAGATTTCCAGGCAAAATGGATTTAAACTTTGCAATCACTAGACAAATTTTGGAACCCCAACTAAGATTACAAAATGATCAACTGCCACACCTGCTTTCTGTATCATGTTTTGTTTTACTTTGCTGCAGCTCACATTACACAACTCTTAGACAAGTTACAGTTACAGTTGCTTTCTTTCTAGGAGTACAATAATAGATATTATGTAATAGGTAGATGTGGATTATATATTACACTTCCCTAAACAGTGAAATGTTTCAGTACTAAAGGGAAATTGTCATCAGAAAATGACCTATTCTTTAAATCAAGCTTTATGTTAAACATATTTTATTTGTATTTTTTTTTCAGTGTTTTTGTTTTAAATTTTCCATGTTACAATCTATATTAAAAAAAGCCTTGAAATCTTGCATTTTTCACACTGACCACTGAGTTCTCATAATATAATAAGTTTAGCCATACACTTTAGATAGCTGTCCCCAAAAACGTCCAGATGTTTTTATCCCCACCTGCCCCATTTTTATGAACTGTAGAGGGATATTGGGCATCTCCTGGACTCAAATAACTTGGAGAGTGTCCCTGACTTCTATGGACTGTCCTCATTTGCATGTCCTCAGCAAAAGTTTTGTCTTCCTGAGTCAGGGTTTAAAATATATCTTCACCTTAGGCATGCTCTTCAGGAACAGTTTGGATCTCTGTGGCCTCAGTTAGTCAGGTCTAAACTAGAGAACCTCCTTTGTTGCTTAAAGGGGTTATGTGGGGACTGAAAAGTATTAGCAGTGTACTCACTGCAGTTTGTGAGTACACTCACTAATGTAGATTCCAGTCCCCCGTCGCGCTGATTATGAGATTTTAATCAATTTTTATAGCACTGGCGGGGGACCAGAAGTCTAGTGGCATAACCTTCCTTGATGAAGACACGACTCTTCGTCATGTGGCCGGCCCCGCTGCATACATTTTCAAAGCCTGCCGTAAATGTTCGGTGTATATCCTTGATACTTCCTCACATAATTGTGAAGATGTAATAGACACCTTCTTTCCATCTGTCAATTCCCTGAACCTGCTAATCCAATAAAAATTCTTACACAGGGTTTATTACACTCTTGTCAGAGTTAAACTATGTATTTTTGATAATGATTTATTTTGAGATGTCAGTTACGGAACTTATTTGCATGCCACATGGTCTTCTTCCAGGTTAGCCCCGTTTTGATCTGCGGTGCTCCTTTATAAACACATTCTTTGGCTCGTATGGAATACTCTCTCCCCAGGTGTGTCTCTTTGGCATTTTAAATATTTAGAACTTACCAGAAACTTTTTTCAGTTAAATGTTTTTGACCATAGAATAATCATTGTGGCATGGAAGTCCACCGACTTTCCATCGCTTGATCAGTGGTTAAAATGAGTTAAATCCTATATTCCGTACTCTAAGGTATTTTAAAAAACTAGAACGTGCCTGTTAAAATTAGACAAAAAATATGGTCTGCTTGATTGAACATGCTGTCTATCATTTCTGTGGGTAACGTGTAGGAGTTGGGGTTTAGAAACGTGCCTGCTTAATCTTCTGGACACTTTTTCGTCTGGAGTTGATTGCCATTTATCTGAAAGCAGGCACACAAAACTCTCCTATAGAAGTCAATGTCATCTCCAGATGCCAGACGTACTACTCCTAATAAATTTGGCACATTACATGAACAGTTTGGCAGAGGGGAAATTAAATCCATGCCTGCTATGAGCAGGTGTAGAATAAAGTCAAATTTGTGCTTAATGTGCGTCTTCTCAGGAGACCACACCCACTTTTTTTGTAGTTTGCCAAATTTGTCCAGTATCGAGAAAAGTTTCTAATTTTACCACTAAAATGTCACACATCACCAAAGCCAGGCCTACACTACATACACTGCAAAATAAATGTGATTAGTTCCCTTTAAAGAGAACCTGTCATGACTTCCCCTCTATGAAATAAAGATAGGGGAGTGTACATCAGTGAAAAATACCCTTTTTAAACTGTGTCTTAGACCTCAAAGCACCCAATGTACGTGTTAAACTTGTCCATAAGGTTCCATTAACGTGTTTACAGTTTTTTAAGCGGCATCCATCAAAGTCCTTCATCAAACGTATGCGTCGGGAAGCTCCAGTTATGTAGCTGTTCTTATATGGACAGGTATCGCTGGAGCTTCTTGATGCAGCAGAGGCTGCCCTGCCTGCCCTATTTCCCGTGACTGCAAATCCTTTACAGCTGGAGTCCCTTACAAAGCAGTTGGAATCCCCAGCTGTTGTCTCTGCCCAGGGAAGCTACACTTAGGTACAGTAACTGGCCAGTTTCCTCACTGGGGCTACCCCAGAGAAGCTTCAGTGACGTAGCTTTCCAGCGCAGAGATAGCAGCCAGGGACTCTGGCTGCTTTAAAGTTCTTGCGTTTGCGGGGGATATTGGCCTGCCGTGCAGGTGGTGTCTAGAATCCCGACCAAAGTGCTTCCGATACTCTGGTCATGGACTTATCGCAAAGCTTCTGACGTCATATATGGACAGTGATGTCAGGCTCTTTCCTGAGAACAGCGCTTCAGGTAGCTCTGTTCCCAGTGTTGGGGGCGACGTATCCCACTATATCCTCCCAACATATACCTCTAACGTACAGTGCAAATGCAGTGTGAATGGAACCTAACTGATGCAGGAGTATGTTAAACACTATTTCCCAGTACGATACAGCCAAACCACGGCACGGCGGTTTAACGGCCAACAGACTTGTCCTTTGGGCTTTATTTAAATTCACCACGTTATCTCCTCAATATACTCCGGCCACCAGCTATAACTTGTCATGAAATTTAAGGAAGAACTACAACAGAACAAAAAACCGTAAGAGCATGTAAAATATACCACAATAAATCCCAAACAACCGTGGATAGGGGGGGGAGGGCGGCAGGCTCCATAGAAGGGCGTGCCATGGAGGGAAGAGGGGGCATGACTACAAAGCCCTTCTGGGTTATGTTACCAAATGGGGGAGGGGAGATCAGCAGATGTAAATTACACCAACGGGGGCACCACCGAGCAAATTTTAATGACAGCATCCGTGCAATAACTATTTTAATTCAATAATGAAGGGAAAACCTGGCTCATTTAGTCAGTGACTCCTTCAGACTGCATTCTTCCGAAAATTGTAAACTTAAGTTATTAGTTGATATTAATGTCAAAATACGCAAGCTTACAACCCGCGTCAGAGGTCCTCATTGTATTGCAAGTTCCTACACTACAGGTTCTCTATGGTGTATCTGCTCCAGTCCCGTAGTACCCCCAACAAGTCATGTCTTTAGGATTTGCACCAGAGTATCAGGAATTACCACAGGTGTTCTCGTTGGGATATCCTCAAATAATGACCTGTTAAGGGTATTTGAACAGTGGAAATAAGAAACACCACTGTGCACAATTCTAGAGGCTGAATATTTTCCTATATTAATTGCTCTATAGGGAATACTAGTGTAAAGGATCTGCCAGACACAGCTTCTGTGTCGACGCCCGTGGTTAATCAGTCTGCACCTGCTCCTAGGTCTGATAGAGTGACTCGATCTGCTACCACTCAGGCTGGTAGGCTCAGGAGTGGGAGAACCTATCACAGCCTGGCCAGACGGTTTTAGCTCCCGCCCTCGGCCTATTTATACCTTCATTTCCTGCTTGTCTTTGCCTGTGATTCTTTCCTGTTTCCTGGCTCTGCTGCTCCTGCTATTATTATTGACCTTGCTTCATTTTGACCCTGGCTTTACTGACTACGCTCCTGCTCTGCGTTTGGTACCTCGTACACTCCTGGTTTGACTCGGCTCGTTCACTACTCCTTTTGCTCACGGTGTTGCCGTGGGTAACTGCCCCATTTCCCTTAGTTTCTGTGTACCCTTGTCTGTTTTTTCTGTCGTACACATATTGAACGTAGGGACCGTCGCCCAGTTGTTTGCCGTCGCCTAGGACGGGCCGTGCAAGTAGACAGGGACTGAGTGGCGGGTAGATTAGGGCTCACCTGTTTGTCTCCCTACCCCGTCATTACAACTAGATCCCCAAATTGATTTGTGCTTGGAGGACCTGTAAGGACTCTGCTTCTCATGTGCAACTTTTTAGCCAACCACATGACATATACCCAATTTATCATGTTGTTGGGAATAATAGTCAATATTCTTTGATGTTTTGGATAAAAAATATATCCTATGGCTTTTCACTAAGATCAAATGTAGAATCTGGTCTACGTCAAGACTCACTAACTTGATAAACTCCATGTTTACAACACTGGATAAAAATGGGTCGCTAGAGTTACAATTTGGGTTGGCTAAAAATTAAGACTGTAAACTGTCCTTACACAATAAATTTAGTATTACTAATTTATTTACCATATGTCTTTCAATTAACAGACCAAGGTCTGGTGGAGGCAGTGCTTTGTGTCTCTGACAGTTATTCTAGGTTAATGGTAATGCCATTATTTTACTAATCTCCGGAACCTTTTATATAAGGAGACCTTCTAATTTGAAGTGAAATGGACCTTCTGATAACCTGGGTGGAGCAGTGCATCCCTGCTCAACCATAGAGGAAGATGAACCACCCTAGTGAGTCTGATGACCCTTGCTCCGTTGAATACATATAACTCCAAGGGTTGAAGATATACTGGTCTTACATCTTTGAGAAGAGTTTGAAATTATTATTTTTTTATAAATATATTTTTCACTGGACTCTAAAAATAATGGTACCGTTTTCTCTTTACTTTTACTCTTCTTAATTCTTCTTTTTTCAACTTTTTTTTTCTATTGTTGAAAACTTTATTAAACATATTTGTACATTTTTTTACATTTCACTAGGTGACTTAAACATGCGAACGTTTGACATACAATACACTGCGATACTTATGTAAAAAACGTTCGTCCCCATACAGTTTACATTGGCCCATGTAAATGGCCTATAAATAATCGACCAGTAATTATCGGTGCTCGGCACCCGTTATGGGCGCATATCTGCCTGTGTTAAACCAGCTTAAGTCAATACAATGCAACATCTCTACTGATTTATATGCCATTAATTTTCCAGAGGGCTAATTTCACCTCACCAGCCACTGGCCCCCATATACCACAATCCCTTGTTTTATTTTCTGCAGGTGGCTCTTTTGAGTGGACCATCAGAGGCCTTATGAAAATTTACAATTTGCTGACTTTCAATGGGGTCTTCACCTTTCAGTCTTCATGAGAAAGGTACACTTTGAAAGATTCCGTCTGCAGAAATTGTTATCTTCAGATTAAACATGTAATCTCTTTTCTTTGTCTCAACTTCATATCAGAAAAGAAGCTGTATATGTATATCCAAGTTTTTCCAATCCTGTGAAATACACATTTATATAAGGGCCCTTTCACATCAGCGTTGCTTTCAGCTGAGGGGTTCCGTCTGAGGTTTCCGTCAGATTAAACCCTCAAAAGAAAGGAAAACTGAAACCTTAGCTTCTGCTTCCCTCACCATTGAGCTCAATGGAGACGAAAACCTACCTAATGGTTTCCGTTTGTCACCGCTGTGACAGGGTTCCGTCGTTTTGACAGAGTTTTCCTTAAGCCACTCCTGTGCTGTCCAGGCTCTGTGCTTAGAATCAATGTCTTGTTGGAAGGTGAACTTTCGGCCCAGTCTTGAGGTCCAGAGCACTCTGGATCAGGTTTTCATTAAGAATATCTCTGCACTTTGCTCCATTCATCTTTCCCTCAAGCTTGACCAGTCTCCCTGTCCCAGCCACTGAAAAACACCCCCACAGCATGATTCTGCCACCACCATGCTTCACTGTAGGGATGGTATTGGGCATGTGATGAGCAGTGCCTGTTTCCTCCAGATATGATGCTTAGAATTAAGGCCAAAATGTTCAATCTTGGTGTCATCAGACCACAGAATCTTGTTTCTCACAGTCTGAGAGTCCTTTAGGTGCTTTTTTGCAAACTCCAGATGGGCTTTCATGTGTCTTTTACTGAGGTGGGGCTTCTTTCTGGCCACACTGCCATAAAGCCCAGATTGGTGGAGTGCTGCAGTGATGGTTGACCTTCTGGATATTTCTCCCATCTGTACACAGGATCTTTGGAGCTCAGCCAGAGTGACCATTGGCTTTTTGGTCACCTCTATTACCAAGGCCCGTCTCTCCCGATTACTTAGTTTGGTGGGACGGCTAGCTCTAGGAAGAGTCCTGGTTGTTCCAAACTTCTTTAATTTAAGAATTATGGAGGCCACTGTGCTCTTGGGATCTTTCAGTGCTGCAGAAATTTCTTTTAACCCCTCTCCAGATCTTTGCCTCCACACAATCCTGTCTCTGAGCTCTACAGGCAGTTCTTTCCTCCTCATGGCTTGGTTTTTGCTCTGATATGTGTTGTCAGCTGTGAGACCTTATTTAGACAGGGGTGCGTCTATTCAATTTGTGCCCAATCAAATGAATTTACCACAGATAGACTCCAATCAAAGCGTAGAAGCATTTCAAAGATGATCTAGAGAAATAGGAGGCCCCCAGAGCTAAATTTCAAGTCTCATAGAAAAGGGTCTGAATTCTTATGTCCATGCAAAATTCGTTTTTCATTTTTCATACATTTGCAAAAATTTCTGAAATGCTGTTTTCACTTAGTCAGTATAGGGTATTGAGTGCAGATGGGGGAAAACGCGATTTTTTTTACGTTAGTCCAAGGCCTTAACATAACAAAGGTATACAGTAAGATCCTACACTCTGACCAGTGCACAAGGCAGACATACACTCTAGTACAAAACTGTTTGTATCCTGAGGGATTTATTTTATTGATTGAGGGGAGTGATTATATATATATATATATTCATATATATATATATATATATATATATATATATATATATATATATATATATATATATATATATATAGATATATATATATACATATACAGTGAAGGAAATAAGTATTTGATCCCCTGCTGATTTTGTAAGTTTGCCCACTGTCAAAGACATGAACAGTCTAGAATTCTTAGGCTAGGTTAATTTTACCAGTGAGAGATAGATTATATAAAAAAAAACAAACAGAAAATTGTCAAAATTATATATATTTATTTGCATTGTGCACAGAGAAATAAGTATTTGATCCCTTTGGCAAACAAGACTTAATACTTGGTGGCAAAACCCTTGTTGGCAAGCACAGCAATCAGACGTTTTTTGTAGTTGATGATGAGGTTTGCGCACATGTTAGATGGAATTTTGGCCCACTCCTCTTTGCAGATCATCTATAAATCATTAAGATTTCGAGGCTGTCGCTTGGCAACTCGGATCTTCAGCTCCCTCCATAAGTTTTCGATGGGATTAAGGTCTGGAGACTGGCTAGGCCACTCCATGACCTTAATGTGCTTCTTTTTGAGCCACTCCTTTGTTGCCTTGGCTGTATGTTTCGGGTCATTGTCATGCTGGAAGACCCAGCCACGAGCCATTTTTAATGTCCTGGTGGAGGGAAGGAGGTTGTCACTCAGGATTTGACGGTACATGGCTCCATCCATTCTCCCATTGATGCGGTGAAGTAGTCCTGTGCCCTTAGCAGAGAAACACCCCCAAAACATAATGTTTCCACCTCCATGCTTGACAGTGGGGACGGTGTTCTTTGGGTCATAGGCAGCATTTCTCTTCCTCCAAACACGGCGAGTTGAGTTAATGCCAAAGAGCTAAATTTTAGTCTCATCTGACCACAGCACCTTCTCCCAATCACTCTCAGAATCATCCAGATGTTCCTTTGCAAACTTCAGACGGGCCTGTACATGTGCCTTCCTGAGCAGGGGGACCTTGCGGACACTGCAGGATTTTAATCCATTACGGCGTAATGTGTTACCAATGGTTTTCTTGGTGACTGTGGTCCCAGCTGCCTTGAGATCATTAACAAGTTCCCCCCGTGTAGTTTTCGGCTGAGCTCTCACCTTCCTCAGGATCAAGGATACCCCACGAGGTGAGATTTTGCATGGAGCCCCAGATCGATGTCGATTGACAGTCATTTTGTATGTCTTCCATTTTCTTACTATTGCACCAACAGTTGTCTCCTTCTCACCCAGCGTCTTACTTATGGTTTTGTAGCCCATTCCAGCCTTGTGCAGGTCTATGATCTTGTCCCTGACATCCTTAGAAAGCTCTTTGGTCTTGCCCATGTTGTAGAGTTTAGAGTCAGACTGATTAATTGAGTCTGTGGACAGGAGTCTTTTATACAGGTGACCATTTAAGACAGCTGTCTTTAATGCAGGCACCAAGTTGATTTGGAGGGTGTAACAGGTCCGGAGGAGGCTGGACTCTTAATGGTTGGTAGGGGATCAAATACTTATTTATCTGTGCACAATGCAAATAAATATATATAATTTTGACTATGTGATTTTCTTTTATATATATATATATATATATATATATATATATATATATATATATAAAATCTATCTCTCACTGGTCAAATTAACCAAGCCTAAAAATTCTAGACTGTTCATGTCTTTGATAGTGGGCAAACTTAGAAAATCAGCAAGGGATCAAATACTTATTTCCTTCACTGTGTATATATATATATATATATATATATATATATATATATATATATATATATATATATATATATATATATATATATATATATATATATTGTAGAGGATCTGCCAGGTACAACTTCTGTGTATACGCCCATAGGTAATCAGTCTGCACCTGAGTCTATGTCTCTGAGACTGACTCCATCTTCCACCACTCAGGATGGCAGGCTTAGGAGTGGGAGAACCTATCGCAGCCTGGCCAGATGGAGCTAGCTCCCGCCCTCTGTCTATTTATACCTGCCTTTCCTGTTCCTCCTTTGCTTGTGATTCTTCTCGTGTGGTTTCCTGGCCCAGCTACAGCTTCTAATTATTTGATCCTGCTCCATACTGACCCTGGCTTACTGACTACTCTCCTGCTCTGCGTTTGGTACCTCGTGCACTCCTGGTTTGACTTGGCTCGTTCACCACTCTTGTTGCTCATGGTGTTGCCGTGGGCAACTTCCCCTTTCCCTTTGCTTTGTGTTCCCTTGTCTGTTTGTCTCGTGCACTTACTGAGCGTAGAGACCGCCGCCCAGTTGTACCCTGTCGCCTAGGGCGGGTCGTTGCAAGTAGGCAGGGACAGAGTGGCGGGTAGATTAGTGCTCACTTGTCGGTTTCCCTACCCCCATCATTACATATATATATATATATATATATATATATATATATATATATATATATATATATATATATATAAAAAAAAAACATACTATCACAAAAGTTACATGTAGCAATTTCTAAAAGTGAATTGAAAAAATTACGATTGGTTCTTATGAATTCACTACTGGTCCTGAATATGTTTAACCTAAAAATGTACATTTCATTTTGCAGTCTGGGAAGTGGTAATGATGAATTCTTTTCTAAGTTATCTCCGTCACTTATCAACAGGAGCCCTTAATAGAATATATGTTTTTTTTCCATGTGTTGGACCATCTAACTCGTTGTAGCTATGTTATTTTGTTATTATGGTATAAGAATTTGTGATATTGTCACCTGATGCGGTAGCAACGAAGTGCGGCAGATCCATGTCGGTTGCTTGGCAACTGAGGACGCCACCATTCACATGATCCAGATGGTGGAACGCACTGTGTCGTCAACATGCGCCTTGTGCGCCTTGTTGCCTAGCAACGGTATACTTCCGCATTCATTCTTTAGACAGTCGCACTACTCCATGATTACAACGTGGTGCGCAGCTGAACAACGCTATGGATTTCAATGGCCTGACATGTTAAACGAAGACCTGAAGTTCTGATTGGTGAGCGGATCTGTGATGCTTTATTTTCGACACTGCTGAGGCTTAAATGATTATGTCCTAATCACTTGTTTTTAACGTTTTTTGTATTATGTATTGCGGTTCACAATTATTGTACATGCACATTAACACTTTATGTATCATATTTATATGTTTATTGATACCTTAAATTATCTGTTGATAATGATTTTGACACCAAGCACTTTATTTGTTTTTTTAATGAGATCAATTATGCAAAGTGATCTCAGCCCTATATATGTTTGCAGTATTAGATGTGTCACTATGCTTGATAAAGATCCTATTGTAGGATTGAAACGTCGCTTTTGTATTGGGATTGAATAAACCACCATTTTCTTCATTGGAGTGCCGCAAATCTTCTTTTGTTATATCTGACATTTCGTCCGAGGATCAGGACGTTTTTGCTGGGCACCCGTTCATTGGTTTCCCTGTGAGTGCTGCTGCTTTCTCCTTGTGTATATATATATATAAAATCTATCTCTCACTGGTAAAATTAACCTAGCCTAAAAATTCTAGACTGTTCATGTCTTTGACAGTGGGCAAACTTACAAAACCAGCAAGGGATCAAATACTTATTTCCTTCACTGTGTATATATATATATATATATATATATATATATATATATATATATATATAAAACAGACTATCACAAAAGTTACATGTCGCAATTTCTAAAAGTGAATTGAAAAAATTACGATTGGTTCTTATGAATTCACTACTGGTCCTGAATATGTTTAACCTAAAAATGTACATTTCATTTTGCAGTCTGGGAAGTGGTAATGATGAATTCTTTTTCTGTGGAGATGATAAATCATGGAAGAGCACATGTAATGTTCTCTTAAAATCTCTAGTTCTGTCAGATGATTATCTGCATGGAGGCTTCACACCTCAGCTTCGGCATCCATTGCCCTTACACTTCAGTGCGATGATGGATTTTCCTACTATTCACAATACACTTGGCTCTTGCTAGCCCTTACATAGAGTCATAGACTATGCTCCAGGCTGCTCATAGATTACAAACACAACAAGGTAAAAGAAAAAGTACTAGATAATTGCCTAAAAGACAGGGGGCAAAATGTCAATGACATAAGAATTGGCACTGAGACATTGTCAAAAGTTTCTTCACAGCTGCAAATGCTACCGGAGCATTTAGTTATAGGCTTGTCATGGTATAACATACTGGCCGTTGCTATGTATACAATATTACTATCTATCTATCTATCTATCTATCTATCTATCTATCTATCTATCTATCTATCTATCTATCTATCTATCTATCTATCTATCTATCTATCTATCTATCTATCTATCTATCTATCTATCTAATCATGTATCTATCTATGTATCTATCTATCTATCTATCTATCTATCTATCTATCTATCTATCTATCTATCTATCTATCTATCTATCTATCTATCATCTATCTATCTATCTATCTATCTATCTATCTATCTATCTATCTATCTATCTATCTATCTATCTATCTATCTATCTATCATCTATCTATCTATCTATCTATCTATCTATCTATCTATCTATCTATCTATCTATCTATCTATCTATCTATCTATCTATCTATCTATCTATCTATCTATCTATCTATCTATCTATCTATCTATCTCATTATAATTCTCTTAATCCAGCATCAATGAGGCCTGGTATTTGCTAGGCTAGGATATTATAGATTATACAATGGTTAAAATAGTATATAAAAAAAACACTTGTCAAGGTAGAGATCTGCTATTAGCACTTTTTTTTTTTTTAAATCAGAATTTCCTAATTGATTCTCTCTGCTCAGTCTTCTGCTCTCAATCTTGTAGCATCTCACAATGTATTGCAATCCTGAGACCCCCAGCAAACGTGATTTTGCCAGGGGAATTTGCTGTCGGCTGCTTATTTGCCCTGCAGCCGCAACGACAGGGAAAATGTAGTATCTTCAAAGATGTAATACATGGACGACTGGAGTCCACCTGAGCGAGATCTGCTGCTTAATGCTTAATAGTGGCCCTGAACTCTGGCTTATAGAGCACGGTGTTGAGCAGGGGACCGACCCTAAGGCATCCATATGCCCGATTAGGGAGTTGTCCTGATGGCCTGACAACTACTCTAAAGGCATTTCACTGTATATATTTGTAGATGGGTGTGCAAATGACCCACACTAAGCATATACCTTGATGAGCAGTCTAGTGTATACAGATTATTATCGATGTTGTTGAACATTGCTAACATTGCTTAAATAAATATAAGACAACATTATTCTTATCTCATTTTGCCAAGAGAGACGTGCGTGAACTTATTTCAGGTCTTATGTCATCCAGTAGCGATCAAATTACTCCCTCATGACTGCAGGAGCAGCTTATCATTGTCACGCTTACAGGCCCTGCAGCTACTGTCTCTCCAGCACACAGCAGCACAATATGACTCCGTGTCACAGTTTCATCCGCTAGTCATAAAACAGATTGTCCCTCACATATAAATTCCACCTGTCACATGCCCATAGGTCCTGATAGGGTGATAAAAATGTAATAGAATATTCATTAGATGGATCCACATTAGGGAGACTTCACGGTTCACAGCTATCAGGAGAAAAAAATGAAAGTAATTGTCAGCCAATGTGCATTGATTTTAATTTAGTTCCCACTGCCCTGCAATTTATTTACTTATTATCGATCTCATCACTATGGAGTAGGCGCAGTCTCATATGTAACGGTAAAACTTAAAAAATAGTCATATATTAGTTCGAGAAAAAACTCCATTGGACTCTGTATTACAACTCTGTAATACTGTGCTTTACAGAGGCGCCATAGGGCAGCACACAGTGTGCCAATGGCGCCGTAATATGAACCCATAGGCCTTTTGTATGCCACCGTACATTTTCTGTGCATAAAGTCTAAAAAAACACCTAATTTTGGCTATAGCTGGAAAGGTGGACTGAAATCATGTTATGTATGAAGGTGATCTAGTGATTCAGAAGGCATCATTCACACTTGCAAGTGAATTTCGATCCATAATATGGTATACAATACAGAGCGATATTGTTCACTGTATTGCAGGGATTACGGTTCTGTACAGTTGGTGTATAACGCACCTTATCTCCTCCTAGAAGCACTCAAATGAGAGCATCTATGGAGAGTATACTGCATAAACTGGCATCCAATAAAACATGATTGAAAAATAGACAGTGCATGCAAGAAAAGATCGATGTAAAATATCAGATGTGTGAACACAGAACAACACACAAGCATATATGAGGCCTAAGGGTCCCATTACACGGCCCAATATGAGCCATGTAAACGAGTGCCGTTCAACTAGATAGCTCGTTGATCGGCGCTTGTTTGCTCCTTTCATACTGGGCAATGATTGCTTATGTTTATGCACGAGTGCTTGTTACTACGATCACTCGTCCTCATACATTTTCATCATGTCGGCAGCATGTCTCCCTGTTTACATAGGGAGATGTGCTGCTGACAACGATGATTTTTAATGCTGTATAAAAGAGTATATTAGCCGATGAACGAGCGTTTTCTCGTTCATCGGCTGATCGTTGCCCTCTATACACAAAGCAATGATCGGGATCGTGCATTTATATGAACGCTCGTTTGCCCGATCATGGGCACGTGTAATAGGGCCTTAATAGTCCCTAAGAGATAAACCTCTCATTGTGTAATATTAGCTTGAATTGTCAGCTGTCTTCCTCAGTTTAGGACAGTCAACTCCACAACAGTGACCACTGGTAATCCCAAACAAAGCATTTATCTGACTTAGACTGGGAGAAACAACATTTCTGATGGATACCATCATGATATGATTCTTGTAGTCTTCTCAAGAAGTCCTATCTAAATGGTATTTTCTACATAGAGTGTTCAACCAATTAAGTCTTTTAGGTGCGAAACTAGACCGCCCTGTGCCCAATCAGCCTCTTTTCATTGCAATGGCATACATATCCTACAGGTATATTATGTGTAATGGCAGGAAGGAGGTGAAGGGGAAGTGAGCCCTAATCTACCCACCGCCCTGTCCCTGCCTACTTGCAACGACCCGCCCTAGGCGACGGGGTACAACTGGGCGGCGGTTCCTACGCTGTCTAAGTGCACGGGAGAACAAACAGGGAACACGCAAGGGAAGGGGCAGTAGCCCACGGAACGCCACGAGGAAACGGAGCGGTGAATGAGTAGTCCGGACCAGGATGAAGTGGAGTATACCCAAGTGAACACGGAGGAGGAAGCAAGCCAGAGGCAAAGCAAAGCAGGTTAAGCGGAACTGCAGCAAGGCAGAAGCACGGCAGAAGCAGGCTGGAGCAAGCAGCAGTGGGGCCAGGAATCCAGAAGAATTACAAGCACTGAGGAGGAGAACAAGGCAGGTAATAAAGGACAGGGGGCGGAGCTAACTCCGACTGACCAGGCCGCGATAGGCTCTCCCACTCCTAAGCCTGCCACCCTGGTTGGTGGGAGATGGTGTCAGTCGAACAGGTCTGGCCTCAGGTGTGGATTGATTAATCCCAGGAGTATACCTAGACGTAGTACCTGGCAGATCCCTAACAGTACTCCCCCTTTTATGAGGGGCCACCGGACCCTTACTAAGAGGACCCGGTTTAGTAGGGAAGAGAAGGTGGAACCTCCTGATCAATACCCCCGCGTGAACATCACGGGCAGGTACCCAAGTCCTCTCCTCCGGCCCGTATCCTCTCCAATGGACCAGGTACTGGAGGGAGCCCTGGACCATCCTACTGTCCATAATCTTGGCCACCTCGAATTCCACCCCCTCAGGGGTGAGAACGGGAACAGGAGGTTTCCTCGAGGGGGACCAGGACGGGGAGCAGCGTTTAAGGAGGGAGGCATGGAAGATGTCATGTATGCGAAAGGATGGGGGCAGCTCCAGACGGAAGGATACAGGGTTGAGGACTTCAATGATCTTATAAGGTCCAATAAATCGGGGAGCAAACTTCCTGGACGGGACCTTAAGGCGCAAGTTCCTGGACGACAACCAGACCAAATCCCCGACGACAAACCGGGGGTTAGCAGTACGTCTACTATCCGCCTGAATCTTTTGTGCGCTCTGGGACGCCTCTAGGTTCTTCTGAACCTGGGCCCAGACAGTGCACAGTTCCACGATGAACATCCTCTACCTCAGGATTATTGGAACAACCAGGGGAAACGGAGGAGAACCTTGGGTTAAACCCGAAATTACAGAAAAACGGGGAGACCCCTGACGAGTTACTGACCCGGTTATTCAGGGAAAATTCAGCAAGGGGAAGGAATGAGACCCAATCAAATTGACAGTCAGAGATGAAACACCTTAAATATTGTTCCAGGGATTGGTTAGTCCTTTCCGTTTGGCCATTAGTTTCGGGATGGAAGGCGGAGGAGAAGGACAGATCAATCTCCAACTTTTTACAAAAAGCTCTCCAAAATAAGGAAACAAATTGTACCCCCCTGTCAGAAACGATATTGACTGGGGCCCCATGGATACGCAGGATGTGTTTCCCAAACAAAGAAGCTAACGTCTTGGCGTTAGGTAGCTTCTTAAGGGGCACAAAGTGGCACATCTTGCTGAAGCGGTCTACTACCACCCACACCACCGACTTGCCCTGAGATGGAGGCAAATCGGTGATAAAATCCATGGAGATATGGGTCCAAGGTCTCTGGGGAATGGGCAAGGAACGTAGTAGGCCCGCAGGTCGGGACCTAGGGGTTTTGGACCTAGCGCAAACCTCACAAGCGGCGACGTAAGCCCTAACGTCTTTAGGCAACCCAGGCCACCAATAGTTTCTGGTGATGAGGTGTTTGGTGCCCAAGATGCCAGGATGACCAGATAGAGCGGAGTCATGGTTTTCCCTGAGTACCCTTAGCCGGTATTGCAGGGGAACAAACAGTTTGTCCCCAGGGACGTTCCCGGGAGCTGCACCCTGATCAGCCGCGATATCAGAAGCTAAATCAGAATCCGTGGCAGAAACGATTATACCAGGGGGTAAAATACAAGCAGGATCCTTCCCGGAAGGAGGATTGGCCATGAAACTACGTGACAGGGCATCAGCCTTAATATTCTTGGACCCAGCCCTATAGGTAACCAAGAAATTAAATCTGGTAAAGAATAGTGCCCACCGAGCTTGTCTAGGATTAAGCCTCCGGGCCGATTCTAGGAAAACCAGATTCTTGTGATCCGTAAGGACCGTTACCTGGTGTCTGGCCCCCTCCAGGAAGTGCCGCCACTCTTCAAAAGCCCATTTAATGGCTAGAAGTTCGCGGTTGCCAATATCATAGTTACTCTCCGTGGGCGAAAACTTCCTAGAGAAGTAAGCACAGGGACGGAGATGGGTGAGGGAGCTGGTACCCTGGGACAAGACGGCCCCCACTCCCACCTCGGATGCGTCAACCTCCACAATAAATGGCTCCTCTTGGTTGGGCTGAATCAGCACGGGGGCCGAGATAAAGCACTTCTTGAGGGTCTCAAAGGCCTGGACGGCCTCAGGGGGCCAATGGAGGACATCAGCACCCTTGCGAGTAAGGTCCGTAAGAGGCTTAGCGACGACCGAGAAGTTGGCAATAAATCTCCTGTAATAGTTGGCGAACCCTAAAAAACACTGTAACGCCTTAAGGGAGGCAGGTTGGACCCATTCCGCCACAGCCTGAACCTTGGCAGGGTCCATGCGGAATTCATGAGGAGTGAGGATTTGCCCTAAAAATGGTATCTCCTGTACCCCAAAGACACATTTTTCAGTCTTAGCAAACAGATTATTCTCCCGAAGGACCTGGAGCACCTTCCTGACATTCTCCACGTGGGAGGACCAGTCCTTGGAAAACACCAGTATGTCATCAAGGTACACAACAAGAAAATTACCCAGGTAATCTCTCAGGATTTCATTAATAAAATTCTGGAAGACAGCAGGGGCATTACACAACCCAAAGGGCATGACCAGGTATTCGAAATGACCCTCGGGTGTGTTGAACGCAGTTTTCCACTCATCCCCTTCTTTGATGCGGATAAGGTTATATGCCCCCCGTAGATCGAACTTAGAAAACCATTGGGCTCCCTGAACCTGATTAAAAAGATCCGGAATCAAAGGAAGTGGGTACTGGTTCCTTACGGTGACCTTATTCAGGTTACGATAATCAATGCACGGCCTAAGACCACCATCCTTCTTCCCCACGAAGAAGAAGCCAGCACCTACAGGAGAAGTCGAGGGGCGAATGAAACCCTTGGCCAAGCATTCTTGGATATACACCCTCATAGCTTCATGTTCAGGACATGAAAGATTAAATATCCTACCCTTAGGAAGCTTGGCACCAGGCACCAAATCGATGGCGCAATCGTAATCTCTATGAGGGGGCAACACCTCGGAGGCCTCCTTAGAAAACACATCGGCGAAGTCCTGAACAAACTCAGGAAGCGTGTTTACCTCCTCCCGGGGAGAAATAGAGTTAACCGAAAGACATGACATCAGACATTCACTACCCCATTTGGTGAGATCCCCAGTATTCCAATCAAACGTGGGATTATGCAACTGCAACCAGGGAAGACCTAATACCAGATCAGACGATAATCCCTGCATCACCAGTACAGAGCATTGCTCCAAATGCATAGAGCCAACCAAGAGTTCAAAAACAGGAGTATGCTGAGTAAAATAACCATTAGCAAGGGGAGTTGAGTCGATACCTACTACAGGGATAGGATAAGGTAAATCAATAAATGGCATCTTTAGAGACATAGCAAATTCCACAGACATGATATTAGCAGATGAGCCAGAATCCACGAAAGCACTGCCCGTGGCAGACCGGCCAGCAAACGAGACCTGAAAGGGAAGCAAAATTTTATTGCGTTTCACATTAACGGGAAATACCTGTGCGCCCAAGTGACCTCCCCGATGATCACTTAGGCGCGGAAGTTTTCTGGCTTTTTATTCTTGCGCCTGGGACAGGTGTTCAGAAGATGCTTGTCGTCCCCACAGTAGAAGCAGAGACCATTCATTCTGCGAAACTCCCTACGTTGTCGAGGGGACATGGAGGCCCCGAGTTGCATAGGTACCTCCGAGTCCTCCGTGGAGGGGCGAGGAGACGGGACCTCGGGGGGGATCGCAGAAAAGTCAGAGGGGAGCACATTGAAGCGTTCCAGCTGACGTTCCCTGAGACGTCGGTCAAGTCGTACTGCTAGGGCCATAACCTGGTCAAGGTTGTCAGAAGAGGGGTAGCTAACCAGCAGATCCTTCAGGGCGTCAGATAATCCTAACCTAAACTGGCACCTTAGGGCCGGATCGTTCCACCGAGAAGCTACGCACCACTTTGTAAAATCAGAACAGTATTCCTCCACCGGTCTCCTACCCTGACGTAAGGTCACCAGCTGACTCTCGGCTAAAGCAGTCCTGTCAGTCTCGTCGTAAATGAGTCCGAGGGCAGAGAAAAAACGATCAACAGAGGAAAGTTCAGGGGCGTCAGGAGCCAAGGAGAAGGCCCACTCTTGGGGCCCTTCCTGGAGTCGGAATATGATGATACCCACCCGCTGGTTCTCGGAACCTGAGGAGTGGGGTTTTAGGCGGAAATACAGTCTGCAACTCTCCCGAAAGGAGAGAAACGTCTTACGGTCCCCTGAGAACCGGTCAGGTAACTTGAGGTCGGGTTCTAGAGGTGAGGTGAGGGGAACTACTAAGGCAGCGTCACCCTGGTTGACCCTCTGGGCCAGGGCCTGGACCTGTAGGGAGAGGCCCTGCATCTGCTGGGTCAGGGTCTCAAGGGGGTCCATGATAGCGTCAGCGTAGGAGAAATGGTAGACTAGGTATGGGCTTGTAATTATGTAATGGCAGGAAGGAGGTGAAGGGGAAGTGAGCCCTAATCTACCCACCGCCCTGTCCCTGCCTACTTGCAATGACCCGCCCTAGGCGACGGAGTACAACTGGGCGGCGGTCCCTACGCTGTCTAAGTGCACGGGAGAACAAACAGGGAACACGCAAGGGAAGGGGCAGTAGCCCACGGAACGCCACGAGGAAACGGAGCGGTGAATGAGTAGTCCGGACCAGGATGAAGTGGAGTATACCCAAGTGAGCACGGAGGAGGAAGCAAGCCAGAGGCAAAGCAAAGCAGGTTAAGCGGAACTGCAGCAAGGCAGAAGCACGGCAGAAGCAGGCTGGAGCAAGCAGCAGTGGGGCCAGGAATCCAGAAGAATTACAAGCACTGAGGAGGAGAACAAGGCAGGTAATAAAGGACAGGGGGCGGAGCTAACTCCGACTGACCAGGCCGCGATAGGCTCTCCCACTCCTAAGCCTGCCACCCTGGTTGGTGGGAGATGGTGTCAGTCGAACAGGTCTGGCCTCAGGTGTGGATTGATTAATCCCAGGAGTATACCTAGACGTAGTACCTGGCAGATCCCTAACATTATGTGTATAGATATTTTATAACATATATCTTTCACAGCACATCTCAATAATTCATACTATGATTTAACAATAATCAAAACACTATGAGGCAGATTTACTAATTATGGCATTTCATATGCCAGTCTTAGCTTTCTGCTTCGCTAGAATTAGATGCGACAGATTTACTAAGAGTCGCACGCCTCTTAATAAATCTGTTGCATCTTCAATTGTCCATGTGACACAATTATGGCTTAAAGAGGCTCTGTCACCAGATTTTGCAACCCCTATCTCCTATTGCAGTAGATCGGCACTGCAATAGAGATAAGAGTAACGTTTTGTTTTTTTTAAAACGAGCATTTTTGGCCAAGTTATGACAGTTTTTATATTGATGTAAATGAGGCTTTCTAAAGTACAACTGGGCGTGTTTAAAGTAAAAGTACAACTGGGCGTGTATTATGTGCGTACATCTGGGCGTTTTTACTTCTTTTACTAGCTGGGCGTTGTGTATAGAAGTGTCATCCACTTCTCTGCACAACGCCCAGCTTCTGGCAGTGCACAGACACACAGCGTGTTCTCGAGAGATCACGCTGTGACGTCACTCACTTCCTGCCCCAGGACCTGCATCGTGTCGGGCGAGCGAGGACACATCGGCACCAGAGGCTACATTTGATTCTGCAGCAGCATCAGCGTTTGCAGGTAAGTCGATGTAGCCTCTGGTGCCGATGTGTCCTCGCTCGTCCGACACGATGCAGGACCTGGGGCAGGAAGTGACGTCACAGCGTGATCTCTCGAGAACACGCTGTGTGTCTGTGCACTGCCAGAAGCTGGGCGTTGTGTAGAGAAGTGGATGATACTTCTATACACAACGCCCAGCTAGTAAAAGAAGTAAAAACGCCCAGATGTAGCGAACACAGTACACGCCCAGTTGTACTTTTACTTTAAATACGCCCAGTTGTACTTTAGAAAGCTTCATTTCCATAAATATAAAAACGGTCATAACTTGGCCAAAAATGCTCATTTAAAAAAAAACAAAAAAAAAACGTTACTCTTATCTCCATTGCAGCGCCGATCTGCTGCAATAGGAGATAGGGGTTGCAAAATCTGGTGACAGAGCCTCTTTAATAATGCTCTCACAGCAGGCCACGGCTCATACAAGTTACTGATGCCAAGCAGCATCAGGGCTTTAGAGGCAGGCGCCAGTACCTTGTAAGAGCTGAGTACTATTATTTTTATTTTTTTATTTTATTGTCCGATGGAGAAGGGTGGGGGGAAGTATTCTGATCAGGGGGTACAAGGTATTGGGCCTCTATTTTGCTAAGCCCCACAGAGTGAAATCTTTGCCAGCTACGAGTATATTTCCGCTATAATTTACACCATCTTTGTGGTGTAAATTATAATAGTAAATCTGTCGGGCCACCCCCTTTCATTAAGCCTTGCCCACTTTTTGATAAAGTGGCGAGGGAATCGTAAAGTGCCTAAAAGTCACATTTTTAACCTTTGGCCTTTTGCGACTTTTTGACGTCAGAAAACTGGCGTAGGAAGGTTAATAAAGGTTAATAAACTGCCCAATAATCTTTGTATTTTCTGTTTTACAAATGTTACCCTATTTTAAAATACTGTGTACGGAGTCTAAGAATACAGCAATATACAAGACCACTAGCAGATGTCAAGAGATAATCCTTTATAAAACTGCTGCAACCTTCTCTTGGTGAAAGTGATACTTCACAATGGACAGGCTTTTCCACTGCTGAATTGGATTTTTGTTCAACATTATTAAGTTCCTTCAGTGATTTCCATTACCCGGTGTTTAGCACTCTTGGGACGTTTTCATCTATCGGGTAATGGAATTTAAATATCGAATTGTGACACTGAAAGCCATTAGGAAGACAAAGGCGATCAGGATTCCTATCTGCAGTAAGCTTCTACATGCATGTCATATCTGCATCAATATTATCCTTGTCTATTTTACAGCATGATGGTTGAGAAATGGAACAGACCAAGTCGATGCTCATGAAACATATTGATTCGTTGTACAGTGTTTCCAGTCATCGCTGACATAAATTTTATTTTTATATACATTATAATTTCATATACATTATAATTTCCCTTGGAAGTTCCTCATTTTGTGTTGCCAACATTAGTATTCATCAGTACATTTTCTGGCATCAAAAATAAGTTGTACAGAGTTAATAACTGTAACGTCCACAGCCGCAGACCGTCGTTCTAATTTACCCTCCGATGGCCGCGGCCATGGACGAGTGAGTGTTGGGAGGCAACTCCCTCCTGAGAGACGCTGGCACTCAATTCCGCATCACTGTACTGGCTCCCGTAGGGTGTGCGCGCAAGCTCGCACCCGGCCTTAAAGGGCCAGTACACGCACATGTCAGTAATCTGTAATTTACCCATAATTCCCCTGGACTATAAAAAGAGCTCTGCCCTTTCACTCATTGCCTGAGTGTTGTAGTATTTACCCGTGTTAGTCTTGTAAATGGTCCCTTAGTGTTTTCCTGTTCCCAGTGTTCCTGTGCTTTGCTACCTGTATCCTGTATTCCGTGCTATACCTGGTTTTGTATCCTTGTAGTTGGAATCGTGTGCTGCTTGCGTCCACGCCTGCTGTGTTACACCGTGCCTGGTGTCTGCTGCCAAGGTCCCATATGAGCCTAGCCGTTATTACTGTCTGAACTACCACAGGCAGGGGTGGGATCCAGCCGCTTCTCCCTGGTTTCCCCGAACCGGTTGTTAAATTTACAGCCGATTCACAGAACCAGGTGAAGCGGGAAACCGGAACCGGTCCTCTGCACTCAATTGTATTCGCCTCCTTAGGACGCGGATACAATTGAGTTTACTAGCGCTGCCCTGGCGAAGCACATGATGCCTCGGCAATTGGCGCTTTAGTGATGATGCAGTTGGCGCTATGACGTCATTGCGGCGCTGCGATGTTCCGCTGGAGGAGGACTGCGTCGCTGGAGGATGGTGCGGCAACGGGACAGGTAAGCATATAATGTTTTTTTGCCTTTTATTGTGGGCAGTGTTGGGGGCCTTAACTATAGGGGACAATAACTACAGCGGAGGTCTATATAGGGGACACTAAGGATGCAGGAGGCGTCTGAAACGCGTAGGCTCCCCACCGGGTTGTTATCCCTCCTTGCACGCCAGGATACCAGTCTATTGATCCTTTTAACAAATGACTTATTAAAACTTAGAAATAGTTTCTATTTTATCTACATCAGCGCTGGACCTAACTTTTTTCTCCACTACTGTGTACCAGTAGCAGCTCGGACAGTAGCAAGGCAGGCTCGGCTTGGACTAGGCAGCCGGTAGACGTCAGGCGAGGTGAAGCAGGTCAGACATGCAAACAGCACGACACAACTTAGGCACAACACAATGCTCGACCAGGATGGTATGGAAATGAAAGGAACAGGAACAGGTACAGGAACAGGAAACACACTAGGAGGCCATCACATAGACAAACTAGGGAACACAACAACGCTCAGGCATAGAAGCAGGGGGCTGGACCTCTCTTATAGTCCAGGGTACTCACGGGTCAAAGTTCATCAGAATGTCCAGTGCGCGCTGCCCCTTTAAGAGCGGGCACAAGCGTGCACGCACACCCAACGGGATCCGGCTGAGGTGAGTGGCCCGAGTGCTGGCGTCTCCTGAGGAGGAGGTTGGGGCCAGCGCTTGCCGACTCGTGGCTGCGTCTGTCAGGGGGAGGTTGGAGCTGACAGCCCGCAGCCACAGACATTACAGAGACTAACTACAGGGGAGAACTATATAAGTGGCACTAACTACAGGGGAGGACTATATAGAGGGCACTAACTACAGGGGAGGACTATATAGGGGCAATAAATACAGGGAACGCTACTATCTACAGAGGTCACTATGGGGAGCACTATCTACAGGGGGCTCCATGAGAGACACTATAGGGTTTTTTACACTTTATTCTTAGAACGCTCGTTGGAGATAATTGCCCTGTGTAAACAGGGCAGCGATCAGCAGATGAACGAGCAAATGCTCGATCATCTGCTGGTCGTATCATCTTAAAAAAGTAAAATATTATTGTTGTAGGCAGCACATCTCCTTGTGTAAACAGGGAGAAGCCCTGATGACATGATGGTAATGTATCGGGAAGAGCGTTCAGAGTAACGACCGCTCATCCCCATCCATAGCTCCTTGTGACAGCAGCAAACGAGTGCTGATCAACAATGTATCATTGATCGGCACTCGCTGCATCGGCCGAATATCGGCTGGTGTAGAAGGCCCTTTGGGTGGTGCATTACTTTACAGTGTTTGACACAATTGTATTAATGGGGACAGTGTATAGTACTATTGTATTCAGGGGCACAGTGTATAGCACTATTACATTCAGGAGTACAGTGTATAGTACTATTATATTCAGGAGTACAGTGTATAATACTATTATATTCAGGAGTACAGTGTATAGTACTATTATATTCAGGAGTACAGTGTATAGTACTTTTATATTCAGGAGTACAGTGTATAGTACTATTATATTCAGGAGCACAGTGTATAGAACTATTATATCCAGGAGCACAGTGTATAGTACTATTATATTCAGTTGCACAGAGTGTAGCACTATTATATTCCGGAGCACAGTGTGTACTATTGTATTCAGGAGCACAGTGTATAATACTATTATATTCAGGAGTACAGTGTATAATACTATTATATTCTGGAGCACAGTGTATAGTACTATTATATTCAGGAGTACAGTGTATAGTACTATTATATTCCAGAGCACAGTGTATAGTACTATTATATTCAGGAGCGCAGTGTATAGTACTATTATATTCATGAGCACAGTGTATAGTACTATTATATTCAGGAGCGCAGTGTATAGTAATATTATATTTATGAGCACAGTGTATAGTACTATTACATTCAGGAGTACAGTGTATAGTACTATTATATTTAGGGGTGCAGTGTATAGTACTATTATATTCAGGAGCACAGTGTAGAGTACTATTGTATTCAGGAGTACAGTGTATAGTACTATTATTGTCACGGTTTGTGGGTATGTGGACACACTAGGCTGCACCGCCATAGCAGGGAGGCAGCTGGCCAAACAACAGGGAACCCCAGCAATAACGCCAGACGTGGCGGATGACAGCAGGTGCCGCAGGTTGCGCCAGACGTGGCGAATCCCTCTGGATGTGGCAGATGACACAGGACGTGGCGGATGACACAGGACGTGGCAAACAATAGCAAGTGCAATAGATACGACTCCAACTAATAGGCACAGGAACAAGAACACAGCACGGGATACAGGAACAGGTAACAGGGCACGGGTAACAACTGGAATGGGAAACACTAAGGGACCATTTGCAAGACAGACTTGGGATATACTAACAACGCTCAGGCAAGGATCAGAAGGGCTGGGGCCTTCTTATAGTCCAGGATATCATGTGTGTTGATGATGATGATTTCCTTCATGTGCGCGCGATGGGGACCAGCGCTCACAGATCTATGGCTGCGGACGTCAGGAGGTGAGTAGACCCGACGGCCCGTGGCCATGGACGGTACAGTTCCCCCCTCTTACGCCCCCTCTTCTTGTGACCATAGCGAGAGAGGAACTTCTTAACGAGAGCAGGGGCATCGAGGTTCTCCTCCGGCTCCCAGGACCTCTCCTCAGGACCAAACCCTCTCCAGTCCACCAAATAGAAAGTCCTTCCTCCTACCCTCTTGCAGTCCAGGATGTTCCTCACCTCGAACACATCAGAAGAACCGCTGGGAGAAATTGTGGAACAGGAAGTCTTGCTGTAGCGGTTCAGGACCACTGGTTTCAGGAGGGACACATGAAAGGAGTTGGGGATTCTGATTGTAGGAGGCAGCCGCAGTTTATAGGAGACAGGGTTAATCTGTTGCAGAATCTCAAAAGTACCGAGGAACCTGGGAGCAAACTTGTATGAAGGCATCTTCAAACGAATGTTCCGTAAGGACAGCCAGACTTTGGTACCTGGAAGATACTGAGGCGGCTATTTTCTTTTTGTATCCGCTTTTTGCTTCATGCAATCGACAGCCAGCAAAATAGAGGACCGGGTCTGTTGCCAGACTTGCAGAAAGTCCCCAAATGCAGAGTGAGCAGTGGGTACCTGAGAAGTAATAGACACTGGAAGAGGGACTCTAGGATGTTGACCGTACACAATGTAAAACAGAGTGGAAGTGGTAGACTCGCTTATGTGGTTGTTGTATGAGAACTCGGCCCATGGAAGAAGCTGTACCCAATTATCATGCTGTAAGGAGATGAAGTGACGGAGATAATTCTCCATGATCTGGTTGATCCTCTCGACTTGCCCATTGGACTGGGGGTGATAGGCTGAGGAAAAGTCCAATCTCACATCCAGGAGTTTACAGAGAGCCCTACAGAATTTCGAGGTAAACTGAACCCCCCTATCTGACACAATGTTAAGGGGCAAGATATGCAAGCGGAAGATGTGCTGAATGAAGAGACTCGCCAGTCGGGGAGCAGAAGGTAGGCCAGTCAGCGGGATAAAATGTGCCATCTTCAAGAACCGGTCCACCACCACCCAGACAGTGTGGAAGGTCAATGACAAAGTCCATTTAAATGTGCTGCCAGGGGGCATTGGGTACAGGCAGAGGTTGAAGCAGGCCGGCAGGTTTGGAGTGAGTAACCTTGTTAGAAGCCTACACCATGCAAGAAGAGACAAATTCCACAACATCCTTGGGCAGCGTGGGCCACCAGAAGTGACAAGCAATCAAGTCTCAGGTTTTACGAACACCGGGTGCCCAGCCAGTTTAGGACTGTGTCCCCATCAGAGAATTCTTCTCCTGTCTGCCAACCAAACAAAAGTCCTCCCCGTAGGGATGTCTCTAACCTGCAAAGGATTGTCAGTGACAATGCAGGACGGGTCTATGATACTTTGAAGGGACTCCACTGTGTCATCCGTCTCAAATGACCTGGACTGTGCATTGGCCCTCACATTCTTGTCAGCGGGACAGTAGTGGAGCACAAATTGGAAATAGGTGAAGAACAGCAACCACCTGGCTTGACGGGGATTTAGTCGTTGAGCGGACTGAAGGTAGGTGAGGTTCTTGTGGTCGGTGTAGACCAGGATGGGGTGAGCTGCTCCCTCCAGCAGATGTCTCCACTCCTCCAGAGCCAATTTGATGGCCAGTAGCTCCCGATCCCGAATAGAGTAATTGCGCTCTGCAGAAGAAAAAAGTCTCCAGTAGTAGCCACATACTACTGCCTTTCCTTTGGAGCTCCTCTGGAACAGAAGTGCACCTGCACCAACAGAAGAGGCGTCCACCTCCAAAGAAAACTGCAGAGATACGTCAGCATGGAGGATCGAGGCTGAAGTGAAGGCTTTTTTTAGACTAATAAATGCGGACTCTACCTCTGGGATCCACACCTTGGTGTTCACACCCTTCTTGATAAGGGTGGAAATGGGACATGTCAGTGATGAGAAGTTTGGGATAAACTGCCGGTAGAAATTGGTGAATCACAGGAAACGCTGTATGGACCTCAGGCCTTGAGGACGTGGCCACTCCAGGACAGCTCTCACTTTCTCAGGATCCATATTGAGACCTTGATCCGAGATGATGTAGCCCAGGAAGGACAGAGAACTCTTCTCAAAGACGCACTTCTCCAGCTTGGCGTATAAACGATTCTCCCTTAATTGTAGTAGAACTTGATGGACATGCCTCCGATGAGTCGTCGGATCTGGGGAGAAAATCAAAATATCATCGAGATAAACTACAACACAGATATAGAGGAGATCTCAGAAGATATCATTAACAAATTCCTGGAAGATGGCGGGAGCGTTACACAGTCCAAATGGCATCACCAGGTATTCATAGTGCCCGTCTCGAGTATTGCAAGAAGATATGGTTTGGACCCTTGGTAACTGGCAGGCCAAATACAACAATGAAAAAACAAATGCCAGAGGCAACGAAGCCCTGTTTTCCAGCTACCATAGAAATTGTTAAATTATAAAAGGTAATCTTTATTATGCTAATTCAGCAAACAGAAAAACAGACAGACCAACATAAATGTTTAAAATTCTCAATGCAGGGATCGGGTCAGCAACCGTTAGTGGTTGTGTCAGTATGCACATGTATTTGCCGTCTATGTCTCATAGACCGGCAGAGTCTGGAGAGCGTGGATAGCACCAATGGACTCCTGAGCAGTTAAATTGTTAGATTATTAAGCCCAAAGATCCAGCATGTATTAAAATTGAAAGGAGAGTCCCCCCGACATGTTTCGCCACGAATGCAGCGTCCTCAGGGGTTCACGGGTCTACGTCTCGAGTATTGAACGCCGTCTTCCACTCGTCCCCTTGACGGATTCTGATCAAATTATAAGCCCCACACAAGTCTAGTTTAGAAAAAATTCTAGCTCCTCGTATACGGTCAAACAGTTCAGATATAAGTGGCAACGGGTATTTGTTCTTGACTGTGATCTGGTTTAGACCACGGTAGTCAATGCAGGGTCGAAGGAATCCGTCTTTCTTTTTAATGAAGAAGAACCCAGCCCCGGCCGGGGAGGAAGACTTTCGTATGAAATCCCTCTCCAAATTCTCCTTGATTTAGGCCGACATGGATAGAGACTCTGGCAAGGAGATAAGATATACTCGACCACGGGGACAGAGGCATTAGGAACAAGTTCAATGGGGCAGTCATAAGTCCGATGTGGAGGCAGCGTCTCAGCCTCCCTTTTGCTTAAGACATTTGCAAACTGAGCAACTGGGGGGGGGGGTAGTCCCGCCAATGACTGAGGCAGAGGAGGCTGGACAGGAAGAATCTACAACAGACAACGACCAAGGCACTTAGAGCTCCATTGGAGAACCTCTCCAGAATTCCAGTCCAGGACTGGTGCATGCAGTCGAAGCCAAGGCAGGCCCAGAAGAACAGGATTGATGGCCTTACAAGGAAAAAAATTAGTTCAGAATGAAGGACTCCAACCTGGAGCTTTAACGGCTTGGTTTTAGAAACGATGGGATCAGGCAGAGGCAGTCCATTCACTAAGGCAACAGCCAAAGATGTCTCCAGGGGAACTGTGGGCAACTGAAGATAATACACTAGCTCCTTTTGGATGAAGTTTGCCGCAGACCCAGGGTCAAGAGAGGCAGAAACTTGATGCGTCCTCTCGCCGGATACTAGGGTCACAGGAATAGTCAGCTTGGAACAGAATGCTTTATTAGGTACCGTTCCACCTAGGGTTGTCTCTCCAACCAATCCTAAGCAGTTGGGTCTCTCTGGCACAATATGGCCTCCGAGGCCGCAATGCAGACAAAGTCCAGAAGTGCGTCTGTGTTGTTTCTCCTGGATAGACAATTTGACATGGTTCATCGGCATAGGATCCTCTGGTGGGATGACTGAGGAGGATAGTAAGGATTGCTGGAAAATAGAATTCAGCCTAGGAAGTTCTCTCTCCCGGAGAACTTCTTGGGAACGCTCCCGGATCCTCATGTCAACCCGGGTGGCAAGTAGGATAAGATAGTCCAGGGTAGATGGCAGATCGCTGGCAGATCGCGAGCGGCCAGCTCGTCCTTAACCCCCGAAGACAGTCCCTGCCAGAATGTGGCCACCAAAGCCTCGTTATTCCAGGTTAACTCAGCAGCCAGGATACGGAACTGAATGGCATACTCGCCCATGGAGCGGTCCCCCTGGTGTAGGGTCAGCAAGGATGCAGCAGCTAGGGGGGGGTGTGGCTAGCAACAGACCAGGACAGACGCATCTGGGGTGAGCTCCTGAGTTTCACGACACATCCATGTCCATCCAACCCTTCACACAGCAGATTCCCCAGTGTTGCAGACATTTCTGCACCCAGCAGCACCAACTGAGCATTTAGAGCTTAAAATCGGCTCTCTGGGTGAATTTTTAGATTCACGGCCTACTTTTTGGACTGAAGCCGGGGCCTCAATTTGCAACCTCCGCCACGGGAGCAGCCCGTGCATCTCGCTCTACCCTCTACAAAAACGCCCCTGACTCTCATCAGAGGCCGTTCGCCACAGCTGGAGGCACAGGTTACAGCCTGCGGCCTACTAACACTTCAATTTTAAAGGGCCGACCGGAGAGCACTGGACATCGGAAACGCAGGTGATGGACAAGCCACACTTATAGCTTGCTGAACATACCTTCTCCCTGCTTTCCACCTTCAGGCCATTCAGAGCAACCCAGCAGAGGTATTCATTGTATGGCTGTGACATTCTGGTGTTCTGGTGTTGTCATCAGGCTGTCCCCCTAAGGCTAAGTTCACAAGGAGTTCTTTTGACGAGTTTTTTGACGCGGAAACCGCGCCGCAAAACTCGTCAAAAACGGCCCTAAAATGCCTCCCATTGATTTCAATGGGAGGCGTCGGCGTCTTTTTCCCGCGAGTGGTAAAACTGCCTCGCGGGAAAAAGAAGCGACATGCCCTATTTTCGGGCGTTTACGCCTCTGACCTCCCATTGACTAAAAACGCCGCAAATATCGCCGCGAAAATCGGCGTGCAGGGAGAGGAAAATCTGCCTCAAACTTCCAAACGGAATTTTGAGGCAGATATTCCTCCTGAAAAATACTCCGTGTGAACATAGCCTTAGGGAGAATTAAAGTGAAGGGCCCAGGGTTGCTAAAGAGATCTCTGGCAGAGATTAAAACACCATATAACAGAAAAGGCATTATATAAAGAAAACCAGCTTAATCACATTTACAAGATTAAAGCATTGTGATTCATTTTCATATAAAGCATTTCAGACCCATTTTAAGCACAAGCAGTTCATACAATATAACTTCTTAAAGGAGAACACAGTTTTTCTACATAACACCAAGCTACCCAGTTAAAGGGCACAGCACATGTTATTTAAGACTGCCAATCGTTTACTATGAATATTTCTTTCAATGCTAAGACAAAGAGTACTTCTCCAATTTCTTAAGACCACCAGCGGTCCACTATAAACACTGCTTCCATTACTAAGATAAAAGAAACTGCTTCCTTCACGATCTACGCAGAATGCATTTATTTCATTAGCTCCTAGCCACCTCTCTTTCAAACCCCAAATGTAGAAATACTGTGAATGACATAAAAACAAATAAAACCGGACATGGCGGAGTGAGGCTGCGTTCATCTGGAGCTCCGAGACTACGGCTTTTATACAGAGACTTTCACTTACCTGATCCTCGCTGACAGCATGCCAAAAGGGTAAAGAGTGGACCCTAAACCTCCGGCTACCCCAGGTACCTTGCTGGCGCGTTTCTCCCGCAACTCCACGGGAGATTCCCCTTCCTCCTCACCTCGTTCCAACATGGCGCCCACACAAACAGCGTGCAGACAGCCTCCCATACAAGGGCCGCCCAGCCCTAGTGCCTGCGCCCATGGCCGGCCTTGGAAATGTTCGACCAGTGCAGTCGCACAGGGCGCCAGCCGCCACACTGCTAGAGGGGCGCCAGCGGGTGTGTGTATCCACGCGCCGTTGCAACTACCAGCGGGGATACACACACTAACTGCAGTCGTCTTTCCACCCGGGTGCTTCTTCACTTAGTGGCCGTCGCTACCGCTTTAGCAGCTGCTGCGGCTGCTAGCGGTGACACCGGGCATGAGGGCAGTGGCGCCACTAGCAGCTGCTGCGGCTGCTATAGCGGTAGCGATGGCACTATAGAAGAGCAGGGAAGTATTTCCCTGCTCTGCTATCTACTAGCGCCACTGTAGCTCCCTGAAGTAGCGGAATCCCCATGTGGCCGGGGATTCCGCTCCTGGAGCGCTGCTTGGTGTCTCTGTCCATATATGGACAGTGACATCAGGGGAAACTCCTGAAGCGGAATCCCCGGTCACAGCGTTGCAGACGCTATGACCAGGGATTCCACTCCAGGAGAAGCCAATGACATCATGGACACAGACGACAGGAGCTTCTGGAGTGGAATCGACGATCATAGCGTCTGCAACGCTATGGACGGGGATTCTGCTTCAGGAGTTTCCCCAGATGTCACTGTCCATATATGGACAGAGACATCAAGCAGCGCTCCAGGAGCGGAATCCCTGGCCACATGGGGATTCCGCTTCTTCAGGGAGCTACAGTGGTGCTATATATACTGGAAGGGGGGGGGGGGATTCTATCTACAAGGGGGCTGTGGGCCGTGTGGCACTACCTACTAAAAAGGACAACTTTGCAGGAGCACACAAAATACCCAGCTTTCCTGGCTATCAAATAAATGCGTGGAAATAAACTAAGATATAACTTTTATTTAATCTAGCTAAGGGATTAATTTAGCTAGACTAAATAAAAGTTATATCTTAGTTTATTTCCACACATTTATTTTATAGCTGGGAAAGCTGGGTATTTTGTGTGCTCCTGCACAGTTGTCCTTTTTTGAATGTTTATTGCCCGCCAGCTATCAGGGTCATTTCGTAGTCCTTGCACTACAAGGGGGCTGTGGGCAGTGTGGCACTACCAACCAGGGGGCTGTGGGCTGTGTGGCACTACCAACCAGGGGGCTTTGGGGCACTACCAACCAGGGGGCTGTGGGCACTACCAACCAGGGGGCTGTGGGCTGTGTAGCACTACCAACCAGGGGGCTGTGGGCAGTGTGGCACTACCTACTAGGGGGCTGTGGGCTGTGTGGCACTACCAACCAGGGGGCTGTGGGCTGTGTGGCACTAACAACCAGGAGGCTGTGTGGCACTACCAACCAGGGGGCTGTGGGGCACTACCAACCAGGGGGCTGTGGGGCACTACCAACGAGGCGGCTGTGTGGCACTTCCTACCAGGGGTCTTTGCGGCACTTCCTACCAGGGTTCTGTGCGGCACTCCCTACCAGGGGGCTGTGCGGCACTCCATAGCAGGGGGCTTTGCGGCACTTCCTACCAGCGGGCTGTGTGGCACTCCCTGCAGGGGGCTCTGTGGCACTCCCTACAGGGGGATGTGTGGCGCACTCTACAGGGGGCTGTGTGGCACTCTTTACAGGGGGCTGTGTGGCGCTATCTACAAGGGGGCTGTGTGGCGCTACCTACAAGGGGGCTGTGTGGCGCTACCTACAAGGGGGCTGTGTGGCGCTACCTACAAGGGGCTGTGTGGTGCTACCCACAAGGGGGCTGTGTGGCGCTACCCACAAGGGGCTGTTTGGCGCTACCTACAGGGGGAATCTGTGAGTGGTGGGCCGATGGTCATTTTACTGTGAGTGGGGGGCTGAGGGTCTTCAAGTGGTTTCCGCCTCTGACCTCCAATTGAAATTAATAGGAGGCAGAAAATTCCTGCGTCGCTCGTTTGGTGCTTTTTTTCCTGCATCTTTTGTGTTCGCTTCAACAGCTTAAGAAAAAACATAAAAAAAAGGTCACACAACGCTGACAGTTGCTGAAGGAATTTGGAGGCAGATTTTTTTTGCCTTACAAAAACCGTGTGTGAACAGACCCTACGAGTGTAGTGCTTGTTCTTAGCCGTTTTCTGTCTTTCTCAAAACAAATTTTGGTAGGGGGCCCTGAGGAAATTTTATTTTTCCAGTGCTGCCTCGAGTCTGAAAAGGTTGGGAAACTCTGTACTAGGCTACAGGATCCCGTCATGGAGCAGCTCAGTTCGTCATGGGAACGGGGCCTAGGTAAGTACAATTTTTGTTTTTGTTTGGGGGCACTGTCTACAAGGGGGAGGTGGGAGACTGTATGGCACTGTCTACAAGGGGGAGGTGGGGGGGCTATATGGCACGATCTAAAGGGGGGCACTATACTGTATGGGGGCCACTAAACGGACATTATACTGTGTACGGGCACTACAGGTGGCATAATACTGTGGGCACAATTAGAAGACAAAATACTGTTTCCTTGAAGGGGTTGTAATATATTATTAAATATTATTATTATACTGTATGGGGGCACTAAAGGAGCATTATAATTTTTTTATAGGCCATTTTTTTTTAATGATGGGGTGGGGCGCCGAAAGATCATTTCGCACAGGGCGCCATCTATCCTAAGGCCGGCCCTGCCTGCGCCCTTAGTCAGCCTGTGCCGGCTATGTTTCTCTCCCAGACATGGGAGTCCTACGCTGAGAGTGGGGAATCAACAGATGCTCCCATGCTTTCTGAGCTGAGGGACATGTTGCAAGCACTCCCCATACAGTTCTCCCGCCTTGAGGAGCGACATGCCAGGGACATCTCTGACATTCACAATGACATTCAACAGCTTTCTGCTACAGTGACGCAGGTACAACAGCGTTCCACAGACTTGGACAGCTCGCTTTCTAACATTACGACTACATTGCAATCTCATTCTACTCTGCTGACTGATCTCACACTGCATATTGATGACTTGGAAAATCGGGGCCGCTGCAACAATATCAAAATACGTGGCTTGCCGGAGTCGGTGGGTAATGATGAATTGTGGCGTTCTGTCTCTGCTCTATTTTGAAAAATGTTGGATTTAACTGCTGAGGATGACCTGGAGCTCGACAGAGTCCATAGGATCTATAGCCCCAGGTTGCAGGAACGTAATAGGAGTGACCCGCGTGATGTGCTTTGCCGCGTTCCCTTTTACCAACAAAAATAAGCTCTTCTCCAAAAGGTGTGGGATATGGGTCCCATTCCACATGCAGGGACGACTGTCACTTTGCTCCCAGATGTGTCACGTCGCACTCTTAATATGCGGCGCATGGTAAAACCCTTGCTGGATAAGACTCGTGAGGCAGGTGGATCATACCATTGGGGCCATCCTTTTCATATCATTCTACGGACAGGGGGTGCAGAATTTGCTGTGAGAGCTCCGGAAGACCTACAGGAGGCCTTTGTCTTTTTGGGAACTGTTCCTGTTCCAATCCCGGACTGGACAATCCCTGGTCTTTTTCTGCGGGCCCCTCAGCGTCCGAATGGGGATAGACCACCGAACCTTCCCAGACAAGTGGATCTGATTCGTCCGGCAGAACGTGCCTTCGAGGGGGCCCCCCAGGATGGGCACCTGATTATGCCTCCCACGGCCTGACCTTGTCCTCCCCCTCCTGGATTTGATGGGACTTTGTGAGTACTCTGTGGTCCCATCCCTGGACTGGGTTCTTGTTCTTTCTCCAATAGCGTTCTCTAAATGATGGGAGGACGGGAATTTTATGCTCAGGACATACATGGATTTACACGTTTCTACCTGCCCTGTTTATTTCAACTGGTTTACTGTGTCACATGTACGGATTTGAAAAATCTTAGCTTACAGGGTTTCATAAGCCATCTCCCTCGGCCACTTGGAGCCTCGTTGTCCAATATGTTAGGGCTGGGGCTTATATACTAATGTGTATTCATGGGATTGGTTTTTCCACTGTACTGTGTCGGCCACCTTACCTTCCGGGAGGCTCCATCCTCTCTCCCACCCCCCCTTTTTTTTGGTATGCGCAATGTATATTCCTTATTTATTTCTATTTGATGTCATTTTGGTTTATTATGTCTCTTTGATGCAGTATACTCCTTATGTCGCTATGCCTTGGTCTCCTGCTGGAGCACCCTGCTTTGCCCTTTCCTTCTACGCTCCCCCGCAATTGTGGTTGGACACTGCCTAGCCGCCTGATTACTGCTGGACAGTCTCTGTCCTTACAGTTTTCCCGTTAAGTCAGGGGCTCAATCTCCCTGAGAAGCGGTCCTCTCTGCTTCATCTTCTATGGAAGAAGCGAGCTTCTGTAGCCTTCTTGCAAGAAACTCATTTTCGGAAAGTCCAGATCCCAAGACTCTCGGACAGGAGGTTCCGGGATGTCTTTCACAGCTTCTACCCAGACTCTAAAACTAAAGGGGTTTCCATTCTTATTGCACGTTCTGCACCTTGGATGTATGTGGATTGTCGCTGTGATGAAGCGGGACAATATCTGTTTGTCAAAGGTAAGATGGCAGACTCAACTTTTACGTTTGGTACGGCGTATCTTCCCAACACTGGACAATCTCGTTTTTTGGATCGCATGCTCAGGGATGTAGAAGATTTTCTGGAGGGGGTGGTTGTCCTTGGAGGGGACCTCAACATGGCATTAGACCCCATATTGGATACCTCGACTGGATCCTCTCACTTTCCCTATATCTCCCTTAGAAAAGCAAAAGCCTCCTTGCAACATTTTCAATTAATTGACACATGGCGCTTACTCCATCCCTCCGACCGCGATTACTCCCATTTTTCTCACGTACATGACTCCTACTCACGCATTGATTACTTGTTCCTATCTCATACTCACCTTTCCTTGCTGCAGTCGGCGCATATTGATTCGATCTCTTTTTCGGATCAAGCTCTCATATCCATGTCTCTTTCCCTCCCGTCATCTCAACCGCATACTTGGAGATGGCGTCTGAATGACAGCCTTCTACAAAATCAAACTGTGGTCAAAGCTATTCGTACAGATCTTCAGGAGTTCTTCACTAATAACGCAATGGGAGAGGTATTGTCCCCTGTGGTATGGGAAACTCATAAATGCTTTACACGAGGTACTTTCATTAAACATGGTGCCCGGCTCAAGCGCTCGAGGAATGCTCATTTCAGACCTTCTATCCAAGATCGGCGCTCTAGAGAAAGCTCATAAACGATCCCTTGCGCTTCAAACTAAAGTTGAACTTTGCACACTACGGGAACAACTTAGAAGCTTATCTCTTTCTCACGCGAAGGCTTCCCTGGCCAGATGTTGCCGCCATTTCATCGAGTTTGGAAACAAACCAGGAAAGACTTTGGTGTGGGCTCTGCGCGTACAGAGAGCACGCTCGTTTATTCCTCTCATCTCGGATGAATGGGGTCACAAACATGCCCTTTCCTCACGTATTGCAGAAACATTACAGGCTTATTATGCTAAGCTTTATAAGATTACTCAGCCCCTTCAATCACAGGCCCTTGAAGAGCGCAAACTCCCCATAGATTATTATCTGCAACGGGCCGGCATTCCCACCTTTCCCCAGGACGCTGTTTCAATTTTGGAAGAATCTATCACACTTCCCGAGCTCGAACTCGCCGTTAAAAATTCTCGAAACCCTAAAAAGAAAATGTACTCTTGTTATAGTGGTTCACACCATACCATGTCACGTATTGACTTGGTATTGTGTAGTGAATCACTTGTTACAACTATTGGGAAAATAAAATATGACAACAAAAGCATTTCGGATCATACGCCACTTATTGTGGACATAAAAATAAATGAAAAAAATGAATTTATTAAGCCTATAAAAATAAATCCACATTGGTTCTCATTATTAAAAGACCTTGAAAATATTAAAGTTGAAATTCATAATATTTTGTCACTAAATTGGGAGACTGCACCAGACTTAATTGTCTGGGAAACATTAAAAGCCTGTATAAGGGGTATCCTTTTTGAAAGAATAATAAGATTAAAAAGAGAATATAATAAGATTGAGCAGGGAAAAGAACGAAGTGCAAATTTGTTGGAGGCAAATTACTTTGAAACCCCTACGGAAGATAGTTTAAAGTTGTGGCTTCAGGCCCAAGAGGAATATAAGGCCTGGTTAATCGAGAAAGCACAAAATAAATTATTTTTTCTGGGGCAGAAAAATTTCTGTGAATCAGGAACACCAAATAAACTGCTAATGAGTATTATTAAAAATCAAAGTCAGAAGAATAATATTTTGGCAATTCTTGATAAAAGAGGGAATATGATTAAGCAAGATTATGAAATTAGATCAGAATTCTTGAATTATTATTCAGAATTGTATGGCTCCGGAAAAAAGTATAATGAAGAACAATTGGAGCTCTTTCTAGATTCAATGTCTTTCTCCCCCTTGTCTGATATTCAGAAAGATGAGTTGGATCGACCAATCTCCCTGGAAGAATTAAGAAATGCATTGACTAGTGTTAAAGGAAATACAGCTCCAGGTTTGGATGGTTTCCCATTTGAACTGTATAGAACATTTGGGGAAGAACTATTACCAGCCCTGTTAAAAACATTGGGTTCGGCAGTGGTAGAGGGCAAATTGCCAAGCTCAATGGTAGAAGCTAATATAGCTTTGATATTGAAACCAGGTAAATGCCCGGAAAGGATGGAATCTTACAGACCTATTTCCCTGTTGAACACGGATGCTAAACTTTTCGCCAAAGTGTTGGCGGGAAGGTTGGCTAAAGTAATCTCTACTGTAGTACATAGTGATCAGCAGGGATTTATTTCTGGTAGAACGGTCAACCAGTGTGTTCGTCGGGTATTTGGGAATATTCAAGTTACACCAGGAGAGGCCCCCCGCTCCATTCTGTCTCTCGATGCAGTCAAAGCATTTGACAGAGTGGAGTGGGGCTATTTATGGGCAGTCATGAGAAAGCAAGGTTTTGGAGAATTTTTTATAGGAATGGTTAAATTATTATATAATGGTCCTAGAGCAAACATTAACATAAATGGTGAGAACTCAGAATTTTTCAATTTAAGTAGGGGTACAAGACAGGGTTGTCCTCTTTCTCCCCTACTCTTTGCATTGGCAATGGAACCTCTCGCCTGCTTGATCAGAGAGGATGGAAATATTGTGGGTTTTGGAGCTAGGGGGGAAGAGGATAAAATTATCTTATATGCTGACGACCTTTTATTTTTTTTGACGAACCCAGAAGAAAAATTGGATTATGTTATATCTACTATTCAAAGATTTGGATTCTATTCTGGTCTAAAGATCAATTGGGAAAAATCCATATTAATGCCACTAGATAAAAGCGATTTAGTACTACAAACAAAAATTCGAATCATATATCCAGGAGAAAGTTTTAGATATTTGGGTATAGAAATTTCAGATAATATAAAAGAATTTTTGGATTATAATTTGCTCCCCCTTATAAACGAAATGGAAAAAAAAATAAGAATATGGAACGAATTGCCAATATCAAAAGCTGATAAAATTGTCTTGATTAAAACAGTTCTAATCCCCAAACTTTTATATGTTTTTGGGGTTACCCCGGTGTGGATACAAGATAAATATTTTAAGAAAATCATAACTATCTTTAATAACCTGATTTGGGGAAGGAAGAGAGTTCGGATTAAGCTAGACTACTTATGTCCTTCAAGAGAACAAGGAGGACTAGCATTTCCAGATATTCGAGTATATTACTTAGCAGCACAATTACAATACATACAAGAATGGGATAAGGCCGAGTTCTTACAATGGTTGATCACTAACATTAAGGGCCGTTTTTCAGATATTTATGAGGTGTCAGAATCTGGTCAATTAAAATCTGGAGTTATGGAAAACGTGTTGACAGCACAACTCCTGCATGAATGCTGGAATAGTTTAAGAAATATGACTGGTCGAAATGGTTTTTTATCCTTTTCCCCGTTATGGCACAATCTTAATATAGAAGAATGTAAGGCTATCCCAGAGTTGCCACTGTTAAAACTTAAAGGGATTAGATATGTATTAGATATAATGGAAGAAGGAAAAATCAAAACATGGGAAAAATTATCAGTTGATTTTGACTTGATGGAGAAGGAAAGATTCTCCTATATCCAATTAAAGCACGCATTTGATAAATTTAAAGATGGCAACCCTCTCAATAAAGACCATATGGATGACTTTTACAAAAAACTGAGAAAATACAAATGTGAAAAAAAAAACCTCTCTCCAGGTTGTATAAATCCCTGATGGAAATAAAGTCAAGGAAAATAAAATTTAATTGTGTTATAAAATGGGAGAAGGAATTGAATAACGATTGTGTTCTTGATTGGAACATAATATTTCAAAATATTTCTAAAGTATCGATAAGCATGAACCATCAGCTTATTCAGTTCAATTTGATACATAGGCTTTACTATACGCCAGTCCTTTTGAGTAAGTTCTCGATTAATAAAGCTTCTAACTGCCCCAGATGTGGTGCAGCGGAAGCAAACTATTTGCACATGTTATGGAATTGTATTAAGATTGCTGATTACTGGGATAGAATTTTTAAAAACATTTTGGAAAAAATAGATCCAGATATAGTGTTTCAACCTCAACTGGTATTGCTGGGTGATGATTCCAAATTAAAAATTTCTAAGGAAAAAAAATGTGGATTAATAAAACTATTATTTATTGCAAAATTACTAATAGTTAGAAAGTGGATATCTAGCTCCCCACCGGAGTTTAATGCTTGGGTAAATAATGTAAAAATTATAATGAAATATGAGAAAATCTATAATCAAGGCAAACACCGTAAAACCTATTGGGGGGAGTGGTAAGAATTTTTGTTCTCTTTGTTTTTTGTTTTTTCTTTTACCAAGATCGGTCTTGAGAGGGTGGGGGTGGGAGTAGGGGGAAAATGTAAAAATGTGCATAATTGTATTTTCTTTATTCCTTACTTGTATGGAATTTTATATTGTATTGAATAAAATAAAAAAAATAAAAAAAATTCTCGAACTGGTAGAGCCCCAGGCCCAGACGGACTCACATTAGCCTGCTACAAAACATTTATGCCAGACCTTCAGACTCCCTCTCTCTCTGCTTATAACTCGCTTGCCGCACATGCTACTCTACCTCCCGACACGCTCAGCGCCCACATTTCGGTTATCCCCAAAGAGGGTAAGGATCTCTCCCAATGTTCGAATTATAGACCCATTTCTCTGTTGAATGTCGACCTTAAATTGTTTGCAAAAGTCCTGTCAACCCGTCTTACTCCCCTATTGCAGCATATCATTCATCGTGACCAGGTTGGATTCATGCCCACCAGAGAAGCTAGAGATAACACCACCAGGACTATTAGTATCCTACATTATCTCTCCTCCTCTATCCCAGCTGTTCTTCTCTCCACTGATGCCAAGAAGGCCTTCAACCGAGTGGTCTGGGGTTCCTTACCCAGACCTTAAAACATATAGGACTTGGATCCCACATGCTCTGATGGATCGGTAGTTTGTACTCAAGGCCCTCTGCGGCTGTCAATATTAACGGAGTCCTCTCTGACTATTTCCCTATTCTGAATGGTACCCATCAGGGCTGCCCCCTCTCCCCTCTTATTTTCATTCTCACACTGGAACCTCTTCTTCGATGCATTCGGCAGAATGTTGATATTACAGAAGTTAAGGTAGGGGACAATACCCATAAAATTGCCGCCTATGCCGATGACCTCTTATTTTTTCTTTCACAACCGTTAATCTCACTTCCCAATCTTCTCACTGAACTCTCCCGATACGCGACCCTATCAAATTACAAGATCAATTTGCAGAAATCGGAAGCCCTCAACATTTCTTTGCCACAGACAGCTCTTGCTTCCTTAGCAGCTTCCTTCCCGTTCAAGTGGTCCACGTCTACCTTACCATATCTGGGAGTTCACCTCACCTTGCCTACTGTCCTCTGTTAAAAAAGACCTGGATAGATGGTCTATGGGTACCTTTACGTGGTTTGGTCACTTCTCAATACTAAAGATATTGCGCTATCCCACCCTCTGGGTCACGCAACAATGTCACTTAGCATGGGTAAGTGTACCACTAAGGTATTGTTGGGTCTTACACAAACTGATCGTACTTGTCAATTCATTTTCTCCTAAACTCCTATAGTGAGTTCCTTCACCTTTCCTTTTTCCTGACTTGTGCCTACTTGAGCGGATACATTTTCAATCCGTATACTTAAAATAGGATATTTGCCATGCTTTACATACTTTTTGTATATAACATTGTTAATGTGCATGTAAAAACGCTGATCCAGATATTGGCTTGTGTTTTAGATTCTCTCATTGTGTTTACTATAAAGAAGTTTTCTACTTTTGCTAAAAATTTATAGTAATGGACCGATGTAGGTGGTTGAGACTTCCATTTCCCACCAAAATACTTATGTGTCCTGTGAGACATTTTCTGTGTTTAATCAATACTAAAGATGAATGTTCTCCCTAGGATTCTTTACCTACTACAGGCCCTGCCCATTTATATCCCTCGGTCCTTCTTCAGGGCCCTTGCCTCCCTCTTCTCCAAATTTGTGTGGAATAATAAAACAGCCAGAATCTCAAAGTTGTTGCTCTATAGACCCAAAAGACAGGGGAGAAATGGATTACCTGATATCTATGCATACTATAGGGCTACCCACCTCACTAGGCTAGTGGATCGGCATTGTAATGCTGATTCCAAACTTTGGGTTATATTGGAATCACACTTCTGCTCTTTGCCTCTCCACATATTGCCCTGGCTTCCCAATTCTTCTTTGCCCTCTCCATCTCACCCTACCGTTTCCACTACCTTGACAATAATCAAAAACTCTACTGGGTCCAAACTTCTACCCCGTCCTTCCCCGTTACTCCCGATATTGGGCCATCCTTCCTTCACACCGAGCCTGTCGGACCCTGTTTTTAAGAGATGGGCGTCTTTTGAACGATATCGGGCCATCCATTTTTTGACAGGGGAATCTTGGCCGACCTTGGAATCTCTTTCTTCCACTCTGGACCCTTGTCCTTTGGGATTCTGGAAGGCAAACCAACTCCATCATTTCCTTGTCTGCCTCCCACCCCCCCCCCCGTCCCGTTCCGTCACCCCATTGGAAACCCTTTGCTCGGGAACGGGTCCGGTGCGGCATGCCCTTTCCGCTATCTATGCCATGGTGGGCTCCTCTTTGATGCAGCCGCTGCCGCCTCCTTTTGTGGACAAGTGGGAGCGGGATTTGAATTTATCTCTTTCTAACTCCCAATTGACCAGGATTTATGATTTAACTCATGGATCGTCAATTTCTAGTCGTATCCAAGAGGCAGGATATAAACTTTTATCTCGATGGTACTATGTTCCGTCTAGACTCCATGTTATGTTCCCCAATGTCTCTTCTCTTTGCTGGCGCTGCGGGTCTTCTGAAGGGACCCTTCTCCATACCTTCTGGGATTGTTCAGTGTTGTCTCATTTCTGGAAGGAAGTCTGGAGAATAAACTCCTCTTTCTCTGACCACACCATACCTTTTACTCCAGCCTATTTTCTGCTTCATCTCAGCGACATTCCTTTTCCAATATACAAAAAGTCTATTCTTCGACACTTAGTTAACAGTGCTCGAGCTTGTATACTTGTTCAGTGGAAAAGTACGGAACCTCCCTCTCTCAGACTCTGGTTTCATAAAATAGAGGAAATTAAGCGCATGGAAGACCTTACATCTCAGTTGACTAACAGACCTGGTGTAATGGTGGGGGGGGGGTAGGGAAACGGACAAGTGAGCCCTAATCTACCCGCCACTCTGTCCCTGCCTACTTGCAACGACCCGCCCTAGGCGACGGGGTACAACTGGGCGGCGGTCCCTGCGCTCAGTAAGTGCATGACAAACACGACAAACAAACAAGGGAATACAAGCAAGGGAAATGGGCAGTTGCTCGCGGAAACACCGTGAGCAACAGAGTAGTGAACGAGCCGAGTCAAGCCGGGAGAGTGCGAGGTACAAAGCGAAAAGCAGAAGAGTAGTCGGTAAGCCGGGGTCTGTATGGAGCAGGATCAAAAAGTAGCAGGAGCTGTAGCTGGGCCAGGAAACCTCAAGGAAAGAATTCACAAGCACAGATGGACAGGAAGAGCAGGCTTAAATAGACCGAGGGCGGGAGCTAGCTGAGTCTGGCCAGGTTGCGATAGGCTCTCCCACTCCTAAGCCTGCCAGCCTGAGTGGAGGAAGCTGGTGTCTGTCTCAGGGATGTACACTCAGGTGTTGACTGATTAATTCTGGGAATTAACCCCGAAGCAGTGCCTGGCAGATCCTTTACAGTACCCCCCCTTTTATGAGGGGCCACCGGACCCTTTCTAAGTGGACCTGGCTTACTGGGGAAACGCAGGTGGAACCTCCTGACCAATACCCCAGCGTGAACATCCCGGGCGGGTACCCAAGTCCTCTCCTCGGGCCCGTATCCTCTCCAATGGACCAGGTACTGGAGGGAGCCTTGGACCATCTTGCTGTCCACGATCCTGGCCACCTCAAATTCCACCCCCTCAGGGGTGAGGACGGGAACAGGAGGTTTCCTCGAGGGGGCCAAGGACGGGGAGCAGCGTTTAGGAGGGAGGCATGAAACACGTTGTGTATACGAAAAGACGGGGGTAACTCCAGCCGGAAAGAGACAGGACTGAGGACCTCAATGACCTTATACGGCCCAATAAACCGGGGAGCAAACTTTTTGGACGGAACCTTGAGACGCAAGTTCCTGGATGACAACCACACCAGATCCCCGACCACAAACAGGGGGTTAGCAGAACGTCTTCTATCGGCCTGAGCCTTCTGTATGCTCTGGGACGCCTCTAGGTTCTTCTGAACCTGGGCCCAGACTGTGCACAGATCCCGATGAACGACCTCCACCTCGGGATTGTTGGAACAACCAGGTGAAACGGAGGAGAACCGTGGATTAAACCCAAAATTACAGAAAAAGGGAGAGACCCCTGACGAGTTACTGACCCGGTTATTAAGGGAAAATTCGGCGAGGGGAATGAAAGAAACCCAATCAAATTGACAGTCAGAGACAAAACATCTTAAGTATTGTTCTAGAGACTGATTAGTCCTCTCCGTTTGGCCATTGGTTTCAGGATGGAAAGCAGAGGAGAAGGACAGATCAATCCCCAACTTGTTACAGAAGGCTCTCCAAAACAATGAAACAAATTGTACCCCCCTGTCAGAAACAATATTGACGGGGACCCCATGGAGACGCAGGATGTGTTTGATAAACAAGGTAGCCAACGTCTTGGCGTTGGGTAGCTTCTTGAGGGGCACAAAGTGGCACATTTTACTGAAGCGGTCTACCACCACCCACACCACCGACTTGCCTTGGGATGGAGGCAAATCGGTGATAAAATCCATGGAGATATGTGTCCAAGGTCTCTGGGGAATGGGCAACGAACGCAGTAAGCCCGCTGGTCGGGACCTGGGAGTCTTGGACCTGGCACAAACCTCACAGGCGGCGACGTAGGCCTTAACGTCTTTAGGCAAACCAGGCCACCAATAATTTCTGGTAATGAGGTGTTTGGTACTCAGGATGCCTGGATGGCCAGATAGTGCGGAGTCGTGATTTTCCCTAAGTACCCTTAGCCGGAATTGCAGGGGAACAAACAGCTTGTTCTCAGGAAGGTTCCCAGGAGCTGAACCTTGATCAGCAGCAATTTCAGAGACTAAATCGGACTCGATAGAGGAAATGACTATACCTGGAGGCAAAATACAAACAGGATCTTCCTCCGAAGGAGGGCTGGCCATGAAGCTACGCGACAGTGCATCCGCCTTAATATTTTTAGACCCGGCCCTATAGGTAACCAAAAAATTGAATCTGGTAAAAAACAACGCCCATCGAGCTTGTCTCGGGTTTAGCCTCCGGGCAGATTCTAGGAAAACCAGATTCTTGTGGTCGGTAAGGACCGTTACCTGGTGCCTAGCCCCCTCCAGGAAGTGGCGCCACTCTTCAAATGCCCATTTAATGGCTAAAAGTTCGCGGTTGCCAATATCATAGTTACACTCCGTGGGCGAAAACTTCCTAGAAAAGTAAGCACAGGGGCGGAGATGGGTGAGGGAGCTGGTGGCTTGTGAATTTGTAATGGTGGGGGGGGTAGGGAAACGGACAAGTGAGCCCTAATCTACCCGCCACTCTGTCCCTGCCTACTTGCAACGACCCGCCCTAGGCGACGGGGTACAACTGGGCGGCGGTCCCTGCGCTCAGTAAGTGCATGACAAACACGACAAACAAACAAGGGAATACAAGCAAGGGAAATGGGCAGTTGCTCGCGGAAACACCGTGAGCAACAGAGTAGTGAACGAGCCGAGTCAAGCCGGGAGAGTGCGAGGTACAAAGCGAAAAGCAGAAGAGTAGTCGGTAAGCCGGGGTCTGTATGGAGCAGGATCAAAAAGTAGCAGGAGCTGTAGCTGGGCCAGGAAACCTCAAGGAAAGAATTCACAAGCACAGATGGACAGGAAGAGCAGGCTTAAATAGACCGAGGGCGGGAGCTAGCTGAGTCTGGCCAGGTTGCGATAGGCTCTCCCACTCCTAAGCCTGCCAGCCTGAGTGGAGGAAGCTGGTGTCTGTCTCAGGGATGTACACTCAGGTGTTGACTGATTAATTCTGGGAATTAACCCCGAAGCAGTGCCTGGCAGATCCTTTACACCTGGCAGCTTCTCCAAGTCTTGGTCTCATTGGATTGTCTATCAGGACTCTCCAGAATATCGGACCATCATGGCCAGCTGAATTTCAGATGTTTTTGAATTGTATTCTGGATCATGTACCTATGTGTTCTCCCCTCCTCCATTCCCCTCCCCTTTTCCTTTCTCTCCCCTGTCCTTACCCCACCTCTGTCCCTAATGTCGCTTATATGATTTTGTAAATTGTTTAATGCAATATCTTGGACCTATGTGCCCTTGTCCCTTCCCCCCGTTTTTCTTTTTTGTTCCCTTGCTTGATATGTTCCTTGTTTGAAAAAGCAAATAAATAAAGAATTTACAAAAAAAGGATGCAGCAGCCGAAGAAACTCTCCCAGGTTCCTCAAAGAAGTTCCGTAAGAAGTACTGCAAGTCACGGGTCTCTGGTCCCTGATGTTCCCACAGAGGATTTGCCCATGCCAGGGCTTTGCCAGTAATGAGAGAGATGATGAAGGCGATCCTGACGTCATTCGAAGTGAGGTACCTGGCATGTAGTCTGAAGTGGATCAGGCACTGATTCAAAACTCCCGTGCAGGTCCTCGGGTCTCTGTCATAGCGTGGAGGTAGCGGCAAGAAGCACAGGGGATTGGCACACGTACAGACAGGAAGTGTAGCAGGAGGAACAGCAGGAATGGGTGCGGTGACGACTGTGGTTGGAGCAACCAGCCGATGGGCAATGGCGTTCACCGACAGGAGGAGTTGGTCTTGCCGTGAATGGAGGTCTTGCATCTCGGCCAGCACGGCTTGTGTCGTCAAGGTCTCAGGTTGACCAGCGGGGTCCATGGCCTGAACGTACTGTCACGGTTTGTGGGTTTGTGGACTCACTAGGCCGAACCGCCGTAGCAGGGAGGCAGCTGGCCAAACAACAGGGAACCCCAGCAATACAAAGTCCCGCACAAAGGTACCTGTATAGTCCAGACAGTGGCCGCAACTCTGGCACGGATGATGATGGATGCAGCAGGTAACGCCAGACGTGGCGGATGACAGCAGGTGCCGCAGGTTGCGCCAGACGTGGCGAATCCCTCTGGACGTGGCAGATGACATAGGATGTGGCGGATGACACAGGACGTGGCAAACAATAGCAAGTGCAATAGATACGACTCCAACTAGTAGGCACAGGAACAAGAACACAGCACAGGATACAGGAACAGGTAACAGGGCACGTGTAACAACTGGAACGGGAAATACTAAGGGAACATTTGCAAAACAGACTTGGGATATACTAACAATGCTCAGGCAAGGATCAGAAGGGCTGGGGCCTTCTTATAGTCCAGGAAATCATGTGTGTTGATGATGATTTCCTTCATGTGGGCGCGCTGGCTCTTTAAGAGCTGGAACGAGCGTGCGCGTGCACCCTACGGGATACAGCGGACCTGAGCGGAAGTGAGCGCTGGGGTCTCCTGGGAAGGAGATGGGGACCAGCGCTCGCAGATTCATGGCTGCGGGCGGCGGGAGGTGAGTAGACCCGACGGTCCACGGCCAATACAATTATATTCAGAAGCACAGTGTATAATACTATTATATTCAGGAGCACAGTGTATAATGCTACTACATTCAGGAGCACAGTGTATAGTACTATAATATTCAGGAGCACAGTGTATAGTACTATTATATCCAGTAGTACAGTGTATAATACTATTATATTCAGGAGTAAAGTCTATAGTACTATTATTTTCAAGAATACAGTATATAGTACTATTATATTCAGGAGTACAGTGTATAGTACTATTATATTCAGGAGCGTAGTGTATAGTACTATTAAATTTAGGGGCACAGTGTATAGAAATATTATATCCAGGAGCACAGTATATAGTACTATTATGTTCAGGAGCACAGTGTACAGCAATTATATTCAGGAGCACAGTGAATAGTAATATTATATCCAGGAGTACAATGTATAGTAATACTATATTCAGGAGCACAGTCAGGGGCGTAACTAGGAAAGACTGGGCCCCATAGCAAACTCTTGGCTACCCCCCCCCTCCCCTGGGTGCCACCAGCAAATAGTGCCACCTGTAGAATGTGACATACAGCCCCCCTGTAGACAGTGCTATATAGCGCCGCCTATAGACAGTGTCACACCCCATTTGTGGATATCGGCCCCACCTCACCCTTGTAGATAGTGCCATAATGCCCCCACTGTATATAGCGCTATACAGCTCCCACTGTATATAGTGCCACACAGCCCCCTCCCTTGTATATAGTGCCACACAGCCCCCCTTAGTAGAAGGTGCAGCACAGTCCCCCCTTAGTAGAAAGTACCACACACAGACCCCTGTAGATTGTGCCACACTCAGCCCCCTGTAGATAGAGCCACAGCCCTCCCCATGTAAATAGTGCCATACAGTTCCCCCTTGTGTATAGTGCCACACAGCTCCCCCTTGTGTACAGTGCAACACAGTCCCCCCCCCCTGTGTATAGTGCCACAAGGCAATGGCGAATCCGAGAAAGTTGTATCAGTCAGGGAGATGTCATTCAAGCATGGGAAGGTGGGTTTGGAGCCAGGACTATGTGACTCTTCAGGATAGCGGCACCGCCCCATGACCCTCTAATAAGTAAATAGCATATAGTGTGCACCGCAAGGGAATGTTTGGAAATATTGTCAGGTCATGTATCACCGCATGGTGGCGGTTCAAGGGGTTAAAACTACCCTGCAATTTTGTTATTAGAAATATATCCTATATAACTACAGATCCAGAACCAAGCTCTGACATATCTACAGTACCACAACCAAGCTCAGTACATAAATACAGTACCACAACAAAGATAAGTACATAAATACAGCACTAGAACCAAGCTAAGTACATATAGACAGCACCAGAACCAAGCTCAGTACATAAATACAGCACTAGAACAAAGCTGTGACATATAGAAAAAAGATGTGGTTATTGCAAACCATACCTAACAAACCCAAAATTGCAATATAATATAGCACGGTGCCATTCCTGATATAGATTAATGAAAAAAGAAAGAAAGAAAAATTATCCAGAAATATAGCTAGGCACTCTTGGGTTCAATAATATATATATATATATATATATATATATATACAGCACCAGAACAAAGCTCAGTACATATATATATACTGCACTAGAACCAAGCTCAGTACATAAATACAGCACTAGAACCAAGCCCATACATATATATGGCACAAGAACCAACCTCAGTACATAAATACAGCACCAGAACCAACCTCAGTACATAAATACAGCACTAGAACAAAGGTCAGTACATATATACAGCACCAGAACTAACCTCAGTACATAAATACAGCACCAGAACAAAGCTCAGTACATATATACAGCACCAGAACCAAACTCATTACATATATACACAGCACCAAAACAAATCTCATACGTATATACAGCACCACAACAAAGCTCAGTACTGACATACAGAATCAGAACCAAGATCAGTACATATATACAACACCAGAACAAATACAGCTCAATTTAGTGCAACCCCTGCCGTATAGGTTTGTATGGCGTAAAACTAGAGCTCCCAGCATGGTCCAAACAATGGTGAGGATATGCTGGGAGATGCTGTTTCACAAAAAAAACATCATATCATAATCATCTCGCTGTAGACCATACAGTGACTACAGTGCTGATTAGAGGCAGAATAATCATTTACATTAAGTGACTCACCGGTGACGACTCAGATTCTAGTTCTTTTGTTCTCCCTCCGGTCCAGACATCTATGATGGATTTCTACCGACCATGACCACTTTCTGCAGTTTTCCGCTCAGATGTCTTCAGCTTCTCACTTTTAAAACATTTCTGCACCTATAAACAAAGTTAAAATTCTCAACACCTCTTGCACACCTAACTTTAATAGCGCCATACACTGTGTCCCTGATTATAATAGTACCATACACTGTCACACACACACTACACACACACACACACACACACACACACACACACACACATACCGTGCCCACTGTAGATAGTGTCCCCATAACCCCCTGTAGATAGTGACCCCCATAGAGCCCCTGTAGATAGTGGCCATATATGCACTCCAGAGCTGCAAGGCAATAGTGCTAACCACTGAGCCACCGTGCTGCCCTTCATATAGCTTCCCCCATAGGTAGTGCTCCATGTATAGCCCACCTCTGTAGACAGTGCCCTACATATAGTCACCCAGTTGCTGGTGCCCCACACGTAACCCATCCCTGTATATAGTGTCCCACATATATCCCACCCCTATAGAAAGTGCCCTAAAAATAGCTCCCCTATAGATAGTGTTCTACATATAACCCACCCCTGTATAGTGTCTCACACATAGCTCGCCCTGTATATAGTGCCCCACATATAGACCACCCTGTAGATAGTGTCCCACATATAGAGCCCCCTGTAGATAGTGGCCCACATTTAGTCCCCCCTGTATATAGTGGCCCACATCCCCACATATAGACCCCCCTGTAGATTGTGCCCCACATCCCCACATACAGACCATCCCTGTAGCTAGTGCCCCACATCCCCACATATAGACCCCCCTGTATATAGTGGCCCACATATAGACGACCCCCCTGTAGATAGAGCCCCCACTATAGATAATGGAATTAACAGTTTTATGAGAAAGAAAAAAAAAAAAACTTGACATACTCACATGATCCCATTCCCACTCTGTTTGCTGGCAATGCAGACATGCTCTCTTCTAAGCGTGTCTGCAGGAGCTGAATGAGCATCGACCAATGATGCTGATTGGCTGGGCCGAATGACTTGCCTTGTCAATCAGCGCCTTTCAAGCATGGAAGCGGCGCGATGAAGTCATCGCGCCGCTATCCAATCAGTGTCATTGTAAGGAGCTGAATGGTCGGGCACGGAATATGCCTGGCCATTCAGCGTTAATGCATGTATTTGGCTGTCGCTAGCACCGGGGTCCCCTCCGGTGCTAGCGACGCCTACAGGCATGAGAGGGCCTGTGTCGCCCGGCCCATACTTGTTGGAGGCTCGGCGGCGCGGGCCCCATAGTAGCGGTGCTACCGCTGTAGCAGCCATAGCGGCTTCTAGTGGCGCCACCGAGCATATGGGGGTGTGTGTTGGCTGGCGGCACGGGCCCCCTCAAGCTGTGGGCCCCGTAGCAGCTGCTACGGCTACTATCGCGGTAGTTACGCCACTGAGCATAGTGTATAGTAATATTATACCCATGAGTACAGTGTATAGTAATATTATATTCAGGGGCAGAGTGTATAGTAATATTATACCCAGGAGTACAGTGTATAGTAATATTATATTCAGGAGCACAGTGTATAGTAATATCCAAAAAAGAGATGGAAGCAGCACTCAAAAAATCTCTGGTTTATTCATCCAGCATGCACTGCAACGTTTCACCTTCTCTATGAAGGCTTTTTCAAGTTCAGGAGCACAGTGTATAGTAATATTATACCCAGTAGTACAGTGTATAATACTATTATATTCAGGAGCACAGTGTATAGTACTATAATATTAAGGAGCACAGTGTATAGTACTATTATATCCAGTAGTACAGTGTATAATACTATTATATTCAGGAGTACAGTCTATAGTACTATTATATTCAAGAGTACAGTGTATAGTACTATTATATTCAGGAGTACAGTGTATAGTACTATTATATTCAGGAGCACAGTGTATAGAACTATTATATCCAGGAGCACAGTGTATTGTACTATTATATCTAGGAGTACAGTGTATAATACTATTATATGCAGGAGTACAGTGTATAGTACTGTTATATTCAGGAGGGCAGTGTATAGTAATATTATATTGAGGAGCGCAGTATATAGTACTATTATATTCAGGAGCACAGTGTATAATACTATTATATTCAGGAGCACAGTGTATAGTGCTATTATATTAAAGGGAATGTGTTGCCAGAAAAACATGTTTTTTTTTTAAAAATTAAACATTTAGTGTGTGGGTGATTAAACACTGTTCAAATTTTTTTTATTTTTTTGCACGAGTCCAGGTAATATTATAAATTTTTTCTAATTTATAATACTACCCATTTTTGGTCACTAGATGGAGCTAGTTCCCAAAATTGCAGCATTGCAACATTGGGTTAAAAGCCCTCGCTCTAGTGAGCTCTCAGCATCCCCCCTCCTTTATCCTGGCTAGTGCCGGGATAAACGAGGGGTTTGAAAGGTTTAACCTCCTACACTGTGTGTCGCCATTTTTTGAGGTAACCCACAGTGTAGTAGGTTTACATACAGTAGTAAACACACACAAACACTAACATACATTGAAATCTCTTACCTGCTCCTGCCGCCGCGGCTCCCTCCGGCCCGTCCGCTCCCTTTGCTGCCGCTGTTCCATGTGCACAAGTCCGGAAGCCGCGACCGGAAGTAGTAATATTACTGTCCGGCCGCGACTTCCGGTCCACAGGAAAATGGCGCCGGACGGCGCCAATTTCGAATAGGACTGTGTGGGAGCGGCGCATGCGCAGTTCCCACACAGACGCCGTACACGGCAGTCAATGGGACGGGAGCCGTTCACAGTCCCTATGGGACTGTGGCTGCCGTATTCCATGTCTGTGTGTGTCGTTAATCGACACACACAGAAATGGAACAAAAAATGGCAGCCCCCATAGGGAAGAAAAAGTGTAAAAATAAGAAACAGTAAAACACAAACACACAAATGAAAATAAACGTTTATATTAAGGCACTAACATCTTTAACATATAAAAAAATTATTTGTGATGACACTGTTCCTTTAAGGAGCACAGTTTATAGTACTATTATATTCAGGAGCACAGTGTATAGTACTATTATATTCAGGAGCACAGTGTATAGTGCTATTATATTCAGGAGCACAGTTTATAGTACTATTTTATTCAGGAGCACAGTGTATAGTACTATTATATTCAGGAGTACAGTGTATAATACTATTATATTCAGGAGCACAGTGTATAGTACTATTATATTCAGGAGTACAGTGTATAATACTATTATATTCAGGAGCACAGTGTATAGTGCTATTATATTCAGGAGCACAGTTTATAGTACTATTATATTCAGGAGCACAGTGTATAGTACTATTATATTCAGGAGCACAGTGTATAGTACTATTATATTCAGGAGCACAGTGTATAGTACTATTATATTCAGGAGTACAGTGTATAGTACTATTATATTCAGGGGCGCAGTGTATAATACTATTATATGCAGGAGTACAGTGTATAGTACTGTTATATTCAGGAGGGCAGTGTATAGTAATATTATATTGAGGAGCGCAGTATATAGTACTATTATATTCAGGAGCACAGTGTATAATACTATTATATTCAGGAGTACAGTGTATAGTACTATTATATTCAGGGGCACAGTGTATAGTAATATTATATCCAGGAGCACAGTGTATAGTAATATTATATCCAGGAGTAAAGTGTATAGTAATACTATATTCAGGAGCACAGTGTATAGTAATATTATACCCAGGAGTACAGTGTATAGTAATATTATACCCAGGAGTACAGTGTATAGTAATATTATATTCAGGAGCGCAGTGTATAGTACTATTATATTTAGGAGTACAGTGTATAGTAATATTATACCCAGGAGTACAGTGTATAGTAATATTATATTCAGGAGCAGAGTGTATAGTAATATTATACCCAGGAGTACAGTGCATAGTAATATTATATTCAGGAGCACAGTGTATACTAATATATCCAGGAGTACAGTGTATAGCAATACTATATTCAGGAGCACAGTGTATAGCACTATTATATCCGGGAACACAGTGTATAGTATTATTATATTCAGGGGCGCAGTGCATAGTACTATTATATTTAGGAGCACTGTGTATAGTACTATTATATTCAGGTGTACAGTTTATAATACTATTATATTTAGGAGCACAGTGTATGATACTATTATATTCAGGAGTACATTGTATGATGTATACTGTATATACTGAGAAGCTGAAGACATCTGAGCGGCAAATGGCAGAAATAGCTTGTGGCCGGGAGAAGTCATCATAGAGAACCAAAGAAAAGAGAAAAACAACGACTCCAATCTGAGAAGTCATCACCGGTGAGTCACTAAATGTAAATGTTTATTCTCTCTGTAACTGATCAGTACTATCGTTCTTTTTTTGTGAAATAACTACTCCCAGCATATCCTTACCATCATTCTGGCTATACCGGGAGCTGTAGTTTTATGCCGTACAAACTTATATGACAGGGGTTAAACTGAATTTGCAAATGATCTCTGTACTGAGCTGCATTTGTGCTTGTGCTGTATTTATGTACTGAGCTTAGTTCTGATGATGTATATATGTACTGAGCTTGATTCTGGAGTTATATACATTATAACAACCAAGCTCAATACATATAAACACCACCAAAGAGAAGCTCATAACATATATGCAACTCCAGGACCAAGATCTGTACATAAATACAGCTCCAGAACCAAGCTCATTACATAAATACAGCACCAGAACCAAGCTCAGTAATTATATACAGCACCAGAACAAAACTCAGTACATATATACACCATAACCAAGCTCAGTACATATATACAGCACCAGAACAAAGCTCAGTACATGTATACAACACAGGAACCAAGCTCAGTACATGTATAAACCAGAACCAAGCTCAGTACATATATACACCAGAACAAAGCTCAGTATATATATATACTCACCAGAACCAAGCTAAGTACATATATACAGCACTAGAACAAAGCTCAGTACATATATACTCACCACAACCGAGCTCAGTACATATATACAGCACCAGAACCAAACTCAGTACATAAATACAATACCAAAACCAAGCTTAGTACATAAATACAGTACTGAGATTGGTTTTGGTGCTGTATTTATGTACTGAGCTTGGTTCTGGTGAGTATATATGTACCGAGCTTGGTTCTGATGCTCACCCTGGATGACCTCATTCTTTTAGCCACCTGGATTGACATGAGGATCCGGGAGCGATCCCAAGAGGTTCATCGGGAGAGAAGATTCCCTAGAGTGGCTCCTACTTTCCAGCAATCCCTGTCGCCCTCACCAGTGGTTCCACCAGAGGAGCCTATGCAAGTGGACCGGCTCAAATTGTCGAACCAGGAGAAACAACGCAGACACACTTCGGGACTTTGTCTGTATTGTGGCCTCGGAGGCCATGTTATGCGTTTGTGCTCTCAAAAGCCAAAAAACTCCAATGCCTAGGATTAGTTGGGGGGACAACCCTAGGTGATTCCGCACTGGATAAAAAAGTCTGCTCTAAACTATCCATCCCCTTGACCATAGTGTCCGGCGAGAAGATGCACCGGGTCTCTGCCTATCTGGACTCTGGATCCGCAGCTAATTTTATCCAAAAATACCTAGTGGATCTTCTCCAGTTGCCCACAGTCCCCCTGGAGACGTCTTTGCTGTTGTCTCAGTAAATCGACTGCCTCTGCTCGATCCAGTCGTATCGGTGATCAAACCGCTGAAGCTCCAGGTTGGAGCCCTTCATTCGGAGCTAATTTCTTTGCTCGTCCTGCCCAAAGCCGTCAACGCTGTGCTGCTGGGCCTGTCTTGGCTTCGACTACATGCCCCAGTTCTCAACTGGAATTCTGGTGAGGTTCTCCAGTGGGGCCCCAGGTGTCTCAACCGCTGTCTGGGGCAGATCCATCCGGCCCAGCCTCCTCAACCTGAGTCGTTGGCAGGATGGCCTCCTCACTACTCGCAGTTTGAAGATGTATTCAGCAAGAAGAAGGCTGAGACTCTTCCCCCACACCGGGTGTATGACTGCCCTATTGAACTGGTTCCTGATGCATGGACGGGTATACCCTCTCTCCTTGCCAGAGACTCAGCCTATGTCTGCTTACATCAGGGAGAATTTGGAGAGGGGCTTCATACAAAAACCTTCCTCCCCGGCCAGGGCCAGGTTCTTCTTTGTCAAAAAGAAAGACGGATCTCTTCGACCTTGCATCGACTACCGGGGCCTCAATCAAATCACAGTCAAGAACAGATATCCGCTGCCACTAATTTCCAAACTGTTTGACCACATACGAGGAGCCAAGATTTTTTCCAAGCTAGACCTGTGTGGAGCTTACAATTTAATCCGGATCCGCCGGGGTGACGAATGGAAGATGGTATTTAACACCCGAGATGGGCACTAAGAATACCTTCTAATGCCCTTCGGCCTGTGTAACGCTCCCGCGGTCTTCCAAGGATTCGTCAATGACATCTTCCGAGATCTCCTCTATGTCTGCATCATGGTTTATCTCGATGACATCTTGATTTTTTTCTCCCGATCCGACGACTCAGAGGCATGTCCGTCAAGTTCTGCTGTGATTAAGGGAGAATCGCCTGTATGCCAAGCTGGAGAAGTACGTGTTTGAAAAAAATTCTCTACCCTTCCTGGGCTACATCATCTCGGATCAAAGCCTCAGGATGGATCCAGAGAAGGTAAAGTCCATCCTGGAGTAGCCACGCCCTCAAGAATTAAGGTCCATACAGCGTTTTTTTGCTTTTGGACAACTTTTATCGGCAGTTCATGCCAAACTTCTCTTCACTGACAGCTCCCATCCCAAAAAGGCATGAACGCCAAGGTGTGGACTCCAGGGGCCGAATCTGTATTTAATAGCCTTAAAAGTGCCTTCACGTCAGCCTCAACCATCCACGATACTGTTGTATCTCGACGGTTTTCGTTGGAGGTGGATGCCTCCTCTTTTGGTGAAGGTGCACTTCGGTTCCAGAGAGGTCCCAAAGGGAGGGCAGTGGTATGTGGCTATTATTCTAAACTTCGCAGAGCGCAATTACTCAATTGGGGATCGAGAGTTACTGGCCATCAAATTGGCCCTGGAGGAGTGGAGACATCTACTAGAGGGCGCAGCTCACCCCATCCTGATATTTACCGACCACAAGAACCTCACCTATCTCCAGTCAGCCTAACAGCTGAACCCTCATCAAGCCAGATGGTCGATGTTGCTAGCCCGGTTCCAGTTTGAGATCCACTACCGCCCTGGATCTCAAACACAAAAATGTGAGGGCCGATGCCCAGTGCAGGTCGTTTGAGACAGAGGACACCATCGAGTCTCTGCAAAATATCATTGATCCATCCTGCATTATTTCTGTCAGTACTTTGCAAGTTAGAGGCATCCCTCCGGGGAGGACTTTTGTGCGCCCGGCAGACAGAGGGAGAATTCTTCGCTGGGGACACAGCTCCAAACTGGCGGGGCACGCGGAAGCCCGTAAGACCCGAGATCTAATTGCCCGTAATTTCTGGTGGCCCAAGCTGCCCAAAGACATTGTGGACTGTGTCTTGTCTTGCATGGTATGCGCTGCTAACACGGCTGCTCACTCCAAGCCTGCTGGTCTGCTCCAACCGCTGCTTGTGCCCAATGCTCCCTGGCAGCATATAGCAATGGACTTTGTCATGGACCTGCCTACCTCTGCTGGATGCAGTACAGTCTGGGTAGTGGTGGACCGATTCTCAAAAATGGTTCATTTTGTTCCGCTGACCAGCCTACCTTCTGCTTCTTGACTGGCTAACCTCTTCATCCAACACGACTTTCGCCTGCATAGCTTAACTCTGCATATCTTGCCTGATCGGGGGGTTCAGTTTATAAAAACCACACAAATGAGTCTACTGCTGCCACACTGTTCTTCATTGTTTACGGCCACCATCCACAAATTCCTCTCCCGGTGTCAGCTACGTCCCAGGTGCCCGCAGTTGACTTCCTGCAGATCAGGCACCAAACCCGATCCTCTATTCTTCTGGTGTTCGACCACATGAAGTGAAAGGCAGACACAAGGAGAAGAGAACCGCCTCAGTTTCTTCCGGGCACCAAGGTCTGGCTGTCCTCTAGGAATATCCGGCTGAAGGTGCCGTCATACAAGTTTGCTCCCAGGTTCCTTCAACCCTTTGAGGTCCTCCAACAGTTTTAACCCTGTCTCCTACAAGCTTCGGCTGCCCCCCACCCTCACGATCCCCAACTCCTTTCATGTTTCCCTCCTGAAGCCTGTGGTCCTGAACAGCTACCCCAAGACTCCTACTTTTGCAGTTGCCCCCAGCAGTTTATCAGAGATATTTGAGGTCAAGGAGATCTTGGCCTTCAAGTGGATAAGAGGAAAAGATCTTTTATTTTGTGGATTGGAAGGGTTTTGGTCCAGAGGAGGGGTCCTGGGAGCCAGAAGAGAATCTCAATGCTCCTACCCTCATTAAGAAGTTTCTCTCTCGCTCTGGCCCCAAGAAGAGTGGGTGTAAGAGGGGGAATACTGTAACGTCCACAGCCGCAGATCGTCGTTCTAACTCAACCCCCAACGGCCGTGGCCATGGACGCTGAGAGACGCTGGCACTCACTTCCGCATCACTGTACTGTTCTGGCTCCCACAGGGTGCACGTGCACGCTTGCGCCCGGCCTTAAGGGGCCAGTATACGCATGTCTGTAATCTTTAATTTACCCATAATTCCCCTGGACTATAAAAAAGGTTGCTGCTCTTTCACTCATTGCCTGAGCGTTGTTGTGTTTACCCGTGTTAGTCTTGCAAATGATCCCTTAGTGTTTTCCTGTTCCCAGTGTTCCTGTGCACTATTACCTTTATCCTGTGCTATACCTGGTTTTGTGTCCCTGTAGAGTTGGAGTCGTGTGCTGCTTGCATCCACGCCTGCTGTGTTACGCCTGCTGTGTTACACCGCGCCTGCTGTCTGCTGCCAAGGTCCCATCTGAGCCTAGCCGTTACTACTGTCTGAACTACCACAAGTACCCTTGTGCTCGGACTAAAGACTTTGTCGTGGTACCCTGTTTGGCCAGCTATGGCGGTATGGCCCAGTGGGTCCACAAACCCACAGATCGTGACAATAACCTCTTTATGTAGTATATCACATAAGTTAGTCCCTGGAGGGAATAAAGGTACGTCCCCCAAAAATTTAGTGGCAGACATTATACAGCTAGTAGTCAAAAATTACAAAATATAACATCTTTACTGTAGTTATATGGCTACAGAAACCTAGAAAAAATATATAAAAATCTAGATACAGTCGTGGCTGGTCTAGATGTGTAGTGTATGGCATCTCTATACATCTATAGACAAAAACAAAAAATATAATTAATAAAATTATAATATCACATCTCAAATGGTACATTACAAAAGCAGAAAAATAAGAATCCTATTTAAAACCTTAAAGTCCACATGAAGTCCATCAGGTACTCGGGCATTCAATTGAAATATCCACACTAACTCGCATCTTTTTATTTAGTTAGTCTGTCACCACGTCTGGATATGGGAATATGATCTAATATCATGAGATCCTTTTGACTAAATACAGATTGGAAATTTAAGAAACCAAAAGACATAAATGGCACATGGATTTACAAGATTACACACTGGGGAAGATATACTCCTGATATAATCATTGTAAACAATTTAAATTTTCCTTTAAAGGGGTTTTCTGAGTTAAAACTTTTATGTGTTAATGCTTTTAACTTGTGAATGTAAATACATTTGTAATGTACTTACAGTTAACAAATTGGCCCCGTTTCCCGATGCTGCCGTGGGGCACATGACTGGTGGCGTCACTCTCTGCCTGCTGTGTTTATCATCAATTTTTTTCCTGGTATACGACACGTCACTAGTGACGTGCCATGTATGGGCTGGTCTGTTATACAGCCAGTAAAGCGTATGCGCGGTCCATAATGTTTTCGAGAGCATCGGGAAACGGGGCCAAATTGGAGACTGTAAGTACATTACAAATGTATTTACATTCACAAGTTAAAAGCACTAATACATACATGTTTTAACTCGGAAAACCCTTTTAAGCGGAATAGTACAAAATACTAAAAAGAGTGGAGATGTAGATGGTTCCATTTTTTAAGGCCAATATCCCATAACCAGTGGAGAAGTTTTATTTATGCATTGTTTCAAAGCTCGGTGAGTAAAATAGCACCAACAAGATTATGGTAGATCATATAGATCATTTGCCCATTTAAAATATGGCGCTATTTACACTAAAACCTCTAAGACCCATGCACAGAGTTTGTAATGGAGTTGAGTCACTTTGTATCCAAGAATGCTCAACTTTAGTGTGGTTAATGGCTTACAGGCAATATCACGTGACTATGTTGCCTGGCCGTGATTGCAGTGTTTTGGTGACATGCACAGTCGATGGCTGAGTACGCTACGAAGCAGTTTGAATCTTTAATATGGCTGTTCTGAGTTCATTATGTTTTGATGAGTGACCCCATCTCCTCGCTACTTTTGACTTATTACTCACTTATTGATTATTTATGCTCTATGCATATTTTCACATGTGTTGATAGCATTGTACACAGTGTAACACGTACATATAGTATGTATTGAGCTATGTATTGTATAAATTCCTAAAACACATTTTGAGACATTGTTTTACCATATATAACACTGTTGTAATACTTTATTACAATTGATTTGTTTTTATTACACACAATATAAACAACTTCTATTTTCTTTACCACATTGCTTGAGAAAGGCCCTGTGATAGGGCTGAAACGTTGCTTTTACATGGACGAATAAGCCTATTTTTATCTATCTATCTATCTATCTATCTATCTATCTATCTATCTATCTATCTATCTATCTATCTATCTATCTATCTATCTATCTATCTATCTATCTATCATCTATCTATCTATCTATCTATCTATCTATCTATCTATCTATCTATCTATCTATCTATCTATCTATCTATCTATCTATCTATCTATCTATCTATCTATCTATCTATCTATTATCTCTGTCTGTCTATGTATCTAGAATAAATTGGAGGTATGGGTGAGAGGGAAAATTGGAGTCTTCAGAAGGTCTTCAAATGGTCACTGGGCGTATTATTAACATTAGGAAAACATGTCCAGATGAAAACAATATATTACATCCACAATGAGATCCTATTAAAAAGTGACAATGCTAATTAAACATAATAAAAAGTGAAGCATATGAATATTTTTTTTATTGTGTTTACTTTTTATTGTGTTATTTTTATTGTTTTTAATTAGCATTGTCACTTTTTAATAGGATCTCATTGTGGATGTAATATATTGTTTTTATCTGGACATGTTTTCCTGATGTTAATGATACGCCCTGTGACCATTTGATCCCGGTAATGACGTCATCATTGCCCTCTGACCTCTGTTTCTTTGGCGGTTTTACTCTGTTAACATTCTAGTATTTAAGACCTTACATATCGAAGGTCTTATGGCCTGATGAAGATGCTGTTCCAGCATTGAAACGCGTTGCCACTTGTCCTTTCAATAAACCTTTGGCAATTTACATTGCATACGTGAGTTACTGCAGTTCACGGGTTTGCACATTACTCTGTGTGTAGCAGCGCCTTCTGAAGACTCCAATTTTCCCTCTCACCCATACCACTATTCACTGCGGTCTCCTGAAGGATTACCGGTATCGAGTCTTGGCAGCAGCTCACATATCTTTCAGAGCCTTCTTACATCTATTACCAGGTTAGCAGCTCATTGGTATTCATTACTACAATCTACCTGGGTAATCTGCACTATGTGGCGCCGTGTGTTTTGTTTTTTTCTTCCTAGAATAAATTGACCCTTTGAATAGGGTTGATGTCTTCTATATTTTAGCCAAAATATCCCTTATGTGGTATAACTAATACTATGCCATGTTAAGTTCACCACTGTCTCCTGCCATCAGTCACTGCAGTCACTATGATGTTACATAGAACACTAGACCATTGCAGAATGTTATACCGTGATCACTGGTTACTGGTGACACAAAGTCGGCAGCGTAATTTATATTAGTAAGGCTCTTGTTTTCTTATTCAATACAGGTTCGATCCATCAGATCCCAGACAGCCCCTTTTAAGTAGACAGTAATTACTCCCATAGTATTATCTTTGTTTTTCATATTGTATTATAATAAAGTTTTTCAATTAAATAGTTTGGTATGATAAGTACAATATTTTGCTTTATTTTTACTAACCATGGCATGTATATGCTATACTGTATTTACAATACAGGGTAATAGCTTTTTCAGTAAAGAAGATGGTGCTTTGAGGAATGGGATCTGGAGGTCCGACATTTAATAAGTGAAATTGCTCACCTGTTGTAATCTGTACATAATAGTTGGTGCTAATAGACACAGGATGATCACCATGTTAGTCTTTTTGTCACTGGTTAGTTAAAGGGTATTTTATTTTTTATTTTTAATAAAAGGTCAATCAGTGTGTTTGGTGAAATTTTATAATTCGTTTTTTTTTTTAAATTGTTTTACTTTTTGCGATACAGCTGCTCTGTATTCTCTATACAGAGCAGCTGTATCGTTCGCTGAAGACTTTGATCCGTCAGTCCCACAGACCTGACGGGAACAGGATTTAGCGAACGATACAGCTGTTCTGTATACAGAATACAGAGTAGCTGTATCTAAAAAACAAAAACATTTTTTAATAAAAACTAATTAGAAAGTTTCACCAATTACACTGATTGAAACTTTTATTTTAAAAAAATCCCTTTCTAAGGTTTACATAGGCTTTAATACTCCAGTCATGTAAAAAGACCCTTCCTGTAATGAGACATTTATACAGTAGCCATGTAACTGTCTCTTTAGATAACAGTTTAATTTCTTAACAAGGAGAGCTATTTTCAAATTACTCTCAGAGAACATTGTTTGGAGTCTCCCTACCTTTCCCCTGATATTACCTAAGGGGTACTAGTATTCTTATGAGGCTGTAACCATGGCACCATACGTTGACAACTAGATCCCTGCTCTGTGCTGATGAGGCCCTAAAGACTGAAACAGATCTGTCCACAGATGGGTCTCCCCAATTAGTTAATCTTCAGGCTTGTTCTTCGACTCCTTCTGGAACAAGACATTGACTTATAGAGTAGCTATGTAATTGGTACTTTAGAGGTAATTTTTGTCCTTCTGGAGGACAGCTATTTGCATATGTTCCTAACATCATCCCCTCTGCTCATTATTTGTTAATATTACAGTGAAGCTTTATCAATAAATTAAAATAAGGCTCCAATCGTTGAATCATATCTGGAGATGTCAATCCATTCAATACACCCATTTAGTACAATGAAAAAAATCTATTTGCCTATTATTCTTTTCCATTTTCCAAAGGCAAATGTGTGAAATCAATTTGGCCAATGTATCCAGTGGTAGGTGATGAATAAGGCTTCATGCACACGACCATGCATTTGCGGCCATATACTATCCGCAGTTGCGGAGAGTATAAAACACATGCTAACCTATGGGCCAATACACACGATCATGGTTTCCACGGACTGCAAAAAAAATAGGACAAGTCATCATATGGTACGCAATTGCGATCCGGGCTCATTGAAATCAATGCATATTTTGTGTGTGCATGGTCTGTGATTGCGGATGTCCCGCGGATGACACTCTGCTGCCTGTCCGTGCCTTAATCATGGACCGTGCACACAGCTATGACCGTGGGCATGAGGCCTAAGTGAATTTCAGCACAATTCACAAATTGGCAAACTGTGTATCGGCCAGAGTCTTTCAGGCATCTCTATTTATACCTGTTGTCACTGGTTTTGGATGGATTACATGTAATGTGGGGTTACTGTAGTGGTTACCCTTTAATAAAACACAATCGCAGACCAAATGAATATTGAACAATGTCACGGTCTGTGGGTATGTGGACCCACTAGGCCGCACCGCCGTAGCGGTGAGGCAGCTGGCCAAACCACAGAGCACCCCAGCTATACAAAGTCCCGCACAAGGGTACCTGAATAGTCCAGACAGTGGCTGAGGCTTTGGCACGGATGGAGGTGGGTGCAGCAGGTTATGCCAGACGTGGCAGATGACAGCAGGTGCAGCACGTTGTGCCAGACTTGGCGGATAACACTGGACGAGGAAGATGGCACTGGACTTGGCAGATGGCAGCAGGTACAACACGTTGCCCCAGACGTGGTGGATCACACTGGACATGGAAGATGACACAGGACATGGCAGATGACACAGGATGTGGCAGACAACAGCAGGTGCAGGAGAAATGACTCCAACACTAAGAGACTCAGGAACACAGCACAGGATACAGTAACATGTAACAGGGCATGGGTAACAACTGGAACGGGAAAACAATAGGGACCATTCGCAAGACAGACTTGGGATACACTAACAATGCTTAGGCAAGGATCAGAAGGGCAGGGCCCTTCTTATAGTCCAGGAGATAATGGGCAGTTGATGATGATGATTTCCACATGTACGTGCACTGGCCCTTTAAGGCCGGGCACGAGCGTGCGCGCACACCCTATGGGACACAGCGGGCCAGAGCGGAAGTGAGCGCTGGCATCTCCTAGGAAGGAGATGAGAGACAGCGCTCACTGATCCATGGCTGCGGGCGTCGGGAGGTGAGTAAACCCGATGGCCCGCGGCCATGGACACTACAAACAAGTTATCTTTACTGAAATCAACTGTTATTACAGTGGCACACAAGCATATGGTTACTTTATCTTTATGAGGCACAGCAAGCTTAATGGTTACATCACTAAAATCCTGATCGCACCTACTCGGCAACTATCTACACCATCCAGCCTTAAGTTTTAAGGCCCCATGTCAGACACTTACTCTAACCCCATACTGCTAGGGTTTATTTGTTATAGGACACCACCGTTCAATGTTATATTTCATAACACCCGACCGGTAGGCCTCCAGACCCTCTCCAAGTCTCCTCCAACACTTCCAGCCAATCCAGGATCTAGGTATTCTATCCACTTAGGTACCTGACCTCAAGGGTCACCTATTGCCACCTACTGCAATTACTATTACAGTGGTCCAGCCCTTCCCAGGACTATAATTAACAGACCACGTTTGAAGCCTACAGGGCAACAGTCCCCCACTGCAGGGCCAATTACAGCTTTTTTGCTGCCTGAGGCACCCCCCAGATTTTGATTGAGATCCCCCTGGCTGTTCTATATCACTATCAGCCACCTCCAAATCTTTCGGATGCGCTGTTGCCTTGTACTCCCCTGGCATGAGTGGTGCAGCCTGGCAGAGCACACCTCGCTGCATGGTGTGTGCCCATGGAGTCCAAGGCAATGGCGCATGTGAGAAAGTTGGAGGAGACTGGTAGTTATGTATAACAGCCACGGAATGTCAATCAGGAATGGAAGCTGGGTTTGGAGGCAGGACTATGTGACTCTCCAGGATAGCGCCATCGCCCCATGACCCTTTAATGACTAGATAGCATATAGTGTGCACTGTTTAAAAAGTTGATTTTTATAGATTTTGCATCAGAAAAAAACATACGAGGGAATGTTTGGACATACTGTCGGGTCATGTATTACCGCATGGTGGAGGTTCAAGGGGTTAAAACTACCTGACAAATTCCCATTAAATATACAATGAACTGAAAACAACTCCATCTGCCCTGTAATTTTGTTATTATAAATATATCCTATATAATTACACCATCAGAACCAAGCTCTGACATATATGGCTCCAGAAACAAGCTCAATACATATATACATCCCTAGTACCAAACTCAGTACATATATATAGCACCACAACATAGCTCAGTACATAAATACTGCACCACCAGGACCAAGCTCAGTACATAAATACAGCTCCGGAACCAAGCTCAGTAGATATATACAGCACCAGAACAAAGCTCGGTACATATCTACAGCACCAGATCCAAGCTCAGCACCTAAATACAACACCAGAACAAGCTCAGTACATAAATACAGCTCCAGAACCATGCTCTGACATATATACAGTACCACAACCAAGCTCATATGTATATATATATATATATATATATATATGGCACCAGAACCAAGCTCACTACATATATATACTGTACCAGAACCAAGCTCATGGGGGGGCTAGTGCAATTTTAACTATCACTGTCGGTTCAGCAGCTATACCTAACCTCAGTGTGACAAAGAGGTTTTACAGCAGTCTGCAGCTGCTGACCGAGTCAGCCACACTGCATCTATGAGACACGTTGCACACTCCTCATTCCTAATGACATTGTGACCGACTTTGTGTAACTTTTAACCATTTATATTTGCACAGTCTTAACTTCATTAATAAAAGCTACATTTTAACGTACTAATTAATTTCATTAGTAGTTGGGAAATTGGGACCTTCGTGCCTACGCACATCAGCTGTTTCAGTACATATATAGATCCCCAGAGCCAAGCTCAGTACATATATACAGCCACAAAATCAAGCTCATTACATATATACAGCACCAGAACAAAACTCAATATATATATATATATATATATATACACAGCTCCAGAACCAAGCTCAGTACATAAGTACATCTCCAGAGCAAAGCTCATAACATATATACAGCCCCAGAACAAGCTCATAGCATATATACAGTACCAGAACAAAGCTCAGTACATACACCGTGTTCCAAATTATTATGCACATTGGATTTAGTTGTCATAAACATTAAATTATTAGTTATTCAATTAAACTCATGGATGGTATTGTGTCTTAGGGCTCTTTGAATCATTGTAATCAATCTCAGACACCTGTGATAATTAGTTTGCCAGGTGTGCCCAATCAAAGGAAAACTACTTAAGAAGGACGTTCCACATTATTAAGCAGGCCACAGGTTTCAATCAATATGGGAAAGAAAAAGGATCTCTCTGCTGCCGAAAAGCGTGAAATAGTGCAATACCTTGGACAAGGTAAGAGAACATTGGATATTTAAAGAAAACTTAAGCGTGATCATCGTACTGTGAAAAGATTTGTGGCTGATTCAGAGCACAGACGGGTTCGTTCAGATAAAGGCATAATGAGGAAGGTTTCTGCCAGACAAATTAATAGGATTAGGAGAGCAGCTGCTAAAATTCTATTGCAAAGCAGCAAACAGGTATTTGAAGCCGCTGGTGCCTCTGGAGTCCCGCGAACCTCAAGGTGTAGGATCCTCCAGAGGTTTGCAAGTGTGCATAAAGCTATTATTCGGCCACCCCTAAACAATGCTCACAAGCAGAAACGGTTGCAGTGGGCTCAGAAATACATGAAGACTAATTTTCAAACCGTGTTGTTTACTGATGAGTGCCGTGCACCCCTGGATGGTCCAGATAGATGGAGTAGAGGATGGTTGGTGAATGGCCACCATGTCCCAACAAGGCTGTGATGTCAGCAAGGAGGTGGCGGAGTCATGTTTTGGGCTGGAATCATGGGGAGAGAGCTGGTAGGCCCCTTTAGGGTCCGTGACGGTGTGAAAATGACCTCTGCAAAGTACGTAGAGTTTATGACTGACCACTTTCTTCTGTGGCACAAAAAGAAGAACCGTGCCTTCCGTAGCAAAATTATCTTCATGCATGACAATGCACCATCTCAGGCTGCAAAGAATATCTCTGTGTCATTGGCTGCTATGGGCATAAAAGGGGAGAAACTCATGGTGTGGCCCCCATGTTCCCCTGACCTCAACCCTATTGAGAACCTTTGGAGCATCCTCAAGCAAAATATATGAGGGTGGGAGGCAGTTCACATCAAAACAGAAGCTCTGGGAGGCTATTCTGACATCCTTCAAAGATATTCAAGCAGAAACTGTCCAAATACTCACAAATTCAATGGATGCAAGAATTGTGAAGGTGATATCAAAGAAGGGGTCCTATGTTAACATGTAACTTGGCCTGTTAAGTTTTTTTTGATTGAAAGAGCTTTTGATTTCTGTAAATATGACCTCCTGATGCTGCAAATTCAACAAATTACCATTTTAGTTCTCTTTACAACCTTTAAAATGTTTTATTCTCTGTTGTGCATAATGATTTGAAACAGTGCATTTTGAGTTTTTTACTTCTAAAAAAAAAATTGTTATCATTAGGAGATTTGTTCAATAAAATTTGCATTATACTCCAACGGTTGATGGCTTGAAGATTATACTGACTGTCATTTGCATCGACTATTTAGGAAATTTAGCGAAAAATAACATTTGCACAATAATTTGGAATGCGGTGTATATACAGCACCAGAACCAATATCATAACATATATGCAGAACCAGAACAAAGATTATAACATTTATATAGCACCAGAACCAAGCTCAGTACATATATACAACACCAGAGTGAGGCGTTCATGGCCGCGGGCCGTCGGGTTTACTCACCTCCCGACGCCCGCATCCATGGATCCGTGAGCGCTGGTCCCCATCTCCTTCCTAGGAGACGCCAGCGCTCACTTCCACTCTGTTCTGCTGTGTCCCGTAGGGCCAGCGCGCGCACAAAGGAAATCGTCATCATCATCAACTGCCATGATTTCCTGGTCTATAAGAAGGCCCCATGCCTTCTGATCCTTGCCTGAGCATTGTTAGTCTATCCCAGTCTGTCTCGCAAATGGTACCTTAGCGTTTCCCCGTTCCAGTTGTTACCCGTGCCCTGTTACCCGTTCCTGTATCCCGTATTGTTCTTGTTCCTGTGCCTACCAGTGTTGGAGTAGTGTGTACTGCACCTGCTGTCGTGACCTGGTCAGCTGCCTCCCCGCTACGGCGGAGCGGCCTAGTGGGTCCCAATACCCTGTGACCGTGACACAGAGCCAAGCTCAGTACATATATACAGCCTGAGAACCAAGCTCAGTACATATACACAGCACCAGAACAAAGCTCAGTACATAAATACAGCACCAGAACCAAGATCATAACATATATACAGCACCAAAACCAAGATCATAACATATATACAGCCCCAGCACAAATACAGCTCAATTTAGTGCAACCTCTGCTGTATGGGTTTGTACGGCGAAAACTACAGCTCCCAACATGGCACAAACAATGGTAAGTATATGCTGGGAGTTGCTGTTTCACAAAAAATATCATACCACCTATCATCTCGCTGCAGATCATACAGTGACCACAGTGCTGATTAGAGGCAGAATAAACATTTACATTAAGTGACTCACTGGTGACGTCTCAGATTCTAGTTCTTTTTCTCTTTTCTTCTCCATTTGGTCCAGACCTCTATGATGACTCCTCCCAGCCACTGCCTATTTCTGCAGTTTGCAGCACAGATGTCATCAGCTTCTCACTTTTCAAACATCTCTGCACCAATAAACGAGGATAAAATTCTCATGGTGCCACACACTAAGCCACAAAATATAATAGCGCCATACACCGTACCTCTAATTATAATACCGCCATACAATGTGTCCCCGATTATAATAGCACCATACACTGTGCCCCTGATTAAGATAGCACCATACACTGTGTCCCTGATTATAATAGCACCATACAGTGTATCCCACACACACACACACACACACACACACACACACACACACACACTGCTCCCTGTAGATAGTGCTCCCCTTAGAGCCCCCTGCAGATAGTGGCCCACATAGATCCCCCTGTAGATAGTGCCCCACATATAGCACCGCCATAGATAGTACCCACATATAGCTCAACTGTATATAGTGCACCACATAATGCCCACCCCTGTAGATAGTGCAATACATATAGCTCCCCCTATAGATAGTGCTCCACATATAGCCCACCCCTGTAGATAGTGCCCTACATATAGCTCCCCCTATAGATAGTGCTCCACATATAGCCCACCCCTGTATATAGTGCCCCACATATAGCCCACCCCTGTAGATAGTGCCCTACATATAGCTCCCCCTATAGATAGTGCTCCACATATAGCCCATCCCTGTAGATAGTGCCCTACATATAGCTCCCCTATAGATAGTGTGCCACATATAGCCCACCCCTGTATATAGTGCCCCACATATAGCCCACCTCTGTATACACACACACACACACACACACACACACACACACACACTGCTCCCTGTAGATAGTGATCCCCTTAGAGCCCCCTGCCGATAGTGGCCCACATAGATCCCCCTGTAGATAGTGCCCCACATATAGCACCCCCATAGATAGTGCCCACATATAGCTCAACTGTATATAGTGCACCACATAATGCCCACCCCTGTAGATAGTGCAATACATATAGCTCCCCTTATAGATAGTGCTCCACATATAGCCCACCCCTGTAGATAGTGCCCTACATATAGCTCCCCCTATAGATAGTGCTCCACATATAGCCCACTCCTGTATATAGTGCCCCACATATAGCCCACCCCTGTAGATAGTGCCCTACATATAGCTCCCCCTATAGATAGTGCTCCACATATAGCCCATACCTGTAGATAGTGCCCTACATATAGCTCCCCCTATAGATAGTGCTCCACATATAGCCCACCCCTGTATATAGTGCCCCACATATAGCCCACCTCTGTATATAGTGTCCTTCATTTAGCCCACCCCTGTATATAGTATTCCTCATATAGCCCACCCCTGTATATAATGCCCCACATATAGCTCACCCCTGTATATAGTGTACCTCATATAGCCCACCCCTGTATCTAGTGTCCCTCATATAGCCTATCCCTCTAAATAGTATCCCCCATATAGCCCACCACTGTATATAGTGCCCCAAATATAGCTCCCTCTGTGGTAAATGGCACTCACATTTTTATTAGAAAAATACAAAAACTTTACATACTCACCTTGATCCCGTTCCCACGTCCAGTGGCAATCCAGAACTGCTCTCTTCTCATCGCACCGCTTGCGTATTTGAAAAGTGCTGAATGGCCGGGAACGGCGCTCGGCCATTCATCGCTTATGCAATTATAGTGCAAGACGGGGTGGCTGGTTTCAGTGGTGCCGCTGCCCCCTCAGAGAAGCAGCAGGCCGCCAGACCCACCAATCCAGGAATCTCTCTATTTCCCACCAGGTTTCCCCTACAGATTTCCCTCAGGTTTGAGCACAGTACCGCTCAGCCCCACATCCTGGAATGATTATCTTTATAGCCCCAGCAGACTCTTCAGGGCTACCAATCTGGCTGGAAAATACTCTGCCACCAGTACCACTTCAGCAATAGCCCACTTGTACCCTCTCAGACCACCCTCCTCCATGGCCTGCCCCTTTCCATTCTAGACTGTATAAGTAGTCTGATATCTCACCTTCTGCTCTGTAATTCCTGCTTCTTTTTGCACTTCACACCACAGCAGTTTCAGCTTCAGTTCCGCATAGGCCTTTGTCACCCTCTGGCATCTACCCCCAGAAGCTGCAGCCTCCAGCCTTCCACTGCCCTCCTGTAATAAGGCAGGCCAACACTGGTCGCCGGATCTCTCTGCCACAGGACAACCCCAGCAGCCTTCTCTGTGGATACAGATAGCAAAAAGTCCCTGTGCAAGAACAATGTGTGGGCCTCTTTATCTCCAACAGTCAACTTGTCAAGAAGGAGATAGTTATCATAGAATGTATACTGAGTTGCTGCCTGGTAGAATCCTATTGATATATAAGTATGAAGCGTTTCTCTACAATTAGGGTTAATGTTCACACAGAGTTTTTTCGGCCGCGGCCATTGACTGCAAAAAAACGCAGGGAAAAACGCTTTCTCTGCCTCCCATTGATTCCAATGGGAGGTCAGAAACGGAACTGCGGGAAGAAAGAGCATGTCGCTTTTTTTCCCCACAATCGTTTTATTTCCGCTCGCGGGAAAAAAACACCTCCGCCTCCCATTAAAATGAATGTTAGCCGATTTCAGCCGTTTTTTGGCGCGGTTCCGCGTCAAAAACAGCGCCAAACAACTCTGTGTGAACTAGGCCTTAGTAGTTTGGGAAGCTATACAGGAAAAGTACTCAGCACACAATATTCTTCTATGTTTGGGTGCCAATAAGTAGTGTTTATTTAGCTTGGAACTGTCCTAGTCATGGGTTCTGCAGTAGAGAAGGGCTGTCATAGTACATAGTATCCCTACTACCCCTTTCTCTACAAACTTACATGTATTACAATATGTGTTTTGGTTAGAGTCATCCCTTAACACGAAACCGTTTTTTAACCTCAACTATTGCCAGTGATTTATGTTATTTGGACACATTTTTATAGTTTTGTGTCTTTTCCTTGCAAAAAGCATAGTTATTTTATAGCACCTGCACAGATTCTGCATTCAAATACTATCATAACCAATGGCACTTCATGACATTTATAACAAATAATCCATTCCGTGATATAAAATGGGAAACTCTGCAAACATCTATGGAGCATATAACCCCGTTTTATCTGCACAATCATCTGTTCAAGGGCCTTTAAAATATGGCCTATAAATAGCAGCGGAGCATTTGATACTGGTTTCTAACTTGGATGCAGCCTTAAAATGTTGTGAGATGAGAATAGATGTTTTAAAATGTGGCAGAAATGTGATTATAAGGTTTGTGTGTGGGGAGAGGTACCATTAGAACTGTCAAGAAAAGTGAATGAGCTGCCTTGCAATCATAGGATGACTAACGTCAAGCAGTATTGGTATTACTATCACCCAGGCTATTTTCCATATATATGTTTAGTTATGAGTTCATTTAAAAGCAGTCTGTGGGATTTCTGAACAAAAGGCTGTTTATGCCAACTCTGCTCTATAACTCTGATATATTGGCAGCCGCTTATAACAAATACAATGTATAACACTACCAAATCTTATCAAATAAGGTTGAAGCACATAAACTGTGGAGCTGTGTCTGGCCTCGGATTTAAAGTCCGCTGTCCTTTTATTTATGCACATACTTTTCTGTTTTCTTTTGACGAAAAAAATAAAATACAATATACTGCTAAACCATAGGCCAAAACTTCAATGTGTAAACGGGAATTTCATATTTACCAATTCACTAAAAGTGCACATCTGGCAATTGTGGCACCACATTGCAAAATAATAGTTCTGAAACACATTGTGCATGTACCAAGCCTTAGACAAGCTCACACATAGCATATTTGTTGTCGTCCAAGTCCAAAACCCCATACACATGTTGCAGAAAAAATGTTGTGCACAAAGGTTTAACCAGGGGCGTAACTAGGAAAGACCGGGCCCCATAGCAAACTTTTGACTGGGCGCCCCCCCTCCCCTGGGAGTCACACAACCCCCCCCCCTTGTAGATAGTGCCTTTTTTACAGCCCCCCTGTAGATAACGCCATACAGCCCCCCTGTAGATAATGCCATACAGCCCCCCCTGTAGATAACGCCATACAGCCCCCTTTGTAGATATCTACAGAGGGGGACTGTATGGCGTTATCTACAGGGGGGACTGTGTGGCGTTATCTACAGGGGGGACTGTATGGCGTTATCTACAGGGGGGACTGTATGGCGTTATCTACAGGGGGACTGTATGGCGTTATCGACAGGGGGGACTGTATGGCGTTATCTACAGGGGGGACTGTGGCGTTATCTACAGGGGGGGACAGTGTGGCGTTATCTACAGGGGGGACTGTGTGGCGTTATCTACAGGGGGGACTGTGTGGCGTTATCTACAGGGGGGACTGTGTGGCGTTATCTACAGGGGGGACTGTGTGGCATTATCTACAGGGGGGACTGTATGGCGTTATCTACAGGGGGGACTGTATGGCGTTCTCTACAGGGGGGACTGTGTGGGGTTCTCTACACTGTAGAGAACGCCATACAGCCCCCCCTGTAGAGAACGCCATACAGTCCCCCCTGTAGATAACACCATACAGCGCCCTCCCCCCTGCAGGGAACGCCATACAGCGCCCCCCCCTGCAGGGAACGCCATACAGCGCCCCCCCTGCAGGGAACACCATACAGCGCCCCCCACCCTGCAGGGAACGCCGTATAGCGCCCACCCCTTGCAGGGAACGCCATACAGCGCCCCCCTGCAGGGACCGCCATACAGCGTCCCGTCCCCCCCCCCCCAAAAAAAAAATGCGACCTACAGTGTTGTTGTGTCCTACAAATAACATGCATCCCCTATCCACAGGATAGGGGATACATGTGCGATCGCTGGCATTGATAGGGAGAACGGGGGACTGAAAGTCCCCCCAAGTTCTCCATGACTAACATCTGACTTCCGGCGTCTGTGTCGGCAGCTCAATAAAAATGAAAGGAGCGCTGGTCACGCATGCGCACAAGCGCGACCGGCGCTCCATTCATTTCTACGGAGAAGCCGACACAGACCCCGGAAGTCCGAGGTTTGTGATGGAGAACTTCAGGGGACTTTCAGTCCCCTGTTCTCCTTATCGCTGCCAGCGATCACACATGTATCCCCTATCCTGTGGATAGGGGATACATGTCTTTTGTTTAATGGCAGAGCGGGGAGATACCTTCCTGCTCTGCTGTAGTGATCAGTGGCGTCCCGCTGTAGCAGCCATAGCGGCTGCTAGCGGAGCCTGCGGCCATGGTGGGGGCCCGTGCAGGCTGGCGACACGGGCCCCTTCATGCCGCGGGCCCCGTAGCAGCCGCTACGGCTACTACGGCGGTAGTTACGCCACTGGGTTTAACTTAAAGGGAACCTGTCAATAGCATTTCACCTATTGAACTTTACTCAACCCTCACTGGCTGCTGCTGTCAAAAGTAAATTGCCGTTATCCCCAATCCTAAACTCCGACCGTAAATAACAGTCTGCAAACATTTTGCGATTTTTATGGTAATAATCCAATGGTAGATGGACCTTTGCATCTCCTCATGTACCAGGACCTGGGTGCAACTTCTATGTCAGAACCCCCTTTTATGTACGCAACTTGTTGATTTATTATGGATTTTTTACTCTGATTTCAAACTGATAGTTATAAGCCCACTGTAGTCATGAGCCAGAGGCGTAGCTAGGGGTTTAGCACAGGGGAGAGGGGGACATATCTGAGTGGGCCCCAACCCAGTAGGCCACATGTATAGCCTAGTTTAAATGCTATCTACTACATTATGCAAAACAGTAGAAAAGAAGGGGACTATTACATTAAGAATGATTAACAGGAGAAGACACAGCAGCCGTCTCAATATCAGAGACACATCCTAATCTATAGAAGTGTAATAGCCGACTATATTACCAGGTCAGCGATATATCTAAAGGTGATACACTTCCAAAGCAACTTGATACTTGAAAGCAGTAGACTAGCCAAATATAAGCAAGGAGAACATCGGCTCTAATCCATCACATAAACCTTATCATATACAAATCCCAGAAGCAGAGCAGGTCAGTGGCTACAAGTACATTCACAATTAGGCCTACAGCATGCAACTATTATAATTCAGATAGAAAAACACTTTAATATACTCATAGAAAATACATTAAAAAAACATGTTACTCACCAAGTCGATGTCCACGTTGGCTCAAACGCAAAAATTAATCATGTGATCCATTTTTTCAAACAGATACAGGGATGTTGGGGTTATATACAGTTATATACAGGGATGATGGCTGGTATATACAAGGATGATAGGGGGTTGGGAACAAAGATGATGGGGGTTATATACATGTTATGATAGCTGCTCCAGCTATCATCCCCAAATATAACCCCCATCATCCCTGTATATATCAACCATCATCCCTGTATATACCAGCCATCATTCCTGTATATAACCTCTATCATCCCTGTATATAACAGCCAGGCTGGTATATACAGGTATGATGGGGGTTATATACAGTGATGATGAGGTTTATATACAGTTATATATAGGAAGGATGGCTGGTATATACAGGGATGATAGGGGGTTGTGTACAGTGATGATGGGGGTTATATACAGTTATATACAGGGATGATAGGGGATTGTGTACAGTGATGATGGGGGTTATATAGTTATATACAGGGATGATGGCTGGTATATACAGGGATTATAGGGGGTTGTGTACAGAGATGATTGGGGTTATATACATGGATGATGGCTGCTCCAGCTATCATCCCCATATATAACCCCCATCATCCCTGTATATACTAGCCATCATTCCTGTATATAACCTCCATCATCCCTCTATATACAAGCCAGGCTGGTATATACAGGAATGATGGGGGTTACATACAGGGATGATGGGTAGTCCAGCCATCATCTGTGTATTAATCCCCATCATCCCTGTTTAAAGCAGCCATTATCCCTGTATAATTTCAGAACGGGATACATAGGGGAGGGGTGCTTGCTCACCCTCTCCTCACACGCAGGCAGGCTTATTTTGTTCCCGGCGGGCAGCGTTAAAAGCGTGCACTAGCAGACATGCTAGCTTGAATGACTGTGTGGCTGCGCACAATCATGAGAGAGCGGCAGGAGAAGAGCGGAGCGGCGGGAGCGGAGGGCTCCACCATCTCAGGTGGTGGAGCCCGGTGTCACCGCCTCCCCCTGCCTTCCGCTACTGTCATGAACGGAAACCCCCTACCCTCCACCCCTAACACCAGTGTCGGTTATGTGTATCTGCATGTATACAGGGCAGAGGTTAATCACTGGTGATGAGGGAACGAGTTGGCAGAGAGAGAGAGTCGGGACAGAGAGGGGAACTGCTAACAAAGAGTGGATCTTGCTCTGACAGACTCTCTTACATGGTCTTCCATTCATTTGACCGGCATGTTATGCTACAAAACTATGATAAGCTGCAGCCACCAGGCCGGCTTTATTATAATAAGACATTTTCTTGATGAGAAACCCCCTTTAAAGCAAATTATACATCCCCACCTCTTAGTTTTATCTCTCAATCCTTTAGATTGTAAGCTTATATGGGCAGCTGTATGGTTCTCTGACAATGAGACTTTAACCCTGTTCAGTACCACATTGTGCTGCGCCACAGGAGATGTGGGTGCTATATAAATAAATTATGACAACGATACAGATACATACAAATATACAGATGAAGAAGACAGTATGTTTTGTTTTTCTTATAACCTCCAGTGCTGCTGGGCATCCTCTGGCTATCACTATGCCCTTGAAGCACATTGATAAAGGTGACATGTCACTGCAGTGAGAAGTAAGATGCCTTTATTCTGTCTCTTCACCAAGGCCTGTTCTAAACTGAAATGGTTGCAAACTATCCTGAATAATAATGGATTCCTGTTCTGCTAGATCATTGCCGATGACATTAATGGTTTAAGGCTTCTGAATTTTGATTGATTGCTGTAATCTGCAGAAACTATTTCAAGATACAGATTTATTATTATTAAGCCCATAAAATGATATCCGGGTCAGTGCAGGCACATTATTTGGGTTGTGATGCAAACAACATTGCCTATGAGATTAAATCTTTTCATAAACCTAATAAGTTAGAATAAGAAGAACATTCATTGCCCATTCTCTGAGCAGCCAGGCTATATCTAGTGGTTACTAAATGAAATATTGAATACAATTCTTTTTGTTTTACTTTAGATTGTAACCTTCTCAAGCTAGTGAGTACATTCTGTAATATTCTGCAGATGGAAATCTCTGAAGTTGTCTTTTCAGGTTAGCATAGCAGCAAATGAGAGTCTGAGTGTGAAAAGATGAATCTAACAATGTACTTATGTCCTGCTGCTCGATATGATCACAGGTAGCTTGTAATTTAAGTGTTTGCATTTGCATTTGAAAAGAGAAGAATGATTACATCCAGTTTGGGAAAATCTCCAGAATAGGTGCCCGAGAAAGAGCAATGTTAACAAAATAAAACTGAAGGATTTTTTATAAAATGTTCAGGTAATGGTAAAGTTATTACTGCATCTATTATTTTAGTCCCTATTATTGCATAGTCAAGTGAGATGGTACAAATGGTGTGACCCGAATATCATGTTTTCAGTATAATTTTGGCAGTTGGACTGGCCAAAAAATCAACCGCCGATCCAGGAAACAGTAATGACCTTCTATCTTCCAAAAACAGCACCACACCTGTCCGAGGTTGTGTGTGGTATTGCAGCTCAGCTTCATTCATTTCAATGGCATGGAGCTGCAAAACCGGACACAACCCATGAAGAGGTGTTTCAGGAGCATAGCAGCCGTGTTATTTCTTGGTGAACCCTTTCAAGGAGAAAATAGTGTCTTCCTTAGGGGTCTAGGAAGGTAAAGGGACTAGCAGAGACATATTATAACCTATATATATATATTTACTTCGCCAATATATCATACTCAAGATATCACATATCCATATTCATTAAACCAAAAAAGAAAAAATCTTGATATAATATTATTTTATCAAAATATTTTATTTATTATAATCAATAGTTTATTACACATAAATACAAAAATAAAGATACAAAAAATAACCCCCCTCCCAAGTATATACTATAGACTATTAAAATATCATAAAATATATGCCAGGTGTAATCTGATGAATATTCAAAAAAGATGGTAAATATGATAATATCAATAAGAGGTCCTCATACAGCAAAGCATGTACCCTAAAAGTAAATAGGAAAACAGATATATGTATATACATGCAATAGCAGCATCAGAACACCAAGGGATATTGGACTGTGTTAACTTCCTGGAGGTCCATGGTGGTGAAGGAGTAAATGGTCCCATCATTATGTCCCTAGTGGTCTAGGGTAGTGAAAGGGTTATATCCCTAGTGCTCTAGAGCAGTGACGGCATTAGTATTAACATCCCTGGTGGTCTGGGGCAGTGTAGAAAGAAAACAGAGAAACGTTTCCTGAATTTTTTGGGGGGAGTAGGGTTTTCTGCTTCCCTTTGGTGGGTTCTGATTCCATTTCTGCCATAAAATATGCATCATTTACACAGACTTAATAATGCCACGTGATCGTAGCCTAATAATTAGAGAAATGTTGTGGCTGGACTTTTCAATTAATTATACATAGATGTTACGGTACAGAGCTGTGACAAGATCATTTTCATTACCTGGGTGCAGTTGTAGCCAATATTAGAATACATTATGTCATTTCTGTGTGAGCATGGTGGTTCTCATGAACAACTTATCACAATGTAAAACAGTTCCACAGGTAAACTAAGGATAAACTAAATGGTGTGTTTAGTTTTCTCTTAAGTCTATGGCTGATAATTTATCTTTCTGTTGTGTCAGCTCAATATGTACATGTAAACCTATAGGTAAATAAAGCTCTTTGCCTGGAATAACATATTTTACATAGTTATGTAGCTGTAAGGTCGAAAGAGGACACACGTCCATCAAGTGAAACATGTTGTTTTCATCTTGTGTTGACCCAGAGAAACTTGTGAGGTAGCTATCAATTTCACCTCATTTAAAAGGAAAAAAGTTGCTTTCTTAGTAATAAAATTAGTAAAAAATCCCTGGATCGATTACCAATTAAAAAAAACAAAAAAAAATTTTGATTGCAAATATTCCCCAAACCACAATGCTCTTACAGTAAAAATCCCTTTCTTAGCAATAGCTAAACCTTCTCTTCTTTATGCTTAGTATACAGGCCACTTGTTCTAGAAAAGCTCAGCAAAAAACACCCCTTAATTTGTGAGTCATGAAATTTATAAACTCAGTTCCTTACAAAAAGCTTCTTACGAAGCTTCCAGGTGACAATGAACCATCTTACCTACTGGACTCTTGTGCAACTACACAGGTAGCAAATATGCTATGTCTTTCCCTGATTTATGTATGACATGTCATATGTGCAACCTGTTCAGCTTCACAGGGGACCAGAAGGCAAAGGGCCCCTCTTAACCCCTTAAGGACGCAGCCTAGTTTTGGCCTTAAGGCTCAGAGCCCATTTTTCAAATCTGACATATTTCACTTTATGTGGTAATAACGTCAGAATGCTTAAACCTACCCAAGCGATTCTGAGACTGTTTTCTCGTGACACATTGGGCTTCATGTTCGTGGTAAAATTTGGTCGATATATTCAGTGTTTATTGGTGAAAAAGTGTAGAGAAAAGTTTGAAAAAATAGCATTTTTCAGAATTTAAATGCATCTGCTTGTAAAACAGACGGTTATACCACCCAAAATAGTTACTAGTTCACATTTCCCATATGTCTACTTTAGATTGGCATCGTTTTTTGAACATTCTTTTATTTTTCTTGGACGTTACAAGGCTTAGAACATAAACAGCAATTTCTCATATTTTTAAGAAAGTTTCAAAAGCCTTTTTTTTAAGGTACCTCTTGAGTTCTGAAGTGGCTTTGAGGGGCCTATGTATTAGAAACCCTGATAAAACAACCCATTTTAAAAACTAGACCCCTCAAAGTATTCAAAACAGCATTTAGAAAGTTTTTTTTAACCCTTCAGGCATTTCACAGGAATTAAAGCAAAGTGGAGGTGAAATTTGCAAATTTCCTTTTTCTTGCTGAATTTCAATTTTATTCATTTTTTTTCTGTAACACAGAAGGTTTTACCAGAGAACTAAATATGTATTGTCCAGATTCTGCAGTTTTTAGAAATGTCCCACATGTGGCCCTACTGCGCTCGTGGAATAAAACACAAGCCCTAGAAGCAAAGAAGCACCTAGTGCATTTTGAGTCCTCTTTTTTTATTAGAATATATTTTAGGCAGCATGCCAGGTTTGAAGAGGTGTTGAGGTGCCAAAACAGTAGGAATCCCCCAATAGTGACCCCATTTTGGAAACTACACCCCTCAAGGAATTCATTTATGGTTGTTGTTACCATTTTGACCACACAATTTTTTCACAGCACGTATTTGAATTGGGCTGTGAAATGAAAAAAATGACATTTTTTCCAATAAAATGTCATTTGTGATCAAAATTTCTTATTTTCACAGGGAACAAAATACCCCATTTTGTTGCCCAATTTGTCCTTAGTGTGGCAATACCCCATTTGTGGTGATAAACTGCCGTTTGGGCTCATGGGAGGGCTCAGAAGGAAAGGAGCGCTATGTGTTTTTTGGAGTCCAGATTTTGCTGGATTGGTTTTCGGATGCCATGTCGCATTTGCAGAGCCTCAGAGGTATCAAAGCAATGGAAACCCACCAGAAGTGACCCCATTTTGGAAACGACACCCCTCAAGGAATTCATTTATGGTTGTTGTTACCATTTTGACCACACAATTTTTTCACAGCACGTATTTGAATTGGGCTGTGAAATGAAAAAAATGTCATTTTTTCCAATAAAATGTCATTTGTGATCAAAATTTCTTATTTTCACAGGGAACAAAATACCCCATTTTGTTGCCCAATTTGTCCTTAGTGTGGCAATACCCCATTTGTGGTGATAAACTGCCGTTTGGGCTCATGGGAGGGCTCAGAAGGAAAGGAGCGCTATGTGTTTTTTGGAGTCCAGATTTTGCTGGATTGGTTTTCGGGTGCCATGTCGCATTTGCAGAGCCTCAGAGGTATCAAAGCAATGGAAACCCACCAGAAGTGACCCCATTTTGGAAACTACACCCCTCAAGGAATTCATTTATGGTTGTTGTTACCATTTTGACCACACAATTTTTTCACAGCACGTATTTGAATTGGGCTGTGAAATGAAAAAAATGTCATTTTTTCCAATAAAATGTCATTTGTGATCAAAATTTCTTATTTTCACAGGGAACAAAATACCCCATTTTGTTGCCCAATTTGTCCTTAGTGTGGCAATACCCCATTTGTGGTGATAAACTGCCGTTTGGGCTCATGGGAGGCCTCAGAAGGAAAGAAGCGCTGTGTGTTCTTTGGAGTGCAGATTTTGCTGGTTTGGTTTTCGGGTGCCATGTCACATTTGCAGAGCCCCAGAGGTATCAAAGCAATGGAAACCCACCAGAAGTGACCCCATTTTGGAAACTACACCCCTCAAGGAATTCATTTATGGATAATGTGACCATTTAGACGCAATAGTTTCTTCACAGAACTTATTTGAATTGGGCTGGGAATGAAAAAAATATATATTTTTTCCAATAATATGTCATTTTAGCTCAAAAATTCTTTTTTTCACAAGAAATAAAATACTCCATTTTGTTGCCCAATTTGTCCTGAGTGCGGCAATACCACATTTGTGGTGATAAACTGCTGTTTGGGCCCATGGAAGGGCTCAAAAGCAAAGGAGCGCTATTTGTTCTTTGGAGTCCAGATTTTGCTGGATTGGTTTTCGGGTGCCATGTCACATTTGCAGAGCCCCAGAGGTATCAAAGCAATAGAAACCCACCAGAAGTGACCCCATTTTGGAAACTACACCCCTCAAGGAATTCATTTATGGGTGTTGTGACCATTTTGACCCCATAGTTTTTTTACAGAACTTATTTGAATTGGGCTGGGAATGAAAACAAAATTATTTTTGCAAATAATATGTCGTTTTGGCTGAAAATTTCTTTTTTTCACAAGAAACAAAATACCCCATTCTGTTGCGCAATTTGTTCTGAGTGCAGCAATACCCCATTTGTGGTGATAAACTGCTGTTTGGGCCCATGGGAGGGCTCAAAAGCAAAGGAGCGCTATTTGTTCTTTGGAGTCCAGATTTTGCTGGATTGGTTTTCGGGTGCCATGTCACATTTTCAGAGCCCCAGAGGTATCAAAGCAATGAAAACCCACCAGAAGTGACCCCATTTTGGAAACTACACCCCTCAAGGAATTCATTTATGGGTGTTGTGACCATTTTGACCCCATAGTTTTTTCACAGAACTTATTTGAATTGGGCTGGGAATGAAAACAAAATTATTTTTGCAAATAATATGTCGTTTTGGCTGAAAATTTCTTTTTTTCACAAGAAACAAAATACCCCATTCTGTTGCGCAATTTGTTCTGAGTGCAGCAATACCCCATTTGTGGTGATAAACTGCCGTTTGGGCCCATGGGAGGGCTCAGAAGGAAAGGACCACCATTTGGCCTACTGGGGATTTTCTAGTGCGAAGTCATGTATGCAGAAGCCCCTGAGGTACCAGTACAGTTGAAACCCGCAAGAAGTGATCCCGTTTTAAAAACGACACCCTTAAGGCATTCATCTGGAGGTGTAGTGAGCATTTTGACCGGAGACCTACACCCCATAAACTGTAATGTGGGTTCTCCTGGGTACGGCAATACCCTACATGTGGCTGTTATCAGCTGCCTGGGCACACAGCAGGGCTCAGAGGGGAAAGACGAGGGGGGATAAGCTGTGCGGGGGGCGTCAGGGTAAGTAAAATTGGGGTAAATTATAAACCAAGGGATGTATGATAAATTTTAAAACACTCTTTCATACAGAGCTCTGGTTATTTGGGACACGTGTCACATTGATATATTGTGTCATCCCTTATAGCAGACTTTGCACCTCTTTTGACTTTTTCCCTTCTTGCCAGTTTGGGGAACTTCTCCTGGAAAGTGTTGCCGCCCTGGTACGATGCGTGTGGCCCCGCTTACAGAAGTACTGGGTGCCCCCCCTTCTTGGTCCCTAAAGATTAGGTTCTTGATAATCACCTCTTGAAATTCCAGGAAAGTTCCCGTCTGGCCTGCACATCGACGTAGCTCGTACTCATTGTACAAAGCCATCTGTATGATGTGCCGGCCAGCTTCTTATACCACACCGCATGGCGCTGTAGGGCTTCAGGATTTGATCTGACAAGTCCACCTCTCCCATGTACCTATTGTAGTCCAGGAAGCAGTCTGGTTTGGGGGTGGCCTTTCCTTCATATATCCTAAATTTGTAGGTATACCCTGATGCACTTTCACAGCTTATATATCGTCACGCCATACCTTGCCCTCTTACCCGGCAGGTAATCGCGGAATTGAACCCTCCCTTTAAAATGTACCAGGGACTCATCAATAGAAATACACGTCTCGGGGGTGAATGCTTGGGAAAACCGGGCACTGAAACGGTCTAATAGGGGTCTCCGTTTATACAAACAGTCAAAACTGGGGTCACCTCGGGGTGGGCATGGCTCATTATCAGTATAATGTAAGAAGCGAAGTATTGCCTCATTTATTTATTTTTTTAGGTTCCAGTTCAGTTCTGAAGTTGCTTTGAGGGGCCTATATATTAGAAACCCCTATCAAACACCCCATTTTAGAAACTAGACCCCTCAAAGTATTCACAACAGCATTTAGAAAGTTTATGAACCCTTTAGGTGTTTCACAGAAATTTAGAGCAAAGTAGGTGTGAAATTTACATATTTTTTTTGTCAGAAAATCCTCTTTATATTATTTTTTTTACAACACAAAAGGATTTATCAGAGAAACGCAACTTAATACGTATTGCCCAGATTCTGCAGTTTTGAGAAATATCCCACATGTGGCCCTAGTGCCGTAATGGACTGAAGCGCCGGCCTCCGAAGCAAAGGAGCACCCAGTGGATTATGAGACCTCTTTTTTATTAGGCACCATGTCCGGTTTGAAGAGGTCTTGTGGTGCCAAAACATTGGAAACCCCCCAAAAGTGACCCCATTTTGGACACTAAACCCCTTGAGGAATTCATTGTAGTTTTCATGGGGTGCATGCGGCTTTTTGATCAGTTTTTATTCTATTTTTAGGTGGCGTGGTGACTAAAAAACAGCAATCCTACTATTGTTTTTTTATTCTATTTTTTTTACAGCGTTCACCGTGCGCTATAAATGACATATTCACTTTATTCTGCGGGGCGATACGATTACGGCGATACCAGATGTTTATAGTTTTTTTTTATGTCTTATGGCGTTTGCACAATAAAATACGTTTTGTAATAAATCACTCACTTTTGGTGTTACCTTATTCTAAGTGCCATAACGTTTTTATTTTTCCATCAATAAAGCCGTGCGAGGACTTATTTTTTGCGTAACGAACTGTTTCCTTCAATACCATTTTTAGGTACATGCGACTTTTTGATCTCTTTTTATTCCATTTTTTGGGAGGTGAAGTGACCAAACAATTGTGATTCTGGGACTGTTTATTATTATTTTCTTTTACGACGTTCACCGTGCGGGATAAATAACGAAATAATTTTGTAGTTCAGGCCGTTACGGACGCGGCGATATCAATCATGTATAGTTTATTTGTTTGTTTATATATTTTTATTAATAATAAATGACTGATAAGGGAAAAGGGGGGATTTTTACTTTTAATACTTTTAAATCTTTTATTTTCTTATTTTTACACATCTTTTTTTTTACTTTTTTACTTTGTCCCACTAGGGGACTTGAGGACAGGAGGCCCTGATCGCTATTCTAATACACTGCACTACATGCGTAGTGCAGTGTATTAGAACTGTCAGCTACTCACTGACAGCAAGCATAGTGGGTCCTGACGTTGTCAGGACCCACTAGGCTTCCGTCTATGGCATAGCCGGACGCCATTGTTTGGTGTCCGGTTGCCATAGTCACCATCGCCGGCCGCTATCGTGTAGCAGGCCGGCGATGGCAGCTTAACCCCTAAAAAGCCGCGATCTCTATAGAACGCGGCTTTTAAGGGGTTAATCAGCGGGGACACAGCGATCGGTCCCCGCTGTAGGAGCTGTGACAGCTGCTGTACGAGACGTACTATTCCGTCATGGAGCGCGAACAGGGCGCTTTCCATGACGTAATAGTACGTCACTGAGCGTTAAGGGGTTAAAAGCTGCTAGCAGCATCCTACTGTCTATTAGATTGCATGTAATAGACTGAGATAATGAATTTCATAACTCACAATTGCTGTCTACCATTAGAACTGGACCATGGCACAATGGAAGAAGGTGGCCATGTCAGATAAATGGACGTTTCCCCTTATATATCATGTAGGCAGCCTGGTGTGTGTGTGTCGCTTACCTGGGGAATAGATGGCACCAGGATGCACTATGGGCAGAAGACAAGCCGGCGGAGGCATTTTGGTGCTCTGGGCAATGATCTACTTGGAAACCTTGGCTCCTGGCATTCATGTGGATGAAACTTTGACACGTACCACCTAACTAAACATTGTTGCAGACCAAGTACGCCCTTTATGGCAACAGTATTTCCATCTAATTTTCAGTGGCCTCTTTCATCAGGTTTATACACCCTGCCACACTGCAAAAATTGTTCAGGAATGGTCTGAGGAGCATGACAAAGACTTCAAGCATGGGCATAGCTAAAGGCTCATGGGCCCCGGTGCAAAAGTTCAGATTGGGCTTACCCTAACTTCTCTTCACGGCCGATGGCCGTGGACCGCCAGTAACCTTCAGTTACATTGCCGAGTCTTTTAAGTGACCCATAAATGCAGCACTAGCAGCCAGGGGCATTGCTGGGGTATTAAGGTCTTAATAGATCAGGGGCACAAGTCCAAAGACATATGTTTCCCCCCACCAACAAAAAAAAACCAGCATACACGATCACCCCACTGGATAATATTAGATACAGCGGCTTAGTATCCAGTATCACACATGATAGGATTAAATACAGTGGCTCAGCAGACAGTACACATGACATGATTAGATACAGCACTCAGCAGACAGTATCACATATGATAAGATTAGATACAGTGGCTCAGAATACAGTATCACACAATTGGCTAAGATACAGGGTCTCAGTAGACAGTATCACACGATAGGATTAGATTCAGCGAATCAGAAAACAGTATCACACATGATAGATTTAGATACAGGCATCCAGCAGACAATATCACACGTGATAGGCTTAGATACAGAGCCGAAATAGACAGTATCACACGTGATAGAAACAGAGCCCCAGCAGATAGTTACAGAGGTGATCGGCTTAGATACAGGGCTCCAGCAGACAGTATAACAAAAGATAGGCTTATATATAGACAGTGTGACACATGATAGGCTTAGATACAGAGCCCTAGCAAACAGTATCACACATGATAGGATTATATACAGAGCACTAGCAGACAGTATTACATGTCATAGGCTCAGATACAGAGCCCTAGCAGACAGTATCACACGTAATAGGCTTAGATACAGAGCCCTAGCAGACAGTATTACACGTAATAGGCTTAGACATAGAGCCCCAGCAGACTGTATCACATATGATAGTATTAAATACAGGGCCCTAGCAAACAGTATCCATATACTTACCCTTCATGCCCCAGAGTTGGATCCTATTCAGATCTGGCCGCAGCAACAGTCAAACCGTATCAGGACCCAGCACTGCCCCTAGCCGAAGAGGACCCCATTCAGGAGCAAGAAGGATAATATGGAGATGTAACTGTAGTAACAGGGGCTCGTGTAGTTAACTACATAGACCCTAGTTACTACAGTAAATGTGAACAATTGTGGTGCAGGGGGCTGTGGCCCCCTTCGGCTGCAGGGCTTGGTCGCAACTGCCACTGCTGCCACCCCTATAGCTAATCCACTGACTTCAAGTTGTCATATTGGCCTACAAATTCCCCACATCTCAGGGCCTGTTCACATCACCGTTCACTTTCCGTTCCGGGGTTCCGTCTGAGGTTTCCGTCTGGTGAACCCCGCAACGGAAAGTGAAACCACAGCTTCCGTTTCAGTCACCATTGATATTAATGGTGACGGAAACATCGCTAATGGTTTCTGTTCGTCACCATTCCGGCAGGTTTCCGTTTTAACGATGGAATCAATAGCGGAGTCGACTGCGCTATTGATTCTGTCGGAAAACCGGAAAACTGACGGAATGGTGACGAACGGAAACCATTAGCGATGTTTCCGTCACCATTGATATCAATGGTGACTGAAACAGAATGTAATGTCAGGATAGGGAGACAGACAGGTGAGCCCTAATCTACCCGCCACTCAGTCCCTGCCTACTTGCACAGCCCGTCCTAGGCGACGGCGTACAATGATGGGCGATGGTCCCTACGCTCAATATGTGCACGACAGACAAACAAGACAAGGGAACACAAAAGCAAGGGAATATGGGGCAGTTGCCCACGGCGACACCGTGAGCAACAGAGTAGTGGACGAGCCGAGTCAAACCAGGAGTGTACGTGGTAACAAATGCAGAGCATGAGAATGGTCAGTCAAGCCAGGGTCAATATGAAGCAAAGATCAATGGTAACAGCAGGAACAGCAGAGCCAGGAAGCAAGAGAATCACAGGCAAAGGACAAGCAGCAAATTAAGGTATAAGTAGACCAAGGGCGGGAGCTAGAACCATCTGGCCAGGCTGCGATAGGCTCTCCCACTCCTCAGCCTACCAGCCTGAGTGGTAGCAGATCCAGTCACTCTAGCAGACCTAGGAACATATGCAGGCTTATTAACCACGGGCGTCGACACAGAAGCTGTGTCAGGCAAATCCTTCACACAGAAGCTGTGGTTTCATTTTCACTTTCTGTTGCGGGGTTCACGCGACGGAAACCTCAGACGGAACCCCGGAACAGAAAGCGAATGGTGATGTGAACACAATAAAACATCTGTGGGATGTACTGGAAAAACAGGTCTGATCCATAGAGGCCCCACCTGGCAACTTACAGGACTTCAAGGATCTGCTGCTAATGTCTTGGTGCCAGATACGACAGGACACCTTTAGGCCCCATGCACATGACCGTAACATCGGCCGTAATTACGGTTCGTAATTATGGACCCATTCATTTCTGTGGCCGACGGAAAACTTCCCGTATACCTACGGGAAGGTGTCTGTGCTGTAGAAACTTTCCGAAAAAAATAGGACATTTCCCTATTTTTTTTATTTTACGTACCATGCTCCCATACTTTATAATGTGAGCATGACCAGTAAATGCGGACACATTTCCCCCGGTTGGCCGTGCCCGTAATTATGTGTCGTAATTACAGGCACGGTCATGTGCATGGTGCCTTAGAGGTCTTGTGGAGTCCATGCCTCGTCAGAGCCTGTTTTGGCGGCACAAGGAGGACTTAGATAATATCAGGCAGGTGGTTTTAATGTTGTGGCTGAATGATGTATGTGTATATATTTATACATACATACATATATATATATATATATATATATATATTCATATACATAGAGGCTTGATAAAGATCCTATTGTAGGATTGAAACGTTGCTGTTGTTCTTGGATTGAATAAACCACCACTTTTTTCACATTGGAGTGCTGCAAATCTTCTTTCTTTATATACCAATACACGTCCGAGGATCGGGACGTTTTGCTGGGCACCTGATCGATTGATTCCGTGTGAGTGCTGCTGCTTTCTTGTTTGCTATATATACATATATATATATATATGTATATATATATATATATATATATATAAAACGTAACCATGTGCCACCGTATGATGGTACCATATTGTCATCTAGAAGAAATACTTCTAGTACAGAATACCTACTTAATATGGCATACAATGGAACTTTCTGAAATAACCATGAAAAAATTTAATATAACCTTGTAAAACGTGCTTGAGATGATCCATAACAATTTATCAATATTTTTATTACAGTTTCCACCACACAACAGAAAATCAGTATCGAGTGCGCAAAATTCATCTAAATCTCAGGGCTTATTGATACAGCTACATCAGGACATCTTATTTTCTATAGACGCCTTTTTTTTTTTTTTTGTTAAAGACTGACAGAGGCAATAATAAATCTCAATTTATCCTGTAATCATGGATACAGGGATCATTTCAGGTAACGGACTCCTAGCGACCAGCAGCTCTGTGATATAATAGCTGTAACAATAAATGCGGCTCTCAACAAAGCAGATTTTTCCTATTGGTAAATATGTAAAAGTCACTTCAAACACAACAAATATAAGATAACGTAGTTCATATGCTTTACCTGCACAAATGATAGATATCCTGTCATTTCAATGATGTAAGGTAAATCAATTCGGATGTGCATTTACCTAAATTAATCTCTCCTTTTAAAAATCGATGGTTTTAGGTCCAACATTCTGGGATGAATAATTTCTTAATATATCTTTATACTGGACAGAGCTCTGTTTTTGTGATATAGACATAGGGGGGAATATATTAAGCCCTCTACGACAGTTTTATTGCATAGAAATGTTGCAATGTTTTGCGTAGAAAAGTTGCACCTTTTCTAATTTTACAATGCCTCCGGCACTTTTAAAAAGTGGATGGGGCTTAGTGAAAGGGTGCAAGGCCGTGGTAGCCTGATAAATTTTGTATCATTTATGCAAGAAAACTGGCGTCAATGATATAAATGTACACCAGCTCTTAGCTGGCAAAGATTTTACTCTCTGGCGCATAGATGGCCGGAGATGCGCCTAATTTTTTAAGAGGAATGCACCTTTTATTAAGACTGGTGACTACAGAGAGACTAGAATTTTGTCATTTAACTTTAAGAGGTAATATCAAAGGGGGTTTTACGCCTTAGAAAATATATTGATAGGATATGTCACCATTTTCTGAACTACTAGGACTCCCCACTGATCCTGAGAATGAAGGAGCTGCAGCACTGGTTTAGGACTAGTTTAACTTGAATGAAGCTGTATTGCAGTTGACTGTGTGTGGGAGTTCTGATGTGCAGAGAAAAACATTGAAGAGGACGCAGTTCTAAACTAACGCTGTGTGCCCTTTATACTCAGGGTCGTGGGGGTCCTGGCAGCCGGGGCTCCACCTATTGAAAAATGATGTCATATCCTAGCGATATGTCATAATTTTGTCAGATTGGAATGCTGCATTACCTTTAAAGAGGATCGGTCACAATAGGACACTTCATTTAGAGAGTATGTCCAACCACGGGATCAGCCTTACCTCCAGACTTTTACCCATGATTAATGCAGGTGACTAACAAACTAAGCGTTCCTAATAGAAAAGTATGGTCAAGACGTCTTCTCTTTAAGTCCCCATGCACATGACCGTAGTTTTCATCTGTAATTAAGGATCCATAATTACGAATTAAATTGCGGATCCATTCATTTCTATTGGTCACGGACACCTTTATATTTACCGATGTGTGTCCATGCTGAAGAAATGATCTGCAAAATATAGAACATGGCCTATTCTTGCCTGCAATTGCACAGACTTGCCTATAAAAGTATATGGTCGCTTCTGCTATTGCGGACGGCTACGGAGGTGTATCCGTAGCCATCTGTAATTTGCAGAAAGGTTGCTATGTAATGCCAGGGGATTCTCCAAGGTGCAGGCCACACGCCAGAAACACCAGCACTTCAGAGAACACCATGGCTATGACCAAAGCCCAAGTGGAGCAGCTAATTTTGGCCATCCAGGACCACCCAGTGATATGGGACAAGCGTCTGGAGGAGTGTAAGGATACAATTTTGAAAGACCACGCCTGGACTGAAGTAGTCAAGGAGCTTTACCCGGAGGAGTGGGAAGCAGCCACAAGAAAACAGCGGACCAAGTTCTGTAATTTTCCACCACATCCAAAATTGATTACCTTGACCACTCCTCCCCCCCCTCCCATAATTATTTTTTAATTGTAATATATTTTTTTTCTACAGCCAATGATTCTAAGAATGTAGCCAGATCAGTATAAAAGGAACCTTATGTCCAAGGGCCGCAGCAGGGATGGTCGGCTTAGGAAGAAGCCATATCTGTAAACAGAGCAACTGCGCTTCTTAAGTGACGTTATGGATATCGGGCAGTAAGTATATAATGCATATTTTTATTAATTATTTAAACTTGTTCCTTTCTGACACATGGGTTTATGCTAGGTGGCACAGATACCTGTGCGACAGCATACTTCCACCCATCATACAATTGTAAGTTGCTAGGTGTGTCTGTAGGGCTTATGTGGACACATGGGCCTATGATATATTACACAGATACCTGTGTGACATAGCATACTTCCATCCGTCACACAATTGTATGTTGCTAGGTTTGTATGTAGGTGTTGCGTCCACGGATGCAGACCCCCGTTCCTTCACACCCTTCGGCGGCCGCGGACATGTATCTGTGAGTGCTGGCCGGTATCTCCTTCCTAGGGGACGCCAGCACTCACTTCCCCTCCGCTGGGCTGTGTCCCTCAGAATCTGCATTTAAAAACCTCAAGAGTGCCTTTACCTCAGCCTCAATCCTCCATCACCCTGACTTCTCTCGACAGTTCTCATTGGAGGTGGACGCTTCATTTGTTGGTGCAGGTGCACTTCTGTTCCAGAGAAGCTTCAAAGGAAAGGCAGTGGTGTGTGGCTATTACTCAAGACTTTCTTCCGCCGCGCTGAGCGCAATTACTCTATTGGGGATCGGGAGTTATTGGCCATCAAATTGGCTCTGGAGGAGTGGAGGCATCTGCTAGAAGGCGCAGCTCATCCCATCCTGATATACACCGACCACAACAACCTGACTTATTTCCAGTCGGCTCAATGGCTAAACCCCTGTCAAGCCAGGGGGTCGCTGTTCTTCCCCCGTTTCCAGTTTGTGCTCCACTACCGACCTGCTGATGAAAATGTGAGGGCGGATGCCCTGTCCAGGTCATTTGAAACAAAGGACATTGTGGAGTCCCCGCAATTCATCATAGACCCGTCCTGAATTATTACGGCTAATCCTCTGCAAGTTAGAAACTTCCCTCCGGGGAGGACTTTTGTGAGGTTGGCAGACAGGAGGAGAATCCTTCGCTGGGGACACTGTTCCTAACTGTCTGGACACACGGGTTTTCATAAGACTCGAGACCTGATAACTCGCCATTTCTGGTGGCCCACGCTGCCCAAGGATGTCGTGGACTTTGTCTCTTCCGGCACTGTGTGTGCTTCTAACAAGGTTGCTCACTCCAAACCTACTGGCCTGCTCCAACCTCTGCCTGTGCCCAACGCCCCCTGTCAGCATATTGCAATGTACTTTGTCACTGTCCTTCCTCCCTCAGTGGGATGCAATACGGTCTGGGTGGTGGTGGATCGGTTCTCCAAGATGGCTTATTTTGTCACGCTGACAGGCCTACCTTCTGCTCCTTGACTGGCTAATCTCTTAATTCAGCACATATTTCGCTTGCCCCTTCACAGCGTGTCTGATCGGGGGGTTCAGTTCACCTCGAAATTCTGGAGAGCCCTCTGTAAACTCCTGGATGTGAAATTGGAATATTCCTTAGCTTACCATCCCCAGTCCAATGGTCAAGTTGAGAGGATTAACCAGATCATGGAGAATCATCTCCGCTACTTCATCTCCATGCAGCATGATGACTGGGTACCGCTTCTTCCATGGGCCGAGTTCCCATACAACATACACGTGAGTCCACCACTTCCACATCATTCTACATTGTGTACGGTCAATATCCTAGAATCCCTCTTCCTGTGTTGGCTACATCTCAGGTACCCGCTGCTGACTTGATTGCATGAATCGAAAAGCGGATATAAAAAGAAGAGAGCCGCCTCAGTATCTTCCAGGTACCAAAATCTGGCTGTCCTCACGGAATATCCGTTTAAAGGTGCCTAATTACAAGTTTGCTCCCAGTTTCCTCGGACCATTTGAAATACTACAACAGATAACCCCTGTCTCCTATAAGCTTCGACTGCATCCTACCCTCAAAATCCCCAACTCCTTTCATGTGTCCCTCCTGAAACTGGTGGTCCTGAACCGCTACAGTAAGACTCCTAGTCCCGCAGTTGCTCCGAGCGGTTCATCTGATGTGTTTGAGATGAAGGAGATCCTGGACTGCAAGAGAGTAAGAGGAAGGAATTTCTATTTGGTGGACTGGAGAGGGTGTGGTCGTGAGGAGAAGTCCTGGGAGCCAGAAGAGAACCTTAATGCCCCTACCCTCATTAAGAAATTTCTCTCTCGCTCTGGTCCCAAGAAGAGGGGGATTTTGTAGCGTCGAGTACCGGCATTCCTACTCACCCCTCGGCAGCCGCGGCCATGGATCTGTGAGTGCTGGACGGCATCTCCTTCCTAGGAGATGCCAGCACTCACTTCCGCTCCGCTAGGCTGTGTCCCGTAGGGTGCGTGCGCACGCTCGTGCACATCAATTATATTACAATTTAGCTCTAATCACTCTGGACTATAAAAGGCACCCTGCCCTTTCACTCCCTGGCTGAGTGTTGTTTGTAATTCCCGTGTTAGTCTTAGGAAATGGTCCCTCAGTGTTATAGTGTTCCCAAGTGTTCCCGTGCCCTACTACCTGTTCCTGTGTCCTGTGCTGTGTTGGTTCCTAGCCATATCGAGTGTTGGAGTTGTGTTCTGTTATCGGTCATTCCTGCTGTCATACACCACGTCTGGTGTCATCTGCCACGTCGGATATCCTCTGCCACGTGTGGCATCCTCTGCCGTCTAAAGTTCCATCTGTGCCTAGCCACTGCGTCTGTCTGGACTATTCAGGTACCCTTGTGCTGGACTTTGTATTGATTGGGTACTCTGTTGTTTGGCCAGCTGCCTCCCCGCTACGGTGGTGCGGCCTAGTGGGTCCACATACCCACAGATGGTGACAGTAGGGCTCATGTGGACACATGGACCTATGCTATGTTGCACAGATACCTGTGCGACATACCATAATTCCATCCATCACACAATTGTATGTTGCTAGGTGTGTATGTAAGGTTTAAGTTGATGTGTAGCAAGGTCTATTTTTTTTTATTTTTTAGTAGGTAGGGCACAGTTTACACAGTTTATTTATTTTCTCAGTTTTCAATCCTAGAACTAGAGACAGTCTCCATGAGGAATACTCAGATGAGACGCAAATATAGTCTCCAGCTGTAAGACCCTCCCAAGCTACGCCAGATCCTGTGCCCTAGGATCCAGAATGCCCAGTTGACCCTCCTTCAGGACCTCGAGAATAAAGATCAAGTGGGTACAAGCGTGGCCAGGGAGAGGTGGACACCAGGGCCATGATTGACACCCAGATGCTAGCCCACTTAACAAGGTGTCAAGAGGAGAACTTGGAGGACACATTTACCCTCACAGTGGCCACACATTTGAAGAAGGTGACCCAGGAACGCCTCTTCAAATTTGAGTCGGCCATTCTGGGGGTCATGGAGGTGTTTGCCAACAGTCCATCTCCGACGGAACTCTATAATACCATAGAGCAGGCTGGGTGTGCAAACACCATCACCCCTACCAACTCCACCACCACCGTGGCCACCGCAGTACAGGGGTTACTACAAACCTTCCCAGCCCCTGTACTCCCAGGTTAGGGGCATGTAGCAGACCCCAAGCCCCTCTTTTTCCACTGGGGAGGACAACTACCCACACTCCTCACAGGAGGGGGAACCAGTCTGGAGGCACTGTTCATGTGTGATGTTACCTGAATTTGTAGATTTGTGAATTTTTTTATGTATATTTTATTTTATTATATATATTCTCTATAAAAAAAAGTTAGAACAAGTTTAATTCTCTTTTGCTGTTTCGTTTTTGTGTACATGTGCTGTATGTAGAATGTATGGATATTGTTAAGGATCAGCCAGGCACAGCTTCTGTATCCACGCCCATAGGTAATCAGTCTGCACCTGCTTCTATGTCTGTGAGACTGACTCCATCTTCCACCACTCAGGATGGCAGGCTTAGCAGTGGGAGAGCCTATCACAGCCTGGCCAGATGGAGCTAGCTCCCGCCCTCTGTCTATTTATACTTGCCTTTCCTGTTCCTCCTTGCTTGTGATTCTTCTCTGTTGGTTTCCTGGCCCTGCTGCAGCTTCTTGAACTACTTGTCCCTGCTTCGTATTGACCCTGGCTTACTGACTACTCTTCTGCTCTGCGTTTGGTACCTCGTACACTCCTGGTTTGACTCGGCTTGTTCACTACTCTCCTGCTCTGCGTTTGGCACCTCGTACTCTCCTGGTTTGACTCGGCTCGTTTACTACTCTTGTTGCTCACGATGTTGCCGTGGGCAACTGCCCCATTTCCCTTTGTTGTGTGTTTCCTTGTCTGGTTGTCCGTCGTGCAATTACTGAGTGTAGGGACCGTCGCCCAGTTGTACCCCGTCGCCTAAGGCGGGTCGTTGCAAGTAGGCAGGGACTGAGTGGAGGGTAGATTAGGGCTCACTCGTCTTTTTCCCTATCCCTGTCCTTACATTATCACAAGCCCATATACCTACTCTACCCTGGTCCCTCACACCACTATGGACCCTCTTGAGACCCTGGTTCAGCAAATGCAGGGTCTCTCCCTACAGGTCCAGGCCCTGGCTCAAAGGGTCAACCAGCCTGATGCTACCATGGTAGTGCCCCTCACCTCACCTCTTGAACCCCACCTCAAGTTGCCTGACCGGTTCTCAGGGGACCGAAGGACTTTTCTCTCCTTTCGGGAGAGTTGTAGGCTCTATTTTCGCTTAAAGCCTCACTCCTCAGGTTCTGAGAGCCAGCGGGTGGGTATAATTATGTCCAGGAAGGGCCCCAAGAATGGGCCTTCTCCTTGGCTCCTGACGCCCCTGAACTTTCCTCCGTTGATCTTTTCTTTTCTGCTCTCGGACTCATTTATGACGAGACTGACAGGACTGCCTTTGCCGAGAGTCAGCTGGTGACCTTACGTCAGGGTAAGAGACCTTTTGAAGAGTATTGCTCTGACTTTAGGAAGTGGTGCGTAGCTTCTCGGTGGAATGACCCTGCCTTAAGGTGCCAGTTTAGGTTGGGTCTGTCGAACGCCCTAAAATACCTGCTAGTTAGCTATCCCTCTTCTGACTCCCTAGACCAGGTTATGGCTTTAGCGGTACGACTTGACCGACGTCTCAGGGAATGACAATGTGAACGTTTATGTGTTTTCTCCTCTGACTCCCCCATGATACCTCCCGAGGATCCATTGCTTCGTTCTTCCACGGAAGACTCGGAGGTAACTATGCAACTCGGGGCCTCCGTGTCCCCCCAACAACGTAGAGAGTTCCGCATGAAGAATAGTCTCTGCTTCTATTGTGGGGATGACAAGCATCAAGTGAACACCTGTCCTAGGCGTAAGAATAAGCAGCCGGAAAACTTCCGTGCCTAAGTGATCATCGGGGAGGTCACATGGGCGCACAGGTATTTCCCGTAAATATGAAACGTAATAAAATCTTGCTTCCCTTTCAGGTCTCTTTTGGTGGTAGGTCTGCTACCGGCAGTGCCTTCGTGGATTCAGGGTCGTCTGCTAATATCATGTCTGTGGAATTTGCTATGTCTCTAGCTATGCCTTTGATTGATTTGCCTAAACCTGTCCCGGTAGTGGGTATCGACTCCACTCCTCTTGCTAATGGTTATTTTACACAGCATACTCCTGTTTTTGAACTCCTTGTTGGCTCCATGCATTTGGAGCAGTGCTCTGTTCTGTTGATGCAGGTATTATCGTCCGATTTGGTTTTAGGCCTTCCCTGGTTGCAGTTGCAAAATCCCACGTTTGACTGGAATACTGGGGAGCTTACCAAATGGGGTAATGAATGCTTGACGTCATGTTTTTCTGTTAATTCTATTTCTCCCCCTGAGGAGGTGAACACGCTACCTGCGTTTGTTCAGGACTTCGCTGATGTTTTCTCTAAGGAGGCCTCCGAAGTGTTACCTCCTCATTGAGAATACGATTGCGCTATCGATTTGGTACCAGGAGCTAAGCTCCCTAAGGGTAGGATATTTAATCTCTCTTGTCCCGAACGTGAAGCCATGAGAGAGTATATCTAGGAATGCCTGGCCAAGGGTTACATTCGCCCCTCTACTTCTCCGGTAGGTGCTGGCTTCTTCTTCGTAGGGAAGAAGGATGGTGGTCTTAGGCCATGCATTGACTACCGTAACTTGAATAAGGTCACTGTAAGGAACCAGTATCCCCTTCCTTTGATTCCTGATCTTTTTAATCAGGTTGAGGGGGCCCAATGGTTCTCTAAGTTTGATCTACGGGGGGCGTATAACCTTATCCGCATCAAAGAGGGGAATGAGTGGAAGACTGCGTTTAACACGCCTGAAGGTCATTTCGAATACCTCGTCATGCCCTTTGGGTTGTTAAATGCTTCCGCGGTCTTTCAGATTTCATAAATGAGATTTTAAGAGATTACCTGGGGGTATTTCTTGTAGTGTACCTTGAAGACATACTTGTGTTTTCCAAGGACTGGTCCTCGCACATTGAGCATGTCAGGAAGGTGCTCCAGGTCCTTAGGGAAAACAAATTGTTTGCGAAGACCGAAAAATGTGTGTTTGGGGTGCAGGAGATACCATTTTTGGGTCAAATCCTCACTCCTCATGAATTCCGCATGGACCCCGCCAAGGTCCAGGCTGTGGCGGAATGGGTCCAACCTGCCTCCCTGAAGGCGTTACAGTGCTTATTGGGGTTCGCTAATTATTGCAGGAGATTTATTGCTAACTTCTCGGTCATCGCTAATCCTCTTACGGACCTCACTCGCAAGGGTGCTGATCTCCTCCACTGGCCTCCTGAGGCTGTCCAGGTTTTTGAGGCCCTTAAGAAGTGCTTTATCTCAGCCCCGGTGTTGGTTCAGCCCAACCAAATGGAGCCATTTATCATGGAAGTTGACGCGTCCGAGGTGGGAGTGGGGGCTGTCTTTTCCCAGGGTACCAGGTCCCTCACCCATCTCCGTCCCTGTGCCTACTTCTCCAGGAAGTTTTCGCCCACTGAGAGTAACTATGATATTGGCAACCGCAAACTCTTAGCCATTAAATGGGCAATTAAAGAGTGGCGCCACTTCCTGGAGGGGGCTAGGCACCAGGTAACGGTCCTTACCGACCACAAGAATCTGGTTTTCCTAGAATCAGCCCGGAGGCTAAACCCGAGACAAGCTCGATGGGCGTTATTTTTTACCAGATTCAATTTTTTGGTTACCCATAGGGCTGGGTCTAAAAATATTAAGGCTGATGCACTGTCGCGTAGCTTCATGGCCAGCCGTCCTTCGGAGGAAGATCCTGCTTGTATTTTGCCTCCAGGTATAATCATTTCCTCTATTGATTCTGATTTAGTCTCTGAAATTGCTGCTGATCAAGGTTCAGCTCCCGGGAACCTTCCTGAGAACAAGCTGTTTGTTCCCCTGCAATTCCGGCTAAGGGTATTTAGGGAAAATCATGACTCCGCACTATCTGGTCATCCAGGCATCCTGGGTACCAAGCACCTCATTGCCAGAAACTATTGGTGGCCTGGGTTGCCTAAAGATGTTAAGGCCTACGTCGACGCTTGTGAGGTTTGTGCTAGGTCCAAGACTCCCAGGCCCCGACCAGCGGGCTTACTACGTTCTTTGCCCATTCCCCAGAGTCCTTGGACCCATATCTCCATGGATTTTATCACCGATTTGCCTCCATCTCAAGGCAAGTCGGTGGTGTGGGTTGTAGTAGACCGCTTCAGTAAGATGTGCCACATTGTGCCCCTCAAAAAACTACCCAATGCTAAGACGTTAGCTACCTTGTTTGTCAAACACATCCTGCGTCTCCATGGGGTCCCTGTCAATATTGTTTCTGACAGAGGGGTACAATTTGTTTCTTTGTTTTGGAGAGCCTTCTGTAAAAAGTTGGAGATTGATCTGTCCTTCTCCTCTGCCTTCCATCCTGAAACTAATGGCCAAACCGAGAGGACTAATCAGTCTCTAGAACAATATTTAAGGTGTTTTATCTCTGACTGTCAATATGATTGGGTCTCATTCATTCCCCTCGCCGAATTTTCCCTTAATAACCGGGTCAGTAACTCGTCAGGGGTCTCCCCCTTTTTCTGTAATTTTGGGTTTAATCCACGGTTCTCCTCCGTTTCACCTGGTAGTTCCAACAATCCCGAGGTAGAGGTCGTTCATCGGGAACTGTGCACAGTCTGGGCCCAGGTTCAGAAGAACCTAGAGGCATCCCAGAGCATACAAAAGACTCAGGCAGATAGAAGACGTTCTGCTAACCCCTTGTTTATGGTCGGGGATCTGGTGTGGCTATCGTCAAAGAACTTGCGTCTTAAAGTCCCGTCCAAGAAGTTTGCTCCCCGGTTTATAGGGCCGTACAAGCTCATTGAAGTCCTCAATCCTGTCTCCTTCCGACTGGAGTTGCCCCCATCTTTTCGAGTACATGACGTGTTTCATGCCTCCCTCCTTAAACGCTGCTCCCCGTCCTTGGCTCCCTCGAGGAATCCTTCTGTCCCCGTTCTCACCCCTGAGGGGGTAGAATTCGAGGTTGCCAAGATTGTGGACAGCAAGATGGTCCAAGGCTCCCAACAGTATCTGGTCCATTGGAGAGGATACGGGCCTGAGGAGAGGACTTGTGTACCCGCCCGGGATGTTCACGCTGGGGTATTGGTCAGGAGGTTCCACCTTCGTTTCCCCAATAAACCTGGTCCATCTAGAAAGGGTCCAGTGGCCCCTCATAAAAGGGGGGGTACTGTTAAGGATCTGCCAGGCACAGCTTCTGTATCCACGCCCATAGGTAATCAGTCTGCACCTGCTTCTATGTCTGTGAGACTGACTCCATCTTCCACCACTCAGGATGGCAGGCTTAGGAGTGGGAGAGCCTATCACAGCCTGGCCAGATGGAGCTAGCTCCCGCCCTCTGTCTATTTATACCTGCCTTTCCTGTTCCTCCTTGCTTGTGATTCTTCTCTGTTGGTTTCCTGGCCCTGCTGCAGCTTCTTGAACTACTTGTCCCTGCTTCGTATTGACCCTGGCTTACTGACTACTCTTCTGCTCTGCGTTTGGTACCTCGTACACTCCTGGTTTGACTCGGCTTGTTCACTACTCTCCTGCTCTGCGTCTGGCACCTCGTACTCTCCTGGTTTGACTCGGCTCGTTTACTACTCTTGTTGCTCACGGTGTTGCCGTGGGCAACTGCCCCGTTTCCCTTTGTCCTGTGTTTCCTTGTCTGGTTGTCTGTCGGGCACTTACTGAGTGTAGGGACCGTCGCCCAGTTGTACCCCGTCGCCTAGGGCGGGTCGTTGCAAGTAGGCAGGGACTGAGTGGCGGGTAGATTAGGGCTCACTTGTCTGTTTCCCTATCCCTGTCATTACAGATATATGTATTGTATGTAGAATGTATGGGTATATGTGTTGTATGTAGAATGTATGGGTATATTTGTTGTATGTAGAATGTATGGGTATGTTTGATGTATGTGAAATGTATGGGTATGTGTGCTCTATGTAGAATATTTGTGTACATGTGCTGTATGTAGAATGTATGGGTATATGTGTTGTATGTAGAAGGTGCGGGTATGTGTGCTGTATGTGGAATGTATGGGTATATGTGTTGTATGTAGAATTGTGGACCACTTTTTTTTATTTTTCCTTCACTAAACTTAGACTGAAATGCACATATATAACAAGGTATTTGTTTGTATTTCTGCTCACAATACCGTTATTGTGGGTTTTTAAAAAAAATGAAAAATGTAAAAAATTGTTTTAAAAAAATGTTAGAAAAGTTCAAAATCAAACAAATAAAATCCTTAATAAAAAAAGGGAAAAATGGAACATAAAGGAATTTCTGCAGAAATACATAAGCTCGCAACCCACATCAAGCCTCCTTATTCTCTTGCGAGTCCCTAACTAATAACTAAACCCAGGAACAACTAACTAGCTAAGAAAAGCAACAGTCCAGAACCAACACAGGAAAGAAAACTGTCCAAATCAAACTATCTACCGCAGTGGATTGCATCCATCTGCCAAGGAACAGCCCCAGCAGAGGATATGAAGTAGTCTGCATAGAATTCCTGGATCGACAGTCCAGCTGCTCAGGGTCTTCCATGCAGGGTGTTGTCCACAGGGATGGTAGAATTCTCAACAAACCGCTCCAGGTCACTGTCAAGCGCAGACTCATGAATCCGGAAGTTGTGTAGGATGACACTGGCTTGGATAACCAGCATCACGTTCTGTGGATCCCTTTGAAGAGGGCTCTGGAATACCCACCACTTGCTGCTCAGAATCCCGAAGGCACACTCCACATACCGTCTCACACGGCTAAGATGGTAGTTAAAGCTATGCCTCCTGCATAAACGCTACAGCTTACCCCACAAAAAAATAAGCCCTCATACTGCTCAATCGACAGGAAAAAAAAAAGTTATGGATTTTGGAAGACAGGGAGGAAAAGACTAAAATGAAAAACTGAAAATTGGCCTGGTCATTAAGGGGTTAAAGCCCACTATTAAAGGGGTCTCAAATGGGTCGCGGGAAAACAACCCCAGTCCATTTGACCCATTATTGGTAATAGTATTAAAAGAAGCTTTCACCAAATATTTCTCTTACCGTATAAATTATTATTTTGTAAAGTTTCTTAGACCTAACAATGTTTGAAGGATAATAGCATATATTCTTATATTTTATTGTATATAGGTCACAGAAAGTATGTTCAGAACTCTACAAAACAATAAACAATAAAAATGATGAAACAATTACAATTGAAAAAATAAAACAAAACAATGCTTGGATCACGATATTTTCCAAAAAGTGCATACTTCATTGTGTTAGTATTGAATTATTTTAATTATAGTCATTTGGCCACATAACCTAATTACATGGATTTATCCTCCCTACGTATGACAGCGCTGATTTAAATTTTCTTCTGTGTATTCAGTCAGCACGGTCACCAGTTACAATGAACAAGGTCACTCAGTTTCTACATAGCTCTCTGGCGCTGGCACTTGGTGCTCCCGGATAGATAAGGTTAGGGTGTGTAATGTAATTTTCTTAGTGAATGAGAGAAAAGACAGGACCTGCATTATGTGCATCAGTAATGCACAGATCGCCATAATCAAACAATGTGTGCATTTTGTGACCTCATCTTTATACATGAAGAACCTAATTTAATTACAGGCTTGTCATCTCTCCTCATTATGCATGGTTCATATAATGCAACCTCTTATATTTATGTATGAATGCCATATTGTACTCGCAAAGGCTCTAGAAAAACAATGGATCCTAAAATATGTATATGGAACATTATGTGTTACTCAGGCAGGCAGTTACAGTATGTGGCATGGTAACACTCCACTATCAGAAGGTGTATGGCCTAAGCTACGAAGGTGATTTATAAAAGATACATACCCAATTGGGCTATGTAAACTATGCTCGATCATGCTCTATTGCAAAAGAAAACCTGTCTCTATGGCGGACCTATTAACATCAGTATGATACCTCAAATAGTTATACAGGTGGGCACAATGACACCCACTAAACAGCTCCCAAAATGGCAATACAGGGGGCTGAAATGAAAGCAATTCCTGGTTCTGTGTACTCACATGGTGCATTACATGTTCCCTTTCAGACAGTCAGCAGCTATGAGAAAGATCATGTGATGCTGTCTGTGGCGGAGTTTCATGATTCATTGCAAATAGTCTTGATTAAAAATATTCTACGGTTTTGTCATATTTTAGGCACCATAAACGCTACAATCAGCCGATGAACGAGCGTTTGCTCGTTTATCGGCTGATCGTTGCCCTCTTTACAACGTGGTTTTGCCCGATAATTGGCCCGTGTAAAAGGGCCTTAAGCGATTGTAAAAAGATCACATGGTCATCGCTTGCTGTAGAAAGTGTGGTAGCTGAATATAGGTTTTGAAACAGTGATTGATCATAAGTGATTTTAGTAGCGCAATTTAGCTGCTAAAAATTTTTAGTGTAAATTAGGACTATGAAAGCACAACAATTCTTTATATTTCGCAGGATAAACCAACATTTCAGAGTGCCTGGAATTACACATAACACTGGCTATTAGTCTTGTGACACTGTTAAAGACATTTAACACAACATCTATCAAGATGATTAATGACGGTGCCCAACAAAGTAGTTCATTTCATTTTACAATGAAACATAGTACCTTAGACGATCTCCCTCCTAATTGATCTGGTTGTCTGCAGTGACCTCTACACAAGCACAGAAGTTTGTAAAAGCTAAGGACGTTACAGGCATCCCTTCATGTTATATATAGTCAAAAACAATAGGACACCGTGCAATCCATCTTTAGTAAAACAAGCACATATGTTTTTATGGTTTATATAACTTGGGTATTGGGGATAACTTGGGTAGCTTAAGGAATCTCATAAGAGGATTATCAAATACTATAGTATCACTTTCAAGACAACATATTATTAAATTGTTAAAATCAATTCCCTAATATAGTGTTATTGATTCATTTAGTTAAAGCGAAAGTCCAGTTGTAAGTTCCAAAATTATATGTAAGTCAGTACGTATAGGTGATGTTTACCTGCTATTTATTTTTCTCAGTGCTTTCTGTTTGCCTGCTTTTTAGCTCAGCTATATTAGGGCAGAGCTGTGATATGTGACTTCATCTTAGCTACAGTGGCTTCAGGGAGTCTGAGGCAGTCTAAAAATCCACCTCCTGTGTCATCATTGGCTCAGGCTGCTGCTTTCTCCCTCCTCACTGTAGCTCTTCCTCTTGTGATTGGCTGCTTTGTATAAACACAAGCCTATCACAAGCTCACCAGCTTCTTTCACTGCACAATCACACTGTGCTGTGGATCATGCTGGGCTGGAACAATGAGAAATGTATGATGCTGACTGGTCACTGATTGGTCAGCCTCATACACTCCTCTGTACAACGCCCAGTTGGTAAAAAGTAAAAACACGCCCAGTTGTTTATTAAGAAACGAATTAGCATAAATATAAAATTGCTCATAACTTTATCAAAAATTATAGTTTTTCAAAATAAAAACCACTGTTGTTATCTACATTACAGCGCCGATCAGATTATGTAGGAGATAGGCCACTTATAATCTGGTGACAGAGCCTCTTTAATTCTTTACATGGTGTAGTTTCGTGAATGGAGTAACTTTTGAGTAGTTTCCACTGTACTGATACCTTAGGGGCTTTGCAAAAGCGTCATGGTGCCAATAAATCAATCCAGCAAAATCTGTACTCCGAAAGCCAAATGGTGCTCCTTCTCTTCTAATCCTTGCCGTGTGCCCAAACAGCAGTTTATGACCACATATGGTGTATTTCCGTACTGTAGAGAAATTGCCTTACAAATGTCTGGGTTCTTTTTTCCTTTATTTGTTGAGAAAATGAAAAATTTTGAGCCAAAGCTATGTATTGAAGAAGAATAATTGTAATAATATTTTTTATATTCACTGCCCAATCCTAATAAAATCTATGAAACATCTGTGGGGTCAAAATGCTCACTTGCACCCATAGATGAATTCCTCAAGGGGTGTAGTTTCCTAAATAGAGTCACTTTTTTGGTGTTTTGACGGTTTTCGTGCCTCAGGGGCTTTGAAAATGTGGCATGGCCTCCGTAAACCATTCCTGCTAAATTTGAGCTCCAAAAGCCAAATGGCGCTTTTTCCCTTCCAAGCCCTGCCGTGTGTCCAAACAGCCATTTATGACCACATGTGGGGTATTGTTTATCCGGGAAAAATTGCTTTACAAATGTTGTGGAGCTTTTTCTCATTTAGTCCTTGTGGAAATGAGAACAAATTAACTAAACCAACATTTTCTTTGAAAAAACTAAGATTTTCATTTTCACGGACTACTTGCAATAATTTCCGTAAAAAAACCTGTGGGGTGAAAATGCTCACTATACCCCTAGATAATTTCCTTGAGGGGTGTAGTTTACAAAATAGGGTCACTTGTGGGGGTTTCCACTGTTTTGGCATCACAAGACCTCTTCAAACCTGACATGGGGACTAAAATATATTCTCATTAAAAGGAGTCCCCAAAATCCACTAGGTGCTCCTTTGCTTATGAGGCCTGTGTTTCAGTCCATTAGCACACTAGAGCCACATGTGGGATATCTCTAAAAACTGCAGAACGTGGGCAATAAATATTGAGTTGCATTTCTGTTGTAAAACCTTCTGTGTTACAAAAAAAATGGCTAAAAAAGAAATTTCTGCAAAAAAAAATGGAATTTGTAAATTTCACCTCTACTTTGCTTTAATTCCTGTGAAACGTCTAAAGGGTTAAGAAACTTTCTAAATCCTGTTATAAATACTTTGATGTGTGCAGTTTTTAAAATAAGGAGACTTATTGTGGGTTTCTAATATATAAGGCCCTCAAAGACACTTCATAACTGAACTGGCCCCTGAAAATATAGCCTTTTGATTTTTTTTATAAATTGTAAGAAATTGCTGCTAAAGTTCTAAGGCCCCATGCACACAAACGTGTTTTTGCGTCCGCAATTCCCCCGAAAATCCACGGGAGAATTGCGGACCCATTCATTTCTATGGGCCCATACACACTATCCGTGTTTTCACGGGTCCCCGCATGTCCGCAAATCCGTGCCGCACAAACTCAGGACATGTCTTATTACGGCCCGCAAATTCGATGCGGACATGCCCATAGAAGTCAATGGGCCCGTGGAAAATGCGGGTACACCTCCGTGTGTCAACCGCAGTTTGTGGATTTGCGGAAGTGTTGCTAGGCGACGACCGGGAATGAGTTCTGTTGTCATCCTGTTTTACCTAGGCTTTTTTTTTTTATCCGCATTTTGCGGATTACATACGGATGAACTGCGGATTACATACGGATGAACTGCGGAGGACATTTCACGGAACACGGTCCTGGAATTTGCGGACCAGAAAAACACTACGGTCGTGTGCATGAGGCCTAAGCCTTGTAATAGTTACATAGTCACATAGTTAGTATGGTTGAAAAAAGACACATGTCCATCAAGTTCAACCAAGGGATGGGAAAAGGGAAGGTAAAAATTTCTACACATCGGAGCTTATATTTTTTTTGTTCTAGGAAATGATCTAACCTTTTTTTAAAGCCATCTACTGTCCCTGCTGTGACCAGCTCCTGCGGTAGACTATTCCATAGAGTCACAGTTCTCACAGTAAAGAAGGCTTGTCGCCTCTGCAGGTTGAACCTTTTTTTCTCCAGACGGAGGGAGTGCCCCCTTGTTTTTTTAGGGGGTTTTACATGGAAGAGGATTTCACCATTTTGTATGTGCCATTAATATATTTATATAAATTAATCATGTCCCCCCTTAGTCGTCTTTTTTCAAGGCTAAATAGGTTTAATTATTTTAATCTTTCCTCATAATTTAGATTCTCCATGCCACTTATTAGCTTCGTTGCTCTTCTTTGTATTTTTTCCAACCCCAGGGCATCCTTTCTATGAACTGGAGCCCATAACTGAACTGCATATTCTAGATGAGGCCTCACTAATGCTTTATAAAGTGGTAATATTACATCCCTGTCCCGCGAGTCCATGCCTCTTTTAATACACGACACTATCTTGCTGGCCTTTGAAGCAGCTGATTGACATTGCATGCTGTTATTTCGTTTTTTTAGTTTATGATCTACAAGTACACCCAGATCCTTCTCAACAAGTGACTCCCCCAGTGTAGCTCCCCCTAGGACATATGATGCATGCAGGTTGTTGGTACCCAGGTGCATAACTTTACGTTTATCAACATTAAACTTAATTTTCCAACTAGATGCCCAAACACTCAGTTTGTTTAAATCAGATTGCAATTCACGAACATCTTCCATAGACTGAACTATACTGAATATGGTCTTATCATATAATCTCTTAATAAGTGGGAACATAATGTTGGCAGGTCAGGCAGGGAGATCCAAATAGCCACTTACCTCCACTCATTGCCAAGCTTCCCTGTTATCTTCCTTCTCTGCTTCCACTATGTGTCCGTGCATTTCGGCCAATGCCTAATTCTTAAAGGGAACATATTACCGTATTTTTTAATTTATAGAAGATTGTTGCTCGGCTGTAACCTTTTCACCAGCTCCCCACTGAATCCTTAATAAATGTGCACAAGGCCCCAGGACCAGATGGGCTACACCCTAGAGTTGTTAAAGAGCTTAGTTCAGTTATTTTAGTCCCCCTCTTCATAATATTCAGAGATTCTCTAGTGACTGGTATAGTGCCAAGGGACTGGCGCAGGGCAAATGTGGTGCCTATTTTCAAAAAGGGCTCTAGGTCTTCCCCGGGTAATTATAGACCAGTAAGCTTAACATCCATTGTGGGGAAATTGTTTGAGGGGCTATTGAGGGACTATATACAGGATTATGTGACAAAAAATAGTATTATAAGTGACAGCTAGCACGGTTTTACTAAGGACAGAACTAACCTGATTTGTTTTTATGAAGAGGTGAGCAGAAGCCTAGACAGAGGGACCGCTGTGGATATAGTGTTTTTGGACTTTGCAAAGGCATTTGACACTATCCCTCATAGACATCTAATGGCTAAATTAAGGACTATATGTTTAGAAAGTATCGTTTGTTATTGGATTGAGAATTGGCTCAAGGACAGTATCCAGAGAGTTGTGGTCAATGATTCCTACTCTGAATGGTCCCCGGTTATAAGTGGTGTACCCCAGGGTTCAGTGCTGGGACCACTATTATTCAACTTATTTATTAATGATATAGAGGATGAGATTAATAGTACTATTTCGATTTTTGCAGATGACACCAAGCTATGTAGTATTGTTCAGTCTATGGCAGATGTTCGTGAATTACAAACTGATTTGGACACACTGAGTGTTTGGGCGTCCACTTGGCAAATTAAGTTTAATGTAGATAAATGTAAAGTTATGCACCTGGGTACGAACAACCTGCATGCATAATATGTCCTAGGGGGAGCTACACTGGAGGATTCACTTGTTGAGAAGGATCTGTTTTTTCTTGTAAATCATAAACTAAATAACAGCATGCAATGTCAATCAGCTGCTTCAAAGGCCAGCAAGATATTGTCGTGTATTAAAAGAGGCATGGACTCGTGGGACAGGGATGTAATATTACCACTTTACAAAGCATTAGTGAGGCCTCATCTAGAATATGCAGTTCAGTTCTGGGCTCCAGTTCATAGAAAGGATGCCCTGTAGTTAGAAAAAATACAAAGAGCAATGAAACTAATAAGGGGCATGGAGAATCGAAGTTATGAGGAAAGATTAAAAGAACTAAACCTATTTAGCCTTGAAAAAAGATGACTAAGGGGGGACATGATTAACTTATATATATATGAATGGCACAAACAAAAAATATGGTGAAATCCTGTTCCATGCAAAACCCCCTCAAAAATCAAGGGGGCACTCCCTCTGTCTTGAGAAAAAAAGGTTCAACCTGCCGAGGCGACAAGCCTTCTTTACTGTGAGAACGGTGAATTTATGGAATAGTCTACCGCAGGAGCTGGTCACAGCAGGGACAGTAGATGGCTTTAACCCCTTAGCGCTCAGCGACGTAATAATCCGTCGCGCTAACTGTATCGTTAGCGCTCAGCGACGGATTATTACGTCGCGGGGATAACGGCCATTTCGGCCGTTCTCCCGACACATGCAGGAGCTGTGACAGCTGCTGTCTCTTACAGCAGCTGTCACAGCTCCTACAGCGGGGACCGATCGCTGTGTCCCCGCTGATTAACCCCTTAAAAGCCGTGTTCAATAGTGATCACGGCTTTTTAGGGGTTAAGCTACAATCGCCAGCCTGCTACGCGATAGCGGCTGGCGATGGTGGCTATGGCAACCGGACACCAAACAATGGCGTCCGGCTCTGCCATCGACGGAAGCCTAGTGGGTCCTGACGAAGTCAGGACCCACTATGCTTGCTGTCAGTGAGTAGCTGACAGTTCTAATACACTGCACTACGCATGTAGTGCAGTGTATTAGAATAGCGATCAGGGCCTCCTGCCCTCAAGTCCCCTAATGGGACAAAGTAATAAAGTTAAAAAAAAGTTAAAAAAAGATGTGTAAAAATAAGAAAATAAAAGTTTTAAAAGTATTAAAAGTAAAAATCCCCCCTTTTCCCTTATTAGTCCTTTATTATTAATAAAAATATATAAACAAACAAATAAACTATACTTAATTGGTATCGCCGCGTCCGTAACGGCCTGAACTACAAAATTATTTCGTTATTTATCCCGCGCGGTGAACGCCGTAAAAGAAAATAATAATAAACCGTACCACAATAACAATTGTTTGGTCACTTCACCTCCCAAAAAATTGAATAAAAAGAGATCAAAAAGTCGCATGTCCCTAAAAATGGACTGATGGAAACTACAGTTCGTTACGCAAAAAATAAGTCCTCGCACGGCTTTATTGATGGAAAAATAAAACCGTTATGGCTCTTAGAATAAGGTAACACAAAAAGTGAATGATTGTTTACAAAACGTATTTTATTGTGCAAACGCCATAAGACATTAAAAAAACCTATAAACATCTGGTATCGCCGTAATCGTATCGCCCCGCAGAATAAAGTGAATATGTCATTTATAGCGCACGGTGCACGCTGTAAAAAAAAATAGATTAAAAAAACAATAGTAGAATTGCTGTTTTTTAGTCACCACGCCAACTAAAAATAGAATAAAAACTGATCAAAAAGCCGCATGTACCCCAAGAAAACTACAATGAATTCCTCAAGGGGTCTAGTTTTCAAAATGAGGTCACTTTTGGTGGTTTTCCACTGTTTTGGCACCACAAGACCTCTTCAAACCGGACATGGTGCCTAATAAAAAAGAGGCCTCAAAATCCACTAGGCGCTCCTTTGCTTCGGAGGCCGGTGCTTCAGTCCATTACCGCACTAGGGCCACATGTGGGATATTTCTCAAAACTGCAGAATCTGGGCAATAAGTATTAAGTTGCGTTTCTCTGGTAAAACCTTTTGTGTTATAAAAAAATGGTATAAAGAGGATTTTCTGACAAAAAATTTTTTGGAATTTCACCTCTACTTTGCTCTAAATTCCTGTGAAACACCTAAAGGGTTCATAAACTTTCTAAATGCTGTTGTGAATACTTTGAGGGGTCTAGTTTCTAAAATGGGGTGTTTGATAGGGGTTTCTAATATATAGGTCCATCAAAGCAACTTCAGAACTGAACTGTAACCTAAAAAAAAATAAAAAATCAGGCAATACTTGGCTTCTTACATCATACTGATAATGAGCCGTGCCCACCCCGAGATGACCCCAGTTTTGACCGTTTGTATAAACGGAGACCCCTATTAGACCGTTTCAGTGCCCGGTTTTCCCAAGCATACACCCCCAAGAAGTGTATTTCTATTGATGAGTCCTTGGTGGATTTTAAAGGGAGGGTTCAATTCCGCGAGTACCTGCCGGGTAAGAAGGCAAGGTATGGCGTGAAGATGTATGAGCTGTGCGAGAGTGCATCAGGGTATACCCACAGGTTTAGGATATATGAAGGGAAGGACCGCAGAATTCAGCCCCCAGAATGCCCCCCTTACTGGGAGTTAATGCAAAAATTGTGTGGGATTTGGTGCACCCACTGCTGGACCAGGGTTACCACCTCTACCTGGATAATTTTTATACCGGCGTCCCACTCTTCAACTGCCTCGTTTCCAGTCCAGTACTGCTAGAAGAAATCTGAGAGGCCTCCCTAAGACTCTGCAGGGCAAACAAGAAGGGGTGAGCGCAGGGCACATTCTAGCAGCAACATATTGTGTGTCAAGTACAAGGACAAGAGAGATGTCGCACCAGTACCCATGTACCTGTACGAGGTACCAGTACAGAGACCCCTAAACCAGACTGCATCCTGGACTACAATAGGTACATGGGAGGGGTGGACTTGTCAGATCAAGTCCTGAAGCCCTACAGCGCCATGCGGTGTGGTATAAGAAGCTGGCCGGGCACATCATACAGATGGCATTGTACAATGTGTACGTGCTACGTCGATGTACAGGCCAGAGGGGAACTTTCCTGGAATTTCAAGAGGTGATTATCAAGAACCTAATCTTTAGGGACCAGGAACGGGGGGGGGGGGGGGCACCCATTACTTCTGGAAGCGAGGCCACACGCATCGTACCAGGGCAACACTTTCCAGGAGAAGTTCCCCAAACTGGCAAGAAGGGAAAAAGTGAAAAGAGGTGCAAAGTCTGCTATAAGAGGGGTATAAGGGAGGACACAATATATCAATGTAACGCGTGTCCCGAAAAACCAGAGCTCTGTATGAAAGAGTGTTTTAAAATTTATCATACATCCCTTGTTTTATAATTTACCCCAATTCTACTTACCCTGATGCACTCCACACAGCTTATCCCCCCTTATCTTTCCCTTCTGAGCCCTGCTGTGTGCCCAAGCAGCTGATAACAGCCACATTGAGGGTATTGCCATACCCGGGAGAACCCACATTACAGTTTATGTGGTGTAGGTCTCCGGTCAAAATGCTCACTGCACCTCTAGATGAATGCCTTAAGGGTGTAGTTTTTAAAACGGGGTCACTTCTTGCGGGTTTCAACTGTACTGGGGCTTCTGCACACATGACTTTGCGCGAGAAAATCCCCAGTAGGCCAAATGGTGGTCCCTTCGTTCTGAGCCCTCATATGGGCCCAAACGGCAGTTTATCACCACAAATGGGGTATTGCTGCACTCAGGACAAATTGCGCAACAGAATGGGGTATTTTAGTTCTTGTGAAAATAAGAAATTTTCAGCCAAAACTACATATTATTGGAAAAAATTAATTTTGTTTTAATTCCAAGCCCAATTCAAATAAGTTCTGTGAAAAAACTATGGGGTCAAAATGGTCACAACACCTATAAATGAATTCCTTGAGGGGTGTAGTTTCCAAAATGGGGTCACTATTCGGGGATTCCTACTATTTTGGCACCTCAACACCTCTTCAAACCTGGCATGCTGCCTAAAATATATTCTAAAAAAAAAGAGGACTCAAAATGCACTAGGTGCTTCTTTGCTTCTAGGGCTTGTGTTTTATTCCAGGAGCGCACTAGAGACACATGTGGGACATTTCTAAAAACTGCAGAATCTGGAAAATACATATTTAGTAGTGTTTCTCTGGTAAAACCTTCTGTGTTACAGAAAAAAAATGAATAAAATTGAAATTCAGCAAGAAAAATGAAATATGCAAATTTCACCTCCACTTTGCTTTAATTCTTGTGAAATGCCTGAAGGGTTAAAATACTTTCTAAATGCTGTTTTGAATACTTTGAGGGGTCTAGTTTTTAAAATGGGGTGTTTTATCAGGGTTTCTAATACATAGGCCCCTCAAAGCCACTTCAGAACTGAAGAAGTACCTTAAAAAAAAGGATTTTTAAATTTTCTTAAAAATATGAGAAATTGCTGTTTAGGTTCTAAGACTTGTAACGTCCAAGAAAAATAAAAGAATGTTCAAAAAACGATGCCAATTTAAAGTAGACATATGGGAAGTGTGAACTAGTAACTATTTTGGGTGGTATAATCGTCTGTTTTACAAGCAGATGCATTAAAATTCTAAAAAATGCAATTTTTCCCAAATTTTCTCTAAACTTTGCAATTTTTCACCAATAAACACTGAATATATTGATCAAATTTTATCACGAACATGAAGCCCAATGTGTCACGAGAAAACAATCTCAGAATCGCTTGGATAGGTTTAAGCATTCTGACGTTATTACCACATAAAGTGAAATATGTCAGATTTGAAAAATGGGCTCTGAGCCTTAAGGCCAAAACTAGGCTGCGTCCTTAAGGGGTTAAAAAAGGCTTAGATCATTTCCTAGAACAAAAAAATATTAGCTCCTATGTGTAGAAATTTTTTACTTCCCTTTTCCCGTCCCTTGGTTGAACTTGATGGACATGTGTCTTTTTTCAACCGTACAAACTATGTAACTATGTAACTATGTACACAGGAAAATGTCAACCGCATAGTCCAAGTTTCATAAAAAGGAAGGTGCAAGCTCGCCAGTGACACTGCCACGATCTCCCAAAGTATATATTCTTTCAAAACACAGGCAGCACTCAAAAAGTTGTAGCAAAATTAGAAAAGGTGCTTTATTCCATCAATCCAAGACAGCAACGTTTCAGCTCTTCAATAGAGCCTTTTTCAAGCTTGAAAAAGGCTCTATTGAAGAGCTGAAACGTTGCTGTCTTGGATTGATGGAATAAAGCACCTTTTCTAATTTTGATACAACTTTCTGAGTGCTGCCTGTTTTTTGAAAGAATATGTAACCATGTAACTATGGGAACACAATTAAATAAAAATTTTGAAAATATTACATTAAAAGCAATATGATAAAAAAAAAATTCATGACACCTTCCCTTTAACAAGACAATTTTTTTTTTCATTGAATCATGCAACTTTACAGGCAATGGTATCAAGTCCATGACAAAACTCAATATATAATAACCAATTAGTCTGAACAAAGATTCCAGAGAACGACTAGGAACATTCTGTCGATGTCTGGAGCCTAATTTATCTTCAGTCTACCCCATACGTCTGTTTGTTTATGGTGAGGTTCTAGTTACATTCTGGTTTTATATTTCTACTATTAAAACTTACGTTGAAAAGCTACAGTATTCAATACATTGGGAAGTTCACAGTTTTCATTTATCAAACCTCCACATTCATATGAAAGGCCTTGTTACTTCTTATGCTTATTTAGACATATAGACATTATATTAACCCCTTAGTGACCAGCCCATTTTAGGCCCTAATGACCAAGCTATTTTATTCGTTTTTCTATAGTCGCATTCAAAGAGCTATAGCTTTTTTATTTTTTCGTCTACATAGCTGTATGAGGACTTGTTTTTTGCGAGATTAGTTGTGCTTTTTAATGGTACCATTTTTGGGTACATATAATTTTTATATTAACTTTTATTAACCTTTTTGGGGGGGATTATAAAAAAAACCTGTAATTCCGCCATTGCTCTATGCGTTTTTAAATTGACGCCGTTCACTATGCGATGTAAATAACATGTTAACACAAAAAAGCAAAAAGAGGTTATGGCTAACCCATACCCCCAATTGTACCCGAAAAAGCAATGTAAATAAAGCACGGTGCCATTTCTGAAGACATTATAAACCAAAAGAAAAAGAAAAAAGATCCAGAAATATATGCAGGCACTCTCAGGTATAAACAATTCATATAAAAATCCAATTTATTTAAACCTCCGAATAATTTCAGATATATCAATATATACATACAAATATTATATAAAAAAATCTCCTGACCATAAGAGATGGATAACAAGTGATCTAAGACACCTAAAATGTAGATAAATTCACTCATATGCTACATTTGTTCTCACTAAGCATAGGGACAAAAAAGAAGAAAAAATAATCTGAACAGTCACTGGGTTGTGTTCACACTTGCGTTTTTTGACAAAATAAATTTTATCATTTCAGGGTGGCCACCATCCCTATTTGCAATAGGTAGCATTCTTTTTTGAGTAGTAAACTCCTATGCGTAGGAGATTTAGACCTAGGAAATGAATAATCCTATGGTACATAAGCTGTTTTAACGGCAGATTTGTATGTTATTAAGCTCTTCCCTCCTATTTCATGCAGCCTTATATTTTAAGGAAGATAGATAGTTATAGGCAGTCTATTCAATAGACACAAGATCGCAATAGATCCCACTCCATCCTCTTTGTTTGAGGGCGAATGATTTCCCCAGACTTTATCTGGAGGCTTATGTTTTTACCTCTGATGTTCAGGTCAGCCTCTGTGATCCATATGCAGGAGCAGTCTATTCATAAGTGGGACGGAGAGACCTTCCAAAGAGAAGTCCCAGGCTGTGTGATCATCCGTATATCAGACCACTTTCAAACTCTACTGCAAAATTGGATAGCCGGCGACTTTTTCCTTTCAACATCCACTCAGTCCACAACGTGCGCGAGGAGATACACAGTCCGGGAGGGCAAGAGCATATGCCGGTAAATGAGTGAACTTCTATTCACATGGTGTTTCCCTCCATATCGTGTCTCCAAATTTGGTCAGGGATTTGCAGGGCCAGGTAAGGACGTCACTACCTGTCCAGCTTGATTAGATCCATTAGAACAGCTGACGCGTTTCATCCCTACACGGGATTTCCTCAGAGCCGTTTTGGCAAGTGTAATCAAGGGCATTGTATTTATAGTGTCCCAAACGTTTTTTATTGGTTCCTCCATTGCAGATATCAAGAGGCTTCATTTCATATATATAGACAAAATGTGTATAGATTCTTTGTACATTGTATTTATTCACAACTTATAATTCGTTCCAAAAAGAAAAACTTTTCTTTTACAGGTTATTCTGAACGAATAAACAAATAATTCATCTTATTATAAATCCATATCTATATAATATTCCATTTATTCGCGTAATAGCGTAATTATCTACATTTTAGGTGTCTTAGATCACTTGTTATCCATCTCTTATGGTCAGGAGATTTTTTTATATAATATTTGTATGTATATATTGATATATCTGAAATTATTCGGAGGTTTAAATAAATTGGATTTTTATATGAATTGTTTATACCTGAGAGTGCCTGCATATATTTCTGGATCTTTTTTCTTTTTCTTTTGGTAAATAACATGTTACCTTTATTCTATGGGTCGGTACGATTACGGCGATACCACATATGTAGAGGTTTTTTTATGTTTTACGACTTTTGCACAATAAAAACACTTTTGAATTAAAATTATTTGTTTTTGCATCGTCGCTTTCCAAGAGCTGTAATTTTTTTATTTTTCCATCAATGTAGTGATTTTTTGGGCTTGTTTTCTGCAGGACAAGACGTAGTTTTGAATGGTACTGTTTTGGGGTGCATGGGACTTATTGATTCATTTTTATTATGACTTTTTTGGGGGGCAATGGAAAAAAATTGCAATTTCGCCATGGTTTTTTGGTTTTTTTTTTTACGGTGTTCACTTTGCGGTTTAAATTACCTATTAACTGTACTTTTTATTAATAATATTTATTTCACTTTGATGACTGATTTTATTAGTCCCACTAGGGGACTTTACTGTGCGATATTCCGATCGCTGCTATAATGCTCTGGTATACTTCGTATACCAGAGCATTATTGCCTGTCAGTGTAAATCTGACAGGCAATCTGTTAGGACGTGCCTCCGGCGCGTCCTAACAGGAATATGTCCAGGGCAGACCTGGGGGCTTTTATCAAGCCCCCGGCTGCCATGACACCCCATCGGAGACCCGCAATTTCATTCGCGGGCTGCCGATGGGTGACAGAGAGAGCGCACTCCCTCTGTAAACAAAGTTAAATGCCGCGGTCGCTATTGAAGGCGGCATTTAACGGGTTAAACGGCCGCGATCGAAGTAAACTTCGATCGCGGGCGTTGGAGCAGGAGCTCAGCTGTCATCAGACAGCAGAGCCCCGGCTCCTGCCTGCACGGGAGACCCGTGCAGGACTTAGACTAGGCTGACGTGAAAAGGCGTCAGCCTAGCCTAAAGCCCATTAGTGAATCACGTGAAAAGGTGTATTGGTGGTCACTAAGGGGTTAAGAAATGCTATTTTAAGTTATATAAGTCTGTATATGTAGCATTTGTATTAGTCTATGGCCCTTGTAGATCCATCATGCCTTTGTTTTGTCTCATAGGGAGTTCAAAAAGGTTATTGCTGCATTCTTTTGGATCATAAATCTATATTAATACAACTATAATTTCCATATTTATTATTTACTTCTGTCCAGACATTGAATAACAATACATCATGCCTTACTTAAGACATAATGGTGCTTTTCCATTAAAAGGGAAGACTTACCGTACTTGAAAAAATATATATAACAATCCATATCCTAAATTGTTCTATTTGTAGCAGTTTCCTAAAGCAATGTTCACATGACGTTTCTGTCCTACGTTTAGCGTGTATGTTGGGACAGCTCCTGACGTACACGCCAAATGTGTTCACAGTGCTCTATTATCTCAATGGCCCTTCATCTGTATACCTTTTTCTGGAGTAATGGAATAGTTTATTAGACTAGGTTTTTCCATCCCAGACGGACCCTGCAAAAAAATATTTATTTATTTTTACATCGGGGCTTATTGGTGACGAACGCCACTGTATGACATCCATCACAGGCCTCCAATAAGTGAATACATGTGGAATTTTCATTGACATACTGTAAATGTCCTTATATGGACAGTTATCCCTGAAGCTTCCCAACGTAACAGAGTCCGACCTGCCGGCAGTTTCTAGTTGCCCTGTCTCTCTCCATGATTGGGATCCTCTGGGAGAACCCCCACATGCACGGTGACCCTACCGTACCTTCCCATTAGTCTGAGTCCCCGGCTGCTTTGAAAGCAGCCGGAGTTCCAGGCTGCTATGTCGGCCCATGGAAGCTATATCACTGGATTTTCCCTGGGGTTGCCCTAGTAATGTAACTGCTCAGTTACATCACTTGGGCTACCCCAGGGAAGAATGTTGTATCTTCCCCAGCTCTCCATGTCAGATCTGTGGACCCGGCCCCAACTCGCATAGCGACCCTATTGTAACTTCCGAACAGCCCCCAGCTGCTATATCAACCCGGGGAAGCTACTTTGCTAGTTCTTCCCTGGGGTAGCCCCAGTTACCTAACTTGCCAATTACATCACTTGGTCCACCCCAGGGAAGCTCAAGTGATGTAGCTTCCCCGGCACTAGGGCTACCCCAGGGAAGCTCCAGTGAAGTACTGTAGATTCCCTGGGCAGAGATATTAGCTTGGGACTGCAGCTGCTTTTACAGCAGCCAGGGACACTGGCTGAAGTCCCACATGGCATCCCAACCCTTTGATATTGGCTCGTTAAAACTATGTAATTGGAGCTTTCTTGGGGTTGCCCCAGTAATGTAACTGGCCAGTTATGTCACTCGGGCTACCCCAGGGAAGCTCCAGTGATGTTGCTTCCCTGGACCAAGATAGCAGCTGGGTACTCTAGCAGAGGTCCCGCACGGTGGCCAGCAGGACCTCCTTCCCCCCCATAGTAACACTTTGATAGCAGCTGGAGTCCCTGGCTGGTATCTTGGCCCGGAGAAGCTACGTCACTAGAATTTTCCATGGGGTTGCCCCTGTTACATAACTGGCCATTCAGGGAATGTCTCATGTATTTAATTTTAGGTTAATTACAGTAGTTATAAGTATTTAGAAAATAAATAATGTGTTTAATTTGTTTTTTAAATGTTGTAGCTATTTATTTATTTTTTAAATTCCCTGGGAATAAGGATACTACACTACACTGAAATACCATGGATATTTCTATTAACCCCTTTACTGCCCTAGGCCACCAGGGATGTTATCATTAACCTGTTCACCAAGGCCGGCTCCAGGTTTATGTGGGCCCTTGGGCGACACAGACTTAGTAGGCCCCTTTGCAGGGCAACTCACGGTGGCAGTAAAATGGCAGAAAACATCACTTTGTGCCGCCATATAGATGTTAGACCCTGTTTATGCCCCAATATAGAAGTTAGGCCCCCAGTTTGTACCCCCATAAATTTAGTGCCCTCTGTAGATAGTGCCACACAGCCCCGCTCCCTAGTAATTCCACACAGCCACCCTCCCTGGTAATGCCACACAGAACCCTTCCCTGTAGGTAGCGCCTTTGAGGTTCCCTCTATGAGTGGAATCCCCAGCCAGAGCATTGCCGACGCTCTGGTTGGGGATTCCGCTTCGGGAGAAGCCCCTGATTTTACTGTCCATATATGGACATATATAGACATAGTCCCGGGCAGAGCGCTACTGCTCTGCTTCTGACAACACTGTCCATATATGGACAGTGATGTCAGGGGCTTCCCCAGCAACGGAGTCCCGGAGCCGCTTCTAGTGCTCTGCCTTGGACGCCTTCTCTCCTTCTGACATTACTGTCCATATATGGGCAGTGATGTACGGAGGAGAGAAGGAGTCCTCCTGACATCACTGTCTATATATAGACAGGGATATCAGGAGAGGAGAAGTAGTACCAGGCAGAGTGCTAGAAGCAGCTCTTCTCCTGGACTCTGTCTCTGGGGAAACCCCTGACAATCAGGGGCTTCCCCAGAGTAGCAGCGCTGCTTCTAGCGCTTTGCCTGGGACTTCTCCTCTCCTCCTGACATCACTGTCCATATATTGACAGTGATGCCGTGACAACGGCAGCGTCATCACCCGGCGGCCGAGTGGGCCCCCCGAAGAGTAGTGGGCCCCAACACTTGCCCGGGTTCTCCGGGTGCTAACTCCGGCCCTGCTGTTCACTGTCCTAGACCACCAGGGATCTTACCACTGTGAAATTAAACTCCATCACTCTTGAGTTCCTTTTCTCCATAACAGAATTTGTCCAGGATTCATTCATATTCACAAATAATAACCGATCGGGAGAGATTGCACATACAATGTTTTGATGTACAGAAATCTAAAATGGCTGTGGACGGAGCCTTTATTTATAGGTTCATGCTTTCACTTAACACATATTAACCAATCAGATGATGCCAAATATACAATGTGTATGTTCACTTCTATATAAGGTAACACGATTCTTCCTCCTAGAATCCCTTCAAGAACATCTGGTAGTCATCAGCTTGGAATGCCTGATGACGTCATCTTTATCCTATGTATTCAAATGATGGGGAATGCCATGTTTTAAGAGAATCTTAAAACATATCTTATATCTCCTTGCATATAATGCAGTCATTTTGATAATAATCTTAATACAATATAAATCTGACAGGTGTTAGATTTATTACTCTGACACCTCTCAGCCTAAACCACCAGGGATATTACCATTAACTAATTCACTGCCATAGGCTACCAGGGATGTTATCATTAACCACTCCACTGCCCTAGGTCACAGGGATGTCATTTTTTATTAGAGAGATAACAGCACAAAAAATATTTTTTACAGTTATTCTTTATTTTATATATATAGGAAGATAACTTGTCTAGGTCCACTTCTGTATAAAGCAAATGTTAATAACTTGCCCACCGCTAACTTATCCCTTGTTTATTCAGCAAAGCTGACAAATTAACTGCAGAAATCAGGAAGTATCAGCCTATTGTGACTTCTTTAGTGACCAGTGTGAAAACTGGAATATTTAAATAATTTTTTAATGTGGATAGCAACATAAACAAATAAAAAAAAAGTCACCAAAATATACAAGAAAATATATATTTACAATCAAAACCTGATTGAAATAATATGTAATTTTCTGATCGTACAATCCGTTTAAGGTTTGAAACTTGAGCCTCTAACACAAATCTGGAAAATCAAATCAGGAAAGTGTTTCTTTCTTTCTTTTTCAAATTTAAGTCAATAAAGTGAAACAGCTCCAAAAATACCATGGACTCCCATTTGCTCACAGGTATCATCTTGCAACCGCATTATTTTAGTGTAAATGTTTATAACAATAGAATGCCACAAAGATGCCCTATGTGAATCCAGCTTTACTCTACTTAAAACAAACAAAAATACTTTCTCAAATTTCACCAAAGGGGCTCTTATAATTTGTCTTGACCCTCAGAGGTTAAACTTAGCTTTTCTACTGTTCTTATTCATTCATAAATCTTTAATGTCTAGAAATATATAGCAAAATACAAGCCATATGTGACATGACATTCTCATCCACATGGACTTTCCAATAGATTACTCTATGCAGCTGTAATGTCCCCCAAGACATTCCTTGTGAGATAATGTGTTGTAAATATATTTCATCACATTTTTGCACTTTTAGGTACGGTCATTTTACAATAAGAAATGTGAAGTTACAATGCACTGTGTTACAGCCTATGCAGGAGTGGCTTATACGGGCAAGTTTCCAGAAGGTGGGAGGAGCTTAGGACATAGAGGGGGGTCCAGTGTCAGTTAGTGGCAGTCAGTGAGTGATCAGTTGAGTTAACAGCATAGTGGAGTTGCTCCTGGGTCCATCCATCTAGGATCCAGAGACAGGCTGCCTACAACATCAGGCCATAGAGAAGCTCACAGAAAGAAAGAGAACAGTCGGGAGAGAAGGAATTCTTAAAAGAGAAACAGAGTAACAAGAAGCCATTATTGGGATTTTGAACACCGCCACCATATATGTTGGTGAGTCTCATCCTTCATATATTAGCCCTGACTACCCATTAGAGGCAGAAGTAGCACAGGCCAGGAGCCATTACAGAGAAAGCAGAGAATTGCAGAATTGGACAGAAATTGTATTGTCCCACTTACTATGGGGTCAGCTATGCCCTAGAATTGCCAAGGATTGTATCAGAAGAGAAGCAGAGAGAGAGAGAGGGTCACCCACTCCTGCATCTGGTGCTTTATTGTATTGAAAGGACCGAGTTTATCACAAGAAGTTGTGCCTCCATTTCATGTGGAAGATTGTAACTGCCATTTTGGAAACTTAAGTAAAGTGTCTGCGAGCAAGCCTGTTCAACTGCCACCTCAGCCTCCTGTCTTATTTTGCACTCATAACACCAAGGACACCCCAAAACACCATCAGGACAGGAGCAGACACTGGGAGTGTCCTGGGGGATATTCAGAGACTACCATGCTCATTTAACCAGTGCAAACCCCCTCATCACTAGCTGTGAGCGGCATTGAGAGAAAGGGAAGGCCAGTTGGCCATTGTGAGCCACACTGAGATCCTAGCCATCTGCCAATTTGTGGACCTACGCCTTTTCCCCTTTCCCATCGCTCCACGGGTCACCCGCTCGCACGCTACACAGCTAATACAATTTATTTCTCTCGAGACTTGGCAATTTTTACACCTAAATAAATGATTATTTTTAATATCCGTGATCTAATATCAATTTTAAGCTGACCACCAATGTACCATTTTCATGCATGGAATATTCCAATAAACCAAAAGGGTCATAACTGTGCTTAAGAGCCCTAAGTAGGAAATGGAACAGTTACTCGGATTAAATTATCTGGGGAAAGGTGTAGTCAGTAAATTAATATATATTATCCTACTTGTTGCTAGATCATATTCTTGCTTGTCTTTTAATAATCTAATACGCAGATTCTTATGACATGGTTCTTGGTTTTCTCTCTATGATGACCTTCATATTCAGAACTAACTGTGTTATTGGCAAAGACAAGGATTGACTTAGTTTAATTTTTTGAAACTTGAAATTTGTCAGTTCTATGAATGTATGCGCAATGACATCAGACTATTTAGTTTTATCATCCATTTCTTCATTTAGTGTTCCCTTCACAATGCAATGCTTTTTTTCTACACAGTTATGCTCCAGGCGACCAGTTATATTGATTTTTAAAAACCAAGAAGGGACTTCTGGTTCCGGGACCGACATGTGAAGAAGCAGGAGACAAATGCTCCGTAAAGGTCTCTCATCGTCACCTCGGCTTGCCTGTTACACAACGCAAAAACAGCATCTCAGGGTGACTGTTTCAACCCTTCAGATAAAGGAAGTATTTTACAATACAGGGGATGTCATATCACCACACCAAAAAGAGGATATGTCCCCGACCACGCGTACTGACAAGATGGCGGCAAGCCATTCCTCTTCTAACAGAGAGGACCCTGAAGATACCCCTCAGATGCAGACTCAGAGGACTCCAAATCAGGTACGCAGCACTTCCGTATCAATTACAAGAAGTTGGCTATAAAAGTAGCTAGACGGATCTCCCTGGACCTCCAGACTACGCTAGCTACAACTATCACTGACTCTCTTCATGCTTTACAATTGGAGGTTGCCTCTCACTCTTCTAGAATTGACGAAGCAGAACATCGCATTCCACCGCAGAAGATGACATGGCGAAAGCTCATTTTCACATCAGAGATCTATTTCGGGAAAGCAATTGAATCTTAGAAAAAATTGATGATTTGGAAAATAGATCCAGACGTATCCATCTCAGGTTGGTCGGCCTCCATGAGTCTGTACCCACAAGTGCACTCTTTCACATATGTGCGGTTGAGTTACCTTTACTCCTTGATCTGGAGGGCCCATTTAAGATTGAACATGCACATCGCCTAGGCCCTGAACCTCCACAATGGAACAAAATGCCGAAAACTAGGAGCCAACCTGACAGACCTAAACCTGACAGACCTCACCAGGTCATAGTCAAGTACCTAGACTATTCTGAAAAATAAGCCATCTTGAGAGCGTACAAACGAAAGGTGCAACCATTACACCTTGGGGGGGCAATGTACTGCTCTTTGGGGACTACTCTGTTGAACTTACTCGAAAACGCCCGGCTTTCAGCAAGATATGCATGGCGCTTCATCATAATAAGTGGCGTTTTCAGCTTCAATCCCCGGTGACTTTACCCATAATGATGGCACAACACAGACCTTCTCAGATCCTGAGGAAGCGGAGACGATGTTGTCGGATCTTCTACCTACACCACCTCCTGGAACGTATGCGGCTGCTGAAAAATCACTAGTAATCCTATTATGCATAGCATTCAACATCAAACTGGATCTACTCCATCTCTTCAGGAGACTCGTTCGGGTGTTTGACATATTACTGACTCTATTCACAGTGGACAGCTACCTTTTCTTCTCTGAACTGAGTGAGTACAATTGGCCTAATGCTGTGATAACATACTATATTTCTTTACTGAAAGCTACGGAGTAGATCTCTACATTGTTCATATGCACCCATGTTATTTACATCTTCAGGGATACAATTCTTGACAATCGGCATACCCTCAGTTTAGAAGATTCCTTTTCTGGAGGTATGAGACTTCACTTAACAACACGTTTTGTTTTATTAACTATGGAACATTATGGACTTTCCTCTGACCACGAGAGCCGCACAGCTACTCCGCATGTTTGAAAAAAGTGAAGTTCATTTATGGGAAATTCTCTCCCACAGGAGATAGATGGATTGTTGAAGTTACTGTTTTCTGTGTTTATATTTTTATGCACCTACAGTTAAACTTGCAGATTGATTTCACTGTACTCAGATCATTTACTGATATTGTATTGGAAATGGATGAGACCCATGAGCACTGACCTACATGTTGTTTTATTCCCCCAATGAGAATAGGAGAATAGTAACATGGAATGTTAAGGGGTTATTATCTCCCCATAAGCACTCCCTAGTGCTCAAACATTTGAAAAAATATTGGATAGGGGAAGCATTAGGTTCAGCTTCAGATGACAGGAAAGGAGTTGTATTTACTCTCCTGAATAAATCTCTGGCTTTTCAAATAAAATCTCAACATTCAGACACCGAAGGCAGACTTCTACACATTCTTTTAGATACACCAGCGGGAGAATTAAGCGTATATAATGTATATAGACCAAATGATCATAATAGACAATTCTTCACAGGCTTAGGCTGGATTCACAAGAGCGTGTGCGTTTTGCGCACGCAAAAGGTCCATAACAGCTCCGTGTGTCAGCAGCGTATGATGCGTGGCTGCGTGATTTTCGCGCAGCCGCCATCATTAACCCCTTAGTGACCAACAGTACGCCTTTTTACGTTCCTCACTAATGGGCTTTAGGCTAATGCGACGCCTTTTAACGTGATCGCATTAGCCTACAGTAGCGCCGAAATTAAAGATCGGGGCTCCGTTCTCTCAGCTACCGGAGGTAGCTGAGAGTTCGGGGCAACGACCAGAGACCATAATGAGTGGTCTCTGGTCACGTGATCGCCGTGAATCGCTATTTCACGGCGTTCACGCTAAACCGGCGGATAATCGCCATTTCTCTCTCCTCTCATGGAATAACTCCTTAGAGAGGAGAGAGAACGGGTAAATAGTGCGCCCCCCCCCCCCCCGTCCGATTCCCCTTCATGTCCGATCCCCCCCCCCCGGTCCGATCCCCCCCCCCCGGTCCGATCCCCCCCCCACGGTCCGATTCCCCCCCCCTCCAAAATGGCGCCCGAGTGCGCTTTGCATAACTTACCTGTGTCGTCATCTGGCACAGCAACAATCAGGAACCGTTGTGACTGGTCCCTGATCAGGTGATCTCTGTGATAAAACCTATCACAGAGATCACTGACAGTTATTTTCAAAACACAGCCAGGACATGGGCTGTGTTTCTCTCTCCTCCCATTGTAGTTGTTCTGAGAGGAGAGAGAAATCAGTCTAAGTCCTGTGCTGTGAAGAAAGAAAAAAAGTGATAAAAAATCATCGTTCTTATACATACATATATATATATATATAATATATCAAATCTATATTAGCGTCAGCGCTAGATTAGCGTCAGCGCTAGTTTAGCGTTAGTGCTAGTTTAGCGTTAGTTCTAGTTTAGCGTTAGTGCTAGTTTACCGTTAGTTTAGCGTTACTTTAGGGTTAGGGCTAGTTTAGCGTTCGTGTTTAGGGCCGTTTAGAATGAATTTTACGTCTGTTATATAAAAAAAAAAATATATAAAAAAAATATATATATAAAAAAAAAAAAAAAATTTGTGTCGTTTTTAGGATTTTAGGTTTACTTTAGGGTTAGGACTTATAGGGCATATATATATATATATATATATACATACACATCTATAAATATGTCTCAGCGTATGTACAGCGCGGAGCAAGCCTACGCCTTGCTATGTTCCGACACTTCTGAAAGCGAAACAGACACTGCTTCAGAATTTGTTCCAGACAGTGACAGTGACGATTCTAATTCCACCGCTGAACCCCATAGTCCTATGGTGGTGGATACGTCAGTCGCTGTAGAGGTGTCAAGTGCAGGGCCGAGTGTTGCAGTCCCTCCCGTGATGTGGGATCCTGCACTATCATTTTCCCCCCAAGTACCCCAATTTGAAGCGACCCCAGGAATTAGTGTCGACGTCCAAAATTTTACCCCCTATAATTTTTTTAATTTATTTATATGTGATACGGTCCTAGACTTGATAGTCCAGCAGACTAATCTGTATGCTAGGCAGTTTGTTCTACAAAAGCCTGCATCTATGTACTCCAGAATGTGGAGCCCCACAAGTGTCCCAGAAATAAAAAAAATTTTAGGCATTACCCTCAATATGGGTTTGGTTAAAAAACCCTCTGTCCGGTCCTACTGGACTTGTAGTGCTGTCCACGCTACCCCTGTATTTGCAGCAGTGATGTCCAGAAACCGCTATGAGGCCCTAATGCGATTCATGCATTTTACTGATAATTCCCAAGTCCCCCCAAGAAGTGACCCAGCTTATGATCGGCTTAATAAATTAAGGCCATTAATCACCCTTCTAAATGATTTATTTTTAAAGTTGTACACCCCTGACAAAAATTTGTCAGTAGATGAATCGCTCATGAGCTTCAAAGGGCGTCTTTCCTTTCGTCAATTCATCCCTTCCAAACGAGCCAGATATGGGGTGAAATTGTACAAAGTTTGCGAGAGCACAACGGGTTACACCTGCGGTTTCAAAATCTATGAAGGCAGGGACTGCCAAATTTATACCCCAGGCTGCCCAGAAACTATTGGCACCTCTGGCAAAATTGTGTGGAACCTAATGGAGCCATTTCTGCACAAGGGGTACCACGTCTATACAGACAATTTTTATACCAGCGTTGCCCTTTATAAAGCCCTCCATGCTGCAAATACAGGGGCCTGTGGGACAGTACGGAAGAACAGAGTGGGACTCCCACAACAGTTGGTGTCCAGGCGTTTGGGAAAGGGAACATCCATGGCCCTTGCAAGTCAGGAATTGCTTGCAGTGAAGTGGGCCGACAAGAAGGATGTCTACATGCTGTCCACCGTACACACGGACACCACTGTGGCAATTACGGAGAGGGGGGCTACCACTGCAAAGCAGAAACCTGTCTGTGTAACAGACTACAACAAATTTATGGGGGGTGTAGACCTTTCCGACCAGGTGCTTCAGCCTTACCTGGTGAAGCGCAAAAATAAGGCCTGGTACAAAAAGGTAGCAATCTACCTCATCCAGGTTGCTACCTATAACAGTTTTGTTATTTTCAAAAAAGCCCAAGGAACGCTCACTTTCCTTCAATTTCAGGAGAAGGTCATTGAGCATCTCCTTTTTGAGTCCACTATACCGGCACAATCCTGCGAATCTGAGGATGTGCGCAGGCTTTCAGAGCGCCACTTTTTACACCCTATTCCCTCCACTGAGACCCAAAAATATCCCCAAAAAAGGTGTCGGGTATGTAGCAGGCATGGCAGGAGGAGGGATACCCGCTTTTATTGCCCCATGTGTCCATCAAAACCAGCCCTTTGTAACTATCCCTGTTTCGAAACCTTTCACACGGTTGCAAATTACTAGAATTTAACACAAAAAAAAATAATGGGTTGGGGGCCTTTTTAGGGAGTCAATTTCTTTATATTTTCTTTTTAGTTCGTGGGCTTTCCAAGTAGGGATTATTTCTTGTGGGAGAGGTTGTAGAGCACATTTTTTTCAGACCGTGAAACTAATTTTACCCCTTATGATTTTTTTTATTTATTTGTGGGTGATCAAGTGCTGGAATTAATTGTCCAGTACAAAATCCCACATCCACAATTTTTTTATTTTGACTGTTCTTATGACTATGTCCTGCCACATACAGCTGTTACATTCCTAATTCTGTACCGTGATACGGGCATGATCTTTTTTTTTTATTTGGAGGATCTCTAATAATTGAGCTGTTCCTTATCAATACACCATGGGCTTTGTTACGGTTCTTCTGGAAATACTGACATCATTTTGGGGATTAGTGATCCTTTACTATTCCTATAGATGGTTTTGGACACTGTCCTTTTATATATTCTGTAGGTGATTGGTTGTTTTGTGCACATAGCGGTTCCTACCTTGCCGGGCAGGGGTCTGTTATGGTGTACCGCGTCACTTGGCACATTCGTCCCTCATAAGGATTGATGGAGCTAAAGAGACGTTGTACAACCAGTCACTGAAAAAAAAAATCCTTGTCATCACAGCCCTGCAGGTGTTCTTCTATCTAGTGAACAGACTCGAGTTTGCAACATAGTTGGATACATTTTCCTCCATTTGTTTGAAGATATTGCCCGTCACTCCAGTACAGTTTATTTTTTCCTCTCTGACTGATTTTATATTAGGACAGAATTCTGTCCACAATGACATCATAATGGCACCAACTGCTTCTTCAGCAAGACATAGTCATAAGTACAGGCAAATACGTCTATAGCAACATGTATCCGTTATGAATACACGGCTTCACTTCTATTCTGTGCCGCACAAATTTATTAATGTGGCGTATTTCTAACAAAATAACCTTCTACCACGTCTCCTCTATTTCATGTGGAAACGTAATAAAAGCTTGAAGAAAACATTATATACCCATAGTGTCTGAAATGATACCCATTATTTCCTCATTTAAAACATTTTTGGTCCGCATGCCCACTACACCACTAGATGAATACCTTTAGGGGTTTAGTTTTTAAAATGGGGTCATTTCTGCGTGGTTTTTTTTTTGTTCAGGCAGCTCAATGCCTCTAAATGCATGATATGGGGCCTAGAATTTATTCAATTGTGCCCTGAAAGCCAAAGGGTGCTCCCTCTCTTTTTGGCCCAGCCACAGGTCTAATAAGCAGATTATGGCAACAATGAGAGTATTTTTGAAAACAGGAGAAACAGGGTGATAGATTTTGGGGTGTGTTTCTTCATTTTCATGTTCGCTTTACAAAGAAATCGGTCTTCAAAGTGATACTTTTATATAAAAAGTGTTTTTTTTATTTTATTTCACCAGCTATGCATTAAATTTAGCAAAAAACTGTGGGGTCAAAATACTCACTACACCCCTAGATAAATACCTTAAGGGGTCTAGTTTTCTAAATGGGGTCGTTTATGGGGAGTTTCTATCGTTCTGGTAGTTCAAAACCTCTCCAAATGTACAGTGAGGCCTAAAACATTTTCAAGCAAAATAGGAGTCCTGAAAGCCTCCGGGTGCTCCCTTTCTTTCGGGCCCTGCTGTGTGTCCAGGCAACACATTAGGGTCACAATGGGGGAATTTTTGAAAACAGGAGAAACAGGGTGATAGATTTTGGCGTGTGTTTCTTCATTCTTATAGTCGCTTTACACAGAAATCGGTCTTCAAAGTGATACTTTTATTAAAAAAGTGAATTTTTATTTTTTTTCACCTGCTATGCATTAAATTTAGCAAAACACTGTGGGGTCAAAATACTCACTACACCCCTAGATAAATACCTTAAGGGGTCTAGTTTTCTAAATGGGGTCGTTTATGGGGAGTTTCTATCGTTCTGGTAGTTCAAAACCTCTCCAAATATACAGTGGGGCCTAAAACATTTTCAAGCAAAATATGAGTCCTGAAAGCCTCTGGGTGCTCCCTTCCTTTCAAGCCCTGCTGTGTGTCCAGGCAATGCATTAGAGTCACAATGGGGGCATTTTTGAAAACAGGAGAAACAGGGTGATAGATTTTGGGGTGTGTTTCTTCATTCTTATGGTCGCTTTACACAGAAATCGGTCTTCAAAGTGATACTTTTATGAAAAAAGTGAATTTTTATTTTTTTTCACCTGCTATGCATTAAATTTAGCAAAAAACTGTGGGGTCAAAATACTCACTACACTCCTAGATAAATACCTTAAGGGGTCTAGTTTTCTAAATGGGGTCGTTTATGGGGAGTTTCTATCGTTCTGGTAGTTCAAAACCTCTCCAAATGTACAGTGGGGCCTAAAACATTTTCAAGCAAAATAGGAGTCCTGAAAGCCTCCGGGTGCTCCCTTTCTTTCGGGCCCTGCTGTGTGTCCAGGCAACACATTAGGGTCACAATGGGGGAATTTTTGAAAACAGGAGAAACAGGGTGATAGATTTTGGCGTGTGTTTCTTCATTCTTATAGTCGCTTTACACAGAAATCGGTCTTCAAAGTGATACTTTTATTAAAAAAGTGAATTTTTATTTTTTTTCACCTGCTATGCATTAAATTTAGCAAAACACTGTGGGGTCAAAATACTCACTACACCCCTAGATAAATACCTTAAGGGGTCTAGTTTTCTAAATGGGGTCGTTTATGGGGAGTTTCTATCGTTCTGGTAGTTCAAAACCTCTCCAAATATACAGTGGGGCCTAAAACATTTTCAAGCAAAATATGAGTTCTGAAAGCCTCTGGGTGCTCCCTTCCTTTCAAGCCCTGCTGTGTGTCCAGGCAATGCATTAGAGTCACAATGGGGGCATTTTTGAAAACAGGAGAAACAGGGTGATAGATTTTGGGGTGTGTTTCTTCATTCTTATGGTCGCTTTACACAGAAATCGGTCTTCAAAGTGATACTTTTATGAAAAAAGTGAATTATTTTTTTTTTTTCACCTGCTATGCATTAAATTTAGCAAAAAACTGTGGGGTCAAAATACTCACTACACCCCTAGATAAATACCTTAAGGGGTCTAGTTTTCTAAATGGGGTCGTTTATGGGGAGTTTCTATCGTTCTGGTAGTTCAAAACCTCTCCAAATGTACAGTGGGGCCTAAAACATTTTCAAGCAAAATATGAGTCCTGAAAGCCTCTGGGTGCTCCCTCCCTTTCGGGCCCTGTCGTGTGTCCAGGCAACGCATTAGGGTCACAATGGGGGCATTTTTAAAAACAGGAGAAACAGGGTGATAGATTTTGGCGTGTGTTTCTTCATTCTTATAGTCGCTTTACACAGAAATCGGTCTTCAAAGTGATACTTTTATTACAAAAGTGAATTTTTATTTTTTTTCACCTGCTATGCATTAAATTTAGCAAAAAACTGTGGGGTCAAAATACTCACTACACCCCTAGATAAATAACTTAAGGGGTCTAGTTTTCTAAATGGGGTCGTTTATGGGGAGTTTCTATCGTTCTGGTAGTTCAAAACCTCTCCAAATGTACAGTGGGGCCTAAAACATTTTCAAGCAAAATATGAGTCCCGAAAGCCTCCGGGTGCTCCCTCCCTTTCGGGCCCTGTCGTGTGTCCAGGCAACGCATTAGGGTCACAATGGGGGCATTTTTGAAAACAGGAGAAACAGGGTGATAGATTTTTGGGTGTGTTTCTTCATTCTCATGGTCGCTTTACAAAGAAATCGGTCTTCAAAGTGATACTTTTATGAAAAAAGTTAAATTATATTTTTTTATGCCTGCTTTGCATGAATTCTTACAAAAAAACTGTGGGGTCAAAATACTTACAACACCCCTTAATAAATACCTTAAGGGGTCTAGTTTTCAAAATGGGGTCACTTGTGGGGGTTTCCACCATTCTGACACCTATGAGCCTATGAAAACCTGGCTTGGTGCAGGAAAACAAAATGTACTACAAAATTTATAAAATTATTACTTAACTTGTAAGTCCTCTAAATTGCTCAAAAATTATTTATTTTTTTCAAAAGTGCTGCCAAAATAGAGTAAAGAGATGGAAATATATATTTAATAAAAAAAATTGTACAGTATGTGTGTACATATGTGACATATTGCAGTTAAAAATAGGGAAAAATGATAATTTTTACAAAATTTCTTCAATTTTTCTATTTTTTAAGTTATTTCCGCAAATCGTATCAGTCTACTTTTACCACTAAAATAAAGTACAACATGTGACGAAAAAACAATGTCAGAATTACTTGGATATTCAAAACTTTCACAGAGTTATTCTCTGATAAAGTCACACATACCAGATTTGACAAATTTGGCTTGGTCATTAAGGTCCAAACAAGCTTGGTCACTAAGGGGTTAAGACACTCTGTATGTTTGTAAACAGAAAAGCACGTGGTGCTTTTCTGTTTTAATTCATAGTTTTTACTGCTGTTGCGCAAATCACGCACGTCACACGGAAGTGCTTCCGTGTGCTGCGCGTGATTTTCACACACCCATTGACTTCAATGGGTGCATGATGCGCGAAAAATGCACAAATATAAGACATGTCGTGAGTTTTACACAGCGGCCATATGCTGCGTGAAAATCACTGACAGTCTGAACAGCCCCATAGACTAACATAGGTCCGTGCGACGCACGTGAAGATCACGCGCGTAGCACGGACGTATTATACGTTCTTCTGAATAAGCCCTTACAAACCCAAACTAGATACTGCTCTAAGTGTAGCGTCCATGGCCACGGGCCGTCGGGTTTACTCACCTCCCGACGCCCGCAGCCATGGATCCGTGAGCGCTGGTCCCCATCTCCTTCCTAGGAGACGCCAGCGCTCACTTACACTCCGTTCTGGTGTGTCCCATAGGGTGCGCGCTCGCTCGTGCCAGGCAATAAAGGGCCAGCACGCGCATATCAGGAACTCATCAACAGCCCATGATTCCCTGGTCTATAAGAAGGCCCCAGCCCTTCTGATCCTTGCCTGAGCGTTGTTAGTTTATCCCAGTCTGTCTTGCAAATGGTCCCTTAGTGTTTCCTATTCCAGTTGTTACCCGTGCCCTGTTACCTGTTCCTGTGCCTACCAGTGTTGGAGTCGTGTCTACTGCACCTGCTGTCGTTTGCCACATCCAGTGTCTTCTGCCACGTCCAGTGTCTTCTACCACGCCCAGTGTCTTCTGCCACATCGGATACTGCCCGCTTCGTCTGGCGCTACCTGCTGCACCTGCCTCCATCCGTGCTGAAGCCACAGCCACCGTCTGGACTAGTTCAGGTACCCAAGCATTACTATCTACTATTGACTTTCATATAGACTGTGACCTGGTCAGCTGCCTCTCCGCTACAGCAGAGCGGACTAGTGAGTTCACATACCCTGTGACCGTGGCACTAAGGTTGTAGCAGGAGACTTAAACACGGTACGGTCACCCGTGCTCATGGGTCTAGAATTGATTGTGTCTTAGTGGGGGTCTCACTGCTGCCGCGTGTTTCTAACCCAGCTATAAAACAATTGTTAATCTCAGATCATGCACTGGTTTGTCTGGAAGTTGCAGACATACATGATCGAGGCTCTGATTATATATGGCACTTCCCCTCCTCTCTGGTTAAAAGATGAAAGCCTTTGTAGAGCTACTACGGGGCTGGTGGCTGGAATATGACTCGTTTAACAATGGTCATAGTGACAATCCCTCCCTATACTGGGAAGCAGCGAAAACTGTCATAAGAGGAAGGTTAATCGCACACGTCTCCAAAATCAAAAAAGTCAGGGATATTCCACACATTTACTACAACTTTCCCCACACACCTTAGAGAATGGAGAACCAGGAGGGCAATGTTTGAGCTCTGGCTAAATCGCAGAGAGCGTTTACATCGCTCCATATTCGAGGCAGAATTGTTCAGGTATGGTAATAAATCTGGAAGACTGCTAATTTAGCTAGGAGATCTAAACCTAATAGTTATATAACTAAACTCAGAGACGAAACTGGTACAATTCATACAAATCTGTCTAATATTATACATACCTTTGAACAGTTTTATTGCAGCCTATATGATGATACCACTTAATTTAACACAGATCTTGTTAGACAATACTTACAATCCTTAAACTTACCGTTTGTGTCCCCCTCTCAACTTGAATTATTAAATGCAGACATAACTGAAGAAGAGGTTGCACAAACTATCCAAGCACTCAAAAATAATAAATCTCCGTTACCGTGTGGAATAGTTCAATACAACTAACACCTCTCCTATTATTATTTCTTTCTATCGCTCCTACAAATTCTCAAGCTTGTGAGGGGGCAAAACTGTCCGCTTTGGTGCATATAGTTCTCTTGATAGCTAAAAGATGTATACTGCGCAATTGGCTCAAACCTCAGTTACCCACGCTAAATGATATATCTGATCAGCTAAAACTATATTTAAATTCCCGACAAAATCGAAAATGAGAGACACAAAGACACAAAAACAACACAATTTTTTAAGAAGTGGAAATCGTTTATTGTCACGCCTCTCACGCCATCTGAAATTAAAGAAATTATGGCACAATTCCAGTACTCCAAGACCTGAGGGGTTCTCTAGGAGTCCTACAACAACCCACCTGATAACATTTATTCTTGCTATATGACCAAACTGTTCCAGTTTCTTCCTAATCCTTATTCACCCGCTAACATTGATGTAGTAGATTGTTATTTTCTGCAAGTCTGTATATCACAATCTGGATTATCTAATGGGCGCAATGTTTGTGCTGTAAAAATTCTGACTGTATTTATATATTGATTTTTATTTATGTAATCATACTTTCAATAATAAAGAAGTTTTTGAAAAAAAAGAAAAAAACAAGTAAAGAAACAAACAAAATAAGAAGGTGGAGAAGATAGCTGCTTCCTCCCTCACTGAATTCACTATAGAGCTACTCTTCCTGGCATTCCTTGCCTTTTACTTGTAAAAAAATAAAAAATCATATATTATAAATGAGTGTAAAGACTCTAGCCTGTCTGATACATTCTTTATTAACAAACGTTTGGTCATGGAAAGCATATCATGTTTTACATTCTATAAGTAGAGCTTTAGACCTGAGGCTGGATTCACACGAGCATGTTCGGTCCGTAAAGGACGGAACGTATTTCGGCTGCAAGTCCCGGACCGAACACACTGCAGTGAGCCAGGCTCCTAGCATCATAGTTATGTACGACGCTAGAAGTCCCTGCCTCTCCGTGGAACTACTGTCCCGTACTGAAAACATGATTGCAGTACGAGAAAGTTGTCCCGTAGCGTCGTACATAACTATGATGCTAGGAGCCTGGCTCCCTGCAGTGTGTTTGGTCCGGGACTTGCGGCCGAAATACGTTCCGTCCTTTACGGACCGAACATGCTCGTGTGAATACAGCCTAAGAGAGGAAGGGCGAAACTTTGGGTGACTAGATGACAAAAAACAGCCTCATGACAGCTAATATGGCTGACAGGAAGTAGATGTTAGTCAGCTACTTCCTGTACCAGAAACTGAATGTAGTTGTAAACTTAAACCAGAAAACTCATATAAGTTTGGCTTATAAGATCAGTTGCTGATATCATTAACTAAGGCTCTATTCCACAATCGTCATGGCTTCTATTTTTAACGGAACACAGTGGGCCGTGACAGATTCATCATTCCAAGGATCCAATTGGTCACTGACGGTCCTTACTGTCTTTTTAGGGGTCCATTGGGTTACCATATTTTTGGCGGCAAGAATAGCACAGCCTGCAGTTTTAATCCTGCCATAAAAAGTACCTGAAAGTATTCTGGAGCGCCCAATAGAAGTTTAAAACTCAAATATGCCTTACAGTTTATGTATTTAAATTTTGCCGGAGGTTCTCAGCACTGGAAATATATAAGAAATAGTGTTTGTTGGGGATTTATTTTTTAGGATTTTTGTCCTGATGGAGGGTAACACCCAACGGAGATTTACAACGTATTTAACTGTTGATGAAGGTTCTCAGCACTGGATATAGGTGAAATAAAGTAGTATTTGTTGGGGCAGTCATTTTTGGGGATTCCTGTCCTAATAGAAGGTAACATATGTAAAAAAAAAAAACGCTTGGCACTGTTGTTTTTGCTGTTTATGTAAAATGTGCTGCTATATCTAAACTGATTGTGATTTACAAAAAGTGACAAATTATGCAAGTCAAATTAAGCTCTCCATGTAAATAGTTTTCTTTACTTAGGACATTAGCTACTGTCTGTCATGCATTGTCCCTGAGCTTTGCACATGAGGCTTAGTGATATTCATTGTACTGTATTGCACAAATATGAAGTGATTAACCCCTTCCCGCCGCAGCCCTTTTTCAGATTTTCATTTTTGTTTTTCCTCCCCACCTTCCAAAAGCCATAACGTCTTTATTTTTCCGTCGATATAGTACTATGAGGGCTTGATTTTTGCGGGATGAGGTTTAGTTTTTCGTAGCACAATTTATTTTGCCATATAATGTACTAGGAAATGTACTAGGAAACGGGAATAAAATTATTTGTGGGGTAGAAAATAAAAAAAACAGCAATTCCTCCATAGTTTTTTGCACGCCGTTTTTACGGAATTCACTGTGCAATTAAAACATCATGTTAACTTTATTCTGTGGGTCAATACGATTATGGTGATATCAAATATATATATATTTTTCTATATTTTACTACTTTTACAAGTAAAAACCTAGGTGTAAAAAAGAAAATTTATTTTGTGTCGCCAAATTCCGAGAGCCATAACTTTTTTATTTTTCTGTCGATTAAGTGGTATGAGGGCTTATTTTTTGCGGGATAAGCTGTAGTTTTTAATAATATCATTTTGGTGTACATGCGACAGTTTGATCACTTTTTATTTCATTTAGATTAGGTGACCAAAAAATAGAGATTCTGGCGTTTACAATTTTTTTTACAAAAGCCTAACTGGAGTCTGTATATATATTCACACTGTAAAGGATCTGCCAGGCACAGCTTCGGGGGGTTAACGCCCATAGATAATCAGTCTGCACCTGCTTCTATGTCTGTGAGACTGACTCCATCTTCCACCACTCAGGGTGGCAGGCTTAGGAGTGGGAGAACCTATCACAGCCTGGCCAGACGGAGCTAGCTCCCGCCCTCTGTCTATTTATACCTGCCTTTCCTGTTCCTCCTTTGCTTGTGATTCTTCTCGTTTGGTTTCCTGGCCCTGCTGCAGCTTCTTGTACTATTGTCCTTGCTTCATATTGACCCCGGCTTGCTGACTACTCTCCTGCTCTGCGTTTGGTACCTCGTACACTCCTGGTTTGACTCGGCTTGTTTACTATTCTTCTGCTCTGCGTTTGGCACCTCGTACTCTCCTGGTTTGACTCGGCTTGTTCACTTCTCTTGTTGCTCACGGTGTTGCCGTGGGCAACTGCCCCTTTCTCCCCCTAGGTCTGTGTACCCTTGTCTGTTTGTCTGTCGTTCACTTATTGAGCGTAGGGACCGTCGCCCAGTTGTACCCCGTCGCCTAGGGCGGGTCGTTGCAAGTAGGCAGGGACTGAGTGGCGGGTAGATTAGGGCTCACTTGTCTGCCTCCCCACCCCCGTCATTACATAATCACAAGCCCATACCTAGTCTACCCTGGTCCCTGACACCACTATGGACCCCCTTGAGGCCCTGGCTCAGCAAATGCAGGGTCTCTCCCTACAGGTCCAGGCCCTGGCTCAGAGGGTCAACCAGCCTGATGCTACCATGTTAGTCCCCCTCACCTCACCTCTTGAACCCCACCTCAAGTTGCCCGACCGGTTCTCAGGGGACCGGAAGACTTTTCTCTCCTTTCGGGAGAGTTGTAGGCTCTATTTTCGTTTAAAGCCCCATTCCTCAGGTTCTGAGAGCCAGCGGGTGGGTATAATTATGTCCCGGCTCCAGGAAGGGCCCCAAGAATGGGCCTTCTCCTTGGCTCCTGACGCCCCTGAACTTTCCTCCGTTGATCTTTTCTTTTCTGCTCTCGGACTCATCTATGACGAGACTGACAAGACTGCTTTTGCCGAGAGTCAGCTGGTGACCTTACGTCAGGGTAAGAGACCTGTTGAGGAGTATTGCTCTGACTTTAGGAAGTGGTGCGTAGCTTCTCGGTGGAATGACCCTGCCTTAAGGTGCCAGTTTAGGTTGGGTCTGTCGAACGCCCTGAAAGATCTGCTAGTTAGTTATCCCTCTTCTGACTCCCTAGACCAGGTTATGGCTTTAGCGGTACGACTTGACCGACGTCTCAGGGAACGACGACTTGAACGTCTTGATGTTTTCTCCTCTGACTCCCCCATGATGCCTCCCGAGGTTCTGTTGCTTCGTTCCTCCCCAGAAGACTCGGAGGTACCTATGCAACTCGGGGCCTCCGTCTCCCCCCAACAATGTAGAGATTTACGCAGGAAGAATGGTCTCTGCTTCTACTGTGGGGAGGACAAGCATCAAGTGAACAACTGTCCTAAGTGTAAGAATGCAGCCGGAGAACTTCCGCGCCTAAGTGATCATCGGGGAGGTCACTTGGGCGCACAGGTATTTCCCATAAATATGAAACGTAATAAAATCTTGCTTCCCTTTCAGGACTCTTTTGGTGGTAGGTCTGCTACCGGCAGTGCCTTCGTGGATTCACGGTCTTCTGCTAATATCATGTCTGTGGAATTTGCTATGTCTCTAGCTATGCCTTTGATTGATTTGCCTAAACCTGTCCCGGTAGTGGGTATCGACTCCACTCCTCTTGCTAATGGTTATTTTACACAGCATAACCTTGTTTTTGAACTCCTTGTTGGCTCCATGCATTTGGAGCAGTGCTCTGTGCTGTTAATGCAGGGATTATCGTCCGATTTGGTTTTAGGCCTTCCCTGGTTGCAGTTGCATAATCCCACGTTTGACTGGAATTCTGGGGACCTTACCAAGTGGGGTAATGAATGCTTGACGTCATGTTTTTCTGTTAATTCTATTTCTCCACCTGAGGTGGTGAACATGCTACCTGAGTTTGTTCAGGACTTCGCCGATGTTTTCTCTAAGGAGGCCTCCGAAGTGTTACCTCCTCATAGAGAATATGATTGCGCAATCAATTTGGTACCAGGAGCTAAGCTCCCTAAGGGTAGGATATTTAATCTCTCTTGTCCCGAACGTGAAGCCATGAGAGAGTATATCCAGGAATGCCTGGCCAAGGGTTACATTCGCCCTCTACTTATCCGGTAGGTGCTGGCTTCTTCTTCGTAGGGAAGAAGGATGGTGGTCTTAGGCCATGCATTGACTACCGAAGCTTGAATAAGGTCACTGTAAGGAACCAGTATCCCCTTCCTCTGGTTCCTGATCTCTTTAATCAGGTTCAGGGGGCCCAATGGTTCTCTAAGTTTGATCTACGGGGGGCGTATAACCTTATCCGGATCAAAGAGGGGGATGAGTGGAAGACTGCGTTTAACATACCCGAAGGTCATTTCGAATACCTCGTCATGCCCTTTGGGTTGTGTAATGCTCCCGCGGTCTTCCAGAATTTCATAAATGAGATTTTAAGAGACTACCTGGGGGTATTTCTTGTAGTGTACCTTGATGACATACTTGTGTTTTCCAAGGACTGGTCCTCCCACATTGAGCATGTCAGGAAGGTGCTCCAGGTCCTTCAAGAAAACAAACTGTTTGCGAAGACCGAAAAATGTGTGTTTGGGGTGCAGGAGATACCATATTTGGGTCAAATCCTCACTCCTCATGAATTCCGCATGGACCCTGCCTCCCTGAAGGCGCTACAGTGCTTCCTGGGGTTCGCTAATTATTACAGGAGGTTTATTGCTAACTTCTCGGTCATCGCTAAGCCTCTTACGGATCTCACTCGCAAAGGTGCTGATCTCCTCCACTGGCCTCCTGAGGCTGTCCAGGCTTTTGAGGTCTTTAAGAAGTGCTTTATCTCGGCCCCGGTGCTGGTTCAGCCCAACCAAATGGAGCCATTTATCGTGGAGGTTGACCGTCCGAGGTGGGAGTGGGGGCTGTCTTGTCCCAGGGTACCAGTTCCCTCACCCAACTCCGTCCCTGTGCCTGCTTCTCCAGGAAGTTTTCACCCACTGAGAGTAACTATGATATTGGCAACCGCGAACTCTTAGCCATTAAATGGGCATTTGAAGTGTGGCACCACTTCCTGGAGGGGGCTAGGCACCAGGTCACGGTCCTTACCGACCACAAGAATCTGGTTTTCCTAGAATCTGCCCGGAGGCTAAACCCGAGACAAGCTCGTTGGGCGTTATTTTTTACCAGATTCAACTTTGTGGTTACCTATAGGGCTGGGTCTAAAAATGTTAAGGCTGATGCACTGTCACGTAGCTTCATGGCCAGCCCTCCTTCGGAGGAAGATCCTGCTTGTATTTTGCCTCCAGGTATAATCATTTCCTCTATTGATTCTGATTTAGTCATTGAAATTGCGGCTGATCAAGGTTCAGCTCCCGGGAGCCTTCCTGAGAACAAGCTTTTTGTTCCCCTGCAATTCCGGCTAAGGGTACTTAGGGAAAATCATGACTCTGCACTATCTGGCCATCCAGGCATCCTGGGTACCAAGCAAAACCACAAAAAAGGCCATACTCACTAGGTAGGTGGGTGGGTGAAAACCCGTTCCCATCAGGACGCAGACGGGTCAAAGAATGCTGCAGAAGGAGTGTGCATTAAATAGTGATAGCCCCTCCCACTAGTCTTGAGGGGAGTGGCGGACTAAGTGCTCAAAGGTGTGCGATAAATGTGTGTCAGTGTAGTGCTAGGGTGTGAATGGATGGTAAAAAATAAATATGTATGTATGAAAGTGTCAGAACTGTGTAATAATGTAATAAAAATAAATAAATAAAATAAATGTGATGAATAGGGGTCAGTGCTGTGAATAGTACATGGGGTGTCAGTACTATGTGTAATACGTGGAGGGATAATGTGCTGGTCGTCAGGCATGGCGTATCTTGCCGAATAACAGCCTATTTGTAACGCCGCTAGTGTTAGCTAAAGCGGGCTGCTCTGCATTCCAAACCAAACGCCAGCACATCATGCCCTCCCAGCATATAAGACCCGGCTGCGTCCTGAAAAAAAGTGTAGTATACGTAGTAAGAAATATCCATGAAACATGGGGTATTAGTTGTTATTTTGGCCAAAATACGCAAAGCTCGCAACCCAACGTCAAGGGTCCCCAGTGCCTTGCGCGTCCCTAACCAGAACTTTTCGTTCCTAATTTAAAAACACAAACAGAAAAAATGGGACATAAATATCAAAACCACAAAAAAGGCCATACTCACTAGGTAGGTGGGTGGGTGAAAACCCGTTCCCATCAGGACGCAGACGGGTCAAAGAATGCTGCAGAAGGAGTGTGCATTAAATAGTGATAGCCCCTCCCACTAGTCTTGAGGGGAGTGGCGGACTAAGTGCTCAAAGGTGTGCGATAAATGTGTGTCAGTGTAGTGCTAGGGTGTGAATGGATGGTAAAAAATAAATATGTATGTATGAAAGTGTCAGAACTGTGTAATAATGTAATAAAAATAAATAAATAAAATAAATGTGATGAATAGGGGTCAGTGCTGTGAATAGTACATGGGGTGTCAGTACTATGTGTAATACGTGGAGGGATAATGTGCTGGTCGTCAGGCATGGCGTATCTTGCCGAATAACAGCCTATTTGTAACGCCGCTAGTGTTAGCTAAAGCGGGCTGCTCTGCATTCCAAACCAAACGCCAGCACATCATGCCCTCCCAGCATATAAGACCCGGCTGCGTCCTGAAAAAAAGTGTAGTATACGTAGTAAGAAATATCCATGAAACATGGGGTATTAGTTGTTATTTTGGCCAAAATACGCAAAGCTCGCAACCCAACGTCAAGGGTCCCCAGTGCCTTGCGAGTCCCTAACCAGAACTTTTCGTTCCTAATTTAAAAGCGCCTCATTGCCAGAAACTATTGGTGGCCTGGGTTGCCTAAAGACGTTAAAGGAACAGTGTCATGGCAAATAATTTTTTTATATGTTAAAGATGTTAGTGCTGTAATAAAAACGTTTATATTCATTTGTGTGTTTGTGTTTTACTGTTTCTTATTTTTACACTTTTTCTTCCCTATGGGGGCTGCCATTTTTTGTTCCATTTCTGTGTGTGTCGATTAACGACACACACAGACATGGAGTACGGCAGCCACAGTCCCATAGGGACTGTGAACGGCTCCCGTCCCATTCACGTCCGTGTACGGCGTCTGTGTGGGAACTGCGCATGCGCCGCTCCCACACAGTCCTATTCGAAATTGGCGCCGTCCGGCGCCATTTTCCTGTGGACCGGAAGTCGCGGCCGGACTGTAATATTACTACTTCCGGTCGCGGCTTCCGGACTTGTGCACATGGAACAGCGGCAGCAAAGGGAGCGGACGGGCCGGAGGGAGCCGCGGCGGCAGGAGCAGGTAAGAGATTTCAATGTATGTTAGTGTTTGTGTGTGTTTACTACTGTATGTAAACCTACTACACTGTGGGTTACCTCAAAAAATGGCGACACACAGTGTAGGAGGTTAAACCTTTCAAACCCCTCGTTTATCCCGGCACTAGCCAGGATAAAGGAGGGGGGGATGCTGAGAGCTCACTAGAGCGAGGGCTTTTAACCCAATGTTGCAATGCTGCAATTTTGGGAACTAGCTCCATCTAGTGACCAAAAATGGGTAGTATTATAAATTTGAAAAAATGTATAATATTTCCTGACTCGCGAAAAAAATAAAAAAAATTTGTACAATGTTTAATCACCTACACACTAAATGTTTAATTTTTTAAAAAAAAACATGTTTTTAGGGCAACACCATGCCTTTAAGGCCTACGTCGCCGCTTGTGAAGTTTGTGCTAGGTCCAAGACTCCCAGGTCCCGACCAGCGGGCTTACTATGTTCTTTGCCCATTCCCCAGAGACCTTGGACCCATATCTCTATGGATTTTATCACCGATTTGCCTCCATCTCAAGGCAAGTCGGTGGTGTGGGTTGTAGTAGACCGCTTCAGTAAGATGTACCACTTTGTGCCCCTCAAAAAACTACCCAATGCTAAGACGTTAGCTACCTTGTTTGTCAAACACATCCTATGTCTCCATGGGGTCCCTGTCAATATTGTTTCTGACTGAGGGGTACAATTTGTTTCATTGTTTTGGAGAGCCTTCTGTAAAAAGTTGGAGATTGATCTGTCCTTCTCCTCTGCCTTCCATCCTGAAACTAATGGCCAAACTGAGAGGACTAATCAGTCTCTAGAACAATATTTAAGGTGTTTTATCTCTGACTGTCTATATGATTGGGTCTCATTCATTCCCCTCGCCGAATTTTCCCTTAATAACCGGGTCAGTAACTCGTCAGGGGTCTCCCCCTTTTTCTGTAATTTTGGGTCTAATCCGCGGTTTTCCTCCGTTTCACCTGGTAGTTCCAACAATCCCGAGGTAGAAGTCGTTCATCGGGAACTGTGCACAGTCTGGGCCCAGGTTCAGAAGAACCTAGAGGCGTCCCAGAGCATACAAAAAACTCAGGCAGATAGAAGACGTTCTGCTAACCCCTTGTTTATGGTCGGGGATCTGGTGTGGCTATCGTCAAAAAATTTGCGCCTGAAAGTCCAGTCCAAGAAGTTTGCTGCCCGGTTTATAGGGCCGTACAAGGTCATTGAAGTCCTCAATTCTGTCTCCTTCCGACTGGAGTTGCCCCCATCTTTTCGAGTACACGACGTGTTTTGCCTGCCTCCCTCCTTAAACGCTGCTCCCCGTCCTTGGCTCCCTCGAGGAAACCTCCGGTCCCTGTTCTCACCCCTGAGGGGGTAGAATTCGAGGTGGCCAAGATTGTGGACAGCAGGATGGTCCAAGGCTCCCTCCAGTACCTGGTCCATTAGAGAGGATACGGGCCTGAGGAGAGGACGTGGGTACCCGCCCGGGATGTTCACGCTGGGATATTGGTCAGGAGGTTTCACCTTCGTTTCCCCAGTAAACCAGGTCCACTTAGAAAGGGTCCGGTGGCCCCTCATAAAAGGGGGGGTACTGTAAAGGATCTGCCAGGCACAGCTTCTTTATCAACACCCATAGGTAATCAGTCTGCACCTGCTTCTAGGTCTGTGAGACTGACTCCATCTTCCACCACTCAGGATGGCAGGCTTAGGAGTGGGAGAGCCAATCGCAGCCTGGCCAGACGGAGCTAGCTCCCGCCCTCTGTCTATTTATACCTGCCTTTCCTGTTCCTCCTTGCTTGTGAATCTTCTCTGTTGGTTTCCTGGCCCTGCTGCAGCTTCTTGTACTATTTGTCCCTGCTTCGTATTGACCCTGGCTTACTGACTACTCTCCTGCTCTGCATTTGGTACCTCGTGCTCTCCTGGTTTGACCCGGCTTGTTCACTACTCTCCTGCTCTGCGTTTGGCACCTCGTACTCTCCTGGTTTGACTCGGCTCGTTTACTACTCTTGTTGCTCACGGTGTTGCCGTGGGCAACTGCCCCGTTTCCCTTAGGTTCTGTGTTCCCTTGTCTGTTTGTCTGTCGTTCACTTATTGAGTGTAGGGACCGTCGCCCAGTTGTACCCCGTCGCCTAGGGCGGGTCGTTGCAAGTAGGCAGGGACTGAGTGGCGGGTAGATTAGGGCTCACTTGTCTGTTTCCCTACCCCCATCATTACACACGCAGCCGCACATCCATATGAACAGGGCACACGGAGCTGTCAAGTGCCTTTTGCGCACGCAAAAACGGCACGTTCGTCTGAATCAGCCCTTATATATATACAATTTCCTACGCTGGGAGATTATTCCAAGCCCCTTTTACTCAGGGACTTTGTGAGGACCTTACTGTCCTTCATTTTCTAGTGGTTTACCTCATATATTCCCTTATATATATATGCAATCTCCTACGCTGGGAGATTATTCCAAGCCCTTTTACTCAGGGACTTTATATCAACTGGGCCGCAGGATATCCTTTCCTTTGGTCCCGAGTTATTTACCACTTCAATATCGCTGTTGCCAGCAGTAAGACTACAAATCCTAACTCCATGCCTTCTGTACAATCTATATCAACAAATCTCATACCATTCACACAGGAGAGGGTCTCATTCATAGGCATTTGAGTAAGGGCGTTTCTGGGACAGTGTGGTAATTATACTATTACGATACCTTTTTAGCGGGAGGTTGGAAGTCATACTACTTAAAAACCCTTGGTACCTAGGTTGTTATTTTATAACGAGGAGAATGTTCCCGGGCTAGAAGGAATTTTCCAGTATTGGCCGCTATTGACGTAGTGAAGGCAGTTATCAGAGGGAACGACGGGGAACGTCCACCAGTCAATTCATGGGGCGTCCTCAATACTGTATTATTACCTTTTTTTACTATTCATACTTGTTTCTCTAATTTTGGTTTGACAGAGTACTTGACTGTAATTTATATTGGTACTATAACAGCCTTTCACAATTATTTCTTCTAACTTTTGTCCCACAGAACCTGTCTGAGCATGCAGATTAATAATGTATTTTTACAATTAAGCCTTCTACAGACCCTCTCGTTTCCACATATACACAACAAACACACAGACTGCAGGAATTAGGTGTTAAATGCAGGTTTCTTGATATGTGCATTTAATTTTGTAATACTCGCTGATACCAAAACACAACTCTAGGATCGTGTGCTGCCCATCCAAGATGGCCACAGCCAGGTCGTGTAAGGACTATCCCAACCTCACACTGCGCAACTGTACAAATGTTATACAAGTTTATCAATGCTCATACAATCATACCAGACCAACTCAACAAAGGACCTGACTCTTACTGGAATCTATGTGCGGGGACACAATTACCCAGAGTCTTACCGGATATTCTGGCAGAGTATTTGAAACAGGTATTGTAACAAAAAGTAGTTACTTACCGCGCGGTTTTGGTTTCAATGACTCTTCCAGATGTTCCGGACTAGCTGACGTTAGAAAACGTTCCTCCGAGAGGTCCCGGGTTTTCGGCACCATTTAAACTGTCATGGAAGCCCCCTTCAGGTAGACCGTGTTTGTCAGAAGTAAAATGGACTTCCCTTCTTTGTTGAGTGGTGTTCAAATTAATGTCGGCTTTGAGGAGTATATATACGGGCACTCTGTACATCAAATCAGGCACAGCAGTCATGATTCTCTGTCAGAATATCTCTCTGATTTTACTGGCAAGTATAACACATATATATAGGACAAAACCACAATTACTCAGCAAGCTATTTGGTCAAGCTATTTGCTAAAATGTACAGAATAAAGGCGTGAGATGTCTGACCACCCAAGATAAGCTAAACAGAAAATATTACACAAGTCACGTAATGTGCGATAAACATCGTCCTAACACATAGGCATAAAAAGATATTACACATAGAATAATATGAAAATTAAACAATTGTTCATCCTTCCTTATTAGAAATGTACAGGATAGAAAGCATTTTAAAGTGATTGGAGACTGTGCTCATGCTAGTTAACACCTCAAAATGTCAGAAGAACCAAATGGCCATCTTAAATTAAAGAGGACCTGTCACCCCTCCTGACTTGTCTATTTTATTAACCCTTTCCCGACGCAGCCAATTTTCGGATTTTCATTTTCGTTTCCCCCCCCCCCCCCCACACCATCCAATAAGCCATAACTTTTTTATTTTTCCATCAATATTGCCATATGAGGGCTTGTTTTTTTTGTTTTTTTTTATCTTTTACTACTTTTACAAGGAAAAAACTGATAGTTAAAAATAAAATTTGAGTTTTGTTGCCATATTCTGAGAGTCATAATATTTACATTTTTTCTTCGATTGGGCGGTATGAGGGCTTATGTTTTGCGGGGTGAGCTGTAGTTTCTACTGGTACCATTTTGGGATTTATGAGTCGTTTTGATCACTTTTTATTCCATTTTTTTGTGTAAGATAAAGTGACAAAAAAACACAGCGATTTTATTTTTTATTTTTTACGGTGTTCACCGTGTGGACTAAATAATGGTATATTGTAATAGTTCAGACTTTTATGGACGCGTTGATATCTGTTATAATAATTTTATTTTTTTTACATTGTGCTTGAGGGAAAATGGTAAAACGGTCTGTTTTTTACTTTTAATTTAACTTTTTTTATTATTTATTTAAAAAAACTTTATTTGACTGTTTTACTTTTTTACTTTTCCCCCTAGGAGACTTGAACCAGTGATCGTTGGATCGCTTGCATGATATACTGCAATACTAATGTATTGTATTGTGATACTGACACACTCCTATGAAGACCATCATCAGGCCCCCAGGCTGCCATGCCAACCAATGGCACCCAGCAATCACGTCGTGGGGGGGGGGGGGGTGTTGAAATGTTCCACGGGGTCCCCCTGTTTCTAGTCATTTAAATGCTGCGGTCGCTATTGACCACGGCATTTAACGATTAAATGAGCGGGATCCCGCTCCTCATTAACCTGAAGTGACGGTTGTAACACACATCCGACACGCTTGTTCTCTGGAGCGGGCTGTGAGCCTACTCTATATTCCCCCATCCGACGTGCGCCATATATATATATACGATGGATATCGGGAAGGGGTTAAATACTTGTATTGCCCATAAAGAAACAATTCTGTAGCATGTTTTCTTAGAACTCTATGTTGTTCCCTTTAGAAATGTATAAATAAATTGACAACTGGGTGTTACCATTCCCCTTGTCAAAGATCTCACACTATCAGCACTGATTGGACATTGTCAGACTGGGTAGAGACACCCCAGATCTGGTAACACCCTGTTGTCAATTTATTCATAAATTACTAGGAGGAACGGCACAAGATAGTGTTCAAAGAAAAGATGCTATAGAAATGTTATTTCATGGGCCATACAATTATTTTCTAAAACAGACAAATTAGGAGATCTGACCGGTCCATTTATCTGTTTTACTTGATCCTCTGGCCACGCAACAGATTTGGATCTAAGCCATTTGTGAGCGGCACCTTTGCAATTTGCAGAGGTTTGTTCCAAATCTTTATTACATAGGGAGAGGATTGCTAAGGACTCTAGTACTAGTGCTGAGTCAAGAAAAATATGGAACAGAGACATCGATGTAAGACTTTGGGCATGCCCAAACGTGGTGGAATTCTTCCGCAACTGTCCGCATCAATGCCGCACAGAATCTGTGTTGCAGATTCTGTTGCGGATCTGCCCAAAATGGGCAATAAATTGATGCGGACTAGCCGCTGTGTATTGAGGTGAAAGTACTTCCCTTCTCTCTATCAGTGCAGGATAGAGAGAAGGGACAGCACTTTCCCTAGTGAAAGTAAACTAATTTCATACTTACCGGCCGTTGTCTTGGTGACGCGTCCCTCTTTCGGCACCCAGCCTGACCTCCCTGCAGCCGTCACTTGGACTGAAACGTCATCCTGGGAAACCAGACTGGAGCAAGAAGCAGGGAGTTCTCTGTAAGTATGAACTTCTATTTTTTTTACAGGTTGCTGTATATTGTGATCGGTAGTCAGAAACAGTTACTGCCGATCGCTTAACTCTTTCAGCACCCTGGACAGTGACTATTTACTGACGTCGCCTAGCAACGCTCCCGTAATTATGGGTGCACACACGTAGTCACCCGTAATTATGGGTGCACACATGTAGTCACCCGTAATTACGGGAGCCCCATTGACTTCCTCAGTCTGGCTGTAGACCTAGAAATACATAGGTCCAGCCAGAATGAAGAAATGTCATGTTAAAAAACCAATACGCTCCGCAGCACACATAACATCTACATTACATCTGCGGACTTCATTGCGGAACTTAGAATCTCCATTGAAGTCAATGGAGAAATTCCGCAATGAGTCCGCAAACAGTCCGCCACACGTCCACAACAACCATTGTATGCTGCGGACACCAAATTCCGCACCGCAGCCTATGCTCCGCAGCGGAATTGTCCGCAACGTGCAAACGGACACAACCACAAAGCTGTGGAAGGCAATGGAGAAACGGGTCCGCTGCAGATTTCCGCTGCGGAGTGTCCTCAGCGGAATTCCAGAGCAATTCCGCTACGTCTGGCCATGCCCTTTAGGTAATTAAACACAGGAATGGCATTCCTTAAGGGGTGTTGAGATAAAAGTTTGGGCCCATGATCACTATTTATATCACATATCTTCATCTTTTATGACCACGACAAACATGAACATGCAATGCATGTGGTTTTTGTAAATATTAGCAGTTTTTTTTTATAAGCTTTGTACTTTAGTGCTTCTTTAACTAAGGGCATAAGTTAAAGTAGTTTATCTTGAGTGGTCAGCAGTTTGGGTTTTAACCATCTGGGTGGGAGGAGTAGATATTCATAACAGATCATACCAACTGACGTGTGTAATAAACTTGTCTGGATTTGATTTAGTAAATTATTATGATGAGTAGGCTAAATCAGGAATGTCATTTATACATTACGCCTTATCCTTAAAGGTAAAGCACAACTAAAGATCATTTTATATTTTTTGTAGAATTTAGTCACTAATTAATATAACCATTCAAAGAGAACACATAGCCCTACAAACAACCTAACTTGGTTACAGACACCTCCACATTGCTACTGTATGTCTTTAAATTGCTATCCTTGTTGCATCACTTTGTACTTAGCATTTTAAAGGCAAAGTCACCTTTCCTTTTGTCTTATTACCAAAGCACAGGTGATGAATGACACTTGGATCAACTGATGATTTTACCCATAGGTGAATTTACACTGTGTAGAGCTGAAGGTCCAGCTGACCGACATATGTCAACCTAAAGTTATAAAGCAGGAGATGTTCTAGATCACTAGAAATGTAACTATTTTTATCTGGTCCTAAGCAAATTGGCATCTCTGTTTCTGAAAATAGTCAGTAACCATCAATACTTGGCAGGGTCAGAATATCATGTCAGCACATCATATCATCTTTGTTTAAAAAAAACATCGGGGAAACAAGCCAAGCTAATAAATAGAGGTCAGGAAATCTATTTCACACTAATCAAATCCAGTCCTAATTTACCAAAATTATAAATTCGGAGAACTGTGACATTTTTGGGATTCATATAAATAAATATATATATATATATATATATACATAAAAAAGTATATATATATATATATATATATATATAAAAGTGTATATATATATATATATATATATATATATATATATGTATGTATATGCGTAATCATTTATGGTTGACAAATGAACAGTTTAGATCATGATTAAATATAACACAATCAATATTATATACATTATTTGGGCTGAGAAAAATCAATGTGATGTACGTGTTAATTTTTTTCAGAATTATTGTTCTGTCATTTATTCGTTTCTTGATTTTGAAATATATACGGTGTGTCCACGTGTAGTCACTCAGCTGCGCGTAACATTTTCAGAACAGGTTGACTTTATCTGGAATAGGGCAGAATAGAGCACAGTCAGTATACAAGACTAGGCTACGTGAGCAAAGCTTTCCTTGTGAATTACAGAAATGAGCCCAGGGTTCAAAGTGCTGTGGAGAATAGAAACACCTGACTAGGTTTTGCCAGGTTAATGTTTACCAGATCTTTCATGCAGCTAATATTCACCTGGAAGTATGTTAGTAGGACATTCAGATTAAGAGATTTATGAAGAGTACTATGTTCCAGGACCTACTGCACCAGCTAAATACAAATCTGTTTTAAAACCGGTGATGGTTAACACTTTGTAGTCCACATAATGGGTCACTGTACCGTTTTATTATATAGCACACTGCTTTACATGAAGTTCAAAAACCCATGTGGAAACTATGTCAAACCCATTTTTATGGATATTAGTTAAAAAACAGTGACTGTAAATTCAAAAAACTTTTGGTATGTAATACAAACATATGAGAAGTTTTGATCGGTGGGGTCCGGTAGCTTTGACCCCCACAGTTGCTGAAACGAAAGCGCAGACCTGCAACTTCGGCTGTGATTGGCGCTCCTTTATGGCTGAAGACGATTCACATGGACCATCTATGAGCCCGTCTTCTGCCTGACAATGAGTGCTGATCACAGCCGAAGTTGCAGGGTGCTCAGCCGAGAGCTTGTGCACCTTTGTTTCAGCGATAGTGGGGCTCTCAGCACCCGGACCCCACCAATCAAAACTTCTGATGTATCAAAGGCATATTAAAGGTTTTTAAAAGTACAGTTACTCTTTAAGCCCTTAAGGACCAGGCCTATTTTGGCCGTAATGACCAAGCATTCTTTTTAGTTTTTCCGCCCCACCTTCCAAGAGTCATAACTTTTTTATTTTTATGTCGACATAGCCATATGAGGGCTTGTTTGTTGCGGGCCAAGTTGTATTTTTCAATTGCTCCATTTTTGGGTGTATATATTAGATTGATTAATCTTTATATTTTTTGGGGAAGGAATTGGAAAAAAAAACAGCTTTCCACCATTGTTTTTCGTCTTTCATATTTACGCCGTTCAATATGCGGTGTAAATAATATGTTAACTTAATTTTATGGGTCAGTATGATTATGGTGATACTATATATGTATAGGTTTTGTATATTTTACTAATATTGTACAATTAAAACACTTTTAAACAAAAATTGTTTGTTTTTGCATGGCGGGATTCCAAACTTTTTTATTTTTCCGTCTAATGTAGCCATATGTGGGCTTGTTTTTTGCGGGACGAGATGTAGTTTTCTTTGGTACTATTTGGAGTACTTGGGAGTTATTGATTAACTTTTATTTAATTTTTTGGTGGGGGGACTGGAAAAAAATGCTTTTTCGCCATTGTGTGTTTTTTAGTATGGCATTCACCTGACGAGTTAATGTGTTAACTTTATTGTTTGGGCCATTATTTTCGCGGTGATACTAGATATGTGTATTTTTTTGTTTTGCACTTAAATACAACCACTTTTTATGGAAAAAAAAAGTGGTATTATTTTCATTTTTACTGTCATCATTTTTTTAAATTTTTTAGTAGACTTTATATAACTGTTTTACTTTTTTTTCTTTTTAGTCCCACTAGGGGAATTTACAGTAGGATCTTCTAATTGCAGATAATGCTTTGGTATACTCAGTATAGCAAAGCATTATCGCCTGTCAGTGTAAAACTGACAGTGTAAAACTGACATGGCCTAATAGGCATATAGCCAGGGAAGGCTTGGGTGCCTTTATTAGGCCCCCGGCTGCCATGCAACCCATCGGTGGCCAGCTATCGCGTTTGGGGACCGCCGATGAGTGACAGAGGGAGCCCACTCCCTCTGTCAAACCACTTAAATGCCATGGTCGCTATTGATAGCAGCAGTCATGGGGTTAAACGACCGGGATTGGAGGTTTCTCTAATCCCTGCCGTTGCAGCTGTAGCCCGGCTGTTATTCACAGCTGGGGTCCCGCGGTGATCGCGCGTGCACAGCTTCTGTGCCTGCACAATCACGTAAATGCATGACGGAATGCTCGATTGGTCGCCTTTCCATGGCGTGCATGTACGCAATTATGCGCTAAGGTATTAAGAGCAACAAAAATTTTGCTACACTGACAATAGGTCCATGTTAACCAGTTATATTGTAGTCTCTCCTGCCGTTTTTCAGCACGATCAAGATATATGAACTCTACTCACCCCTTGCTGGCCGCTGCTGTCAAAAGTTCATTGGCGTTATCTCCTCTCCTAAACTCCTCCACTGACCGTAAAAAACAGTCTGCAAACATTTTGCGCCGTTTATGTAATAATTCATCTGGTCTCGTTCGTTCCTCTTCTTATGCCCGCCCACCGCTGAAAACTGGCCCACCCTGAATGCTATCAATTAAAAGTAAGCTGTCAATGAAAAGTAAGGAGGTGGGGTCAACTTGGAAAGGCTTGAGGAATGAAGATATGACTCTTTTCAACTGAAGATATTGCTCTATTATGCTCATTAGCATACGCTGCGGGAACACTAAATACCGGAATACTAAAGATACAGCCGACTTATAAGATTATTATAGTTTAGATAAAAATGATTTTTCACCCACTTCCACCAGGTATTGCTGGTTTAATATCAACAGAAATTGTACTTGAAGCATAAGTCAAACCATCAGGTATGACATAATATATCAGAAAACCAAAAATATACCTGATGTAAACAATAACACCAAGTAGGCAAAAAATAAAATATGTAAATCTTTATTACCCCATACGGGAGAAGTTACCCACAAAAAACATACATCTAAAATACAAAAAACTAAAAACACCCCAGAAAGGAATGTGTATCACGTCCAATGGAAATGACCATATAATATAACAAGATGATAGCATGAGACATATGAGTGAATGGCCAAAAGATCCAATATCTAGAATAATGGCAGAATATGACTCAATATAATGCAGTGTATCAAGTTCTACAAACAATCTAAGTATATAGTCATTTACCCAAAGTGGACATGATGAGGGACACACTCTGATCCAAGGACCACCTCGACGCGCGTTTCGCTTCCTTCGTCAGGAGGTGAGGTATGCCTGATGATTCCCCTCTTAAGTACACCTCCAAATGAGGTGATGTGAAGCGGCGCATGACAGGTCACGCCCATCTCCACGCGTCAGACCATCCACGTCAAGGCCGGAAGTTCGTACCTGGAGACCAGGACTCGTTCTCAAATCTGGAGACAACTTCCGGTCTGACGCCTGAGAGATCACGCGACCCGCATGCGCACCCATCAAGTACCCAACAGGTGAAGCAGGAGGCACACTCATTCTATTGCTGGTTTAATAGGTGAAATGCTGGTGACAGGTTCCCCTTAAAGATAACATTTCACCAGGTTTATAAGTAGAATTGTGCACTTTGCTACAAAGTCTATACTTAGATTTCCTGCAATGATTATACCTGGGCATGTACTGTACTGCTATCTACCTGTACTACATGTACTGTACTGCTATCTAACTGTACTACATGTACTGTACTGCTCTCTACCTGTACTACATGTACTGTACTACTACCTACCTGTACTACATGTACTGTACTGCTACCTACCTGTACTACATGTACTGAACTGCTCCCTACCTGTACTACATGTACTGTACTGCTACCTACCTGTACTACATGTACTGTACTGCTCTCTACCTGTACTACATGTAGAGTACTGCTATCTACCTGTACTACTTAAACTGTACTGCTCTCTACCTGTACTACATGTACTGTACTGCTACCTACCTGTACTACATGTACTGTACTGCTACTTACCTGTACTACATAAACTGTACTGCTACCTACATGTGCTACATGTACAGTACTGCTCTCTACCTGTACTACATGTACTGTACTGCTCTCTACCGGTTCTACATGTACTATACTGCTCTCTACCTGCACTAAATGTACTGTACTGCTCTCTACCTGTACTACATGTACTGTACTGAAAATGCCTTCATAGAGGAGGTGAAACGTTGTGGTTCCATGTTGGATGAATAAATTCACTTTATTTGAGTGCTGCTTCACGTTCTCTTTTTTGGATATCTAACACATAAGGAGAGGTCACTCCTTTATTTTTGAAGCTTTGCACCAGCCTAGTCAGGCATTTGTTCACAGTGCTGCTCCAATCCTCTGCTTTTTTCTGCACTACATGTACTGTACTGCTCTCTATCTGTACGACATGTAATGCCGTTCTCTACCTGTACTACATGTATGGTACTGCTCTCTACCTGTACTACATGTTCTGTACTGCTCTCTACTTGCACTACATGTACTGTACTGCTCTCTATCTGTACGACATGTAATGCCGTTCTCTAACTGTACTACATGTACGGTACTGCGCTCTACCTGTACTACATGTTCTGTACTGCTCTCTACTTGCACTACATGTACTGTACTGCTCTCTATCTGTACTACATGTAATGCAGTTCTCTACCTGTACTACATGTACTGTACTGCTTTCTGCCTGTACTACATCTACTATACTGCTATCTACCCGTACTATATATACTGTGCTGCTCTCTACCTGTACTATATATACACTGTACTGCTCTCTACCTGTACTTACATGTTCTGTACTGCACTCTAACTGTACTACATGTACTATACTGCTCTCTACCTGTACTATATATACTGTACTGCTTTCTACCTATACTACATATACTGTATTGCTCCCTACTTGTACTACCTGTACTGTACTGTACTGCACTGTACTGTACTGCCATCTACCTGTACTACATGTACTGTACTGCTCTCTACCTGTACTACATGTACTATACTGCTCTCTACCTGTACTATATATACTGTACTGCTCTCCACCTTTACTACATGTGCTGTACTACTTTCTAACTGTTCTACATTTACTGTACTGCTTTCTACCTGTACTATATGTACTGCACTACTCTCTACCAGTACTACATGCACTGTACTGCTCTTCACCTGTACTATATGTACTGTATTGCTCTCTACCCAGGGTCGCACCGTCCATAAGGCGAGATGAGCCTGCTGCCTCTCTGAGAGCATGGCGGGGCCACTGAAACAAGTGGCCTCCACCCCTTCCAGCACTATAATTGCATAAGCAATGAATGGCCAAGCACCGGTCCCTGCCATTCAGAGCTTGTCAACTACGCAAGCGGCACGATGACTTAATCGCGCCACTTGCATCTTTGAAAGGCACTGATTGGCAAGGCAGACTGACATGCCCTGTCAATTAACACCTTCCATCGTTCAGCCCCTGCAAACCTGCTCAGAAGAGAGCAGGTCTGCATTTCCACCAGATGGCGTGGGAACGGGGTCAAGGTGAGTGTGTAAAGTTTTGATTTTTTTTTCTAATAAAAATGTGTGTGGCATTATCTACAGAGGGAGCTATATTTGGGCCACTATATACAGGGGTGGGCTATATGAGGGATACTATATACTTGGGTGGGCTATATGAAGGACACTATATACAGGGGTGGGCTATATGAAGGACACTATATACAGGAGTGGGCTATATGAGGGATACTATATACAAGGGTGGGCTATAAGTGGGGCATTATATACAGGGGTGGGCTATATGAGGGATACTATATACAGGGGTGGGCTATATGTGGGGCATTATATGCAGGGGTGGGCTATATGTGGGGCACTATATACAGGGGTGGGCTATATGTGGAGCACTATATACAAGGGGAGCTATATGTGGGCACTATCTACAGGGGTGGATTATATGTGGGGCACTATATACAGGGTTGGGCTATATGTGGGGCACTATATACAGGGGTGGGCTATATGTGGGGCACTACATACAGGGGTGGGCTATATGTGGAGCACTATCTATAGGGTGAGCTATATGTAGGGCACTATCTACAAGGGTTGGCTATATGTGGGGCACTATCTACGGGGAGCTATATGTGGGGCATAAAACTACAGGAGGCTGCATGTGGGGCACTATCTATGGGGGCTGTATGTGGGGCACTATCTACACTTGGTATCTATGTGGGGTACTATCTTGAGGGGATCTATGTGGGGCACTATCTGCAGGGGGCTCTATGGGGGGCACTCTCTACAGGGAGCACTGTGTGTGTGTGTGTGTGGGACACAGTGTATGTTGCTATTATAATCAGGGACACAGTGTATGGCGCTATTATAATTAGAGGTGCACTGTAAGGCACTATTATATTTTGTGGCTTAGTGTGTGGCAACATTATCTTCGTTTATAGGTGCAGAAATGTTTGAAAAGTGAGAAGCTGAAGACATCTGAGCGGTAAACTGCAGAAATGGGCTGTGGCCGGGAGTAGTCAGCATAAAGGTCTGGACTGGATGGAGAGGAAAAGAGAAAAATAACTAAATCTGAGACGTTACCGGTGAGTCACTTAATGTAAATGTTTATTCTGCCTCTAATCAGAACTGTAGTCACTGTATGATCTGCAGAGAGATGATGGGTGGTAAGATTTTTTTTTGTGTGAAAGAGCAACTCCCAGCATATCCTTACCATTGTTCGGGCCATGCTGGGAGCTGTAGATTTACAACTTACATACCAATACAGCAGGTGTTGCACTAGATTGAGCTTTATTTGTGCTGGTGTTGTATATATGTTATGATCTTGGTTCTGGTGCTGTATATATTATGATCTTGATTCTGGTGCTGTATTTATGTACTGAGCTTTGTTCTGGTGCTGTATATATGTACTGAGCTTGGTTCTCATGCTGTATATATGTATGAGCTTTGCTCTGGTGTTGTATTTATGTACTGAGCCTGGTTCTGGTTCTGTATATATATATATATATATATATATATATATATATATATATATATATATATATATATGTATATATATAAATATATATATATATATATATATATATATTGAGCTTGGTTCTTGTGCTGTATTTATGTAACAAGCTTGGTTCTGGGGATGCATATATGTACTGAGCTTGGTTCTGGGATGTATATTGGGGTTCTATATATGTTCTGAGCTTGTTCTCATGCTGTATATATGTATGAGCTTAGTTCTGGTCTGTCTATATGTATGAGCTTTGTTCTGGTGTTGTATGTATGTATGAGCTTGGTTCTGGTGCTGTGTATATATATGTAGTGAGCTTGGTTCTGTTGATGTATTTATGTACTGAGCTTGGTTGTTGTACCGTATACATGTATGAGCTTTGTTCTGGTACTGTATATATGTATTGAGCTTAGTTCTGGAGCTGTATATGTCAGAGCTTGGTTCTGAAGCTGTAATTATGTAGGATATATTTATAATAACAAAATTACAGGGCAGATGGAGTAGTTTTCAGTTGATTGTATATTTAATGGGAATTTGTCAGGTAATTATAACCCCGTAATACATGACCTGACAATATTTCCAAACATTATCTTGTATGTTTTTTCAGATGCAGAAAAATCTATAAAATCAACTTTTAAAATGGCGCACACTATATGCTATCTACTCAATAAAGGGTCATGGGGCGGTGCCGCTATCCTGAAGGGTTACATAGTCCTGCCTCCAAACCCACCTTTCCATTCGTGCTAGACATCCCCCTGGCTGTTATACATAACTACCATTCTCCTCCAAATTTCTCAGATGCGCCATTGCCTTGTACTCCGTGGGCACATACCGTACAGCAAGGTATACTCTGCCAGGCTGCACCGCGCATGCCAGGGGAGTACAAGGCAACGGCGCATCCGAAAGAGTTGGAGGTGGCTGATAGTGATGTAGAACAGACAGGGGGATGTCAATCAAAATCTGGGGGACGTAATTTCCATTTTCACCTCAGGCAACAGAAAAGCTAGAATCGGCCCTGTCTCTACCTGTACTATATGTACTGTACAGCTTGCTACCTGTGGTACATGTACTGCACTTCTATTTACCCACTTCATGTACTGTACGCTCCATACATGTGGTACATGTACTGTACTTGTCTCTACCTGTACTACATGCACTGTTCTGTTATCTACCTGTACTACATGTCCTGTACTGATCTCTACCTGTACTACATGTATTATACTGCTCTCTACCTTTTCTACATGTCGTACACTGCTTTTTACCTATACTACATGTACTGTACTACTATCTACCTTTACTACATGTACTATACTGCTCACCACCTGTACTACATGTACTGTACTGCTCTCTACCTGTACTACATGTACTGTACTGCTCCATACCTGTACTACATGTACTGCTCTATACCTGTACTACATGTCCTGTACTGATCTCCACCTGTACTACATATACTGTACTGCTCTCTACCTGTACAACATTTACTGTACTGCTATCTACCTGTACTACATGTACTATACTGCTCTCTACCAGTACTACATGTACTGTACTGCTCTCTACCTGTGCTACATGTACTGCTCCCTACCTGTACTACATGTACTGAACTGCTCTCCACCTGTACTATATGTCCCGGACTGCTCTCTATCTGTACTAGTAAAAATAGACCAAAGGGGCATAACTGAGCGGAAAAAAACAACAAAAATTAAACAATTACTATGGAGTCTATATCATATAAAGAAACTCGATGTGACCGCACTAAACAGTATATTTCTTAGCATTTCTTACCAGTTTATATTGCAGTTGCTTATCTGCCATTAATATGTGGCACATATAGGAGGTACACCCAACATAAATTTCTACTTAGAGGAAGGCAGTTCAATGCTAGCACCAGTTTATGTGGTAGTGGTGGTTAGCAGTGCACCAGTATAAAGGCCTAAATTTTTTCTCTTTTACAAATGGCATGCGATATGATCAATATACTCATATAACATTAATACAGAAATGTATACAAGTGGAATGCAACTATATCAATTGCTACTCTCGCCTCATGCCTATGGTCATATTACTGCGTATTGCCATTTTGTATGAAACTGTAAGATGGCGCCCATAGAACTGCATGGGGCCTTTACTGTACCTCTGTATTCCTCCGATTTCCTATGAAGACATATGGAGGGTTTTTCTGTCTGATTCCACACCAAACTGATGGACAAATTGTGGCATGCTCCATCAGATGCTGTGGGTATGGAGATATTCTCTCCTAGAAGCATATACGGAGCCATCCAAAATTCTGTGTGCCACCGTACAGCATGGGTGCCATTATCATGAGACCTAAGGCAGTTGTACAAAGTGAAGCTTGATATTTTTGCAGTGCATTATATTTCCCAGGAAAGAGTTCCAATCACAAGCGCTTGTTACACATTATGACCACGTGTAACAATTGACGTTTCTTTCATGATAGTCTATCACACAGACAGGAGTAAGAGCCCCACCAGTAAGAATGTGTTGTAGGCCACAAGTGATAGACATGGAATGCAGTAGCAGTTGTGTTAAAGCCAGTATTTCAAAACACTGGAGGAGCATCTCTTAATGATGCAGCTAGACTTGGCGAGCAACATATTAAGTCACGTAGACACATCAAATGCAAGGTGTATGTGCACATTTTTCTATCTCTTAACTTGTCATAGAAACAGGTCAGAAGATAGCATCAGTAGAGGTCCTAGCGCTTGGACCCCCATAAATGTCATCTTCTGACATGGCTCTATTACCTAAAGTGCACACACACTTCAACAGAGGCATTTAGGCCAGGATCACACATGCAGTTTTGATGTAGTTTTTGGCTCCGTTTTTTTTAACCAAATACTGAAGTGGACACAAAAAACAGATGCATCAGTATTTTCTTTATACACTTCCTTCCTTTTGGATCTACTTCTAGTTTTGGTTTAAAAGAACTGAGACAAAAACTTCACCAAAAACGGAATCAAAACTGTATGTGTGATCCAGGCCCTAGCCCTGTGACTAGAAAAATAATCTGCTTTCAAATCACAAATGTACTGTACGCTAAAACATAAAGAAGTTGTCTGCTCCAAGATATAATATTGTATATTTTATAGCCATTGATTACATAGATGCAAAATATTCCATAGCTCTGTACATAGTTCACCTCATTTATCAAAATGGTTAGCCCCCTGTCTAGCTCACCCTCAAGTCAAAGTTAGCCCCTTTCTAGCTCACCCTTAGTTTGACAAGCATAGAATATGGGCCGCCCAAATGCAGCAGGGTCATGATATCTGCACAGGTTATCTGGTGCTGTCCTTGTCTCTAGCCATGGAAAAACATAGCATAGGAGCTGAAGACATAAAACGATCAGAGATTTTTAACTTTTTAATCTTCTGATTCAAGATGCAATGGAGCAATTAAAGATGAAAAAACAAACAATCCAGTGTTTCCAATATCTTCATACCCTTTAATTGCCGGGGATGTAAGTTTGTCATTAACATTTGAAGCTTTCGACAGGGATATCGAGTCTCGGCTTCAAATGAATACTGTGACTTTAAATTGCGACTAGAGCTGTTATTTTGATTTCATTGTAAATCCAAGAGTCCTGCTGTGATTTTGGAGTCACAGCCCTGACTTGAAGCAGGGAGGTGCATGGAAGTTTTGTGATGACGTTCATGTAGACATGGAGGGCTTGTATGAACTCTGCACAACTTGAACTTTTATTTTAAGGTGTTGTGTGTCAAAACACGGCATCAAAACTTTGTGTGTGATCTTGGCCTAAAGCTCTGCTCGGTCCAGACTTTTAGTCACAAACATGCATTCTCATGCATTTTTTACAGACAATTACTTTTTTCTGCCAATTTTCGTGAAGGCGTTCGTGAGTGTAAAGTCCTGGGTGTCATAATGATAATGCGCTGGTTGTCTCCTTTCACAAATGATACGAATATGGGGGTATAATATCAATTTTTTTATTCTTTTATTCAGGTGAAGATTGAAGAAGTATGAAAATTGTCCTGGCTACCAGAGGTACAAAATGACAGTGTTAAAGCACCTCAACAAATTCCTTTTTTGTGAACATTAAAATTAGCAAAAAGATAAGTGGAATAAGTGCAAATATTGCATATTACCAAACACTTCTAACTTGTCTGTCAGACACGAAATACTGAAATGCCCCGACGCGGATAATGCGTAACTAGCTGTGAGTACAAATCCATATGTTCCTGTTATTTTTAGTTAATATGCTGGCTAGAACATGTTGTACTTTGTTGCTATGGGACAGTTATCACTTGCAATGCCTATAAACACGTAACCTTTCATAAATGAAATTGACATTGTAGACCCTCCTTTGAAAGTAAATAATAATAGGTTTTATTGGTCCCGGCTGACATTGGGGCACTGCTGTTTTCAGTGCATACATGGAGGATGAGTTTTTACTAACTATCGGCTTCTGGTATGCAAATAAAGTACAGGCCATTTTTCAAGTTTGCCTTCTGCAGTGACATAAAGGTGGAGAACACTCTCTAATTAAAGGTAATACAATGGTGCACTTGTGACTGATCCTCGGTTTGCTCTCCATTCGTGCAGAACTATGCTTACCTTCAGGGGATCAGGTAACAACGGCTATTATAGGGAAGCGCCACACACAGCCAAGAAGAACTGGAAAAGCAAGAACAGACCATGGCCCAATGGAAAGGACTGTTCTGCACTGCACACACTATTTGTTCAGTTCTATGGCAAGCTCAGGACAATGGCAGGAAGAACATTCATTACAACTGTCACCAGTGATTATGAGGAGACAGTGTGACAAGGCAGGATTTTCTGTGTGTTATATAGGCTTATACTCCTAATTTATTAGCGCTTCAGAGCCATTTCCCAGATTTTGCACTATGAACACCACTTACATGATAAAAGGTAGTTTAGATGTGTTGATTAAATCTTTACTACACAATAGCGAAGTGGCCAATACTTAACGAAATAGGACAGTAAGGAATGTGTCCTGCTTGTCCCTTATGAAATGCAACTGAAGTTGCGCTATTTTGTCCAGCAAAAACGAAGAAATCTACGATGGAGGTCCCTAATGGAGCCTCACAGATGTGAACAGGGCCTTGCATGGCAGTAGTCTGAGCATGTGTACATGAGGTCCAAAACCTGCAGAGCCACTCCGGAATGCTGGTGAAGTCAAGATATTTGAATTAGTTTATTAGACCAATGTGTCAATTGGCTTGAATTGACAACTACTTATCTGAGCTGCTTATATGCTCTGCGCAGTTGTGATTCCCCTTTCCCCACTCCTCTAGGCAAGTTAATGCAAAACACATTACTTAGTAGGGGGGAAACAATGAGCACAAGAGAGATCTACTCTCAGGGTAAGGCCTCATGCACACTTCATTCACCTCTTTCACGGCCGTTTTTCACGGTGTCTGTTATAGTATCCGTGTGGTTTCCGTGCGTATTCTGTGCCCGTTCCGTGTTTCCGTTTTAAATGGATGTTCTGCTTCCGTTTGGCTTCCGTATTTCACTGAATAAATGTGTACTGTAGTCTGTGAACTTTGGCACGCCCTGCCATTGCTAGGGCAATGGATCCGTCAAAAACGGACGGCACACGGAAGCCTTCCGTGTGCCGTCCGTTTTTTGACGGACCCATTGACTTCTATGGGCCCCACGGTCACGGAATCACTGACCAAAGTAGGACATGCTCTACTTTTGACGGAACGGAACAACAGATCAGTCAAAATAACGGAAGTGTGCATGGGCCCATTGAAATTAATGGGTTCAGGCTGCTATCAGTGACAAAAACGGATAGCACCCTGAAGCAAAAAACTCAAGTGGGCATGAGGCCTAAAAAGTTATATTTTTACAGATATCTGTGGTGCGTTCTGAGGCATGATGGGGGCTTTGTTGGGTTTCTTGGAAAAATGTTAATTATATATATATATATATATATATGGGGAAAAAATCCCATTAAAATAGTTATTGGACATGAGAAGTGGACTGTGTAATAATATTTGTTAACATACCAGTTTTTGATACAACCAGACTTAGAAAACCCATTGTTATTGCGATTCCATGGTTTATCCCACATTCTGGGTATGTACAGTTCCAGAGCTTTACACCGAACTTCAGAAATCCATCATGTTTTATAGGTTTTTCACAGTTTCCCTTCCAGTAAGTGTCTGAAAGTACAAATTACATGAGTCACGAGAAAGGTTTTTCCAAAAAGAAACTATTTAGATTCCATTTTACTTTTGTCAATGGGGAAGAGGGGGTCGGGAAAGAAAACATTCCATTATCTGCATTGAGGGCAGGAAAAAAATTCTGTTCTGTATAATAAAGTAAATGACTATAAATTGTAAATGATGTTAAACCTTTTTAAAATTCCCAATTGTAAAATTCTATTGTTGTCTTTATAACATAACCTGTGCCTCTGCCTAGAACTTTCATGATAAACAGAGATGTAAATAGAGTTAAGGGTCCCCATAGCAAAAGTAAAAAACAGTGTCCTTCTCTTTTGCTTCTCTACTAGGACTTTCACACAAGATCTTGTATTCTCTCTTGCTCTTGCCCCTTCCGCCAGTTTTTCAATTACTATTTTGTTCCAGTTTCCCTACCCCCTTGTTGCTACTTGTGAAGGGGTGTAACGATCTGTGCGTATGTGGACCCACTAGGCCGCACCGCTAGAGCGGGGAGGCAGATGGCCAAACAACAGAGCACCCAAGCAATACAAAGTCCCAACACTAGGGTACCTGAATAGTCCAGACAGTGGTCGAGGCTTTCGCACGGATGGATGTGGGTACAGCAGGTTACGCCAGACGTGGCGGATGACAGCAGGTGCAGCTTTTTGCGCCAGATGTGGCGGATAACTCTGAACGTGGCAGATGACACTGGACATGGCAGAAGACACAGAACGTGGCAGAAGACACAGGACGTGGCAGATGACACTGGACGTGGCAGATGACAGCAGGTGCAATAGGACTCGACTCCAACACTAACAGGCTCAGGAACAAGAACTCAGCACGGGATACAGGTAAAAGGGCACGGGTAACAACAGGGACAGGATAACACTAAGGGACCATTTGCAAGACTGACATGAGAAAACTAACAACGCTCATGCAATGAGCAAAGGGGCAGGGCCCTTCTTATAGTCCAGGAAAACATTGAGTAAACCTGACAGTCCACGGCCATGAACGCTAGAAGGGGAATCCCTGTGCAGATTAACATGACCAATTTAAAATGCGGTTGGAGGCTGCTAGTGTTTTGGCCCCCAATCATGCACCCCAATGCAGCTTCTTGGATAAACTCTATGGAACATATGTCATGGCTTTGAAAGTTCTCATGAAATATAATAATTTTATGTGATAACCACACTTATTCAATATGTTGATGGAACTGAATAGTGTCAAATGATATAACTAGGAGTTCCAAGGTCCATCGAGAACTTTTAAGATGTTGGGGTGGAAGAAGTATGATCAAATAACTAGTTATTTTACAGAAGAATAAAATAATAGGTTTTACTATACTATACAATATCCCCCTAGGTTAGACATAATTTCATGAAGAAAATGTATAAGGTGTGTGCTGGGTAAAGCAAGGAGGTACTCAGGACCAAGGCAACTTCTTTTTTAAACTTACTTCATTTAATGTACCAGTCTTCTCATTTATATTCTAAACTTATACAATCGTGGATAGAATTTTATAATTGTAATTTTTTAAATCTTATTACTTTGTGCTTCAGCACGCTTTTTTTTTTATTTAAACATTTTTTTATACCAGAAATACAGTTTAAGACCAATAATTACCCGGTTATCTTTGTATCTTTTCCAATTCCACTTAAATTAAACAAAATAATACAAAAGAACTTTCGGCTGTGCAGCAATAAAATCCTCGCTGTCTATAATAATAACTAACTCAGCTTATGTCACAGCATCTAGACTAGTCCAAAAAAAATTATTGAGTGTTGTTTGAAGTTAAAAGTAAGTTTAAACAAGCTGTTCTGGCAGCAGAGAACAATCCTACTGACATCTCCATCAGATCAATGACAAGATCCTACATGGCTCATAATAAACAGGGTATTTGTAATCTAAAGGGAAAACGTGTCCCGGATTAAACCTGGCTGCACGTCTAGATGTATTCACAAAGCAATGCGACAGGACAACTTGTCATAGAGCATGTTATCAAAAGATTAAGAGGTGGATATTATTACACAATTAGGCCTCATGCACACGAACGTATTTTTTTCCTCCCGTAAATACTGGCGTAAATACGGGTCCTTTGTCACACGTATTCGACCCGTATTCCACCAGAATTTACGGACCCGTGCCCATAAATAAGGGTCCGGTGTCACCAGTATTCCACCCATATTTACGGTCTGTGCACTAATCGGCAGCCTCTTCTCTCTATCAGTGCTAGAAAGAGAGAAGGGGCAGCCGTTTCGGGCAGAGTTTCCGCAGCGATTGAAGGTAAAATAAGTTCATACGTACCGTTGTCTTAGTGATGCGTCCCTCTTTTGACATCCAGTCCGACCTCCCTGGATGACGCGGCAGTCCGTGTGACCACTGTAGCCTGTGATTGGCCTGTGATTAGCTGCAGCGGTCACCTGGGATGAAACGTCATCCCGGGAGGCCGGACTGGAGGAAGAAGCAGGTAAGTTAACTTTTAATACTATTAACTCCAGCGGTAGTCACTGTCCCGGGTGCTGAAAGAGTTACTGCCGATCAGCACCCTGGACAGTGACTATCCCCTGACGTCGCCTAGCAACGCTCCCGTAATTACGGGTGCACACACGAAGCCACCCGTAATTACGGGAGGCCCATAGATTTCTATGGGCTTGCCCGTGACATAATTACGGCCTGAAATAGGACATGTTCTATATTTTTCAATGGCACGGACACCTTCCCGTAAGCATACGGGAAGGTACCCATGGCCAATAGAAGTCTATGGGCCCTTAATTACGGGCCGTAATTACGGCTCGTAAATACGGGCGTTTTTACGTTTGTGTGCATGAGGCCTTAGAAACCAATAAATAATAATATTGTTATGGTTTTGTACTCATTTTCATAATTCCTTATTAGCATTTTTGGAATTTTGTCATTAAAAAAAACAAGCATAAAATACTACGGTAGGAAGACAATTAATTTCTCTCCTGTCTGCCCCCCCCCCCCCCTTGAATTCCCCTACATTAAATTGCAGAATTAGGCACCAGCTGCGGGGGTGGAAGCCCTTTTGTACATTTTGCAAGTGATACTGGTAACCTTCACTAAAGAGCGGAAATCCAGCATTGTCGTATGCTAGTATTGGTATCTGTCACTAGGCAACCTCCAGGCATCTTTAGGGTGACTACCTAGCACATCACCACATTACTGTTATAGAAGGAATCTAAATATTTCAGTGTTTGTTCTCATATAATAGCACTAAAACTGTTCCCGATTTGTAATATGCCTGATGTCAAAATGTTGTCTACACGTTTCGGTCTCAGGGACTGTAGGGCTGTAGACGAGGGATTGTGTTTGTTTATGTAAGCACGTCCATATTGCACGGCCCTATGTATTCGAATCAATGTAGGCAGTACATCCATAATGTTGTAGAAAACATTGTATAGGCCTAGACCCAAAGTCAGGTTAAAAATTCTGACGTGATTTGCATTACAAAGTGTGAGCCCTTGCAGTGTTTTGTATAAACTTCACTATATGAAACTGTAAAATCCCATAAAGTCGCTATAAATATTATAAATAATCTAAACTTGCTTGTATTTTATCTAAGTAAAACATAAAAACTGGAAATGATGTAATATTTGGCTAAGTGAATAAACACTGCAGCATTTTCCACTCAAGTTATTTTGGTATCATTGAGTTACAATAATTAAGTGTCAATAATGGCTCCAGTTGCTGCTGACTTAGTCAGGTCATAACATTAACACATGATCCCCAAGCCTCGAAATTCAGTCTCAAATCAAGTCAAGCATAATCAATAATTGTTGCCATATGTTATACTTAGGAAGCTGAGATTTGATGTGCTGTTTGCCAGGGAATAAACTCAAAGTGCTTCCCCCAAGTCCCAGTAGGTACAGGGGCAACTAAGACTCTATTCAAATCTGCGTTCTATCTGTCATGGGAGCAGAACGATGAAAATAGCGGCAGTGACGAATATGTTGATTGACTGATACCAGTGGCGCCCGACGAACCCCATTGGATACAATGGGCTCCGTAGAGTTTCTGTCATGGTGCCTGTAGTTTTTTTTTACCACATTTGACTGTTCCATTGCTTTTAGTCAAATCTCCGCCTAACGGAGCTTGCAACGCAGATGTGAACACAGCCTAAATCAGCCCTACAAGGAGCCTACACAATATAGTATCGATTTCAACTACTTGGACCAATGTATGATATACTGGTGAAAGAAAGATTAAGAATTAAGGCTAGTTAGTCAAATCTAAAAATTCAGGTCTTAGGTGGGTTAAAAATGTAATCAATAAATGTATCATTATGTATAAATTCATTGTAACGTCTATGGCCGCGGACCGTCGTCCTGACTTACCCTCTAATGGTCGCGGCCATGGACGAGTGAGTTCCCGGCGACATCTCCCTCCTGAGAGACGCCCGCGCGTGTATGGCCTTAAAGGGCCAGTATGCGGACAGTTGCAGAATACTGCAATCAGCCCAGAATGCTTCGGGACTATAAAAGGGGCTCTGCCCTCTCGATCCTTGCCTGTGCGTTGTTGTGTTACCTAAAGTTTGTCATTGCAAATGGTCTCCTAGTGTTTTCCAGTTCCCAGTGTTACCTGTTCCTGCTGCCTGTACCCTGTATCCCCTGCTACCGTGCCTCTGTGCCATCAAGAGTTGGAGTCGTGTTGTGCCCTCCGCTGCATCTATTGTGTCGCACCCCGCCATGGTGTCTACTGTCGGAGCCTCATCTTAGCCTGAATCTACCACTACTGCCTCAGGTACCCTTTCTGAACTATAGACATTGCATTGTACCTGTTTGGCCAGCTGCTATCCTGCTATGTGGTACGGCCCCCTGGGTCCACACACCGCGCCGTGACAGTATGCTCAGGCCATGGACCCCGCTGGTCAATTTAAGGGCCTGTCACCCTCCCAAGCCATGCAGGCGGACCTGCAGGACCTGCGAACACGACAGGATCAACTTCTTGTGGCAGTAGACTCCATGGCGCTAGCTGCTTCCTTCTCTGCTCCTGTTCCAGATTCTCCGACTGATCCTCCTGCTACACCACCTGGCAGCGCCGGTTCAGATCCTTGGTTCTCGCTGCCACTACCACCTTGTTTCTACGGAGACGCAAGCACAGGGGATTTTTCAACCAGTGTCATATCCACTTCGCCCTGCACACCAGAGCATTTCCCTCAGACAGTGCCAGGATCGCCTTCATTATTTCTCTACTTGCCGGCAAGGCCCTGGCGTGGGCGAACCCAATCTGGGAATGACGGTACCCGAGACCTGAGATTTCCAGGGGTTCGTGCGGTTATTCCGCACTGTGTTAGAGGAGCCTAAACGAGTCTCGTCGGCAGCTACTTCTATACTGAACCTTTGCCAGGAGGACACCTCCGTGGGCGAGTACACCATCCAGTTCCGGACCCTGGCAGGAGAGCTGTCCTGGAAGAACGAGGCGTTAGTAGCTTCCTTCTGGCATGTTCTGTCATACGAGATCAAAGACAAACTAGCTGCTCGTGATCTACCACCTACATTGGACGACCTAATTTTACTTGCCACCCGGGTGGACATGAGGTGCAAAGAAAGATCCCAAGAGGTTCGTAAAAAGAGAAGCCTTCCTAAGTTGGCTCCCAACCTCCAGCAACCCCTCTCGTCCTCATCTGCTGCTCCTCCCGATGTTCCGATGCAAGTAGAACGGCTTAAACTATCTGTCCAAGAAAAACAGCGCAGGCGCACTTCTGAACTCTGTCTATGTTGCGGCCTCGCTGGCCATGTCGTGCGTCTGTGTCCCCAGAAGCCAAAAAGCTCCAACGCCTAGGATTGGTTGGAGAGACAACCCTGGGTGACACAGAATTTGACAGAGAACTCTCCTCCAAGCTGTTCATCCTTGTGACTATTGTCGCTGGCGAGAGGCCCCATCTGGTCTTTGCCTATCTGGACTCTGTCTCTGCAGCCAATTTTATACGCAAAGACCTTGTGGATCTTATTCACTTGCCCACTACCCTTCTGGAGAAGCCGTTGACCGTTGCCTCAGTAGATAGACTGCCACTGCCCGACCCAATATTGTCTGTAACCAAGCCGCTGAGGTTCAAGTGGGAGCCCTTCATTCTGCACTTATCTCCTTGTTTGTCCTGCCCAAGGCCGTCAACCCCGTGCTGCTGTGTTTGCCTTGGCTCCGTCTACACGCCCGAATCCTGGATTAGAACTCCAGAGAGGTTCTCCAGTGGGGTCCCAAGTGCCTCAACCGCTGTCTGGGGCATATCCATCCGGTTCAGCCTCCTCCGCATCAGTCATTGGCAGGGATGCCCTCTTGCTACTCTTAGTTCTCAGATATCTTCGACAAGAAGGAGGCAGAGACGTCGAGCATATGATTATCCTATTTACTTGGTTCCCTATTCATCCCCTACTCGCGGTAGAGTATACCCTCTCTCCTTACCTGAAACCCAATGTCTGCCTATATTAAGGAGAATCTAGAGAGGGCCTTCATACGCAAATCCTCATCCCCAGCCGGGCCGGGTTTTTATTTGTCAAACAGAAAGACGGATCCCTCTAACCCTGCATTGACTACCGGAGTCTCAACCAGATCACGGTAAATAACAGATACCTATTGCCTTTATCTCTGAACTGTTTGATCGCATACGGGGGGGGGGCAACATTTTTTTTTCAAACCAGAGCTGCGGGGGGCCTACAATCTAATCCGAAATCGTCAGGGTGATGAGTGGAAGACGGAATTTAATACACGTGATGGGCACTACGAATACCTGGTTATGCCCTTCGGCCTGTGTAACGCCCCCACGGATTTTCAAGAATTCGTCAATGACATTTTCCGTGATCTCCTCTATGTCTGTGTTGTGGTGTATCTCGATGACATTTTGATTTTTTCCCCAGATCCAGTAACTCATCAGAGACATGTTCGCCAAGCTTTGCTTCGATTAATCACCTATATGCCAAGCTGGAGAAGTGCGTGTTCGAGAGAAAGTCTCTACCCTTCCTGAGCTATATCATCTCCAATCAGGGCCTCAAAATGGATCCTGAGAAGGTAAAGGCTGTCTTGGAATGGCCACGCCCTCAAGGCTTAAGAGCCATACAGAGCTTCCTGGGATTCGCCAACTTCTACCGGCTGTTCATTCCCAACTTCACTACACTAACAGCCCCCATCTCTACCCCCACCTAAAAGGACATGAATGCCAAGGTGTGGACTCCAGAAGCAGAGGCTGCATTCAAGAGCTTAAAGAAGGTCTTCACGTCAGCCTCAATCCTTCATCATCCTGATGTGTCGATACAGTTTTCGTTGGAGGTGGATGCCTCCTCTGTTGGTGCTGGTGCACTTCTGTTCCAGAGAGGTTCCAAAGGTATGTGGCTACTACTCTAAGCTTTTTTCTCCCACAGAACGCAACTACTCGATTGGGGATCGGGAGTTACTGGCCATCAAGCTGGCTCTGCAGGAGTGGAGACACCTACTAGAAGGCGCAGCTCATCCAATTCTGGTCTTCACGGACCACAAGAACCTCACCTATCTCTAGACGGCCCAATGGGTGAACCCTCGTCAGGCCAGGTGGTCGCTGTTCTTCGCTCGGTTCCAGTTGGAGCTCCACTACCGCCCTGCCGACAAGAATGTGAGGGCCGATGCATTGTCTAGGTCATTCGAGACAGAGGACACTGTGGAGTCCCCACAGAATATCATTGACCCTTCCTGCATCACCTCTGTCAACCCTCTGCAAGTTAGAGACATTCCTCTGGTAAGGACCTTTGTACGTCTGTCAGACAGAGGAAGAATCCTCCGCTGGGGACACAGTTCCAAGCTGGCAGGTCACGCGAGTGCCAGTAAAACCAGAGACCTAACTGTCCATCAGTTCTGGTGGCCCACGCTGCCCAAAGACGTCACAGGTTTTGTCTCCTCCTGTACGGTATGCGCAGCTAATAAAGTTGCTCACTCCAGACCAGCTGGTCTGCTCCAGCCACTGCCTGTGCCCGATGCCCCCTGGCGACATATTGCAATGGACTTTGTCACAGATCTGCATCTCTCTGCTGGATGCAGTGTGGTCTGGGTGGTGGTGGATCGATTTTCCAAGATGGCTCATTTTGTTCCACTGACTGGTCTGCCTTCTGCTTCCCGACTGGCCGGCCTCTTCGTCCAACACATCTTCCGTCTCCACGGCTTGCCTCTGCAATTTGTCTCGGATCGAGGGGTCCAGTTCACCTCAAAGTTCTGGAGGGCACTCTGCGGTCTCCTCGGTGTAAATTTGGACTTCTCCTCGGCCTACCATCCCCAGCCCAATGGTCAAGTCGAGAGGGTTAATCAGATTATGGAGATCTACCTACGGCACTTTATCTCCATGCAGCATGATGACTGGGTGCAGCTGCTTCCTTGGGCTGAGTTCTCTTATAACAACCATACTAGTGAGTCCACCACCTCCAGCCCGTTCTTCATTGTCTACGGCCAACATCCACGAATACCTCTACCTGCAGCTGACTCTACCTTCAGGGACTTTCTGCATATATGGCAGCAGATCCGATCTTCTATTCTGCTGGCAGTCGACCACATGAAGAAAAAGGCAGACACTAAACGACGAGAGCCTCCCCAGTTTCTTCCAGGTACTAAGGTCTGGCTGTCTTCCTAGAATATCCGTCTGAAAGTGTCATCTTGCAAGTTTGCCCCCAGGTTCCTCGGACCCTTCGAGTTTCTGCTGCAAATGAATCCTGTCTCTTACAAGCTTCGGCTGCCTCCCACCCCCAAGATCCCAAACTCCTTCCATGTCTCCCTGCTGAAGCCTGTGGTCCTGAACCGCTACTCCAGGACTCCTAGTTCCGCAGTGGCTCCTGGCGGCTCGTCAGGGACATTCGAGGTGAGGGAGATCCGGGCTTGGGAGCCAGAGGAGAACATAAATGCTACTGCCCTCGTGAAGAAGTTTTTCTGCCTCAAGAAGGGGGGCACGAAAGAGGGGGGATACTGTAACGTCTATGGCCGCGGATCGTCGTACTGAGAGACGCCGGCACTCACTTCCTGGTCCAAACACTGTCTCCCGCAGGTCGCGCGTGCACGACCTTAAAGGGCCAGTACACGCACAGTTGCAGAATACTGCAATCAGCCCAGAATGCTTCGGGACTATAAAATGGGCTCTGTCCTCTCGTCCTTGCCTGAGTGTTGTTGTGTTACCTAAAGTTTGTCATTGCAAATGGTCTCCTAGTGTTTTCCAGTTCCCAGTGTTACCCGTTCTTGCTGCCTGTACCCTGTATCCCGTGCTACCATGCCTCTGTGCAGTCAACAGTTGGAGTCGTGTTGTGCCCTCCGCTGCATCTATTGTGTCGCACCCCGCCGGGTATCTGTCTACTGCAGAAAAAGAAATGGCGACAGCACACTGTGAACACTAATACCACCTAAGCCACTAAATATAAATAAATATGCATTACTGCTAAATCTACTTACAAATAGGGAGGTTCTTAGTTCTGAGTTCTTTGGGTGTCTGTCTGCTGTCGGAGCCTCATCTTAGCCTGAATCTACCGCTACTGTCTATATTGCCTCAGGTACCCTTTCTGAACTACACCGCGTTCCAAATTATTATGCAAATGTTATTTTTCACTGATTTTCCTAAATAGTCGATGCAAATGACAGTCAGTATAATCTTCAAGCCATGAACCGTTGGAGTATAATGCAAATTTTATTGAACAAATCTCCTAATGATAGATTTTTTTTTTAGAAGTAAAAAACTCAAAATGCACTGTTTCAAATTATTATGCACAACAGAGATCAAAACATTTTAAAGGTTGTAAAGATAACTAAAATGGTAATTTGTTGTATTTGCAGCATCAGGAGGTCATATTTAGAGAAATCAAAAGCTCTTTCAATCAAAAAAAACTTAACAGGCCAAGTTACATGTTAACATAGGACCCCTTCTTTGATATCACCTTCACAATTCTTGCATCCATTGAATTTGTGAGTATTTGGACAGTTCTGCTTGAATATCTTTGCAGGATGTCAGAATAGCCTCCCAGAGCTTCTGTTTTGATGTGGACTGCCTCCCACCCTCATAGATATTTTGCTTTAGGATGCTCCAAAGGTTCTCAATAGGGTTGAGGTCAGGGGAACATGGGGGCCACACCATGAGTTTCTCTCCTTTTATGCCCATAGCAGCCAATGACACAGAGGTATTCTTTGCAGCATGAGATGGTGCATTGTCATGCATGAAGACAATTTTTCTACGGAAGGCACGGTTATTCTTTTTGTACCATGGAAGAAAGTGGTCAGTCATAAACTCTACGTACTTTGCAGATGTCATTTTCACACCGTCAGGGACACTGAAGGGGCCTACCAGCTCTCTCCCAATGATTCCAGCCCAAAACATGACTCTGCCACCTCCTTGCTGAAGTCGCAGCCTTGTTGGGACATGGTGGCCATTCACCAACCATCCACTACTCCATCCATCTGGACCATCCAGGGCTGCACGGCACTCATCAGTAAACACGGTTTGAAAATTAGTCTTCATGTATTTCTGAGCCCACTGCAACCGTTTCTGCTTGTGAGCATTGTTTAGGGGTGGCCGAATAATAGCTTTATGCACACTTGCAAACCTCTGGAGGATTCTACACCTTGAGGTTCGCGGGACTCCAGAGGCACCAGCGGCTTCAAATACCTGTTTGCTGCTTTGCAATGGCATTTTAGCAGCTGCTCTCCTAATCCTATTAATTTGTCTGGCAGAAACCTTCCTCATTATGCCTTTATCTGAACGAACCCGTCTGTGCTCTGAATCAGCCACAAATATTTTCACAGTACCATGATCACGCTTAAGTTTTCTTGAAATATCCAATGTTTTCACTACTTCACGCTTTTCGGCAGCAGAGAGATCCTTTTTCTTTCCCATATTGCTTGAAACCTGTGGCCTGCTTAATAATGTGGAAAATCCTTCTTAAGTAGTTTTCCTTTGATTGGGCACACCTGGCAAATTATCACAGGTGTCTGAGATTGATTACAATGATCCAAAGAGCCCTAAGACACAATACCATCCATGAGTTTAATTGAAAAACTAATTATTAAATGTTTATGGCACTTAAATCCAATGTGCATAATAATTTTGAACACGGTGTATAGACATTGCATTGTACGGCCCAGTGGGTCCACACCCCGCATCCTGCAGCCGTACAATCCCCACCATTGCTCTGTGGATCAGCAGAATCGAGAATCTGGCAGTCAGACACCAGTCTTTGGACCATTAGACAGAGGCTGTTCTAAAATACTTATGTCTGCCGACAGGGAAGCTGTGGTGATTTGTGAACACGTCCACATATAAAGAGATATGTATGTCGTTAAATTCCTGTAATCTGGCATTAATAGAACCTGATGGGGATTCACAGATTATCACATATGTAGGAATCAATAAAATATCTTACTGCTGCAACCATTGTCCATACAGAGTCCTTTAAATCAGTATAAGGCTTTATTCAGACGAACGGTGATTTTCACGCGCGTTGCACGGACCTATATTAGTCTATGGGGCCATGCAGACATGTCCGTGATTTTTACTCAGCGTGAGTCCGCTGAAAAAAAGTCACGACATGTCCGTTCTTTGGGCGTTTTTTGCGCATCATGCACCCATTGAAGTCAATGGGTGCGTGAAAACCACGCATTCTGCACGGAAGCACTTCCGTGCGAACAGCCTGATTCGCGCAACAGCTGTCAAAAGGATGAATGAAAACAGAAAAGCACCACGTGCTTTTCTGTTTACAAACATCCAAACGGAGTGTCATAATGATGGCAGCTGCGCGAAAAGCATGCAGCCGCGCATCATATGCTGATGCCCCACGGAGCTGTTAAGTGCCTTCTGTGCAGGCAAAACGCCACGTTTTTGTGTGCGCAAAAACGGCACACTCGTCTGAATAAAGCCTAACAGTGGTCAAGAAAATGAAGTAAGCAATGGCAGCTCCTCATTATGTTTTGCAAGAGACAGCATTTATTTTCCCCCAATAAATACTCACTACACACTGTTACAATGAAAAAAAACAAATCTGCCACCAAAGCCTCCTTATTAAATAACCAAAATTATATATATATATATATATATATATATATAAAGAAGAAATCCCGCAGCACAAACATTGTTTATTTAATGCGTTATATATAGATATCAATAAACAACGTTAATTTATCATCTAAAACATTATGAACAAACATTTACCATTTATTTCACTCACCATAGGTGTTCTTGAAGGGCTTTTTCCCAAGCAGTGCCAAATGGCACAAATCACCATTCAGACTGCGTTGAAACATGGTGGCAAATCTGTCAAGGCACTGCCTCCCGATTCCTGTTTTCTGGACGGCCCTAATGGAACAACACCGTCCGTTCTTCCAGACACTTCATTGAAGAGGGATTGCATACCTTTGGTGGGCTCCAGCCATCTCAATAAGTGCCATGCAAGACATCCTCTCTGCCACAAGTGCATCAGCAAAGATCCCTCACACCACTGGCCAAAAAAATAAGCAAAAGTGAGCTGCATCCAGGTGTGGACAACTAGCGGGAGTAATCGCTCCTCCTCTCCACCTACAGGTACCACTCATTCCACCCTCCTTTCTAATTTTCTTATCAAATCCATATCTATTACTTCTTACTCCTCCAATCACTTTTCCTAAATTTTAACCCCTGCTTACTCTACAAACCCTGTCATGGCTGGGCCTGCACTTTTCTCTGCTCGTTTATACAAGGACAATACCTTGCACAATACCCTTTAGGCCGGATTCGCACGAACGTGTCCGTTTTGCGCTGCGTTTTGTGCGTGCAAAAGGTCCGTGTGTCAGCAGCATATGATACGTGGCTGCGTGATTTTCGCGCAGCCGGCATCATTATGACACTCTGTTTTTATGTGTACAAACAGAAAAGCACGAGGTGCTTTTCTGTTTTCATTCATCCTTTTTACTACCGTTTCGCGTATCACAAGCGGCACCCGGAAGTGCTTCCGTGTGTCGAGCGCGATTTGCACGCACCCATTGACTTCAATGGGTGCGTGCTGCGCGAAACACGGGCAAGTATAGGACATGTCGTGAGATTTACGCAGCGCACATATGCTGCGTGAAAATCACTGACAGTCTGTATGGCCCCATTCACTTACATAGGTCCGTGCAACGCGCGTGAAAATCACGTGCGTAGCACGGACGTATAAGACGTTTGTGTGAATAAGGCCTAAGAGTGAGGCCACACATCTTAGTTTTGATTTTTGAAAACTACTACATGTGTATTCACTCTTAGACCTCATGCCCACTCTGTAGCCATGTTCAGAGAGCCTATACTACAGGGCACGGAGGCCATTCCTTAAATTTATCATGAACAAAACCTCATATTCAGCAATCCTCATGTGCGTTACATTTCCCAGAAACACCTGATTACACCCGGTTCACCAAACTTCTCAACATTTTAAGCAGGCTGAATTTATTTGAATCCATTTAAAACAATTTTCCATTTTAGCTCCATTTTTAACCTTGAACAGACATTTATTTTCCATGTTATTACTTGTTGTGTGCATAGGTTGATAGGGCTGTCACATTACAACAAATACAGACATTTTTCAGAAACCTTTTGTAAAATGAACTATAAAACACTTAGGGCTTGGTCAAATGACAAATTATTTGGATCCCATGTGCATGTTGTAGAAAGAATGAAATGCTCTCTATTTTATTTCCACAAACAGAAGAACAAAGAGTGACTGACGGCTTATAGCACTGCTTGAACATACCACAATGAAAGAAAACACCTTCATGGACAGGGCAAACTTGTATGGTTTATAAAATTCACACCATTGTATTTCTAGTAAATATGATTTTATGCATCAGTTCATGGTCGTAACCAGAATTCATTTGGCCTCATAGCAAAGTCAGAACTGCTCCCCCTCCCTTCAACTTGCTCATCTTCTGCACAAAGGAGAACCCACAAAGTAGAGCTAGACAGCAGAAAGCCACTACTATGTTTTCCCCACAAAAAGGAACAACGTTTCTACACCTGAGTGGGCCCCTTCAGCCTCTGGCTTCTGTAGCAGCTGCTATGTGGTTCAGTCAAGTACCGGAAATATGGATTCTCTAAGCCGTAATCCATTTGGTGCTGGCTAGACTGGGGTGCAAAGTTTAGGAGATTCCCTGGTCTTCACCATTAACAAGGAAGTACAGACTTTGCTGTGGGACGTTCCCCAGATCATGGTACTTAGAATAGTCAAAAATTGACGACAGCAGAACTGATGCCGTAGTAGCGTAGTCAGGTACGGATTAAATGCGGCAAGCCAGAGGGTAAGAAAGGAGAGTAGTCAGAAACGTAGCCAAGGGTCAGAGTCAGGAGGAAAACAACCAGAAGGGCCGTGGCTGTTGACGGCAGCCAGAGCAGGAGGAGCTGCGGCTGCTAACTAAACTCGGTGCTGGAACGGGCGCGAGGTAATTAACACTATGGCTCCTAGCTGTGGTTATGCATCAGGTAAAGCTTATTTACTATGATCTAGACAAAAAACATTCTGGGTATATATTATTGGAACTACAATAAAACTCATGGTTGCCTTTTTTTAAATCAATTTTCACCCTCCTTTTCACCTTCTAATGTACTAGGCGAAATCCTCTGCATGCAATAACTTCCACCCTCAATGATGTGATCACTAAATATCATTACCTGCCTAGCATGTCTAGCTAGCAAGAAGTTCACTGGGAATCTGTCAAGACCTAACTATATTCTGTGTTCAATAAGTGCTCAAACACATTGGCACACCTTTTGGGCTTGTCCACAGCATTGAGGAACTGCGAATGTGAAAAGGATTTGCAGGGAGTATTTTTTATTGCTCTGAAGACACTGGCATGCATAAAATCAGACTGTTGAGAGGGTTATCAGGGGGAGGGTTAATTCACAGTGATTGGTTGTCAGAGAGTGCTGACAAAATGAAGGTGGTAGGAGAAGCTTTACATACAGGCTATTGAGTAGTAGACCAACATATTAGTCGCATGAGAACTAATATGGCTGGCATGAAGTCGCTTCTTCTTGTGTCAAACACTGAAGACAGGAAAAGTCTGAAACAGAAACAGCTAAGCTTACAAGAAAAACGACTTAACGCATGTACATCATTGGCTGGCAGGGGCGTAACTAGGAAAGACTGGGCCCCATAGCAAATTTTTGACTGGGGCCCCCCTCCCCTGGGTGTCACACAAACCCCCCTTGTAGATAGTGCCTTTTTTACAGCCCCCCCTGTAGATAACGCCATACAGCCCCCTCTGTAGATAGCGCCATAAAGCCCCCTCTGTAGAGAACGCCATACAGTCCCCCTGTAGATAACGCCATACAGCCCCCTCTGTAGATAGCGCCATACAGCCCCCTCTGTAGATAGCGCCATACAGTCCCCCCTGTAGATAACGCCATACAGCCCCCTCTGTAGATAGCGCCATACAGTCCCCCCTGTAGATAACGCCATACAGCCCCCTCTAGATATCTACAAAGGGGGCTGTATGCCGCCATCTACAGGGGGGGCTGTATGGCGCTATCTACAGAGGGGGCTGTATGGCGCTATCTACAGAGGGGGCTTTATGGCGCTATCTACAGAGGGGGCTGTATGGCGCTATCTACAGAGGGGGCTGTATGGCGCTATCTACAGTCCCCAACCCCCCAAAAAAATGCGACCTACAGTGTGAAAAGACAAAAGACATGTATCCCCACAGGATAGGGGATACATGTGTGATCGCTGGCAGCGATAGGGAGAACGGGGGACCGAAAATCCCCCGAAGTTCTCCACGACTAACCTCTGACTTCCGGCGTCTGCGCAGCTCAATAAAAATGAAAGGAGCGCTGGTCACGCATGCACATAAGCGCTACCGGCGCTCCATTCATTTCTACGGAACTGCCGACACAGACCCCGGAAGTCCGAGGTTTGTGATGGAGAACTTCAGGGGACTTTCAGTCCCCCGTTCTCCCTATCAATGCCAATAATCACACATGTATCCCCTATCCTGTGGATAGGGGATACATGTCTTTTGTTTAATGGCAGAGCGGGGAGATACCTCCCTGCTCTGCCGTAGTGTTCAGTGGCGTCCCGCTGTAGCAGCCATAGCAGCTGCTAGCGGAGCCTCCGCCCATGGCGGGGGCCCGTGCCGGCAGGCGACATGGGCCCCCTCATGCCGCGAGCCCCGTAGCAGCCGCTACGGCTGCTATAGCGGTCGTTACGCCACTGTTGGCGGGATATAATTCTCACACGATACAGTACATGTATGTCGGCGCTAATCCCCCAGGAACAACAGTTGCATACCTCCCAACTTTTGAATTCGGAAAGAGGGACATTTTAAGCCACGCCCCCGAACCACGCCCAATATTCCGCATAAACACATCAACTCACAGCCAGGTCCTTCTGCAAATAACGCGCGCACATTGTCACTGCGGATCTCTAGACTGTCTGGATATCACAGATATTATGGATCCGGTTATATCGTCTTTATGTTACTTTTTCTATCTTGGGTATAACATTTGCTCATCACGGCGGCAGTAGCTGCAGGACAAACCAAAAGGCTGAGAACAATAAAAGTGAAGAGGGAGACCCTGTGGTGGATGAATTTCAATTGACAGGTAGCAGAGTTACATGATGGGGATTTTTTTTCCAGTCATGTAACTCTGCTACCGGTCAATGCAAAAATCATCCACCAGAGCCCCCCTATAGATTGCTCCACACACAGCCCCCCTGTACATAGCGCCAGACACAGCCCCCCCTGTAGATAGCTCCACCCACAGCCCCCCTGTAGATAGCTCTACACACAGCTCCCCTGTAGATAGCTCCACACACAGCCCCCCTGTAGACAGTGCCAGACACAGCCCCCTGTAGATGGCTCCAGATACAGCCCCCTGTAGATGGCTCCACACACAGCCCCCTGTAGATAGCGTCAGATACAGCCCCCTGTAGATAGCGCCAGACACAGCCCCCCTGTACATAGTGCCAGATACAGCACCCCTGTACATAGCGTCAGATACAGCCCCCTGTAGATAGTGCCACACACAGCCCCCTTTAGATAGCTCCACACACAGCCCCCTGTACATATTGCCACACACAGCCCCCCTGTACATAGCTCCACACACAGCCCCCCTGTACATAGCGTCAGATACAGCCCCCTGTAGATAGTGCCACACACAGCCCCCCTGTAGATAGCTCCAGATACAGCCCCCTGTAGATGGCTCCACACACAGCCCCCTGTAGATAGCGTCAGATACAGCCCCCTGTAGATAGTGCCAGACACAGCCCCCCTGTACATAGTGCCAGATACAGCACCCCTGTACATAGCGTCAGATACAGCCCCCTGTAGATAGTGCCACACACAGCCCCCTGTAGATAGCTCCACACACAGCCCCCTGTACATATCGCCACACACAGCCCCCCTGCACATAGCTCCACACACAGCCCCCCTGTACATAGCGTCAGATACAGCCCCCCTGTAGATAGTGCCACACACAGCCCCCTGTAGATAGCTTCAGATACAGCCCCCTGTAGATAGTTCCACACACAGTCCCAGTGTAGGTGACACATTGCCACCAGAGCGGAGAGCGGTAGAGGTAGGCTTTATTCACACGACAGGGTCCGAGTTTCGGCCAATAAAACGGCCGTTTTGGGCCGTTTTTCCCGGCCATTTTGCATCCGTTCCGATTCTGGTCTGGGCCGTGTTGCTGTTTTTAACGGCCGATTTTGACCCGTGTTGCATCAGTTTTTTTCCCTGTCCGTTTTAAAATCGGATGAATTTCATTTAAATTTGTTGCCACACACAGCCCTCTGTAGAAAATGCCACAACCCCCCTGGTAGGTAATACCAACCAGCCCCCTGTAGGTAATGCCACCCAGCCCCGTGTAGGTAATGCCACCCAGCCCCCTGTAGGTAATGCCACCCACTCCCTGCAGGTACTGCCATACAGCGCCCTGTAGGTAATGCCACACAGCCCCTTGTAGGTTGCACCCCCCCCCCCCTTTCCAGGAGATGTCACTGACTTCAATGTCCATATATGGACAGTGTAGTCACTGACTTCTCCTTGAGAGGAATCCCCGGCCAAAGGGTCGGGGATTCCGCTTCAGAAGTGAGTGACGTCACTCTGTCCATATATGGACAGTGTGGTCACTCACTTCTTCTGTAGCAGAATCCCCGGCCACAGGGTCTGGGATTCTGCTTCACAAGTGAGTGATGTCACTGTGTCCATATATGGACAGTGAAGTCACTCACTTCTCCTGTAGCGGAATCCCCGGCCATAGAGTCGGGGATTACGCTGCAGAAGTGAGTGACATCGCTGTGTCCATATATGGACAGTGTAGTCACGCACTTCTCCTGTAGTGGAATCCCCGGCCATAGAGTCGGGGATTCCGCTGCAGATGTGAGTGACTTCGCTGTGTCCGTGTATGGACAGTGTAGTCACGCACTTCTCCTGTAGCGGAATCCCCAATCCCCTACAGGGAGCAAAAAAAGACCCTCCTCCTCCTCACATGCACTCTGCACTGTGAGGAGGAGGAGGAGAGAGAGCACGAGCGACGGAATACATGGCCATCACTCGGGACACATTCTGGTGATGGCCGTGTATTACCCGGCCCCATAGACTTCTATGGGAGGTGGGCGGCCGGGTACCCGGCCGAAAATAGGGCATGTTCCATTTTTTGATGGCTGGTTTTCCCGGCCCGTCAAAAAATCGGTCGTGTGAATAGCCCTATTAGGGGTCTATTGTTCCTAATGCAGCCGGGTGACGGACGATTTATGAACGGCCGGCACCCGGCCGGGAAACCCTGTCGTGTGAATTCCGCCTAAGGCCTCATTCACACGGCCACAGGGTCGGGGATTCCGCTTCAGAAGTGAGTGACGTTGCTGTGTCCATATATGGACAGTGTAGTCCACACTTCTCCTGAAGCGGAATCCCCAATCCCCGGCCGGGGATTGGGGATTCCGACTCCTACAGGGAGCAAAAAAAGACCCTCCTCCTCCTCACATGAACTTGGCACTGTGAGGAGGAGGAGGAGAGAGAGCGCGAGCGATGGAAGACACGGCCGTCACTCGGGACACATCCGGTGATGGCCGTGTATTACCCGGCCCCAAAGCCTTCTATGGGAGACGGGCGGCCGGGTAAACGGCCGAAAATAGGGCATGTCCAATTTTTTGACCGCCAGGGTTCCCGGGCCGTCAAAAAATCAGTCGTGTGAATAGCCCCATCACTCACCGTCAGAAGAAGGCAGGAGTCTTGCAGGGGCGTACTGGTGTCGATGCCGGCCCGGGATTGAAAAAGTCCAGTCACCTGACCGGTGAGGTCAGATGACAGGTCAGGTGACTGGACTGGTCCACTCACGGGCCGGCATCGATCCCAGTGAGAACACCGCCGCAAGACTCCTGCCTTCTTCTGATTGCTGCTGCAGTCAGCAGTGATCAGCTGTTCTGACGCAGCGCCCAGCGGGACATTTACAGAGCGCCCGGGACAGCGGAACAGCGGTGAGAAACCGGGACTGTCCCGCCGGATCCGGGACGGTTGGGAGGTATGACAGTTGTGCTCATGTGATCAGGAGCGGGAGTGTGACTGTGATTGAGAGGCACACTACTGCATTAACGACCAGTTAACTCCTGAAGCATCTCATTAAGTGCTGATCGCAGGGCAGACAAAAGGAAGGGATTGCCTTTGACCTGTCCCTGTAAGCCCCGGCAACACAATAGCCAGAGCTGCCTGGGAAATCGTGACAGCCCTGGGCCCAACAGAGCCCCCAGAGGGCTGTCTAGCAATATTGTTACCTAAAGTATACCCTGACAGATGCCTGTCAATTTTACATTTTACAGTAAAAAAAAAAGCAATGACGGAATAGATTTATTTTTTTTGCATTCCCTAAACTTAAAAATTTGTATAAATTAAACGCTACTAAAAAAAATGTAGTTTTTCCACAAGAAACAAGGCTTCAAATAGCTACATAGCCTTAGAAATACAAAAGTTGATGGAATGTGAGGAGGCAAAAACAAAAAAAAATTAATTGGTCCTTAAAATGTATCAAGCTTTTCAGGTGAGTTTTAAGAATAATCTGTCATATGTGTGTACATGAGGAATAACACTATTTCTAGCCATTATGTAACTTGTGTTCTGCATTTTTATTTATTTTTTTGCAATTTTCCCCTCTGCAGACTCTATCTCTAATTCTCAGTTGGCTCTGAGCTAGTGCGTGGAGCCTAAGGGTATGTGCACACACACTAATTACGTCCGTAATTGACGGACGTATTTCGGCCGCAAGTCCCGGACCGAACACAGTGCAGGGAGCTGGGCTCCTAGCATCATACTTATGTACGATGCTAGGAGTCCCTGCCTCGCTGCAGGACAACTGTCCCGTACTGTAATCATGTTTTCAGTACGGGACAGCAGTTCCACGGAGAGGCAGGAACTCCTAGCATCGTACATAACTATGATGCTAGGAGCCCGGCTCCCTGCACTGTGTTCGGTCCGGTACTTGCGGCCGAAATACGTCCGTCAATTACGGACGTAATTAGTGTGTGTGCACATACCCTAACTGCTATCATGTCTTCTATACACTGCACACATACTGTAGAAGAGGAAAATCCTGCTCTCCTTTCTCTATTTATCACATATATAGCAGCTTCAGCAGCATGGAGTAGATTGTACAGCAGTAATGAGCAGTGTAGCTGAGTATCCAGCACTGGGGTGACATATAACACTCAGGGTATGTTCACACGAGGGAGTCCGTAATGGATGAAATTACGGGGATGTTTCAGCCTGAAAACATCCCCGTAATTTCAGCCGTAACAGCATGTGCAGGCGCTTGAATGCCGTGTCCATTACGGACGTAATTGGCGCTGCTATTCATTGGAGTCAATGAATAACAGCTCCAATTACGGCCAAAGAAGTGACAGGTCACTTCTTTGACGCGGGCGTCTATTTACGCGCCGTCATTTGACAGCGGCGTGTAAATTACGCCTCGTGTGAACAGACAAACGTCTGCCCATTGCTTTCAATGGGCAGATGTTTGTCAGCGCTATTGAGGCGCTATTTTCGGACGTAATTCGGGGCAAAAACGCTCGAATTACGTCCGTAATTAGTGCGTGTGAACATACCCTTACCAGGAAGCTGCAGCACGTATGCATTTATCTTTCTCATTCTGCTCCCCTATTAGTAGACATCTATGGGCAGCATGTCTGTGTCTAACTCACTCTGCTCCTTCTCCCTACTCTTGCTCACCTATCCCCTCTCCATAGACTTCTATTGTCAGACAGTGAAGAGACAACCCCCACTTCCTGTATAACCAGGGACGGACTTTGCTTGACACCAGGAGGTGGACAGCAGATTACAGGAAGGGAGACACCTAGTGGCAGTAACTTCACACAGAATTTAAGGAAATTTATGGCAAAATTGGCTCGATTCCTAAGGGGTTAATTAAGTGATCCATCTTCCACAAAGAACATTTTAATACATATGGTTACTATAAATTATTGATAGCTTCATGTATTTTAACAGGAAATAACATTGAAGAGATAATACTGAAGTTTAGGGGGAGAAACACAGACAACTGTCCAGGGCCTCCATACTCTAGATGACCCTCAGAAGACAGAATTTCCAGCAACAATCTGACAATGTAGCATAACAATATCAAGGATCTGTTTATACATCTGTGTTTGTGTTTTTTCCTGCAATTACACCGCATCCAGTGAACACAGCCTAAGCCCTTATTCACACTACAGGGTTTCCCGGCCGAGTGACGGCCGTTCATAATTCGGCCGTCACCCGGCTGCATTAAGAGCAATAGACCCCTAATGGGGCTATTCACACTACCAATTTTTTTGACGGCCCGGGAAACCTGGGCGTCAAAAAATGGGACATGCCCTATTTCCGCCCGGCTCTCATTGAAGTCTATGGGGCCGGGTAATACACGGCCATCACCGGAATGTGTCCCGAGTGACGGCCATGTATTCCGTCGCTTGCGCGCTCTCTCTCCTCCTCCTCCTCCTCACAGTGCAGAGTGCATGTGAGGAGGAGGAGGAGGGTCTTTTTTTTGCTCCCTGTAGGAGTCGGAATCCCCAATCCCCGGCCGGGGATTGGGGATTCCGCTACAGGAGAAGTGGGTGACTACACTGTCCATATATGGACACAGCGATGTCACTCACTTCTGCAGCGGAATCCCCGACTATATAGCCAGTGAATTCCGCTAGAGGAGAAGTGAGTGACTACACTGTCCATATATGGACACAGTGACGTCACTCACTTCTGAAGCGGAATTCCCAACCTGTGGCAGAGAATCCCTCTCCAGGAGAAGTCAGTGACTACACTGTCCATATATGGACATTGAAGTCAGTGACATCTCCTGGAAGGGGGGGGGGGGGTGAGTGCAACCTACAAGGGGCTGTGTGGCATCACCTACAGGGGACTTGGTGGCATCACCTACAGTGGACTTGGTGGCATCACCTACAGGGGGCTGGGTGGCATCACCTACAGGGGGCTGGGTGGCATCACCTACAGGGGGCTGGGTGGCATCACCTACAAGGGGCAGGGTGGCATTACCTACAAGGGGCAGGGTGGCATTACCAACAAGGGGCAGGGTAGCATTACCAACAGGGAGCTGGGTGGCATTACCAACAGGGAGCTGGGTGGCATTACCTACAAGGGGCAGGGTGGCATTACCTACAAGGGGCAGGGTGGCATTACCTACAGGGGGCTGGGTGGCATTACCTGTAGGGGGCTGGGTGGCATTACCTGCAGGGGACTGAGTGGCATTACCAACAGGGAGCTGGGTGGCATTACCTACAAGGGGCAGGGTGGCATTACCTGCAGGGGCTGGGTTGCATTACCTGCAGGGGCTGGGTGGCATTACCAACAGGGAGCTGGGTGGCATTAACTACAAGGGGCAGGGTGGCATTACCTACAGGGCGCTGGGTGGCATTACCTGCAGGGGGCTGGGTGGCATTACCTGCAGGGGGCTGGGTGGCATTACCTGCAGGGGGCTGGGTGGCATTACCAACAGGGAGCTGGGTGGCATTACCAACAGGGAGCTGGGTGGCATTACCTTCAAGGGGCAGGGTGGCATTACCTACAAGGGGCAGCGTGGCATTACCTACAGGGGGCTGGGTGGCATTACCTGCAGGGGCTGGGTGGCATTACCTGCAGGGGGCTGGGTGGCATTACCAACAGGGGGCTGTGTGGCATTATCTACAAAGGGCTGTGTGTGGCAACAAATTTAAATGAAATTCATCCGATTTTAAAACGGACAGGGAAAAAAACGGATGCAAAACGGGTCAAAATCGGCCGTGAAAAACGACAACACGGCCCGGAACGGATGCAAAACAGATGAAAACCGGCCGGGAAAGACGGCCCAAAACGGCCGATTATATCGGCCGACACTCGGACCCTGTATGCTGAATGAGGCGTTAGAAATCACAGTCCATATCATGACAGTGGTCACAGGCTGCATTGCTCCTTATACCACTGTTCATTCATGATCCCACGAAAATAGGCAGCTGGCAATGACATCTGGAACACACGCACACACGCCAGCGCTGAGGAGGACCATAACATATTTTAATTATTACTTTAATAAAATGCATCAGTTGACAACATTAACGTTATTATCTATTATGCAAAAAAAAGGGAGGAATGAAAGAAATAGGCAAACATTTGGAAATGACTTCTATATTTGTAAAGTAGATCTAAAGGTTGTCGTTCACTATAAGGCCTCATTTACACGAGCGTGTGCTTTTTGCGCACGCAAAAAATGCGGTGTTTTGCGTGCGCAAAAGGCACTTAACAGCTCCGTGTGTCATCAGCGTATGATGCGCGGCTGCGAGATTTTCTCGCAGCTGCCGTCATTATGACACTCCGTTTGGATGTTTGTTAACAGAAAAGCACGTGGTGCTTTTCTGTTTACATTCAGAGTTTGACTGCTGTTGCGCGAATCACGCGCGTCCCACGGAAGTGCTTCCGTGCGGCATGCGTGATTTTCACGCACCCATTGACTTCAATGGGTGCGTGATGTGCGAACAGCACACAAAGATAGGACATGTCGTGAGTTTTTTTCAGCGGACTCACGCTGCGCAAAACTCACGGACTGTTTGCATGCCCCCATAGACTAATATAGGTGCGTACGACACGTGTGAAAAGCACGCTCGTTGCACGCACGTATATCACGCTCGTGTAAACGAGGCCTATGGGTATGTTCACACGCAGTGTTTTCAGACGTAATTCGGGCATTTTACACCTCGAATTACGCCTGAAAAAATGCCCCTAAAATGCCTACAAACATCAGCCTATTGGTTGCAATGGGTTTTAGAGTGTTCTGTTCCCACGAGGTGTAATTTTACGCGTCGCTGTCAAAATACGGCGAGTAAAAAGACGCCCGCGAAAAAGAAGTGTATGTCACTTCATGGGACTTTTTGGAGCCGTTTTTCATTGACTCCATTGAAAAACAGCTCCAATAACGGCCGTAAAATACGCAGCGAAAAACGCGAGCTGCTGCAAAAACGTCTAAAAATCAGGAGCTGTTTTCGCCTGATAACAGCTCCGTATTTTCAGACGTTTTTTGGTCACTGCGTGTGAACATACCCTTAGAAAAAAAAACAACTTGTAAAATTAATACATACAGGGAAAAACTTATTTTCACTGAAAAGGTTAAAAACGTTTCCCGTAACCAGCTGAGTCACATTTAGTCAAATCCTGGCCCAGCCTCATTTGGCACCAAGTCACTTCTTCATTATCTCCGGCTGGTAGAGGTCAATGTGAGCAAATTGTATGGAAATCCCCTGATCGACTGAGAAAAAGGTGGAGCTGAATAGTATAAAAATAGCTCTAGATAACTGAAAGCAATAGTATAGTAAGTATAGCATACAAATGCCCAGTGCTTTAAAAGTACATGTAAGCCTGGATTCAGACGTTGCATTTTTGTGTGTTTGGCTGGGTTCACACGTGGCGGAATTTCACTTAAATTCCGCTGCGGACACTCCGCAGCGTTAATCCGCAGCGGAGCCGTTTGTCCATTGACTTACACTTTAATAAAGCAGTGTTCGTTTAGACGAGGCGTAAAATTCCGCTGCGGAGCATAGGCTGCGGAGCGGAATTTGGTGTCCGCAGCATGCTCTGTCTGTTGCGGAGCAGTGGCGGACTCATGGCGGAATTTCTCCATTGACTTCAATGGAGATTCTAAGTTCCGCAATGAAGTCCGCAGCTGTCATGCACATGTCATGTGTGCTGCGGATGCGTCTTGCTTTTTTAACTTGACATTTCTTCATTCTGGCTGGACCTATGTATTTCTAGGTCTACAGCCAGACTGAGGAAGTCAATGGGGCTCCCGTAATGACGGGAGCGTTGCTAGGAGACGTCAGTAAATAGTCACTGTCCAGGGTGCTGAAAGAGTTAAGCGATCGGCAGTAACTGTTTCTGCACCCGGGACAGTGACTACCGATCCCAATATACATGTATCTGTAAAAAAAAATGAAGTTCGTACTTACCGAGAACTCCCTGCTTCTGTCTCCAGTCCGGCCTCCCAGGATGACGTTTCAGTCTAAGTGACGGCTGCAGCCAATCACAGGCTAATAACAGGCTGCAGCGGTCACATGGACTGCCGCGTCATCCAGGGAGGTAGGGCTGGATGCCGAAGGAGGGACGCGTCACCAAGACAACGGGCGGTAAGTATGAATTTCTTTGACTTTCACAAGGGAAAGTGCTGTCCCTTCTCTCTATCCTGCACTGATAGGGAGAAGGGAAGTACTTTTACCGCAGTCCGCAGCAGCTAGTCCGCATCAATTTCCTGCACATTTTGTGCAGATCCGCTGCAGAATCTGCAACGCAGATTCTGTGCGGCATTGATGCGGACAGTTGCGGAGGAAATCCGCCACGTGTGGTCATGCCCTTTTTGTGTGGTGTTTTTATTGGCGTTTTTTTGCAGCTTTTTTGTTGAGATTTTTAGTGCGGCCAGAAGTTACATTAAAGTCTATAATAAAGTAAAAAAGACAAATTTGTGGTCCGTTTTTTCCAAACGCAGCATGCTCTGAGTATGGCATTTTTTCTTATAGGGACTTCAAGAATGCCAGAAGAAAAGCATTCACAAAATTATACCAAATTAAAAACGCCACTCAAAAAGCCTTAAAAAATGCATGTTACAACGCGTAAAAAGACGGCCGCCTCAAAGAAGTGCATGTCACTTCTTGGGACGTAATTGGAGCCATTTTTCATTGACTCCATTGAAAAACAGCTCCAATTACGTCCGTAATGGACGCCGCATAAAACGCCCGAATTACGCCTGAAACCACTGCGTGTGAACATACCCTAATGCTTATTTTTGCTTATAGAATATCTGTAAAATTTGGTTACAAAGAAATGATCTTAGCTACAGTGGATGCAGGGTAAATGTTCATCTGCATGCCACTGGGCAGTACCGTAGACAAATTGGCGAAAATTGCATAAAATTTTAATACGCGGCATAATATATTTGCTTAAAAATATTAGACATATTTCTCTTTTATGCGCCACCTCATGGCTGGCATACGCGAACAGCAAAAATGGCGCACATCTGTAATAAATTTGGCTCACGCTAGCCATGCCCATTACACTCTACACTTTTCAAAACTAAGTGTATAATAAATAACACATAATAAATTTGGAACTTGACGTAATTTGAATGCTCCAGGGAAAGAACCACCCAATGCAGCTACTGTCTGCTGTGGTTAAGGGCGGGTTTACACGAACGTGATTTGTGTCCGTGCAACCTGCGTGAATTTCACGCGGGTCTCACGGGCCTATGCAAGTGTATGGGGCAGTGCAGACTGTCCGTGATTTTTGCGCAGCATTAGTCCGCTGCGTAAAACTCACGACAGGTTCTATATTTCTGCGGTTTTCGCGCATCACGCACCCATTGAAGTCAATGTGTGCGTGAAAATCACGCGCACCACACGGAAGCACTTCCGTGGGACGCGCGTTATTCGCGCAACAGCAGTAGAAAAATGAATGTAAACAGAAAAGCACCACAGAGCGCACCATATGAACATGACACACGGAGCTGTTAAGTGCCTTTTGCGCACGCAAAACGCCGTCTTTTTTGTGTGCGCAAAACGCACACGCTCGTGTAAATCCGCCCTTAGGGTGCGCTCACACGTGGTGTACTTACATAATATTTCCGCAGCGTAAGAATACACTACAAAAACACAATGTATGCTTATCGGAAAAATATTCTCTAGTACTTGCGTTGCAGAATATTTTTTTCCATATGCATACATTGTCGTTTTCAGCAGCGTACGCCACGTGTGAGCGCACCCTTCACCACTATGATATCCACATCCCTTTATAGAGTAAATGGACTGGAGTCGTCGACAATCACTTTAGTACAGAAAACGTGTTCTCTATGAGGTCAGATAAAAATAAACGGCATAATATTACTACAAATCTGGAGCCACTTTAAATAATATATTTGGGGATTACTTGAACAGCAATCTCCTGAAATACTGCTGTTATTGCAATGACTCACTTTAGCTGTAAGGTTGGGTTCACACTGCGTTTTAGTTGCATTTTTAACCTCATTTTTTGTTTTGCTTAATGAACTCATCGACATTTTTTGTTTATCTACCAAAACAAAAATAGAAACACACGTTAAAAACACAACAAAAGTGCACAGTGTGAACCCAGTCTAAGGCTATGTTCACACGGAGTATTTCGCCGAGTTTTTTGACGCGGAAACCGCGTCGCAAAACTCGGCAAAAACGGCCCGAGAACGCCTCCCATTGATTTCAATGGGAGGCGTCGGCGTCTTTTTCCCGCGAGCAGTAAAACTGCCTCGCGGGAAAAAGAAGCGACATGCCCTATCTTTGGGCGCTTCCGCCTCTGACCTCCCATTGACTTCAATGGGAGGCAGGAGAAAGCGTATTTCGCGCTGTTTTATGCCCGCGGCGCTCAATGGCCGCGGGCGAAAAACGGCGCGAAAATCGCCGCGAAAATCGGCGTGCAGGGAGAGGAAAATCTGCCTCAAAGTTCCAAACGGAATTTTGAGGCAGATATTCCTCTCCCAAAATACTCCGTGTGAACATAGCCTAAAGATTAGACAATGTAGAGCTGTGGGGAACTGTATGGCTTTCAGCAGTGGTGAAATATATCGAAGAGGTGATTAACGAGTTATACAATTTACACTTCAGACTGTAGCGACAGATATATAGATATGAGATAGATAGATAGATAGATAGATAGATAGATAGATAGATAGATAGATAGATAGATAGATAGATAGATAGATAGATAGATAGATAGATAGATAGATAGATAGATAGATAGATAGATAGATGATAGATAGATTTGATAACAATTGACTTATAATTTATATTTAGTGGTTGTATTCAGAGTAATGGTATGACAGTATTGTAACTTTACACAACTCTGGTTTAGTGTATGTCGTCTGAATCAGACGTTTATGATGTCTAGTCGCACTTAAAAAGTTTAGTGAACAGACAAAGCATAATTTAAGCAATAAAATGTCAGAGCGCAATTTAAAACCTGAGTCATGATGGTTAATTATCACAGTAATAAAACTAAAGGGATTAGCCCAATGATAATGCCCATCGTACAGCTGTCCCAAAAATGGCTGCCATTGTAGCTCAGACAGGTGTTGTCACCCAGCTTTCCCAGACTCCTCAGGGTCCAAGTAGTATAGTTACGCAGTGATTTCAGCTCCTGGATTGCCATGTAACAAGACAGAAATCTAGATGACCATCACTATATGAGCCATAATGGCAGCTATATTAGTTGTCACCCAGCTTCCACAGAAACAGATGTAACTAAGAAATAGTTTTGTAGTACAATTTTTGTTTTGTAAATTATTTTTTTATTCACACAATTTTTGATAATACAAAGAAAAGTTAGCATAGCCATCAATGTGCAGTTATACAAAATACAAGTAGAATTTTGAACAACCTGCCAAAAGAGGCAAAATTACTGTTTTATATTCTAGGGGGAATTTTCTCTGAAGAAAATGTAGGCAATTGTGGTATGGAATATTTAGGCCAGGTTCATAGATGGGGCGGATATGCTGCGTAAAAGCACGCAGCGTATCCGCCTGTGCGCCACAGGGAATTACGGGCGAAAAAGCATACCAAACTGTGGTGTTTCATCCCATGTGACCGCCGCTACAGCCTGTGATTGGCTGCAGTGGTCACATGGGATGAAACGTCACCCCAGGAGGCCGCGCTGGAGGGAGGAACACAGACTTCTGAGTACGTTTGAGTTGTTTTTTTCTGAATTTCGTTTCTTGCGGCAGGATCGCTGCGAACCTGCCGCAAAATACTTAACAACTGCTATTTATTGTGTGTTTTACCTCACCATTGAATTCAATGGGGTAAACCTGCAACAAATAAGCAGCATTTACGCAAATACAATTGACATACTACAGCATACAATTCCGCACCGCAGGTCAATTCCTGAGCGTTTTTTTCGCTCCGTATTTACGCAGCATGTGGATAGGATTTGTTTTATCTCAACCACTTTGCTGCTATTGGATTTGCTGCGTATTTTCCGCAACTAATTCAGTTGCGGAATTCCGCAGTATTTACGCAACGTGTGGAGTGACCCTTAAAGTGAATATCTGCCTTTTATTATCATGGCGTTTTTAGGTCCTCTCAGATACAGAGCTCCAAATCCCTTGCATAGACATATGAGGGAATTTATTATCTTTTGATGCCAATACTTTGAAGATGTATGAAAAAAAAATGATCAGCACATAATTTAGAAATTATTCAAATAAAATAAAAATGGTATTTAAGGGAGGATATGCACTGTAAGGTACAGTAACGTAGTTATGAATAAATGAAAATCCTCCCATCAGCCCCATTATGTTAATCTTACATAAAAGAAATAAGAATCAAATATAAAAGAAAAGGTTTTATGTAAAATACCACGTAACGTCACTGCATACCTATAGAAAACAGTATGCAAATTTTTGATCATGTTGAAAGGTAATAAATCTCAAGTGAAAACAGATGACCTACTGTTTTCCCATAAGTCACCACTGATGTTACCTTTGAAACAATATTCAGCGCTTATGATTGACACCGGTCGGGTAAAACTAGTTCTATCTAGTTTATTTCTACTGTTGGCCTACATATAAGATAGCAAAAAAGGGATATAAGACGTCAAAGGAAAACAGAAAATCATTGTCATATATTCTCACATCAATATAGGCGTTTCCAAGGACTGGACTTGCAAAAAGGTCACTTTTTGGACCCTGTGGCCAAGCAGCAGAATATACGGATAGCTATTAAAATTTTCCTCAACATTGATTTAAGTAATTACTCTACGTATTATATGAATTTACATTAAACAAGGGTTTGCAGTCTTTTCTGAATAAAAGTTAACGTGAATGTCCACTCTTGAAGACCATTTAGGGAGAGATTTATTAAGACTGGCAGCTTATATGCTAGTCCTAAACCTATGTGCATTGGAGTTAGATGTGCCAAATTTGGCGCATCTATTCTAACCACAAAAATTGAAATCTACGCCCGCTATGACCAATTTCTGTTGTTAGCAATCAGAAATCTGGAGGTCCAATGGTGGCCCTGCCCCTCCTGGTTAACCATGGTCACTTTCTCACCACTTTTAAAAGTGACGAGAGACGAGAAAAGTCGCAAATTGTAGCACAAATATGGTTTGCGCCAAAATCGGCAACCTTTTTCCGGCACAAAATAGGCATAAACATTCCCTCTTTGTTTTTTTCGCTTAGATAGCTTAAAAATTCTGAACCAGTTCATTTCTTAATATGCAGTATATATTATAAGTTTAGTTGTCAGAAACAGAGCTCCAAATCCCCGCAACACTTAAAGTTAAAAACTAAAATTCTGGCTGCATGAAGCCACCACTAGAGGGACCTTAGGAGCTTATTGCATACTGTTCATGCATTGAGCTCAATAAAAACGCAGTATACAGTAAGCTCATAAGCTCCCTCTAGTGGTGGCTTCAGGCAGCCAAAATTTTTAATAATTTAATTCTGTCTACTCAGGGAAGATCTGTTATAGAAAACAGAGCTCTGATTGCTATAAATATATATTATTTAATGAATCAGCTCAGAATTTTGAACCTAAAAATAACAATGTTAAAAGGCAGGCAACCATGGCAAATGTAAATAAACTTTGTGTTTCAGTTCCTGACCATTTTCAAAATCTCTCCTTGCTGTTAGTGAACAGGAAGACTCATTGTTCACATGCAGAGCTCAAAACTATCCTAAACCTAGTCCTGCTTTCATATAGCAGCAGTTTGTTACAATGTATCAGTCTAGGTTGAAATTATTAGCTTAGAGTCCAGGAAAGTAGAGTAAAAATTGCACCAGTCAGTAAACATTAATCCGATACCAACAATACTACATGTCTATCTAGATGATAAACAATTAGTCTCACAGGACAATAAGTCAAGGGCTAGGTGGTTCCTAGGTATGGCATAACACCTCCACAAATATCAAAGCGATAGGAACTCCAAAATAACATAAGCAAAACAAGAGAACATAAGGAGTCGTAAACTATTAATAACATCAAAATGAAAAAGTCTCAATCTTTATTAGTACAAAAAATTACACAATACAAAAATACACAATAAAAAAATTGTAGAGGATCCAATATGACATTGGATTGTATAGGAGGCACTGCAGACCAATGTAGTTAGTAGGCTATTTATGGGACTAATGCATAGAACAGGTATGGTCCACAAATTTGTAATAGTGCCATGCACTTTTCTGGAGAATACAAGGTATAAGCATGCAGAAAATGCCAGATGACAACAATGAAAGTACATTAGGAACACGGTAAGTAGGTAGCTTGACAAAGCTACACGCAAAACGCGCGTCGGGGCACTTCCTTGAGCCATTCGGACTACACTTCACTTATGGGTAAGGCATTTTGCCTCTGACTTTGTGATGGGACTTTGTGTGGTACATAATTTTCCTTCTGGGGAATTTCATTGCTCATTCCCTTTTTTTGTGAACATGTTATTTACCTACTTACCGTGTTCCTAATGTACTTCATACCTATATAGGTACCTGTGTATTTTCATTGTTGTCATCTGGCATTTTCTGCATCCTTATAACTTGTATTCTCCAGTAAAGTGCATGGCCCTATTACACTACAAATTTCTGGCCCATACCTGTTCTATGCATTAGTCCCATAAATAGCCTACTAACCACATTGGTCTGCAGTGGCTCCTATACAGTTCAATGTCATATTGGATCCTCTACAATTTTTTAATTGTGTATTTTTGTATTGTGTACTTTCTTGTACTAATAATGATTGAGACTTTTTCTTTTTCATATTATTGATAGTTTACGACTCCTTATGTTCTCTTTTTTGTTTATGTCTATCTAGATGTAGAAAAGATAAAGTAATAAATAAATATTATTAATCAGTAATGTGAACAATGTCTAATTAAATAATTGCTACATGTAGTTAAATAATAGTTAAAGATTGCATAAATATATACAAAATGTAACATATTTGTTAATCATTATTTACACGAGTTGCATAGAACCTAAGAACTTTTCCACAGATATCTGTCTTTAGTCGGTGTATCCATGTCGTAAAAAGGCACCAACAGCCGGCAGTCCAAAATCTCTAGTGTATGCTCAGCCTTAAAATAAGGTCCGTCAGGGGTCATATTTTCCATCACTTTGTTGGCAAGAATAGCTTTGCAGGCTGCACTATTTTTGCTGTCAAATGTGACAGAACTGCCGATAGAGGCGCCGAACAGCAGTGTAAACATAGTCTAACAGAGACAAAAGCAAACATAATCAATCTAAAAACATTTCAGGTAGGCATATTATGCAACAGTATGCATATCACCCAGAATGGCTTTGTCAAGAAGTGTAGACCTCATGACGGAATTATTTATATGACAATGAGATCTTTGAACCTAGAGGTGTATCTGGTGTTTTTATATGTATTATATGTATATCTGGTATCTGATATGAATTTATGGTGTCTAAGGGGGTTATACTACAATTTTACACCAAATGACTCACTTCTACAATGGAGCATCTTCCATGTTGGCAGGAATAGTAGATGCTTAGGCAATGCACTAATTGGTCTTTTAAAATACTAGATCTTTTTAAAGTAACCATAGAAAACTGATATGCCCACATAAAAACAATTTAACCTCATTTAGCTGTAGATTAACATATTTCCAATCCAAAAATTGTCTCACATGATGTTTCTCAAATTTGGTATCTGTAGAGCATATCATTCTTAGCAAAAAAAAAAAATGCTGGACAGATACTGCTACTGATGTGTCCAATATCGCTAAAAATGGGCATATTGGTATGGTTTTTCTAAGCAATAACATTCATGGTATATGTAATGGCAGGAAGGAGGTGAAGGGAAAGTGAGCCCTAATCTACCCACCGCCCTGTCCCTGCCTACTTGCAACGACCCGCCCTAGGCGACGAGGTACAACTGGGCGGCGGTCCCTACGCTGGCTAAGTGCACAGGAAGACAAACAGGGAACACGCAAGGGAAGGGGCAGTAGCCACGGAACGCCACGAGGAAACGGGGCGGCGAACGAACAGTCAGGACCAGGACGAAGTGAGTACACCCGAGCAGGCACGGAGACAGAAGCAAGCCAGGGCAAGCAAGCAGGTCAAGCAGAACTGCAGCAAGGCAGAAGCACGGCAGAAGCAGGCTGGAGCAAGCAGCAGTGGGGCCAGGAATCCAAAAGAATTACAAGCACTGAGGGAGAGCACAGGGCAGGTAATAAAGGGCAGGGGGCGGAGCTAACTCCGAGAGACCAGGCCGCGATAGGCTCTCCCACTCCTGAGCCTGCCACCCTGGTTGGTGGGAGATGGTGTCAGTCGAGCAGGTCTGGCCTCAGGTGTGGATTGATTAATCCCAGGAGTATAGCTAGATGAAGTACCTGGCAGATCCCTAACAGTACTCCCCCTTTTATGAGGGGCCACCGGACCCTTACTAAGGGGACCCGGTTTAGTGGGGAAGAGGAGGTGGAACCTCCTGATCAATACCCCAGCGTGAACATCACGGGCAGGTACCCAAGTCCTCTCCTCCGGCCCGTATCCTCTCCAATGGACCAGGTACTGGAGGGAGCCCTGGACCATCCTACTGTCCATAATCTTGGCCACCTCGAATTCCACCCCCTCAGGGGTGAGAACGGGAACAGGAGGTATCCTCGAGGGGGACCAGGACGGGGAGCAGCGTTTAAGGAGGGAGGCATGGAAGACGTCATGTATGCGAAAGGATGGGGGGAGCTCCAGACGGAAGGATACAGGGTTGAGGACTTCAATGATCTTATAAGGTCCAATAAATCGGGGAGCAAACTTCCTGGACGGGACCTTAAGGCGCAAGTTCCTGGACGACAACCAGACCAAATCCCCGACGACAAACCGGGGGTTAGCAGAACGTCTACTATCCGCCTGAATCTTTTGGGATTGTTGGAACTACCAGGTGAAACGGAGGAGAACCTTGGGTTAAACCCGAAATTACAGAAAAACGGGGAGACCCCTGACGAGTTACTGACCCGGTTATTCAGGGAAAATTCAGCAAGGGGAAGGAATGAGACCCAATCGAATTGACAGTCAGAGATGAAACACCTTAAATATTGTTCCAGGGATTGGTTGGTCCTTTCCGTTTGGCCATTAGTTTCGGGATGGAAGGCGGAGGAGAAGGACAGATCAATCTCCAACTTTTTACAAAAAGCTCTCCAAAATAAGGAAACAAATTGTACCCCTCTGTCAGAAACTATATTGACTGGGGCCCCATGGAGACGCAGGATGTGTTTCACAAACAAAGAAGCTAACGTCTTGGCGTTAGGTAGCTTCTTAAGGGGCACAAAGTGGCACATCTTGCTGAAGCGGTCGACTACCACCCACACCACCGACTTGCCCTGAGATGGAGGCAAATCGGTGATAAAATCCATGGAGATATGGGTCCAAGGTCTCTGGGGAATGGGCAAGGAACGTAGTAGGCCCGCAGGTCGGGACCTAGGGGTTTTGGACCTAGCGCAAACCTCACAAGCGGCGACGTAAGCCCTAACATCTTTAGGCAACCCAGGCCACCAATAGTTTCTGGTAATGAGGTGTTTGGTGCCCAAGATGCCAGGATGACCAGATAGAGCGGAGTCATGGTTTTCCCTGAGTACCCTCAGCCGGTATTGCAGGGGAACAAACAGTTTGTCCCCAGGGACGTTCCCGGGAGCTGCACCCTGATCAGCCGCGATATCAGAAGCTAAATCAGAATCCGTGGCAGAGACGATTATACCAGGGGGTAAAATACAAGCGGGATCCTTCTCGGAAGGAGGATTGGCCATGAAACTACGTGACAGAGCGTCAGCCTTAATATTCTTGGACCCAGCCCTATAGGTAACCAAGAAATTAAATCTGGTAAAGAATAGTGCCCACCGAGCTTGTCTAGGATTAAGCCTCCGGGCCGATTCTAGGAAAACCCGATTCTTGTGATCCGTAAGGACCGTTACCTGGTGTCTGGCCCCCTCTAGGAAGTGCCGCCACTCCTCAAAAGCCCATTTAATGGCTAGAAGTTCGCGGTTACCAATATCATAGTTACTCTCCGTGGGCGAAAACTTCCTAGAGAAGTAAGCACAGGGGCGGAGATGGGTGAGGGAGCTGGTACCCTGGGACAAGACGGCCCCCACTCCCACCTCGGAAGCGTCAACCTCCACAATAAATGGCTCCTCTTGGTTGGGCTGAATCAGCACGGGGGCCGAGATAAAGCACTTCTTGAGAGTCTCAAAGGCCTGGACGGCCTCAGGGGGCCAATGGAGGACATCGGCACCCTTGCGGGTAAGGTCCGTAAGAGGCTTAGCGACGACCGAGAAGTTGGCAATAAATCTCCTGTAATAGTTGGCGAACCCTAAAAAACACTGTAACGCCTTAAGGGAGGCAGGTTGGACCCATTCCGCCACAGCTTGAACCTTGGCAGGGTCCATGCGGAATTCATGAGGAGTGAGGATTTGCCCTAAAAATGGTATCTCCTGTACCCCAAAGACACATTTTTCAGTCTTAGCAAACAGATTATTCTCCCGAAGGACCTGGAGCACCTTCCTGACATGCTCCACGTGGGAGGACCAGTCCTTGGAAAACACCAGTATGTCATCAAGGTACACAACAAGAAAATTACCCAGGTACTCTCTCAGGATTTCATTAATAAAATTCTGGAAGACAGCAGGGGCATTACACAACCCAAAGGGCATGACCAGGTATTCGAAATGACCCTCGGGTGTGTTGAACGCAGTTTTCCACTCATCCCCCTCTTTGATGCGGATAAGGTTATATGCCCCCCGTAGATCGAACTTAGAAAACCATTGGGCTCCCTGAACCTGATTAAAAAGATCCGGAATCAAAGGAAGTGGGTACTGGTTCCTTACGGTGACCTTATTCAGGTTACGATAATCAATGCACGGCCTAAGACCACCATCCTTCTTCCCCACGAAGAAGAAGCCAGCACCTACAGGAGAAGTCGAGGGGCGAATGAAACCCTTGGCCAGGCATTCTTGGATATACACCCTCATCGCTTCACGTTCAGGACATGAAAGATTAAATATCCTACCCTTAGGAAGCTTGGCACCAGGCACCAAATCGATAGCGCAATCGTAATCTCTATGGGGGGGCAACACTTCGGAGGCCTCCTTAGAAAACACATCGGCGAAGTCCTGAACAAACTCAGGAAGCGTGTTTACCTCCTCCCGGGGAGAAATAGAGTTAACAGAAAGACATGACATAAGACATTCATTACCCCATTTGGTGAGATCCCCAGTATTCCAATCAAACGTGGGATTATGCAACTGCAACCAGGGAAGACCTAATACCAGATCAGACGATAATCCCTGCATCACCAGTACAGAGCACTGCTCCAAATGCATGGAGCCAACCAGGAGTTCAAAAACAGGAGTATGCTGAGTAAAATAACCATTAGCAAGGGGGGTTGAGTCGATTCCTACTACAGGGATGGGATAAGGTAAATCAATACAAGGCATCTTTAGAGACATAGCAAAATCCACAGACATGATATTAGCAGATGAGCCAGAATCCACGAAAGCACTGCCCGTGGCAGACCGGCCAGCAAACGAGACCTGAAAGGGAAGCAAAATTTTATTGCGTTTCACATTAACGGGAAATACCTGTGCGCCCAAGTGACCTCCCCGATGATCACTTAGGCGCGGAAGTTTTCCGGCTTCTTATTCTTGCGCCTGGGACAGGTGTTCAATAGATGCTTGTCGTCCCCACAGTAGAAGCAGAGACCATTCATTCTGCGAAACTCCCTACGTTGTCGAGGGGACATGGAGGCCCCGAGTTGCATAGGTACCTCCGAGTCCTCCGTGGAGGGGCGAGGAGACGGGACCTCGGGGGGAATCGCAGAAAAGTCAGAGGGGAGCACACTGAAGTGTTCTAGCTGACGTTCCCTGAGACGTCGGTCAAGTCGTACTGCTAGGGCCATAACCTGGTCAAGGGAGTAAGGCGAGGGGTAGCTAACCAGCAGATCCTTCAGGGCGTCAGATAATCCTAACCTAAACTGGCACCTTAGGGCCGGATCGTTCCACTGAGAAGCTACGCACCACTTCCTAAATTCAGAACAGTATTCCTCAACCGGTCTCCTACCCTGACGTAAGATCACCAGCTGACTCTCGGCTAAAGCAGTCCTGTCAGTCTCGTCGTAAATGAGTCCGAGGGCAGAGAAAAAACGATCAACAGAGGAAAGTTCAGGGGCGTCAGGAGCCAAGGAGAAGGCCCACTCTTGGGGCCCTTCCTGGAGTCGGGATATGATGATACCCACCCGCTGGTTCTCGGAACCTGAGGAGTGGGGCTTTAGGCGGAAATACAGTCTGCAACTCTCCCGGAAGGAGAGAAACGTCTTACGGTCCCCTGAAAACCGGTCAGGTAACTTGAGGTCGGGTTCTAGAGGTGAGGTGAGGGGTACTACTAAAGCAGCGTCACCCTGATTGACCCTTTGGGCCAGGGCCTGGACCTGTAGGGAGAGGCCCTGCATCTGCTGGGTCAGGGTCTCAAGGGGGTCCATGATAGCGTCAGCGTAGGAGAAATGGTAGACTAGGTAAGGGCTTGTAATTATGTAATGGCAGGAAGGAGGTGAAGGGAAAGTGAGCCCTAATCTACCCACCGCCCTGTCCCTGCCTACTTGCAACGACCCGCCCTAGGCGACGAGGTACAACTGGGCGGCGGTCCCTACGCTGGCTAAGTGCACAGGAAGACAAACAGGGAACACGCAAGGGAAGGGGCAGTAGCCACGGAACGCCACGAGGAAACGGGGCGGCGAACGAACAGTCAGGACCAGGACGAAGTGAGTACACCCGAGCAGGCACGGAGACAGAAGCAAGCCAGGGCAAGCAAGCAGGTCAAGCAGAACTGCAGCAAGGCAGAAGCACGGCAGAAGCAGGCTGGAGCAAGCAGCAGTGGGGCCAGGAATCCAAAAGAATTACAAGCACTGAGGGAGAGCACAGGGCAGGTAATAAAGGGCAGGGGGCGGAGCTAACTCCGAGAGACCAGGCCGCGATAGGCTCTCCCACTCCTGAGCCTGCCACCCTGGTTGGTGGGAGATGGTGTCAGTCGAGCAGGTCTGGCCTCAGGTGTGGATTGATTAATCCCAGGAGTATAGCTAGATGAAGTACCTGGCAGATCCCTAACAGTATATTGTTTAGATATGCAAGAAATGATTGGTGGACATTCTACTGCTGAGATCCCCACCAATCTTGAGAACAAAGTGGCCGTAATATCTTCTGCTTGTGTCCGAAACAGGTGAACTTCATCATTACTCTATGGCCCCCTTATTGTTAGAAATTGTGAAAATCTCAGTTGTCAAACCCCCACCATCATTTAGACTTTGATAACTTATCTAATCCAAAAACCATCAGTGTTATTCGTGGGAAAACCCCTTTAAGTCTTGATGGCTATTTTTAGCTAATATTTTACATTATTTGGGCATCAATTATGAAGATTGTTTTTTAATCGGTGGAATTACCATGACTTATAAATGATCAACTATCAGAAGTGCCCTGATGCATTTAAGATGACTTTTAAGAATGCCATTTCCATCAGGCTGATGTTCTAGCATTCTAAGTATCATCTTGATATTCATTATACATATTCTTAATTGCATTGTATCCGTGCCTGACAGATGGCTGTACAAAACCCTAGAGCCCTCTCAGAAGGGTCTGATTAGTATTAATAGAAATATCTCTGAGGCACTAGTGGACCTCTTTTTAGAAATACTTGTTAGGAGATCCACCAAATCCTTTCATTTACTAACAGTTCTGTTTGTTTTTTACATTTATTACATTTTTTTATTTTTTTTTCACATAACATTCACAAACTTACAAATGTTATATATTACACTTTTTATATTTTAATCCCAAAACACCCCCCACCCATTCCATTGAGTGCGGAGATAAAAGGAGGAACGGTGCAAGCAGGAAAGAAAAAGCACAAAGGATTAAAAAAAAAAACATTATATAAATAATATTTATATACCAATTACAATATCTTAGGTCTATTTATCCAAGTTTTCATATTTTTACAGCTCTCTCTACCTTCCCTTTCTTTATGTAGTTTATCTCATTGAACCATCCTATCTAATTGATTGATCCATTCATTCAAAGGAAGTAGACGTTTTATTAGATAATTAAACATTTAGGTAAAAGTTTCCTTGCCATATATAGGAGTATTCATATACTATGAACAGTTGTTTCTACTTACCCTGCCTGCTTTCCCCAACTACATCCCGCCATTAGTTTCACTCACCCCAATTTACTGTATTAATTTTCTCTATTTGACTATGTCATAATTTATTCCCTTGTCCATTCTGTAGCTCCTACAACTCTCCTTGGTCGTTTTTTTTTTATTATACTCCAGAGCTACATTCAAAGTTCTCCTAGTCATCATTGAAAACAGTAGACAAGCTCTTTGTCAGACACATCCCTAACAACTGTGCTGTGAGGCAGTTATTTTTTTCTACATCAAATTATTCTACAAGGCCGGGGGTTAAAGGGGTTGTACAGGATTAGAAAAACATGACTACTTTCTTTAAAAAAAAACGTGCCTAAGCCGAAATATGTTAATAAAGCGACTCTCCCATAACAAAAAAAACAACAAAGAAAAACCAGTCCCACACCTGTCTTCAGATTGCGTGTGCGGTATTGCCGCTCAGCCCCATTCACTTCAAAACAGAGTAAATGCAGTACCAGACACAAACCATTGACATGTGTGGCGTTGTTTCTGGAAGAACGCAGTCATGCTTTTATAATCCTGTACAACCCCTGTCAATGCAAATAACCAGAACAATCTCTGTGCAGATATTGAACCAGCAAGGAATCCTGGAAGATTTCAGGTGTCAAGCCTACAGGATTATAAATATATCTCCTGACTATAGTACAGACCTTAACTCTGGATCAGTACAAGTACACTGATGTATTTACAAAGTAGCTCAACTTTTTATGTGATATCGCAGGGAAATCAAAGAAATATAACGTATACAGCTTAAAGGGGTTTTCTAACAAATGGGATTGCTGAGGGTCCGACCGCTGGGACCTCCAGCGATGAGGAGAATGGAAGGCCAAAAGTGAATGGGGCCACATGAATACTTCTTACACCTATTAAGGTAATAAATCTCACAGGTAATGGATTTCAATGTATATGAATTATTTAAACCAATATTTGCTATGAAATATTCTACAAAATATTTTTCAGCCTGATAACATTCTATCCAGACTTAGAAAAAAACATTTTTAATTTTATCTTAATGAATAGTTCTAACTAGAAAAGACAGGTTACTTTCATTCATTTTATACTTTTTGTATTTTAATATGTAAATTAGGGACATGTGTGGGGAACTATGTCTTACAGAATCCTGTCTAAAAAGATCCAGTTTTAAGCTGAATCTTACATTACAAGCACGTTGCATCAGTTTGTATGAAATGATTTAGTCATTGCTGGCAGCAAATTTGATTTTTTTGGCACCTGATCAGGTAACATGAATCGTGCTTGTACAGGATTCCCCAGCATCATAAGACAAGGGTGGGTTCACACCAGATTACAAAATTCTCTATTTCTTTCTTTATGTTTAACCCCTTAAGTCTATGTAATGTAATAGTCCGTAATAGTCCGTCACAGGCGTTGTCCTGTTAACGCAAACTGACGGACTATTACGTCAGCGCATTAACAGGGTGCCAAGTACGGAAGCCTGCTAGGTCCCGTCCAGAGGCGGGGCCTAAAAGACGTCCGTCCACATAACAAGATGGAGCAGGCTGAGACAGCTGACACCGTGCAGTAACGGCAGGGAACGGAGCTAGCTCCGATCCCTACCATTAACCCTTTAGATGCCGTGATCAAATGCGGCATCTTAGTGGTTTGTAGCGGTCGGCATCAACACGATGTGATCGTGACCATGCCAATTGTTGCTATGGCATAATAATGGCCTCCTAGTCTGCCACGTGCGATAGCCTACAGACGGGACCTAATAGGCTTGATGTCAGTGAATGACTGACAGCTCTAATGCATGGCACTACGTGGGTAGTGCAATGCATTAGAGTAAAGATCAGAGGTGCAGGCCCTCAAGTCCCCTAGTGGGACAAAAATACATTGAATATAAGTGTAAAAAGAAAAGTTTCAAGTTAAAAACAAACACTGCCTTTTTTCCTATAATAAGTCTTTTATTATAGGAAAAAAATGAAACCGTTAAAAAAAGTACACATATTTGGTATCCCCGCATCCGTAACGACCTAATCTATAAAACTATAGTGTTATTTTTCCCACAGGGTGAACACCGCAAAAAAATAAAAATAAAAAACAATGCCATAATCGCTATTTTTTTATCACCACCCCTCGCAAAACATAGAATAAAAAGTGATCAAAAAGTCGCATTTACCCCAAAATAGTACCAATAAAAACTACAACCCGTCCTGCAATAAACAAGCCCTTACACAGATTTTTTGACTGAAAAATAAAAAGTTCTGGCTCTCAGAATATAGCGACACAAAATGTGCAGAGTGACTAAAAGCGGATAAGATCGGGCACTATTTATCAGTGCGACACTGGCCACATATCTCTGAAATATTATTTATTTACCACATTATTATACCCTCTTATTATACCCTGATGTTCTCCGCACAGATTACATACGCCCCCACATTATAAACTGAAATACCAGTAAAAACCCAAAGAGAACAACTGCCAAGCTAAATCTGCGCTCCAAAAGCCAAATGGCGCTCCCTCCCTTCTGAACCCTACAGCGTGCCCAAACAGCAGTTTACATCCACATATATGGCATCGCCATACCCGGGGGAACCAGCTTAGCCGTTTACGAGGTGTGTGTCTTAGGTGCCACAAACTGGGCACCACATATTGTGCACTAAAATGGCATATCGGCGGATAATTGCAATTTTCACTTTGCACCATCCACTGTGATTTAATTACTAATAGTAAAACACCTGTGGGGACAAAATGCTCACTACACCACTCAAAGTTCCCTAAGGGGTGTAGTTTCCAAAATAGGGGGTCACTACTTGGGGGTTTGTTTTACTATTTGACCTCAGAGCCTTGCAATTGTGGACCAATGTTGTGAAAATCACCAAAATAGACCTCAAATGCGCATGTTGCTCTTTACTTCTGAGCTCTGTCATATGTCCAGGGAAATGTTAAATTGCCTTGAGGGGTGTAGTTTCCAAAATGGGGTCACATTGTGGGAGCTTCCACTGTACTCTGGTACCTTAGGGTTTTGCAAATGTGACCTGGCACCCAAAAACCAATCCCGCAAAATCTGCATGCCAAATAGCACTCATGCCTTTCTGAGCCCTGCCGTGTGTCCAAACAGCAGTTTATGACCACAGGTGGGGTATTGCCGTACTGTAGAGAAGTTGCTTTTCAAATATCGGGTGCCTTTTTCTCCTTTATCCCTTGTGAAAATAAAAAACTTTTTAATGGAAAAAATGTTGATATTCATTTTTACGGCCTTATTCGAATAAATTCTTCAAAAGACCAGTGGGGTCTAAATGCTTACTATACCCCTAGATAGATTCCTTAAGGGGTGTAGTTTCCCTAATGGGGTCACTTTCGGGGGGGTTCCTATTGTTTTGGTCCCGCAGGCACTTTGCAAACGTGACATGGCACTCGAAAACCATTCCAGCTAAATTTGAGCTCCAAATGGTGCTCCTTCCGTTTTTACCCCTGTCGTGTGTCCAAACAGCAGTTTATCACCACATATGGGGTATTGCCGTAATCGGGAGAAATTAATTTTCAAATGTTGGGGTGTTTTTCTCCTTTATGCCTTGTAAAAATGTACAATTTTGACGTTTTATTAGAAAAAATTGAAATTTTCATTTTCACTGCCTAATTCCACTAGATTAATAAAAAAACCTGTGGGGTCAAAATGCTCACTATAACCCTTGATAAATTCCATAAGGGGTGTAGTTTCCCAAATGGGGTCACTTTTGGGGGGTTTCCACTGATTTGGTCCCTCAGGGGCTTTGCTAATGGTTCATGGCACCCGAAAACCATTGCTGCAAAACTTGAGCTCCAAAAGCCAAATGGAGCTCCTTTCCTTCTGAGCCCTGCTGTGTGTCCAAACAGCAGTTTATCACCACATATAGGGTATTGCCGTAATCGGGAGATATTGCTTTTCAAATGTTGGGGTGTTTTTTTTCTCCTTTATGCTTTGTAAAAATTGAAAAGTTCTACGTTTTATTGGAAAAAATGCAGATTTTCATTTTCACGGCTTCGTTCCACTAAATTCAGCAAAAAAACTGTGTGGTCAAAATGCCCATTATGCCTCTTGATTCCTTGAGGGATGTAGTTTGCCAAATGGTGTCTTTTTGGGGGTGTTTCCACTGTTTTGGCATCACAAGACCTCTTCAAACCGAACATGGTGCCTAAAATATATTCGAATAAAAAGAAGGCCCCAAAATCCTCTAGGTGCTTCTTTGCTTCGGAGGTCTGTTTTTCAGTGAATTAGCACACTAGGGCCACATGTGGGATATTTCTATAAACTGCAGAATCTGGGTGATAAAACCTTCTGCGTTACAGAAAAAAAGAATTAAACATGAATTTCTGCAAAAAAATGAAATTAGTAAATTTCAGCCCTACTTTGCTGTAATTCTTGTGAAACGCCTAAGAGGTTAATAAACTTTCTAAATGCTATTTTGAATACTTTGAGGGGTTCAGTTTTTAAAATGGGGCGATTTATGGGGCTTTGCATTGTATGGGCTCCTCAAAACCACTTCACAACTGAACTCGGCCCTGTAAAGATAGCCTTTTGAACTTTTCTTGAAAATGTGAGAAATTCTGCTAAAGTTCTAAGCCTTGTAACGTCCTAGAAAAATAAAAGGATGTTCAAAAAACTATGCCAATCTAAAGTAGACATATGGGGATGTTAATTAGGATTTTGTGTAGTATTACTATGTAATGACGGAGTAAGGAGACAGACAGGTGAGCCCTAATCTACCCACGACTCAGTCCCTGCCTACTTGCACGACCCGTCCTAGGCGATGGCGTACAACTGGGCGACGGTCCCTACACTTAATACGTGCACGAGAGACAAACAGACAAGGGTACACAGAAGCTAAGGGAAATGGGGCAGTTGCCCACGGCAACACCGTGAGCAACAAGAGTAGTGAACGAGCCGAGTCAAAACAGGAGTGTACGAGGTACCAAACGCAGAGCAGGAGCGTAGTCAGTAAAGCCAGGGTCAAAATGAAGCTGAGGTCAATAGTAATAGATGGAACAGCGGAGCCAGGAAACAAGAGAGAATCACAGGCAAAGACAAGAAGCAAATGAAGGTATACATAGACCGAGGGCGGGAGCTTGAACCGTCTGGCCAGGCCGTGATAGGTTCTCCCACTCCTCAGCCTACCAGCCTGAGTGGTAGCAGATCGAGTCACTCTAACAGACCTAGGAGCAGATGCAGACTGATTAACCACAGGCGTCGACACAGAAGCTGTGTCTGGCAGATCCTTTACATACTATCTGTCTTACAAGCAGATACATTTAAGTTTTGAAAAATGCTAATTTTTGCGGTTTTTCGCTAAATTCTGGTGTTTTTCACAATAAACTACTTAATGTATCGACATTTTACCACTATCTTAAAGTATAATGTGTCACGAGAAAACAATCTCAGAATCACTTGGATAGGTAAAAGCATTCCAGAGTTATTACCACATAAAGTGACACATGTCAGATTTGAAAAATGAGGCTGCGTCCTGTACATGCAAACTAGTCCATGTGATTAAGGGGTTAAAGGAATATGCACCCTCCTCCCACCGCCATTTTGAGTCCCAGACTAATGCTGGATGGCTGGTCACAGCAAAGGGATATTGGGGTTTGAAGTTCTCCACCCGGATTAGTTAAGTACCAGCCTGGTGGAGCTAAATTTCACATCATAACTTTTTTGACTTATAGAAAAGTGTAGTCCTACCAGAATAGTCTAGAACCACAGTACACAGCACTGTGAACAGCTGGCTGTCTATTATAAATGTCTTTGTTCAGAGTTTGTTCTTTCTTTTAATTGTATTTTTTTTCTTTATGTTCCAGACAAAATAACAGTGACCCATGTGCTGTTGAAAACACCTGCAGCCCACATGAAGCAAGAGGAGACAGGATGGGAGAGGAGGGGTATGATGGAGAATAAGGGAGTAATAATGGAGGAAGGATGGGGCAGTAATATGAAGAAAATATGAAGAAAGGATGAGGGAAAGGATGACATTTAGAGGAATGATGGCAGATGGAGGAAGAGCACAGGGGAAAGGAGGGATGGAGAAAGCATGGAGGAAAGAGTAAAGATGGACGAGGAAGAATAGAGGCGTAACTAAGGAGAGAGGATAGCAGATGAAAGACGGAGGAAGAATGAAGGTTGCAGAATGGATGAATTAGAAGAGGAATAGTTGAAGGGTAGGGAAGGAGCAGGTAGGGGAATGAATGATTGGGTCTCCATTGTTACAGCTTGATAGCCATAATACACCCACAAATAAAAACTTTTCATCTGGGTGACGATCACAAGAACTCACTATCAACAAGAGAAAATGGTCCAAAAAGGGACCCAAGCTTCCTTACTCTTAAACTTTAGGCCTGGTGAAGATTAAATATGACACAGCAAGGTCTTTTTACTACATATAAAGAGTGTACTGGTGTTATTATGTAAATTGGATAGAGGTATAACTTGAGTGCCAGCTAAAAAGGTATGACTATTGTGTGTGCGTGTGTGTGTGTGTGTGTGTGTCTGTGTGTGCATATCTATCTATCTATCTATCTATCTATCTATCTATCTATCTATCTATCTATCTATCTATCTATCTATCTATCTATCTATCTATCTATCTATCTATCTATCTATCTACCTATCTTTGTGTATATATATATATATATATATATATATATATATATATATATATATATATATACAGTGAAGGAAATAAGTATTTGATCCCTTGCTGATTTTGTAAGTTTGCCCACTGTCAAGGACATGAACAGTCTAGAATTTTTATGCTAGGTTAATTTTACCAGTGAGAGATAGATTATATAAAAAAAAAAATGAAAATCACATAGTCAAAATTATATATATTTATTTGCATTGTGCACAGAGAAATAAGTATTTGATCTCCTACCAACCATTAAGAGTTCAGCCTCCTCCAGACCAGTTACATGCTCCAAATCAACTTGGTGCCTGCATTAAAGACAGCTGTCTTAAATGGTCACCTGTATAAAAGACTCCTGTCCACAGACTCAATTAATCAGTCTGACTCTAACCTCTACAACATGGGCAAGACCAAAGCGCTTTCTAAGGATGTCAGGGACAAGATCATAGACCTGCACAAGACTGGAATGGGCTACAAAACCATAAGTAAGACGCTGGGTGAGAAGGAGACAACTGTTGGTGCAATAGTAAGAAAATGGAAGACATACAAAATGACTGTCAATCGACATCGATCTGGGGCTCCATGCAAAATCTCACCTCGTGGGGTATCCTTGATCCTGAGGAAGGTGGGAGCTCAGCCGAAAACTACACAGGGGGAACTTGTTAATGATCTCAAGGCAGCTGGGACCACAGTCACCAAGAAAACCATTGGTAACACATTACGCCGTAATGGATTAAAATCCTGCAGTGCCCGCAAGGTCCCCCTGCTCAAGAAGGCACATGTACAGGCCCGTCTGAAGTTTGCAAATGAACATCTGGATGATTCTGAGAGTGATTGGGAGAAGGTGCTGTGGTCAGATGAGACTAAAATTGAGCTCTTTGGCATTAACTCAACCCGCCGTGCTTGGAGGAAGAGAAATGCTGCTTATGACCCAAAGAACACCGTCCCCACTGTCAAGCATGGAGGTGGAAACATTATGTTTTGGGGGTGTTTCTCTGCTAAGGGCACAGGACTACTTCACCGCATCAATGGGAGAATGGATGGAGCCATGTACCGTCAAATCCTGAGTGACAACCTCCTTCCCTCCACCAGGACATTAAAAATGGTTCGTGGCTGGGTCTTCCAGCACGACAATGACCCGAAACATACAGCCAAGGCAACAAAGGAGTGGCTCAAAAAGAAGCACATTAAGGTCATGGAGTGGCCTAGCCAGTCTCCAGACCTTAATCCCATCGAAAACTTATGGAGGGAGCTGAAGATCCGAGTTGCCAAGCGACAGCCTCAAAATCTTAATGATTTACAGATGATCTGCAAAGAGGAGTGGGCCAAAAGTCCATCTAACATGTGTTGAAACCTCATCATCAACTACAAAAAAACGTCTGACTGCTGTCCTTGCCAACAAGGGTTTTGCCACCAAGTATTAAGTCTTGTTTGCCAAAGGGATCAAATACTTATTTCTCTGTGCACATTGCAAATAAATATATATAATTTTGACAATGTGATTTTCTGTTTTTTTTTTAAATATAATCTATCTCTCACTGGTAAATTTAACCTAGCCTAAAAATTCTAGACTGTTCATGTCTTTGACAGTGGGCAAACTTACAAAATCAGCAAGGGATCAAATACTTATTTCCTTCACTGTATATATATATATATTTATTTATAAATATACATATATATTCATACACAAGGTCTAGGCAAGTGTTATATAAATATGGTGCATGCATCAACATAAAGCTTGTGTACAGATCTAGCAGAGTTTAATTATACATTTTTTATACATCTGTTTTTACATGGACAATCATTTTTTAACAACTTATGCTAAATTAATAGTATACTTGATATATATCAACTTTGTAATTTATTTATTGTTAAAATGTAGTAGTTTTGTCAATACAAATTCTGTGAAGTTATTGCCACTAGGAGTTTCCCTTCCAGAAAAATCTACTGTCCACCCCCTGTCAAGAAAAATCTGTCACTAGTTAGAGAGCAGGGGCGACAAACTTCTAGAAGTTGTGGTGTGTTTCTGCACAGGCTACTCATAGAAGTCTATAGAGAGGGGAGGGGGAGCACTAGGATACAGGAGGAGAGACGTAGATGCTTGTGCCCATAGAAGTCTCTGGAGAGGGGAGGAAGGAGCATGAGGAGGGAGCAGGAGCAGAGAGAGATGGAGACGCTGCTGCTGAAAGAAGTCTACGGAGAGGGGAGGCAGGAACAGGAGCAGAGGGACACAGACACAGATGCTGCCCTTAGAAGTCTATGGAAATGTGATGGGGAGCAGAAAAAGGGAGTAGAAGCAGAGAGAACAAGACATACAGATGCTGCTGCCCATATAAGTCTATATATATATATATATATATATATATATATGTGTGTGTTTGTGTGTGTGTAATAGATGGACATAGGAGAGCAGGATTCTCCTCCTCTCTGTGTGAAATGTATGAAGAGATAACTAGCAGTTAGGCTCAACCCACTAGCTCAGAGACATTTGAAAATTAGAGAGAGAGCCTGCAGGGGGGAAAACTGCTTAAAAATGCCATGAAAACTAAAAATAATGTCCAGAAATAGTGTTATTCCTCATGTACACACATGACAGCTTACTCTAAAAAGTCCACTGAAAAGTTAGGTACGCTTTAAATTTTTGAAATACCGAAAGGGTCCAAGAGTAGATATCATTTGGACAATATTAGTGTCGCCTTATGGGACCTAGAAGAAATTAATTTATTAAGTAAATATGTTTTTTGGGCTACTGCTGTGTTTTACTTTCCAGGAATCCAAATTTCCCGTTACTCACAAAAATAGGTTAATTTTCAATATTGTTTTATGATAAGGAATAAGTTTATTGATCCAATAGCTTTAAATTTGGGGAACTGTAACTATTAAACTGCAATGGCATGTATATGATCCATAACAGGGGCTTTTTGAGCCCCTACAGGTATGTTTTATGGACTGGTAAGCACTCCGTGTGCTATCGTATGGTGCCTACATGAGGTGTTAGGGGAGAACTCCTGTGATGGAGCATGCGACAGTTTATTTGTTTTGCAGATACTCTCCAGAAGTCTAGATGCCCATAGCATCAATGATCCGTAATATGGTAATGTACATGAGGCCTAGGAGTTTAAAAGCTATTGGTGTAGGAGTGGTAATTTAGACATCAAAGGCTTATTAGCAGTCAGTTAGCGGAAGTTGTGGATTTTTCTTTTTAGAAAATGGGGCCCTGGGCAACAAACATAGTCGGCCACTTTCACTTGCCATCTTTAGACCGTTTTCTTGTAATTTCTGCCCTCATAATATTCCACCATATAGTTCTAAGATAATACTACCTTATACAGCCCACATATACTATTATATAGTGCCCGAATAATATGTAATTTCTACTTTTTTTCTACTGTCATATAGATTCCACATCATACTACAATTCCAAGTAATACAACAATTCATCGGGGCAAGCTGGGGCCCTGGGCAATTACATAGTAATATCTAATATCTTCCCTGCCCGTAAATTTTTTTAAATGTCTATCACCGAATGGTGCTGTGAAACTGCCACAATGTGCCAGTCTCTTTTGGATTTCAGGCACATATCTGGCATCTTGTAGAAGAAAGCCTTGTCAGCTGTTCGGCTTCCTCTGCACAATTAAATTGAATTCTAAACTCAGTCCAAAGGTTATCCTTGTTCTCCAGTCAAACAGGCGTCACTTTCAATGAGTGAATGCATGCAGTTATGACCATTGATAATTGCATCTATTACGGCCATATAATATATGCTAGTGATGCTTATATGCTGGTGATCTGTATTATCCATGCTCACATAGGGAAATTCCCACTGCTTATCATAGCTGTAACTGTATATACACAGTCTGGCTTTATTTCAGGTCTCTGCATTAAAATAGGTTCTGGTCAGAGTTGTTTCTAGGAAACAACCTCTCTCGTGCATCAACAGTTGTTACATTGAATACACAGACTGTCTTGTCGGGCTTGTGTTTCTTTGATAATGATTACGGTAAACGGGTGTAATCTATATAAAAACAGTTACCTAATAGTAGAAATGGGTCTTGTTATAACATAAACATACAAATACTGAGATTGAACTGTAACAGATAATATATTGGAGAGTAAAGCTGATATTACACGGCCCGACATGGGCTGTGTAAACGAGCGCCGATCAACGAGACAGCTTGTTGATCTGCGCGTGTTTGCTCCTTTCACAAGGAGCTAGTATGGGGACGAGCGATCGTTACTCCGATCGCTCGTCCCCATACATTTCTATGTCAGCAGCACGGGAGATATGCTGCCGACAACGATAATATTTTGGCCATTTAAAACGATACAATCAGCTGATGAACGAGCTTTTGCTTGTTCAGCGACTGATCGCTAATTCAGTGTGCGCATCCCCTAAAGACATGGTTTGTACTCCTCTGGGCATATGAAGATGGTAATGTCTATGCAGAAAGCTCAGTATTCAGAACAGTCCGCAGAGATCGGTGGTACACTGGTCAAGAGTGCTGGAATAGCAGAGGAGACCTGAAGAGGAGGTGGTGCGCACCATTTCTTCCGGTGAGTTTGCAGGAGGTACGGTTCAGGTTTGTTGAGATAGTCTAGCAGGAAGGAGAGCAGGAATGTACTGCAGAGAGCATTAGGAAAGAGATACAGCAAAGAGAATGTCTGTCAGAAGGATTGCGTTGCTAAGAAGCTACAAGCCATAAGCCGGCGTAGGAATACAGGAAAGGAAGCAGGCCTATTTACATGGAACTAACAGAGGGAACATTCGGATTGAGAGCTAGAATACTGTTTGGACAAAGAATCAAAGAAACAGCCCAAAGAGAATGTATAAAGAACGGGCCCTTGGGGTGGAATAAGTGAGGAATAACCAGAGAGTTGAATATTACCATATCAGTGTAAAAGACAGTGGTGAATTATAACAGGATTGAGATAGTATACAATACCACAGCTTTGAAAGACCTAAAATAAGTTAGTCTTTTATGCTAGTTCTAGAGCAATCCCGCATGTTTGTTGTTATCATACTACCGTTCCGAGTTATATGCAACTTCTGCCTGAGCAGAGGCATAACTATAAAAGACTGGGCCCCATAGCAAACTCTTGATTGCCCCCCCCAGGTGCCACAAGCAGCCCACCTTATAGATAGTGCCCCCTGTAGAATGTGCCATAAGCCCCCCTGTAGACAGTGCTATACAGCCCTGCCTATAGACAGTGGCACACCCCACTTGTAGATGGTGCCCCCATCTCCCCCCTTGCAGATAGTGCCATACAGCCCCCTGTAGATATCGCCGAAAAGCCCCCCTGTATATAGCGCTATACAGCTCTCACTGTATACAGTGCCACACAGCCCCCTCCCTTGTATATAGTGCCACACAGCTCGCTCCTTAGAATATAGTGCCGCACAGCCCCCCTTAGTAGATAGTGCCACACACAGAACCCTGTAGATTGTGCCACACACAACCCCCTGTAGATAGAGCCACAGCCCTTCCCCTTGTAAATAGTTCCATACAGCCCCCCTAGTGGATAGTGCCACACAGCCCCCCCCCTTAATAGTGCCACACAGTCCCTTGTATATAGTGTCACACAGCTCCACCATGTCTATATTGCCACACCGCACAGCTCCCCCTTGTGTATAGTGCCACACAGCCCCCCTTGTCTATAGTGCCACAAGGCAATGGCGCATCAGCCAGGGGGGATGCAAATCAAACAAGGAAAGGTGGGTTTGGAGGCAGGACTATGTGATTCTTAAGGATAGCGGCACCGTTCCATGACCCTCTTTTGAGTAATTAGCATATACACCGCATTCCAAGTTATTATGCAAATGTTATTTTTCGCAGATTTTCCTAAATAGTTGATGCAAAACCGTTGGAGTATAAGTCGAATTTTATTGAACAAATCTCCTAATGATAACAGATTTTTTTTTAGAAGTAAAAAACTCAAAATGCACTGTTTCAAATTTTTATGCACAACAGAGATCAAAATATTTTAAAGGTTGTAAAGAGAACTAAAATGGTAATTTGTTGAATTTGCAGCATCAGGAGGTCATATTTACCGAAATCAAAAGCTCTTTCAATAAAAAAAAAACGTAGCAGGCCAAGTTACATGTTAACATAGGATCCCTTCTTTGATATCACCTTCACAATTCTTGCATCCATTGAATTTGTAAAGGATTTGCCAGACACAGCTTCTGTGTCGATGCCCGTGGGCAATCAGTCTGCACCTGTTCCTATGTCTGTGAGACTGACTCCATCTTCCACCACTCAGGATGGCAGGCTTAGGAGTGGGAGAACCTATCACAGCCTGGCCAGACGGAGCTAGCTCCCGCCCACTGTCTATTTATACCTGCCTTTCCTGTTCCTCCTTTTCCTGTGATTCTTCTATGCTTGTTTCCTGGCTTCCTGCTGCTGCTTGTACAACTCATCCTCTGCTTGTTATTGACCATGGCTTTCTGACCACTCTCCTGCTCAGCGTTTTGTACCTCGTTCTCTCCTGGTTTGACTCGGCTCGTTCACTACTCTTGTTGCTCACTGCGTCTCCGTGGGCAGCTGCCCCGCTTCCCTGCTTAAGTGTACCCTAGTCTGTTTGTCTGTCTTGCACTTAGTGAGCGTAGGGACCGTCGCCCAGTTGTACCCCGTCGCTTAGGACGGGTCGTTGCAAGTAGGCAGGGACTGAGTGGCGGGTAGATTAGGGCTCACCTGTCTGTCTCCCTACCCTGTCATTACATAATCACAGGCCCATATACCTAGTCTACCCTGGTCCCTGACACATCTATGGACCCCCTTGAGACCCTGGCTCAGCAGATGCAGGGCCTCTCCCTACAGGTCCAGGCCCTGGCTCAGAGGGACAACCTGCGTGATGCTTCCCTGGTAGTGCCCCCCACCTCACCTCTTGAACCCCACCTCAAGTTGCCTGACCGGTTCTCAGGGGACCGGAAGACTTTTTCCTCCTTTCGGGAGAGTTGTAGGCTCTATTTTCGCTTAAAGCCCCACTCCTCAGGTTCTGAGAGCCAGCGGGTTGGTATAATTATGTCCCGGCTCCAGGACGGGCCCCAAGAATGGGCCTTTTCCTTGGCTCCTGACGCCCCTGAACTTTCCTCCGTTGATCTTTTCTTTTCTGCTCTCGGGCTCATTTGTGACGAGACTGACAAGACTGCCTTTGCCGAGAGTCAGCTGGTGACCTTACGTCAGGGTAAGAGACCTGTAGAGGAGTATTGTTCTGACTTTAGGAAGTGGTGTGTAGCTTCTCGGTGGAATGACCCTTCCTTGAGGTGCCAGTTTAGATTGGGTCTGTCGAACGCCCTGAAAGACCTGCTAGTTAGCTATCCCTCTGCTGACTCCCTAGATCAGGTTATGGCTTTAGCGGTACGACTTGACCGGCGTCTCAGGGAACGACGACTTGAACGTTTTTGTGCCTTCTCCTCTGACTCCCCCATGATGCCTCCCGAGGTTCCGTTGCTTCGGTCTTCCACGGAAGACTCGGATGTACCTATGCAACTTGGGGCCTCAGTGTCCCCCCAACAACGTAGAGAGTTCCGCAGGAAGAATGGTCTCTGCTTCTACTGTGGGGATGACAAGCATCAAGTGAACAACTGTCCTAGGAGTAAGAATAAGCAGCCGGAAAACTTCCGTGCCTGTGTGATCATCGGGTAGGTCACTTGGGCGCACAGGTATTTCCCGTAAAGATGAGACCTAATAAAATCTTGCTTCCCTTTCAGGTCTCTTTTGGTGGTAGATTTGCTACCGGTGGTACCTTCGTGGATTCAGGGTCTTCTGCTAATATTATGTCTGTGGATTTTGCTATGTCTCTAGCTATGCCATTGATTGATTTGCCTAAACCTGTCCCGGTAGTGGGTATCTACTCCACTCCTCTTGCTAATGGTTATTTTACACAGCATACCCCTGTTTTTGAACTCCTTGTTGGCTCCATGCATTTGGAGCAGTGCTCTCTACTGGTGATGCAGGGATTATCGTCTGATTTGGTTTTAGGCCTTCCCTGGTTGCAGTTGCATAATCCCACGTTTAACTGGGATACTGGGGATCTTACCAAATGGGGTAAAGAATGCATGACGTCATGTTTTTCTGTTAATTATATTTCTCCCCCTGAGGAGGTGAACACTCTACCTGAGTTTGTTCAGGACTTCGCTGGTGTTTTCTCTAAAGAGGCCTCTGAAGTGTTACCTCCTCATAGAGAATACGATTGCGCAATCGATTTGGTACCAGGAGCTAAGCTCCCTAAGGGTAGGATATTCAATCTCTCTTGTCCCGAAAGTGAAGCCATGAGAGAGTATATCCAGGAATGGACAAGGGTTACATTCGCCCCTCTACTTCTCCGGTAGGTGCTGGCTTCTTCTTCGTAGGGAAGAAGGATGGTGATCTTAGGCCGTACATCGACTACCGGAACTTGAATAAGGTCACTGTAAGGAACCAGTACCCCCTTCCTTCGATTCCTGATCTCTTCAATCAGGTTCAGGGGGCCCAATGCTTCTCTAAGTTTGATCTACGGGGGGCTTATAACCTTATCCGCATCAAAGAGGGGGATGAGTGGAAGACTGCGTTTAACACGACCGAAGATCATTTCAAATACCTCGTCATGCCCTTTGGGTTGTGTAATGCTCCCACGGTCTTCCAGAATTTCATAAATGAGATTTTCAGAGACTACCTGGGGGTATTTCTTGTAGTGTACCTTGATGACATATACTACCGTTCAAAAGTTTAGGGTCACTTACAAATTTCCTTATTTTTGAAAGAAAAGCACAGTTTTTTTCAATGCAGATAACATTAAATTAATCAGAAATACACTCTATACATTGTTAATGTGCTAAATGACTATTCTAGCTGCAAACGTCTGGTTTTTAATGCAATATCTACATAGGTGTATAGAGGCCCATTTCCAGCAACCATCACTCCAGTGTTCTAATGGTACATTGTGTTTGCTGACTGTGTTAGAATGCTAATGGATGATTAGAAAACACTTGAAAACCCTTGTGCAATTATGTTAGCACCGCTGTAAACAGTTTTGCTGTTTAAAGGAGCTATAAAACTGCCCTTCCATTGAGCTAGTTGAGAATCTGGAGCATTACATTTGTGGGTTCGATTAAACTCTCAAAATGGCTAGAAAAAGAGAGCTTTCATGTGAAACTCGACAGTCTATTCTTGTTCTTAGAAATGAAGGCTATTCCATGTGAGAAATTGCCAAGAAACTGAAGATTTCCTACAACGGTGTGTACTACTCCCTTCAGAGGACGGCACAAACAGGCTCTAACCAGAGTAGAAAGACAAGTACATTAGAGTCTCTAGTTTGAGAAATAGATGCCTCACAGTTCCTCAACTGGCAGCTTCATTAAATAGTACCCGCAAAACGCCAGTGTCAACGTCTACAGTGAAGAGGCGACTCCGGGATGCTGGCCTTCTGGACAGAGTGGCAAAGAAAAAGCCATATCTGAGACTGGCTAATAAAAGGAAAAGATTAATATGGGCAAAAGCACACAGACATTGGACAGAGGAAGATTGGAAAAAAGTGTTATGGACAGACGAATCGAAGTTTGAGGTGTTTGAATCACGCAGAAAAACATTTGTGAGACGCAGAACAACTGAAAAGATGCTGGAAGAGAGCCTGACGCCATCTGTCAAACATGGTGGAGGTAATGTGATGGTCTGGGCTTGCTTTGGTGCTGGTAAAGTGGGAGATTTGTACAAGGTAAAAGGGATTTTGAATAAGGAAGGCTATCACTCCATTTTGCAATGTCATGCCATACCCTGTGGACAGCGCTTGATTGGAGACAATTTCATCCTACAACAGGACAATGACCCAAAGCACACCTCCAAATTATGCAAGAACTATTTAGGGAAGAAGCAGGCAGCTGGTATTCTATCTGTAATGGAGTGGCCAGTGCAGTCTCCAGATCTCAACCCCATAGAGCTGTTGTGGGAGCAGCTTGACCGTATGGTATGCAAGAAGTGCCCATCAAGCCAATCCAACTTGTGGGAGGGGCTTCTGGAAGCATGGGGTGAAATTTCTCCTCATTACCTCAGCAAATTAACAGCTAGAATGACAAAGGTCTGCAATGCTGTAATTGCTGCAAATGGAGCATTCTTTGACTAAAGCAAAGTTTGAAGGAGAAAATTATTATTTGAAATAAAAATCATTATTTCTAACCTTGTCAATGTCTTGACTATATTTTCTAGTCATTTTGCAACTCATTTGATAAATATAAGTGTGAGTTTTCATGGAAAACACAAAATTGTCTGGGTGACCCAAAACTTTTGAACGGTAGTGTATACAACACCAGAATAAAGCTCAGTACTTAAATACAGAATCAGAACAAAGCTCAGTACATATATACAACACCAGAACAAATACAACTCAATTTACGTATAGGTTTGTACGGCATAAAACTACAGCTCCCAGCATGGCACGAACAATAGTAAGAATATGCTGGGAGATGCTGTTTCACAAAAAAAAAAAAGCATACCACCCATAATCTTCGCTGCAGATCATACAGCGACTACAGTACTGATTAGAGGCAGAATAAACATTTACATTAAGTGACTCACCGGTGACGTCTCAGATTCTAGTTCTTTTCTTCTCCCTCCGGTCCAGACCTCTATGATGGATTTCTGCCGGCCACGACCCATTTCTGCAGTTGTGTCCCTGATTATAATAGCACCATACACTGTGTCCCACACAAACCATTCCCACTGTAGATAGTGCCCCCATAGCACCCTGTAGATAGTGACCCCCCATAGAGCCTCTGTAGATAGTGCCCTACATAGAAGCCCCTGTAGATAGTGCCCCACATACAGCCCTCTGTAGATAGTGCCCACATATAGACTCCAGAGCTGCAAGGGAATAGTGCTAACCACTGAGCCACCGTGCTGCCCTACATATAGCTTCCCCTATAAATAGTGCTCCACATATAGCTCACCTCTGTAGATAGTGCCTCACATATAGCCCACCCCTGTAGACAGTGCCCTACATATAGGCCCATGTAGATAGTGCCCCGAATGTTGCCAACCCCTGTATATAGTGTCGCACATATAGCCCACACCTGTAGATAGTGCCCTACAAATAGCTCTACCTATAGATAGTGCTCTACACATAGCCCTACTCTGTAGATAGTGCCTCGCATATAGCCCACCCCTGTAGATAGTGCCCTACATAAAGCCCCCTGTAGATAGTGCCCCGCAGGTAGCCAACCCCTGTATATAGTGTCCCACATATAGCCCACAGCTTTAGATAGTGCCCTACAAATAGCTCCCCCTATAGATAGTGCTCCACATATAGCCCACCTCTGTAGATAATACCTCACATATAGCTCCCCCTGTATATAGTGTCCCATATAGCCCACCCCTGAAGAAAGTGCCCTACATATAGCCCCCTGTAGCTAGTTCCCCACAGGTAACCCACCCCAGTATATAGTGTCCCACATATAGCCCACCTCTATAAATAGTGCCCTACAAATAGCTCCCCTATAGATAGTGCTCTACATATAGCCCACCACTGTATATAGTGTCCCATATATAGCTTCCCCTGTATATAGTGCCCCACATATAGACCTCCTGTAGATAGTGCCCCACATCCCCACATATAGACCCCCCTGTATATAATGCCCCACATCCCCACATATATAGACGCCCCTGTAGATAGTGCCCCACATCCTCACATAGAGAACCCCCCTATTTACAGTGGCCAAAATCCCCACATATAGACCCCCCTGTAGATAATGTCCATCACAGTTTTATTAGAAAAAAACAAAAAAAATTACATACTCACATGATCCCGTTCCCCCGCCGTCCGACGGCAATGCAGATCTGCTCTCTTCTGAGCAGGTCTGCTAGAGCTGAAAAATTAGTCATTCAAAGGCGCTGATTGGCAGGGCAGAATGACTTGCCCCTTCAATCAGCGCCTTTCAAGCACAGAAGCGGCGCGATGAAAGGCGCTGTTTGGCGGAGCAAGTAATTTTGCCCCGCCAATCAGCATCATTGTAAGGCGCTAAATGGTCCGGCCATTCAGTGTTAATGCATGTATTTGTACCTGCGTGCTATAGACGCAGGTACAATTACTGCAAGACGGGGTGGCTGTCGTTGCCGTGTCGCCTGGCCCATAAATGTTAGAGGTTCGGCGGCGCGGGCCCCCGTAGTAGCATCGCTACAGCTGTAGCAGCCATAACGGCTGCTTGCGGCGCCATCAGACATAAGGGGGCGCGTGTTGGCTAGCGGCACGGTCCCCCTCGAGCCGCGGGCCCCGTAGCAGCCGCTACGGCTGCTACTGCAGTAGTTACGCCAATGTGCCTGAATAAAAGCAACAAGAATCGTTCTATCCGTCTCTGCCTCCATTATTATGCATATTGCATACGTACTACAAGTTGAGAAACAAAGCAATAGCAGATATATTTCTACTGGTCTGGCAGTTCTGCTGGGAGGTTGTTTCACACAGTAATGTTTGCTGTATTTTATTATGGAGCAAAATAATATTTTTTGTCTTCATGTAGAAACGCACTTCTCACCCTAAGGGTAAGGCCACACGGTGCGTTGTTGACGCGGTTTTGTTGCGGCTCTGTTGCGTTTGAAAACCGCATGCGGTCAACTGCATGCGTTTTTTGTCTCAGTAATGCTGCAGTTTTGTTGCGTTTTTTTACGCACATAGTTTATGGACATAGTTTTTATTGGTGTTGAAGTTTGTTAGGTGCTTCCTGTATATAGTTCATTACAATGCATTGCAGAACTGTTAGGGTAAAGCCACACGGAGCGGCCCTGACATGGTCGCAACGCGGCCAACAACTGCGCTGGCACTATGTAGGCGCAGCTGTCAAATACCTTGTTAAGGGGTATTCTGGTTACATGCTCATGCGCATTACCGCTCCATTCATTCTCTATGGGAGCGCCGGAGATAGCCGAGTGCAGTGTTTGGCTTTTTCCGGGGCTGCCATAGAGAATGAATAGGGGGTAACTTGTTGTAATCTCCAAAATCGTGCGGCCATAAAGGGTGTATTAGTTCATGCCCGCACGATTTTTGGCCACTAACAAGTTGTTTGACAGCCACACCGAACATGATGCCGGCGCGGTTATTAAGCGCGTTGTGACCGTGTCAGGGCCACTCCATGTGCCATGTACAGCACAGCAAGCGTAATCTTGCGAGATCATGCTGTAAACTGTCATTTACAGCATGATCTCACGAGATTACGCTTGCTGTGCTGTGAGTCCCACACAAATGTTACCGAAGTGTCGGGATTGTGAATAGACATTGCGTCCTGGCTGGAAGCAATGTCTATTAACTCTCAAGACACTTCAGTAACGTTAATGTGTGAGTAAGTGACAGCACATCATGATCTAGTAAGATCACAATGTGCTGAATAAATGAATGGAGAGAAGTGTATGATGTTGATTGGTCAGCGTCATACACTTCTTTCCACAACGCCCAATTGGTCAAAAAGTTAAATTATACCCAGTTGTATATTAAGAAAGTAATTAGCATAAATATAAAATAGGTCATAACTCCATCAAAATTGATAGTTTTTCTAAATAAAAAACACTGCTGTAATCTACATTACAGTCCCGATCATATTATGTAGAAGATAGGCCACTTATAATGTGGTGACAGAGCCTCTTCAATTCTTCACATTTGTTCTCTACCAATTTACAAGCATACATTTACAAAGTGTCTTTTTATCAGACGTGCACCATATATAGAGGTGAAACAAAGGCCTATGTCCTACAGTATATAGTTCCGTCCATAATCCTCCAAAATCCACATACATTTCAGGAAAGGGCAACTAGCATGACCGGTATGTACAGTAAATAGTTTGTCAGAGTAAACTAAACCTTGTATACTTATTTGCTGCATAATAAATGAGATGTTGCAAAATAAAAAGTCACATAATATGATTAAAGTTTGGTGGCAACATGCAGCCCTCTAGTATTTTAGTCTCTAGAAAGTGTTACAAATAAATCCTTTAGAAATAAAAGGTTTGATGCAGATGTGAAGAGAATCAAACGTAATTATTATGTATTCACTGCTTGACGGTATTTATATACTGTATGGTTGTATTATTTATATACTGTATGGCTGTATTATTTATATACTGTATGGCTGTATTATTTATATACTGGATGATGTTACTATTTGGGCTTTGTGTGGTAGTAATATTTCAGTGTTTGTGGAACCTTAAAGGGGTTGATCGGTTTCAGCAAATTAATATTATTTTTTGTATAAGTAAAAGTTTTACAGTTCTCCAATACACTTTCTGTATTAATTCCTAATGGTTTTCAAGATCTCTGCTCGTTGTTATTCAGTAGGAACATTCATTGTTTACTTCCAGCCAATAGAATTCATGTCCATGGTCATGTGATGGACACACAGGTGCATAACTCATTACAGTATGTGTATCAGAGCATTGTCCTCTAACGACCCCAGCACCTGTGTCCATCACATGACCATGGACAGAATTGTATCAACTGAAAGTAAACAATGAATGTTCCTACTGAATAACAACAAGCAGAGATCTTGAACACATCAGAAATGAATACAGAGAGTATATTGGAAAATGGTATAACTTTTAATTATACAAAAAATAACATTAGTTTGCTGAAGCCGGACTACACTTTTTCAGTTGCTGGAAGAAGAATATGTTTTGCAAAGGGTTTCTGTGATTTCTATGTAAGCATTTGATATGCTCACAATCTATTGGTATCCTTTAAAGGGGTTCAATAATCATTGTAAATGGTGCTGCAAAGGCTATTATTGGGTTGGGGTGAAACTTTCGAATATGAACCTTTTCGTAATTAGATCCTGTTTCATACACATATTTCATGCTAAAACATGAGCCTATCCCATCTCAGGAAAATAGGAAAACATTTAATTAGAAAGGGTTAAAGAAGCACTCTAGCAAATTACCCCTCCCCCTTTAGTAAATGTGATAAGGTGCAAGATAGTATTTATTCTCTTACCAAGCACTTTAATATATGGTAAGCCGCTCTGATCCTGGCCACTGTTCGGTCACATGACTTGCACTTTAACTTGCTGAATTCGGAAGTCAGTCTCTTAATGCACATAACGGAAAGGGAGAGGCTTACCTTAAATTAAAGTGCTCGGTAAAAGAATAAACGTTATTATCTTGCACCTTATCATTTTTACAAACAGAGGGTAGGAAGAATGCGCCGGAGTGCTTTTTAAGAAATATGCAAATAAAAAACTTATGAAAAATGAAGTTCTGCAAATGTGACATATTTTTTTTACAGGAACCAGTCTACTCAGAGGCAGAATCAGGTTTGGGTGAATCTCCAAAACGTTAATCTGTCAAAATTTCAGCCTCTGTAGGAGGACTTTATACTGGTATGAAACCCCTTTAAGAGCGCCTAATGATCCATGTCAAGTAGTGCCCTTCTAGGTCACTATATATATTTTTGCCTTATAGAACACACTCAAGTGCATTGCCTTAACGTGTGTTACTGCACGGAGTGCCCGAGTTATTTTACATCTCTGATCTTTATCTGTTCAAAAGACATGGATCTCCTATCTGTAATGTAAAGCTTGTGTAGAATGTGTAAGGACATTTTGTACACACCAGGCTTAGAGGCATTGACATACCATTCCGAATGGAAAGTTTTCTGTTCTTTATTGTAATGCCAGGTGAGATAAGATCTCCGAGACCATAGAAGAAGTATGTTACGCTGAATGGTACAGTTGACAGTGATTAATTAGCCCGTGACTGTAAATGTCATTTGTTGTGTGATTCAAGGTTCACAATTAGTTGAGCATTGTAATTCCGTTAGAAACACATAACCTCTCCCAATAAACTATTTAGATTTTTGTTGAAAGTAATTTAGAAAAATGTGTATTTCTTAAAAAAAAAAAGAAAAGCCGGCTTCTAGCCAGACAGGATTCACCTGCTCGCACACTTTGTTTGGCGGCATAATAATCATGTGATTTCTAAGTACGTGCATCATGTTGCAGCCAGGTTACCTAATGTCACATGATCCAGACACAATATTTTGTTGTAATTGCTTTTTACGAGAGGGATTGCATCTATTTAGTTGATTATTGAAAAAATTATTCTGATACGCTGCAATGTTCCTTTGTGATACATGAAGAATAATTAGACAATATAGTTGTAAAACCAAGAACCTGTAAATTTATAAGTGTAATCTTAGGACAAACAATCCATTGCTGACTTATAAATGTCCAACTTGGCACTAAATGGGCATGTCTTTAACATTTCATGGCTTTGTTGTGCATTGACACATTAAGGTGAATGCTATGGGTGGCAGGAGATCTTCCATGCCAAAATAATGTAAATTTTGTAAAGGAATTTAAAGGGGTTGTCCACTTTTAATTTTTTCTATTAATTTATTTCGGTGCTCTTTGGACTTTTCAATGGGATCCATAGCATTGGGGCTATCCAGGAAGCATGACGCCTTATGAACTGTGTTAAGGATGCTTTGTGGCTTGCCAGGACCCGCCTGGTTATGGACTGGGAAAGGATGTTCATCCAGGACTGCTGCAGGCTGGTCCACAGCCTGCTCATAGATTCTTCCATCACAGATAGTTTGGACGTTGATGAAGAGGATTGATACCCCTTTCCCGCATGGTGTGTCTGAATTTCAATAAAGCTTCAGGCTTCTGATTCCTCTCTCTTTCCCCTCCTCCATCCCTTATCTCTTGCCTGTTGTTTTGTTGATTGATATGTGATGCTTTATTTGAATGTTGATGTTGTATAGAGTATAATGTATAGTGAAGGATCTGTGCCTTTTCTGTATGCTGTTCTTCTGTACTATTTATATCGCGTGTGTGATATTTATTGTGCTGCGATCCAGCTTGCATTGGTCGTAATATACTGTAAGCTTGTAATTTGATGACTGATTGCTAATAAAGCTATTTTTAATCAAAAACAACATGACATCTCATAGAGACAGGCATCCATTTTAAAAATCATCTAGAGACATTGAATACACGTATACTGAAGCAGCTGTTCAACATTATTCCACTATTAGTCCTATTCACTTAGCCCATGAATATGTCCTTTATGTGGCCCCAACACATGTATGTATGTAACCCTGTTGCTATCTGAATGTCATGGGTCACATAATGTGAGTGTGTGTCACATGACTGACGCCATGTTTAGTCATATTCAGTTAGGCCCCATGCACAAGACCGTGCCCGTTATTACAAACATGTCCTATTTTACGGGCAATTTTACAGTCGTGTGCATGGGGCCTTAGCATGCGGATGCATTACACAGGACTAATCTGTGGGCTATACCAATTTACTGTGAAAGGGGCCTCATACACTGTAATAATTTTTTTGTGAGCAGAATTTCTAATACATGTATATTAACTAAATAAATAAAAACTAAAAACTGGACAACATCTTTAAATGTGGAATTCCATATAACCCATGGACCTTCTTCTTCCAGCACTTGCCCCTCTTCCCTTTATTAGACCACTAGATTGCAGGGGTTCCTCTGATATTTATTGTGTATTATTTAAAGGGCTAGCTGATAGGCCATTCCTCCATTTCACCCTATTGACTGACTTCTGAACTCCCCCCGATCCAGTTACATAATTATTTACATAATCCTTACTTAGATTGCACCAATCCATCTTTTATTACCCCCTTCCACTCACTACTTCCTAACATGTCTACTGTCACGGCGCGGGGTGTGGACCCACTGGGCCGTACCGCGTAGCGGGATAGCAGCTGGCCAACTAGGTACAAAACAATGTCTATAGTCGAGAAAAGGTACCTGAGGCAATGTAGACAGTAGCGGAGACACAACTTGACTTTCACCGTAGATGGCACAGTAGATGCAGCGGAAGACACGACTTGACTTTCACTGTAGATAGCACAGTAGATACAATAGCACGAGTTACAGGGTATAGGCAGCAGGAACGGGTAACACTGGGAACTGGAAAACACTGGGAGACCATTTGCAAGCCAAACTTTAGGTATACAACAATGCTCAGGCAAGGATCAAGTGGGCAGAGCCCTTTTTAAAGCCCAGCAACATTCTGGCCTAATTATTGACTGACAGCTGGATGCGTACTGCCCCTTTAAGTCCATGCACGCGCGGGTGCGCGTGCCCTGCGGGGAACAGTCCCCGAACCCGGAAGTGAGTGCCGGCATCTCCCTGGAGGGAGATGTTGCCGAGAACACAGATGTCCATGGCCGGGGCTGTCAGAGGGTAAGTCTGAACAATGGCCCTCGGCCATAGACATTACAGTACCCCCCTCTTACGCCCCCCCTCTTCTTGCGGGAGAAGGCCAGAGCGGGAGAGAAATCTCTTCACGTGGACAGGGGAATCAATGTTCTCCTCTGGCTCCAAAGACCTCTCCTCAGGACCAAATCCCTTCCAATTCACCAAATAAAACGTCCTTCCTCCCACTTTCTTGGTGGCCGGGATCTCCCTCACTTCGAAAGTCCCTGACGAACCGCCAGGAGCCACTGCGGAACTAGGAGTCCTGGAGTAGCGGTTCAGGACCACGGGCTTCAGAAAGGAGACATAGAAGGAGTTAGGGATCTTGAAGGTAGGAGGCAACCGAAGCTTGTTAGACACAGGATTTATATGTAGCAGAATCTTGAAGGGTCCGAGGAACCTGGGAGTAAACTTGCAAGATGACACCTTCAGCCGGATATTCCTGGAAGACAGCTAGACCTTCGTACCTGGAAGAAACTGGGGAGGTTCTCGTCTTCTAGTGTCTGCCTTTCTCTTCATGCGGTCCACCGCCAGCAGAATAGAAGATCGTGTCTGTTGCCATATCTGCAGAAAGTCCCTGAAGGTAGAGTCAGCTGAAGGCACCTGGGACATAGTAGAGACAGGAAGAGGTATACGAGGATGTTGGCCGTAGACGATGAAGAACGGACTGGAAGTGGTGGATTCACTGGTATGGTTATTATAGGAGGACTCAGCCCACGGGAGCAGCTGCACCCAGTCATCATGTTGTCTGGAGACAAGTGCCGCAGTTAATTCTCCATAATCTGGTTAACCCTTTCGACTTGTCCATTGGACTGAGGATGATAAGCCGAGGAAAAGTCCAACTTTACACCGAGGAGGCCGCAGAGTGCTCTCCAGAACTTCGAGGTGAACTGGACCCCTCAATTTGAGACAATATGCAGAGGCAAGCCGTGCAGACGGAAGGTGTGTTGAAGGATGAGGACGGCCAGTCGAGCAGCAGAAGGCAGACCAGCCAGGGGAACAAAATTAACCATTTTAGAAAATCGATCCACCACCACCCAGATTACACTGCATCCCGCAGAGAGAGGCAGACCTGTGACAAAGTCCATAGCAACATGCTGCCAGGGGGCATTGGGCACAGGCAGTGGGTGGAGCAGAACGGCTGGTCTGGAGTAGGCAACTTTGTTTGCTGCGCACACCGTACAGGAGGAGACAAAGTCCATGACGTCTTTGGGCAGCGTGGGCAATTAGGTCTCGGGTCTTACGGGCACCCACATGACCTGCCAGCTTGGAACTATGACCCCAGCAAATTATTCTTCCTCTGTCTGCCAGACGTACAAAAGTCTTTCCCGGAGGAATGTCTCTAACTTGCAGAAGGTTAACAGAATAGATGCAGGATGGGTCGATAATATTCTGTGGGGACTCCACAGTTTCCTCTGTTTCAAATGACCTAAACAAGGCATCGGCCCTCACATTCTTGTCGGCAGGTCGGTATTGGAGTTCGAACCGGAACCGAGTAAAGAACCACGACCACCAGGCTTGACGAGGATTCAGCCGTTGAGCCGTCTGTAGATAGGTCAGATTCTTATGGTCTGTGAAGACCAGGATAGGATGAGCTGCGTCTTCCAGTAGGTGTCTCCACTCCTGCAGGGCCAGCTTGATGGCCAGTAACTCCCGATCCACAATCGAGTAGTTGCGCTCTGTGGGAGAAAACAGCTTAGAATAGTAGCCACATACCACAGTCTTGCCTTTCGAACCTCTATGAAACAAAAGTGCACCGGCACCAACAGAGGAGGCATCCACCTCTAATGAAAACCGTAGGGATAGATCAGGGTGATGAAGAATAGAGGCTGACGTGAAGGCCTTTTATTAAGGTTTTATATGCGACTTTAGCTTCTAGAGTCTCCACCTTGGCATTCATACCCTTTTTTAGTGCGGGTGGAGATTGTAGCAGTCAAAGAAGAGAAGTTGGGAATGAACAGCCGGTAGAAGTTGGTGAATCCCAGGAAGAGTTGTATGGCCCTTAAGCCTTGAGGACGTGGCCATTACAGGACAGCCTTTACCTTCTCAGGGTCCAGGAAGGGTAGAGACTTATTTTCGAACACGCACTTCTCCAGCTTGGCATAAAGATGATTCTCCCTTAAAAGAAGCAACACCTGGCGGACATGACCCTGATGAGTCACAAGATCTGGGGAAAAAAATCAAAATGTCATCGAGATACACCACAACACAGACATGTCATTGACAAATTATTGAAACACCGCGAGGGCATTACACAGGTTGAAGGGCATGACCAGATATTCGTAGTGTCCATCAAGAGTATTAAATGCAGTCTTCCACTCGTCGCCCTGACGAATCCGGATTGGATTGTAAGCCCCCACAGGTCTAGCTTAGAAAAAAAAAATTGCCCCCCGTAGTTCTGAAATCAAAGTTAATGGGTACCTGTTCGTCACCGTGATCTGGTTGAGGCCTCGGTAGTCAATGCAGTGTCGGAGGGACTCATCTTTCTTCCTGACAAAGAAAAACCCGGCTCCGGCCGGGGATGAGGATTTTCGTATGAAGCCCCTCTCCAGATTCTCCTTAATGTAGGCTGACATAGACTGGGTTTCAGGCAAGGAGAGAGGGTATACTCTACCGCGAGGAGGGGACGAATCAGGAACCAAGTTGATAGGGCAATCATACGCTCGATGTGGAGGCAATGTCTTTGCTTCCGTCTTGTTGAAGACATCAGAGAACAGAGAATAACAAGGAGGCAACCCTGCCAGTGACTGATGTGGAGGAGACTGAGGTGGATGGACATGCACCAGACAGCAGTTCAGACACTTGGGGCCCCACTGGAGAACCTCTCCAGAGTTCCAATCCAGGACTGGGGCGTGTAGACAGAGCCAAGGCAAACCCAGCAGCACGAGGTTGACGGCCTTGGGCAGGACAAACAGGGAGATGAGTTCAGAGTGAAGAACTCCCACTTGGAGTGTTAACGGCTTGGTCACAGACACAAATGGGTCAGGCAAAGCCAGTCCATCTACCGAGGCAATGATCAACGGCTTTTTCCAGCAGAACAGTGGGTAACTGAAGAAGATCCACAAGGTCTTGGCAGATGAAATTGGCTGCAGAGCCAGAGTCCAGTTAGGCAGAGACTAGGTGTGGTCTCTCGCCAGCGATGATGGTCACAGGAATGAACAATTTGGAGGAGAGTTTTCTATTAAATGCAGTATTGCCCAGGGTTGTCTCTACAACCAATCCTAGGCGTTGTTTTTTTTGGCTTCTGAGGACACAGACACATGACATGGCCAGCAAGGCCGCAATATAAACAGAGTCCAGAGGTGCGCCTGCGCTATTTCTCTTGAACGGACAGTTTAAGCTGATCCACCTGCATTGGAACCTTGGGCGGAGCAGAAGAAGGCAAGAGGGTTTTCTGGAAGTTGGGCGACAGTCTAGGAAGCCGTCTATCCTGTCTAACCGCTTGAGATCTCTCTCTGAGCCTTATGTCCACTTGAGTAGCAAGTAGAATCAGGTCGTCCAAGACAGCTGGTAGATCTCGAGCAGCAAGTTCGACCTTGATCTCGGGCGATAGGCCATGCCAGAAGGATGCTACCAAGGCCTCATTGTTCCAGGACAATTCTCCTGCCAGGGTCCGGAACTGGTTGGTGTATTCGCACACGGAGGCGTCCTCCTGGCGAATGTTAAAGATAGCAGTGGCTGCCGATGAGACTCGTCCAGGCTCTTTAAATATGGTATGGAACAACCGCACAAACCCCTGGAAGCCTCAGATAGGATTCGCCCATGCCAGGGCCTTGCCGGCAAGTAGAGACATAATGAAGGTGATCCTGGTTCCGTCCGAAGGAAATGCTCGGGCGTGCAGAGTGAAGTGGATATGGCATTGGTTCAGAAACCCCTGCACGAACTTGCATCCCATGGAACCGAGGTGGCAATGGCAGCGAGAACCGAGGATCCGAACCAGAGCTACCAGGAGGTGTAGCAGATGGGTTGATCGGAGGAGCTTGAATAGGAGCAGAGAAGGAAGTAGCCAGCGTCCCTAGCTGCTGTGCCATGGAGTCTACTGCCACAAGAAGTTGATCCTGTCGTGCTCGCAGATCCTGCAGGTCCGCCTGCATTGCTTGGGAGGGTGACAAGCCCTTGAATTGACCAGCGGGTTCCACGGCCTGAGCGTACTGTCATGGCGCGGGGTGTGGACCCACTGGGCCGTACCGCGTAGCGGGATAGCAGCTGGCCAACTAGGTACAAAACAATGTCTATAGTCCAGAAAGGGTACCTGAGGCAATGTAGACAGTAGCGGAGACACAACAACTTTTCACCATAAATGGCGCAATAGATGCAGCGGAAGACATGACGACTTTCACTGTAGATAGCACAGTAGATACGATAGCACGGGATACAGGGTACAGGCAGCAGGAACGGCTAACACTGGGAACTGGAAAACACTGGAAGACCGTTTGCAAGACAAACTTTATGTATACAACAACGCTCAGGCAAGGATCAAGTAGGCAGAGTCCTTTTTATAGTCCAGCAGCATTCTGGGCTAATTATTGACTAATGACAGCTGGACGCGAACTGGACCTTTAAGGCCGTGCACGAGAGGGCGCATGCGCCCTGCGGGAAACAGTCCCAGAACCTGGAAGTAAGTACCTGCGTTGCCGAGAACACAGATGTCCATGGCCGGGGCCGTCAGGGGGTAAGTCTGAACGACGGCCCTCGGCCATAGATGTTACATCTACACAGCTGTAACATTAAAGAGGCTCTGTCCAACTGACAACTGACAACTCCCCTACATAATTTAATGTGCATGGCCATTTTAAGGTCTGGACTGGGAAGATGCTTTGGATGAGGTTTCAAGACAGCAGGGGAATTGACAAGTCTTACAAAGTTAAAGAGGCTCTGTCACTAGATTAGAAGTGCCCTATCTCCTACATAATCTGATCAGCGCTGTAATGTAGATAACAAGTGTTTTTTATTTTGAAAAATGATCATTTTTGAGCAAGTTATGAGCAATTTTAGATTTATTCTAATAAGTTTCTTAATGACCAACTGGGCGTGTTTTTACTTTTGACCAACTGGGTGTTGTACAGAGGAGTGTATGACGCTGAATAATCAGTGACCAATCAGCGTCATCCACTTGTCATTGTTCCAGCCCATTGTTACAGCGTGATTGTGCAGTGAAAGAAGCTGGGCTGGAACAATGAGAAGTGTATGATGCTGATTGGTCACTGATTGGTCAGCGTCATACACTTCTCTGTACAACGCCCAGTTGGTCAAAAGTTAAAACACGCCCAGTTGGTCATTAAGAAACTAATTAGCATAAATATAAAATTGCTCATAACTTGCTAAAAAATTATCGTTTTTCAAAATAAAAAACCACTGCTGTTATCTACATTACAGCGCCGATCAGTTTATGTAGGAGATAGGGCACTTCTAATCTAGTGACAGAGCCTCTTTAACTTTGTAAGACTTGTCAATTCCCCTGCTGTCTTGAAACCTCATCCAAAGCATCTTCCCAGTCCAGACCTTAAAATGGCCAAGCACATTAAATTATGTAGGGGAGTTGTCAGTTGGACATTAACATGTCTGATCCTTTGTTTCCTGGATACATTTGGCTGCATAAATGCCTGGCATCCCTCCACCATAGCAGTCAATATGCACAATCCAAATATGCATGTGTATGGTGGAGTCAACCAGCAGTTATCTAACATGTATGGCCAGCTTTACTTACATAAGAACCAGGTCATAATGATCCCCTTGGGTTAAATTATTCTAAATACAGCAGAAAATATCTGCATGTGCTATATGTATTATCCTGATATGAAATCTCTGAGATTGTTATTTAGAATGGAAAAATATCTTTATATTTCCTAATGTTCCTCTGCTCATTCCAGTTGTTACCATTGATAATCAGCTATATATAGGTTTATGTATCTGTATATGTTAGACAAGGATAAAAGTTGCCTGTACACAGTAGACAAAAGTTAAACATACTGGACAATTGGACTACTTTGGCCATTGGATCATTGGAAATATTATACAACCAATTGTTCATGTACACCTTTGTACATGACCCTTGCTGTGCCTCCCAAAATAATCCAGGCACTTCTCATATATTTTTGTAGCTACTGCCACTTTTATTGTGAGTCAAAAATCTTTACATGTCCTTAAATAGAACTGCATGGTGTGAGCGACTCAATGAACTTTGTGAGCTCTTTCAATGTTGGGTAGATCAATGTATATCAGAAGAGAACAGAATGATCTCATAGACAGAAGTTGTATATAACTCCCCTCTGATCTCCAGTCCAAGTGTAGCTGACTCCATCCAGATCTGTATCCGAAACAATGATTACCCCATCTTGAGATAAAAATGGAAACAGGACGCAGCATCAGACAGGCATCAGAAGTATTTGTTACACATTTGACCTTCCATGGGGCAGCAACATAAATAACCTTATGAACTTGGATGCACCGTATTCTCTGGTTGCATGGCATTCGACATATCTATTAAATTTAATTGTATGAACGAATGTCGGCTTCATACGATACATATGATCTATCTTAAATGTATGTACTGAATAAGGCTGCCAAGTGCATGAGATAGAGGTATGTACAGCTATACATGAATACCTCTTCTAATATTTCATATACATTTCAATGGGGTGTTAGTGCAGATATGCAGTTACCATAAGTACAATGTATCATATGAGCTTATTCTCAGAAACTGGGAGAAATAAAAGTGGCATTGAATCTTTACACTTTTATATATACGTAAAGTTTTTACTTCAAAAGGGAGATTTAGTTATTTAGTCCATTGTTTCACGATACGTATGCTATACACTTGTGTGGTATAAGTATTTAAATTGTCACTTCTATTCTTTGTATGGTCAATGGGCTCATTAGCTACTTCTAAATTCTAATTTGTTTCATTTTAATACGATACATTTTAGTCCATGCATCAAAGTATTTATTGGCAATAGTCCTTGCCTATACTGACACATTGTAACAAGCTCTCAGCTATGTAAAAGTAGGACAGTCGTCAGATTGAGTTTTCAAATCTGAATGTATACAAGTCTTTCCATTTACAGACAGCAAGCAGAGAATATTAAAAAGTTGCATAACTTTTCAATATAAAATAAATAAGCTTTATTTATATAACGCTGGAGAATTTGTTAATATGATTCATTTACTCTCTCCACAAGACACAATATAAAAAATAAAAGACGGTGATGTTAGACTTCGGGCTTACAGTACTGTTACTAAATTTAACAGAAGAGCACTAGATAGGCACTAATTTCATAATATATACTCATTCCTCAAGCGCTGGTCACTATGGTTCCGCCACGGATTTCACATTAAATTCACAGCATGTCTGCAGCAAAATGCGCATATGGTACATGCAGATTTTTTTTGCAGATTTAGTAGCGGATTTGCCGCAGGTTTCCCCCAATGCATTGCAAATCGTGAAAATATTTCTGTGCAGATTTTTTCCACTACACGTAGATGGGGGTTTTAAAAACCCCATCCACTTGTATTGTACTATGCAGGATTATCACTGTAAATTTGCCACGTCTGCATAGACCCTTACTCTGTATATGAGTGGATGATGTATTTACATAGTCTACTCCACATGGATGGGATAGGTCAGAGGCATAGCTAGGTTCTCCAGCACCCGGGGCAAAGATTCAGTTTGGCGCCCCCCCCCCAACCTCTTTCCCGACATCTCCCTCCCCTCGCCGTGTTTTTTTTCTCTACCAATCCACATGTCATTTATTTTCCAAATTTATTTTTATGTAACGCGAGCATAAAAACATTTGTACATTTTACAAGCAATATGGTTCTATACACAACACCAGAACCAAGCTCAGTACATATATACAGCACCAGCACAAATACAACTCAATTTAGTGCAAGCCCTTCCGTATAGGTATGTACGGCGTAAAACTACAGCTCCCAGCATGGCCCGAACAATGATAAGGATATGCTGGGAGATGCTGTTTCACAAAAATAAATCCTATCAATCATACCACCATCTCGCTGCAGATCATAGAGTGACTACATTACTGATTAGAGGCAGAATGAACATTTACATTAAGTGACTCACCGGTGACGTCTCAGATTCTAGTTATTTTTCTCCATCCGGTCCAGACCTCTATGATGACTTCTCCCGGTCACAGCCCATTTCTACAGTTTGCCGCTCACATGTCTTCAGCTTCTCACTTTTCCAACATTTCTGCACCTATAAATAAAGATAAAGTTATCATTATACCACACACTACGTCCCTAAATATAATAGCACCATACACTACACCTCTAATTATAATAGCACCATACACCGTGTCACACACACACACTGTGCCCCCTGTAGATAGTGCCTGCCATAGAGCCCCCTGTACATAGTGCCTGCCATAGAGCCCCCTGTAGATAGTGCCTGCCATAGAGCCCAACCCTGTATATAGTGTCCCACAAATAACTCCCCCTATAGTGCTCTACAGATAGCCCATCCCTGTATATAGCCCCCTGTAGATATAGCCCAGCCCTGTATATAGTGATCCACGTATAGCCAACCCTGTATATAGCCCCCTGTAGATATAGCCCACCCCTGTATATAGTGCTCCACAGATAGCCCACCCCTGTATATAGCCCCCATGTAGATATAGCCCATCCCTGTATATAGCCCCCTGTAGATATAGCCTAACCCTGTATATAGTGCTCCACAGATAGCCCAACCCTGTATGTAGCCCCCCGTAGATATAGCCCGCCCTTGTATATAGTGCTCCACATATAGTCCACCCCTGTATATAGTGCTCCACATATAGTCCACCCCTGTATATAGTGTTTCACAGATAGTCCACCCCTGTATATAGCCCCCTGTAGATATAGCCCAGCCCTGTATATAGTGCTCCACGTATAGCCCAACCCTGTATATAGCCCCCTGTAGATATAGCCCACCCCTGTATATAGTGCTCCACAGATAGCCCACCCCTGTATATATACCCCATGTAGATATAGCCCATCCCTGTATATAGCCCCCCTGTGGATATAGGCTACCCCTGTATATAGTGCTCCACAGATATCCCAACCCTGTATGTAGCCCCCCCCTGTACATATAGTCCACCCCTGTATATAGTGCTCCACATATAGTCCACCCCTGTATATAGTGCTCCACATATAGCCCACCCCTGTATATAGCCCCCCCTGTACATATAGTCCACCCCTGTATATAGTGCTCCACTAGATAGTCCACCCCTGTATATAGTGCTCCACAAATAGCCCACCCCTGTATATACTATATACAGAAGTGGGCTATCTGTGGAGCACTATATACAGCGGTGGTGTAAAGGATCTGCCAGGCACAGCTTCGGGGTTAACTCCCATAGTTAATCAGTCAGCACCTGAATCTACATCCCTGAGGCTGACTCCAGCTTCCACCACTCAGGCTGGCAGGCTTAGGAGTGGGAGAGCCTATCGCAACCTGGCCAGACTCAGCTAGCTCCCGCCCTCGGTCTATTTAAGCCTGCCCTTCCTGTCCCTCAGTGCTTGTGATTCTTTTCGTGTGGTTTCCTGGCCCAGCTACAGCTTCTGACTATTTGATCCTGCTCCATACAGACCCTGGCTTACTGACTACTCTTCTGCTCTTCGTTTGGTACCTCACACACTCCTGGCTTGACTCGGCTCGTTCACCACTCTGGTTGCTCACGGTGTTGCCGTGGGCAACTGCCCCTTTCCCTTGCTTGTATTCCCTTGTATGTTTGTCGTGTTTGTCGTGCACTTACTGAGCGCAGGGACTGCCGCCCAGTTGTACCCCGTCGCCTAGGGCGGGTCGTTGCAAGTAGGCAGGGACAGAGTGGCGGGTAGACTAGGGCTCACTTGTCCGTTTCCCTACCCCCCAGCATTACATAATCACAAGCCCATACCTAGTCTACCCTGGTCCCTGACACCACTATGGACCCCCGTGAGACCCTGGCTCAGCAAATGCAGGGTCTCTCCCTACAGGTCCAGGCCCTGGCTCAGAGGGTCAACCAGCCTGATTCTACCTTGGTAGTTCCCCTCACCTCACCTCTTGAACCCCACCTCAAGTTGCCCGACCAGTTCTCAGGGGACCGGAGGGCTTTTCTCTCCTTTTGGGAGAGTTGTAGGCTTTACTTTAGTTTAAAGCCTCATTCCTCAGGTTCTGAGAGCCAGCGGGTGGGTATAATTATGTCCCGGCTCCAGGAAGGGCCCCAAGAGTGGGCCTTCTCCTTGGCTCCTGACGCCCCTGAACTTTCCTCCGTTGATCGTTTCTTTTCTGCTCTCGGGCTCATTTATGATGAGACTGACAGGACTGCCTTTGCCGAGAGTCAGCTGGTGACCTTACGTCAGGGTAAGAGACCTGTTGAGGAGTATTGCTCTGACTTTAGGAAGTGGTGCGTAGCTTCTCGGTGGAATGACCCTGCCTTAAGGTGCCAGTTTAGGTTGGGTCTGTCGAACGCCCTGAAAGACCTGCTAGTTAGCTATCCCTCTTCTGACTCCCTAGACCAGGTTATGGTTTTAGCGGTACGACTTGACCGACGTCTCAGGGAACGACAACGTGAACGTTTATGTGTTTTCTCCTCCGACTCCCCCATGATGCCTCCCGAAGTTCCGTTGCTTCGTTCCTCCCCTAAAGACTCAGAGATACCTATGCAACTCGGGGCCTCCGTGTCCCCCCAACAACGTAGAGAATTCCGCAGGAAGAATGGTCTCTGCTTCTACTGTGGGGATGACAAGCATCAAGAGAACAACTGTCCTAAGCGTAAGAATGCAGCCAGAGAACTTCCGCGCCTAAGTGATCATCGGGGAGGTCACTTGGGCGCACAGGTATTTCCCGTAAATAGGAAACGTACTAAGATCTTGCTTCCCTTTCAGGTCTCTTTTGGTGGTAGGTCTGCTACCGGCAGTGCCTTCGTGGATTCAGGGTCCTCTACTAATATCATGTCTGTGGAATTTGCTATGTCTCTTGCTATGCCTCTGATTGATTTGCCTAAACCTGTCCCGGTAGTGGGTATCGACTCCACTCCTCTTGCTAATGGTTATTTTACACAGCATACCCCTGTTTTTGAACTCCTTGTTGGCTCCATGCATTTGGAGCAGTGCTCTGTACTGTTGATGCAGGGATTATCGTAAGATTTGGTTCTAGGCCTTCCCTGGTTGCAGTTGCATAATCCCATGTTTGACTGGAATACTGGGGAGCTAACCAAATGGGGTAATGAATGTTTTACGTCATGTTTTTCTGTTAATTCTATTTCTCCCCCTGAGGAGGCGAACACGCTACCCGAGTTTGTTCAGGAATTTGCTGATGTTTTCTCTAAGGAGGCCTCCGAAGTGTTACCTCCTCATAGAGAATACGATTGCGCTATCGAATTGGTACCAGGAGCTAAGCTTCCTAAGGGTAGGATATTTAATCTTTCTTGTCCCGAACGTGAAGCCATGAGAGAGTATATCCAGGAATGCCTGGCCAAGGGTTACATTCATCCCTCTACTTCTCCGGTAGGTGCTGGCTTCTTCTTCGTAGGGAAGAAGGATGGTGGTCTTAGGCCATGCATTGACTACCGTAGCCTGAATAAGGTCACGGTAAGGAACGAGTATCCCCTTCCTTTGATTCCTGATCTCTTCAATCAGGTTCAGGGGGCCCAATGGTTCTCTAAGTTGGATCTACGGGGGGCGTATAACCTTATCCGCATCAAAGAGGGGGATGAGTGGAAGACTGCGTTTAACACGCCCGAAGGCCATTTCGAATACCTCGTCATGCCCTTTGGGTTGTGTAATGCCCCTGCGGTCTTCCAGAATTTCATAAATGAGATTTTGAGAAATTACCTGGGGATATTTCTTGTAGTGTACCTTGATGACATACTGGTGTTTTCCAAGGACTGGTCCTCCCACATTGAGCATGTCAGGAGGGTGCTCCAGGTCCTTCGGGAAAACAAACTGTTTGCCAAAACCGAAAAATGTGTGTTTGGGGTACAGGAAATACAATTTTTGGGTCAAATCCTCACTCCTCATGAATTCCGCATGGACCCCGCCAAGGTTCAGGCTGTGGCGGAATGGGTCCAACCTGCCTCCCTGAAGGCGTTACAGTGTTTTTTGGGGTTCGCTAATTATTACAGGAGATTTATTGCTAACTTCTCGGTCATCGCTAAGCCTCTTACGGACCTCACTCGCAAAGGAGCTGATCTCCTCCACTGGCCTCCTGAGGCTGTCCAGGCTTTTGAGGTCCTTAAGAGGTGCTTTATCTCGGCCCCGGTGCTGGTTCAGCCCAACCAAATGGAGCCATTTATCGTGGAAGTTGACGCATCTGAGGTGGGAGTGGGGGCTGTCTTGTCCCAGGGTACCAGGTCCCTCACCCATCTCCGCCCCTGTGCCTACTTCTCCAGGAAGTTTTCGCCAACTGAGAGTAACTATGATATTGGCAACCGCGAACTCTTAGCCATTAAATGGGCATTTGAAGAGTGGCGCCACTTCCTGGAGGGGGCTAGGCACCACGTAACGGTCCTTACCGACCACAAGAATCTGGTTTTCCTAGAATCTGCCCGGAGGCTAAACCCGAGACAAGCTCGATGGGCGTTATTTTTTACCAGATTCAATTTTTTGGTTACCTATAGGGCTGGATCTAAAAATATTAAGGCTGATGCACTGTCGCGTAGCTTCATGGCCAGCCCTCCTTCGGAGGAAGCTCCTGCTTGTATTTTGCCTCCAGGTATAATCATTTCCTCGATCGATTCTGATTTAGTCTCTGATATTGCTGCTGATCAAGGTTCAGCTCCCGGGAACCTTCCTGAGAACAAGCTATTTGTTCCCCTGCAATTCCGGCTAAGGGTACTTAGGGAAAATCATGACTCCGCACTATCTGGTCATCCAGGCATCCTGGGTACCAAACATCTCATTACTAGAAACTATTGGTGGCCTGGGTTGCCTAAAGACGTTAAAGCCTACGTCGCCGCTTGTGAGGTTTGTGCTAGATCCAAGACTCCCAGGTCCCGACCAGCGGGCTTACTGCGTTCGTTGCCCATTCCCCAGAGACCTTGGACACATATCTCCATGGATTTTATCACCGATTTGCCTCCATTCCAAGGCAAGTCGGTGGTGTGGGTGGTAGTAGACCGCTTCAGTAAGATGTGCCACTTTGTGCCCCTCAAGAAACTACCCAACGCCAAGACGTTAGCTACCTTGTTTGTCAAACACATCCTGCGTCTCCATGGGGTTCCTGTCAATATTGTTTCGGACAGAGGGGTACAATTTGTTTCATTGTTTTGGAGAGCCTTCTGTATGAAGTTGGAGATTGATCTGTCCTTCTCCTCTGCCTTCCATCCTGAAACCAATGGCCAAACTGAGAGGACTAATCAATCTCTAGAACAATATTTAAGGTGTTTTGTCTCTGACTGTCAATATGATTGGGTCTCATTCATTCCCCTCGCCGAATTTTCCCTTAATAACCGGGTCAGTAACTCGTCAGGGGTCTCCCCCTTTTTCTGTAATTTTGGGTTTAATCCACGGTTCACCTCCGTTTCACCTGGTAGTTCCAACAATCCCGAGGTAGAGGTCGTTCATCGGGAACTGTGCACAGTCTGGGCCCAGGTTCAGAAGAACCTAGAGGCGTCCCAGAGCGTACAAAAAACTCAGGCTTATAGAAAACTTTCTGCTAACCCCCTGTTTATGGTCGGGGATCTGGTGTGGTTGTCGTCTAGGAACTTGCGTCTCAAGGTTCCGTCCAAGAAGTTTGCTCCCCGGTTTATTGGGCCGTATAAGGTCATTGAGGTCCTCAATCCTGTCTCCTTCCGGCTGGAGTTACCCCCGTCTTTTCGTATACACGACGTGTTTCATGCCTCCCTCCTTAAACGCTGCTCCCCGTCCTTGGCTCCCTCGAGGAGACCTCCTGTTCCCGTCCTCACCCCTGAGGGGGTGGAATTCGAGGTGGCCAAGATTGTGGACAGCAAGATGGTCCAAGGCTCCCTCCAGTACCTGGTCCATTGGAGAGGATACGGGCCCGAGGAGAGGACTTGGGTACCCGCCCGGGATGTTCACGCTGGGGTATTGGTCAGGAGGTTCCACCTGCGTTTCCCCAGTAAGCCAGGTCCACTTAGAAAGGATCCGGTGGCCCCTCATAAAAGGGGGGGTACTGTAAAGGATCTGCCAGGCACAGCTTCTTTATCAACACCCATAGGTAATCAGTCTGCACCTGCTTCTAGGTCTGTGAGACTGACTCCATCTTCCACCACTCAGGATGGCAGGCTTAGGAGTGGGAGAGCCTATCGCAACCTGGCCAGACTCAGCTAGCTCCCGCCCTCGGTCTATTTAAGCCTGCCCTTCCTGTCCCTCGGTGCTTGTGATTCTTTTCGTGTGGTTTCCTGGCCCAGCTACAGCTTCTGACTATTTGATCCTGCGCCATACAGACCCTGGCTTACTTACTACTCTTCTGCTCTTCGTTTGGTACCTCGCACACTCCTGGCTTGACTCGGCTCGTTCACCACTCTGGTTGCTCACGGTGTTGCCGTGGGCAACTGCCCCTTTCCCTTGCTTGTATTCCCTTGTATGTTTGTCGTGTTTGTCGTGCACTTACTGAGCGCAGGGACCGCCGCCCAGTTGTACCCCGTCGCCTAGGGCGGGTCGTTGCAAGTAGGCAGGGACAGAGTGGCGGGTAGACTAGGGCTCACTTGTCCGTTTCCCTACCCCCCAGCATTACAGGTGGACTATATGTACAGGTGGGCTATATACAGGGGTGGGCTTTCTGTGGAGCACTATAGGGGGAGCTATTTGTGGGATACTATATACAGGGGTGGGCTATATCTACAGGGGGACTATATACAGGGGCGGGCTATATCTACAGGGGGACTATATACAGGGATGGGCTATATCTACAGGGGGACTATATCTACAGGGGCACTATAACTACAGGGGGACTATATCTACAGGGGGACTATATCTACAGGGGGACTATATCTACAGGGGTGGGCTATATCTACAGGGGGACTATATCTACAGGGGTGGGATATATCTACAGGGGTGGGCTATAGCTACAGGGGTGGGCTATATCTACAGGGGGACTATATACAGGGGTGGGCTATATCTACAGGGGGGCTATATACTATATAGCCCCCCTGTAGCTATAGCCCACCCCTGTATATGGTGCTCCATAGATAGCCCATCCCAGTATATAGCCCCCCTTGTAGATAGACACCCCCCGTAGATAAAGACCCCCGTAAAGTCCCCCCTCTGTAGATAAAGCCCCCCCGTGTAGACAAAGTCCCTCCTCCGTAGATAAAGCCCCCCGCGTGTAGATAAAGTCCCCCCGTAGATAAAGTCCCCTTTGTAGATAAAGTCCCCCCGTAGACAAAGTCCCCCTCGTAGATAAAGTCCCCCTTGTAGATAAAGCCCCCCCTGTGTAGATGAAGGCCCCCCATGTAGATAAAGCCCACCCCTCCCCCCGTGTAGACAAAGTCCCCCCGTAGATAAAGTCCCCCTTGTAGATAAAGCCCCCCCCCTGTGTAGATGAAGGCTCCCCCGTGTAGATAAAGCCCACCCCCCCCCCCCGTGTAGACAAAGTCCCCCTGTAGATAAAGTCCTCCCTGTAGATACAGCCACCCACTTTTATTACAATTAAAAAAAATATTCAAACTCACCTTAATCCCGCTCCCACGCTGTCCGACAGCCATGGAGACCTGCTCTCTTCTGCGCAGGTCTCCTGGGGGTTGAACGCAGCGTCTATGAAAGGCGCTGATTGGCTGGGCAGGATGACTTTCCCTGTCAATCAGTGCCTTTCATCGACGGAAGCTTCACTGGTACAAAAGGTACCAGTCGCTTCACTCGTGGAAAGGCGCTGAATGGCTGGGCACGGAACGTGCCCAGTCATTCATTGCTTCTAACTGTACCTGTGTCCTTGCGACACAGGTACAATTATAGTGCAAGAGGAGGTGGTGCAGGTGCCCCCCTCTAAGTTGCGTCCGGGGCACATGCCCCCCCTAGCTACGCCCCTGGGATAGGTACCTAGATCACTGTGGATGTATCCCATGTCTATGGATAATTCTAGGCCTCTGAGATCAGCACTTGGGCCCAAGGTATATAAGGATGTCAAAGCATGCCTAGTGTTCAGTTTATTTATTAACAGTATATATTCTATCTAAGGCTACATATATTTTCACTCATGTTTAAAGTTGCCATCATCTCTTCTTATTTTCTTTCAAAATAAATTACAGAATTTACTGTTCCTGCCTGTAGTGTTTTCAAAGCAGATGTATCAATGAGAAAAACATTGCCAGGTGCCGCTGTTCTTTTGATACAATCTCTTAAAGGGGTATTCCCATCATATGCCGTAACATTATGATTGGAGGGGCAACTTCTGGGACACCCACTGATCCAGATAACAAAGGGGCAGAGGTCTCTTTTGCATTTCTCCTGCACAGTGGTGCATTTAGCCACCCACTGAGCAGGGAACTGCAAGACAGGGAGGTGCGAGGGACTGTGTTGTCATTTCCTGCAGAGCGGGTGGACAGGAGCGTAGATGTCCAGGAAAAATAAGTGAAGGAGCCGCAGTGTTTGACCGCGACCCCTGAATTCTAATAATCAATGGGGATCCCGGCAGTCCAAGTGTTATGCCACCACTTATATAGTGTTAAAAAGACCATAGACATTAGATTTCGAACTGCTGACAATCTCATTTCTATAGTCAAAGCCCGACTACTGTATCTGTTGATTTAAACCCATCCAATTCTATTTTTCTTTCCGATAAGCAGAACCAGACCATATCTGCAGTCTCAGACGAGCCAAATGGGCATATTTATGGTGGAGTTTAGAGAATAACTATTTGTTGAAAAACTATTCAGCCAAAAACTATCTAAAAGTTGGTAGTCCGGACAATATCCATTTATAATGTTCACTTAAAGTGAAACCTCACCAAAAATCACCCCCTTGAGAAGACCATCCCTTTATCTAGACCAGATTTCCTGTGAGAGATGTCATTTTCATCATATAGTATACATACTGGGCACTTTTCAATGCAATTTTGGGTGGTTGTCTCAAAGAAGCTTCACTGTATACATTAATTAAAAATAACACATTTATATACTTTTATAGTAATATAGCTGAGAGATAAAATACATGGTATTCTTGAAGAATACATATATTGGAATAAAAAAGTCATTATTACTGAAGCAGTCTAGGCTTTTCTATTACAATGAAATATTAACAACATGAAAATATGTTTTCACAGACTATCAGAAACCGATGATAAACATATGATATATTTGGCAGAAGCAGTTGAAAAGTCAATATATTACACATACATAATTACTACGAAGCATGCAATGGTCACCAATCAAAATGTCAAAATTCAGAATTGTTGTGCTTTCCTTATTGCTTTCATGAGTCTAGACTAGACTTTCCTTGAATTTCTTAGACAAATATAGTCTGTATATTTACCTGTTATAAAAGGTGCATAACATTACGAGCTGAGAAATCCAAAAAGACATGCAGTAGTTGTTTTATCAAATATAGATAAAGATATACAATGTGTTCCAAATTATTATGCACATTGGATTTAAGTGTCATAAACATTTAATTATTAGTTTTTCAATTAAACTCATGGATGGTATTGTGTCTTAGGGCTCTTTGGATCATTGTAATCAATCTCAGACACCTGTGATAATTAGTTTGCCAGGTGTGCCCAATCAGAGGAAAACTACTTAAGAAGGACGTTCCACATTATTAAGCAGGCCACAGGTTTCAAGCAATATGGGAAAGAAAAAGTATCTCTGCTGCCGAAAAGCGTGAAATAGTGCAATACCTTGGACAAGGTATGAGAACATTGGATATTTCAAGAAAACTTAAGCGTGATCTTCGTACTGTGAAAAGATTTGTGGCTGATTCAGAGCACAGACTGGTTCGTTCAGATAAAGGCATAATGAGGAAGGTTTCTGCCAGACAAATTAATAGGATTAGGAGAGCAGCTGCTAAAATGCCATTGCAAAACAGCAAACAGGTACTTGAAGCTGCTGGTGCCTCTGGAGTCCCGCGAACCTCAAGGTGTGGGATCCTCCAGAGGTTTGCAAGTGTGCATAAAGCTATTATTCGGCCACCCCTAAAAAATGCTCACAAGCAGAAACGGTTGCAGTGGGCTCAGAAATACATAAAGACTAATTTTCAAACCGTGTTGTTTACTGATGAGTGCCGTGCAACCCTGGATGGTCCAGATGGATGGAGTAGTGGATGGTTGGTGAATGGCCACCATGTCCCAACAAGGCTGCGACGTCAGCAAGGAGGTGGCGGAGTAATGTTTTGGGCTGGAATTATGGGTAGAGAGCTGGTAGGCCCCTTTAGGGTCCTTGACGGTGTGAAAATGACCTCCGCAAAGTACGTAGAGTTTATGACTGACCACTTTCTTCTGTGGTACAAAAAGAAGAACCGTGTCTTGCATAGCAAAATTATCTTCATGCATGACAATGCACCATCTCATGCTGCAAAGAATACCTCTGTGTCATTGGCTGCTATGGGCATAAAAGGAGAGAAACTCATGGTGTGGCCCCCATGTTCCCCTGATCTCAACCCTATTGAGAACCTTTGGAGCATCCTCAAGCAAAATATCTATGAGGGTGGGAGGCAGTTCACATCAAAACAGAAGCTCTGGGAGGCTATTCTGACATCCTGCAAAGATATTCAAGCAGAAATTGTCCAATATACTCACAAATTCAATGGATGCAAGAATTGTGAAGGTGATATCAAAGAAGGGGTCCTATGTTAACATGTAACTTGGCCTGTTAAGTTTTTTTTTTTATTGAAAGAGCTTTTGATTTCTGTAAATATGACCTCCTGATGCTGCAAATTCAACAAATTACCATTTTAGTTCTCCTTACAACCTTTAAAATGTTTTGATCTCTGTTGTGCATAATAATTTGAAACAGTGCATTTTGAGTTTTTTACTCCGAAAAAAAAATCTGTTATCATTAGGAGAGTTGTTCAATAAAATTTGCATTATACTCCAACGGCTCATGGCTTGAAGATTATGCTGACTGTCATTTGCATCGACTATTTAGGAAAATCAGCGAAAAATAACATTTGCATAATAATTTGGAACGCGGTATACACAAATAGGGAGAAGCCTGTCAATCATAGCGAGCCGTACAGTGGAAGCTGGAGGGAAGTCACCCAGTGGACACTTCTTCCGTAGTCCGGCAAATAACCACGATCATACTGCCAGCAGTTATGATTTTGGTGACAGATTCCCTTTAATGGTGGTTCTGTTCATATCACCTGAGTAAAAAATAGACTGGTCCATTAAATTTAGTAACTGATTGCAACATTTTCAGCACGATGATAAGTACTAAAATTAGAGTATATAAGGACAGGGACTTTCAACTATTGCCACTAGCTGCCGCACAACCTTAAAGCATAACCCCGCTCATAACCCCGCTTAATAGTAAGTGAGGAATACTTTTCTTGAAGTGCTTCATATTTTCTCCTACAAAATACCTTGGTTATTGTAGCCAAGAGTTAAATTTATATTCTTTTTTCTACCACAAATATTGATTACAAAATGCCTGCGTATTATGGTTTAACCCCTTCTTGCCGCAGCCACTTTTGAACTTCCTGACAGAGACCCATTTTTCAAATCTGACATGTTACTTTATGTGGTAATAACTTTGGAATGCTTTCACCTATCCAAGCAATTCTGAGAATGTTTTCTCATGACAAATTGTACTTTATGTCAGGGGTAAAATTTTGTCCATAAATTAATTTGTGAAAATACCACACAAAATACAGTAGTTACTAATTAACATTTCCCAAATGTCTACTTTATGTTGGCATCGTTTTTTGAAAGTCCTTTTATTTTTCTAGGATGTTGCAAGGCTTATAAGTTTAGCAATTTCTCACATTTTCAGGACTATTTCAAAAGCAGTTTTTTTTATAGGGTCCAGTTCAGTTCTGAAGTAGCTTTAAGGGGCCTATATTTTGGGAAACACCAATAAATCACCCCATTTTAAAAACTGCAGCCCCAAGGTGTTGAAAATAGCATTTAGAAAGTTTCTTAACCCTTTATGCATTTCACGGTGTAAAGGATCTGCCAGGCACAGCTTCTGTGTCAACGCCCATAGGTAATCAGTGTGCACCTGCTTCTATGTCTGTGAGACTGACTCCATCTTCCACCACTCAGGATGGCAGGCTTAGGAGTGGGAGAGCCTATCACAGCCTGGCCAGATGGAGCTAGCTCCCGCCCTCTGTCTATTTATACCTGCCTTTCCTGTTCCTCCTTGCTTGTGATTCTTCTCGTTTGGTTTCCTGGCCCTGCTGCAGCTTCTGAACTATTTGTCCCTGCTTCATACTGACCCTGGCTTACTGACTACTCTCCTGCTCTGCATTTGGTACCTCGTACTATCCTGGTTTGACTCGACTTGTTCACTACTCTCCTACTCTGCGTTTGGTACCTCGTACACTCCTGGTTTGACTCGGCTCGTTCACCACTCTTGTTGCTCACGGTGTTGCCGTGGGCAACTGCCCCATTTCCCTTAGCTTCTGTGTACCGTTGTCTGTTTGTCTGTCGTGCACTTATTGAGCGTAGGGACCGTCGCCCAGTTGTACCCCGTCGCCTAGGGCGGGTCGTTGCAAGTAGGCAGGGACTGAGTGGCGGGTAGATTAGGGCTCACTTGTCTGTTTCCCTACCCCCATTATTACACACGGGAATTAAAGCAAAGTGGCGGTTACATAGTTACATAGTTTGTACGGTTGCACATGTCCATCAAGTTCAACCAAGGGATGGGAAAGGGGAAGTAAAAAATGTCTACACATAGGAGCTAATATTTTTCTGTTCTAGGAAATTATCTAAGCCTTTTTTAAAGCCATCTACTGTCCCTGCTGTGACCAGTTCCTGCGGTAGACTATTCCATAAATTCACCGTTCTCACCGTAAAGAAGGCTTGTCGCCTCTGCAGGTTGAACCTTTCTTTTTCCAGACGGAGGGAATTCCCCCTTGTTTATTGAGGGGGTTTTACATGGAACAGGATTTCACCATATTTTTTGTATGTGCCATTCATATATTTATATAAGTTGATCATGTCCCCCCTTAGTCGTCTTTTTTCAAGGTTAGTTCTTTTAATCTTTCCTCATAACTTAGCTTCTCCATGCCCCTTATTAGCTTCGTTGCTCTACTTTGTATTTTTTCCAACTCCAGGGCATCCTTTCTATGAACTGGAGCCCAGAACTGGACTGCATATTCTAGATGAGGCCTCACTAATGCTTTGTAAAGTGGTAATATTACATCCCTGTCCCGCGAGTCCATGCCTCTTTTAATACACGACAATATCTTGCTGGCCTTTGAAGCAGCTGATTGACATTGCATGCTGTTATTAAGTTTATGATTTACAAGTACACCCAGATCCTTCTCAACAAGTGACTCCCCGAGTGTAGCTCCCCATATGATGCCTGCAGGTTGTTCGTACCGAAGTGCATAACTTTACATTTATCTACATTAAACTTCATCTGCCAAGTGGACGCCCAAACACTCAGTTTGTTTAAATCCGCTTGCAATTCACGAACATCTTCCATAGTCTGAACTATATTACATAGCTTGGTGTCATCTGCAAAAATTGAAATAGTGCTATTAATCCCATCCTCTATATCATTAATAAATAAGTTGAATAATAGTGGTCCCAGCACTGAACCCTGGGGTACACCACTTATAACCGGGGACCATTCAGAGTAGGAATCATTGACCACAACTCTCTGGATACGGTCCTTGGATCAATTCTCAATCCAATTACAAACTATACTTTCTAAACCTATAGTCCTTAATTTACCCATTAGACGTCTAGGTGAAATTGACAAATTTAATTTTTTATTTTTTTTGCAGAAATTAAATTTTAATCCATTTAACATAAATATCCCACATGTGGCCCTAGTATGCTAATAGACTGAAGCACAGGTCTCAGAAGTGATGGAGCACATAATGGATTTTGGGGGGTTCTTTTTATTAGATTACACTTAGGTGCCTTGTCAGGTTAGAAGAGTTGTGGTGCCAAAACAAAGGAAACACTTTAAAAAAAAGACCCCATTTTGGAAACTACACCCCACAAGGAATTCATCTAGGTGTGTAGTGAGCATTTTCACACCACATGTGTTTCATAGAGTTTATTAGAATTGGGCAGTGAAAATGAAAAAAAAAAATGTTTTCCCACTAAGGCTTCTGTACATCGCCGACCAGGAAACCATTAACCCGTTCAGGACTGAGCCTGTTTTGACCTTAATCACGAAGCCGATTTTTTCAAATCTGACGTGTGACTTTTTGTGGTAATAACTTTAGAATGCTTTTACCTATCCAAACAATTCTGAGATTATTTTCTTGTGACAAATTGTACTTTATGTCAGGGGTAACATTAGGTCGATAAATTCATTGCTTATTTGTGAAAAACACAAAAATTTTAAGAAAAATTGGAGAAATTTTCATTTTTCTAAATTTTAATGTATGTATCTGCTTGTAAGACCACACAAAATAGATGCTAGTTAACATTTACAATATGTCTACTTTATTTGGCATAGTTTTTTGAACATGCTTTTATTTTTTTAGGACGTTGCAAGGTTTAGAACATTAGCAGCAATTTCTCAAGTTTTCAATAAAAGTTCAAAAGCCTAATTTTATAGGGTCCAGTTCAGTTCTGAAGTAGCTTTGAGGGGCCTATATTTTGGAAAACTCCCATAAATCACCTTATTTTAAAAACTGCCACCCTCAAAGTACTCAAAACAGCATTTAGAAAGTTTTTTTTAACCCTTTAGGCGTTTCACAGGAATTGAAGCAAAGTGAAGGTGAAATTTACAAATGTAATTTTTTTGTTGCAGAAATTTAATTTTAATCTATTTTTTTCTGTAACACAGAAGGTTTTATCAGAAAAACTCAACTCAATACTTATTGCCCAGATTCTGCATTTTTTAGAAATAGCCCACATGTGGCCCTAGCGTTCTACTGGACTGAAACACAGGCCTCAGGAGCAAAGGAGCACCTCGTGGATTTTGAAGACTTATTTTTATTAGATTATATTTTAGGCATCATGTCAGGTTAGAAGAGGTCTTGTGTTGCCAAAACAAAGGAAACACCTAAAAACAGACCCCATTTTGGAAACTACACCCCTCAAGGAATTCATCTAGGGGTGAAGTGAGCATTCTGACCCCACAAGTGTTCCATAGATTTTATTAGAATTGGGCAGTGAAAATGAAAAATTAAATACGTAGCTTTAGCTAAAAAAAAATCATTTTCTCTTCAAATAAAGGAGAAAAAGAACACCAACATTTGTAAAGCAACTTCTTCAGAGTAAGGAAATACCCCATATGTGGTCATAAACTGCTCTTTAGGCACACGGCAGGGCTCAGAAGGGTAGGTGTGCCATTTGGTATTTGGAGCGCAGATTATGCTGGATTGATTCCTGGGGGCCATGTTGCATTTACAGAGCCCCTGAGGTACCAGTACAGTAAAAAACAGTGATTTGTGACTCTATTTGGTAAACTACACCCCTTAAGGAATTAATCTAGGGGTGTAGTCAGCATTTTCACTGCAGAAGGTTTTTACTAAATTTATTAGAATTGGGACGTGAAAATAAAAGTAAGATAAATAAAAAATTTTCCAATAAGATGTAGTTCTAGCACAAAATTTTGCATTTTTATAAGGACTATAGGAGAAAGGCACCTCAACGTTTGTAAAACATTTTCTCCCGAGTACAGCAATTCCCCGTATGCGATCGCAAACTGCTGTTTGGACACACGGCAGGACTCAGAAGGGAAGGAGCGCCATTTGCCTTTTTGAGCGCATATTATGCTTGTAACGTCTGTGGCTGCGGACCATCGTCCTGACTTACCCACTGATGGCCACAGTCATGGACGAGCGAGTTACCGGCGGTATCTCCCTCCTGGGAGACGCCGGCACTCAATTCCTGGCCCAGACACTATCTCCTGCAGGGTGCGCGCGACCGCTCTGGCACGGCCTCAAAGGGTCAGTACGCGCACATTTGCATAATAGCTGCAATTAGCCCAGAATGCTTCTGGACTATAAACGGGGCTCTGCCCTCTCGATCTTTTCCTGAGCGTTGTTGTGTTACCTTAAGTTTGTCCTTGCAAATTGTCTCCTAGTGTTTTCCAGTTCCCAGTGTTTCCTTCTCATGAAACTTCTTTTCCCTGCATGCATTGCAAGAGTTCATGTGAGCTGTCCTTGCTTGTCCCCGCTGACATCCTTCGTGTTTCCTTGCTGACATTCTTCTTTTTTTGCACCCCAACACCTCCGTAGATGTCATCCCCCACCTCCATAGAAGTCACACTGCCCTCCCCCCACCTGTACCTAGCGCTATTGTACGTAGCGCTATTGTACCTCACCGAAGGAGCGGAATCCCACTGTGGTTGTGGATTCCGCTCCTGGACGCTTTGCTTGATGTCTCTGTCCATATATGAACAGAGACATCAAGCGATCCGTTCTGGACAGGAAGCACCGGCCACAGTGGCGCTATGTATATAAAGGCGGGGGGGTGTTTGTGGGGGGTATCTACAAGTGGCTGTGTTTCGCCGGTGCCATCCTTGTTCACTGTGAACATGCACAGGCACGCTCACAGTGAACAACTACATAGGCTGGGCGGGCACTAAAGAAGCAGCACCTGCAGAAACGACATGTCACCAGTGACGTGTCGTATACCATCCGAGGTATCTCTGGTCCGAGACCATGTGATCGGTATACGACACGACAGTGGAGGAGGCAGAAAACGTGACGTCGGAGCTCATGTGATGAGCAGGAAAAAGCAGCCAGAGTGGAGAACTGAAGAAAGATTGCAAGGGTAAGTATATTATGAAATTGTAAATATGTGCAATGTGGTTTTAAATGTAAAAAAAATAAATAATCTCGGACAACCCCTTTAAGGGCCATACAGCGCTTCCTGGGATTCGCCAACCTCTACCGGCTGTTCATCCCCAACTTCTCCTCACTGACAGCTCCCATCTTTACCCTCACCAAAAAGGGCATGAATGCCAAGCTAAGGGCTCCAAAAGCCGAAGTGCTTAAAGAAGGCCTTCACGTCAGCCTCAATCAGCCATTATCCTGATCATCCTGTGTACAGTTTTCGCTGGAGTTGGACGCCTCCTCTGTTGGTGCTGGTGCACTTTTGTTCCAGAGAGGCTACAAAGGTAAGACTGTGGTATGTGGCTACTACTCTAAGCTTTTTTCTCCCGCAGAGCGCAACTACTCGATTGGGTTTGGGAATTACTGGCTATCAAGCTGGCTCTGCAGGAGTGGAGACACCTACTAGAGGGCGCAGCTCATCCAATCCTTCACAGACCACAAGAACCTCACCTATCTCCAGATGGCCCAATGGCTGAATTCTCGTCAGGCCAGGTGGTCGCTGTTCTTTGCTCGGTTCCAGTTTGAGTTCCACTACCGCCCTGCCGACAAGAATGTGAGGGGCGATGCCTTTTCTAGGTCGTTCGAGACAGAGGACACTGTGGAGTCCCCACAGAATATCATTGACCCTTCCTGCATCATCTCTGTCAACCCTCTGCAAGTTAGAGACATTCCCCCGGGGAGGAGCTTTGTATGTCTGGCAGACAGAGGAAGAATCCTTCGCTGGGGACACAGTTCCAAGCTGGCAGGTCACGCTGGTGCCCGTAAGACCTAAGACCTAATTGTCCGTCAGTTCTTGTGGCCCACGCTGCCCAAAGACGTCACGGATTTCGTCTCCTCATGCACGGTGTGCACAGCAAATAAAGTTGCCCATTCCAGACCAGCTGGTCTGCTTCAGCCACTGCCTGTGCCCGATGCCCCCTGGTGACATATTGCTATGGACTTTGTCACAGACCTGCCTCTCTCTGCTGGATGCAGTGTGGTCTGGGTGATGGTGGATCGATTGTCCAAAATGGCTCATTTTGTTCCACTGATAGGTCTGCCTTCTGCTTCCCGACTGGCCGGCCTCTTCATCCAACACATCTTCCGTCTACACGGCTTGCATCTGCATATTGTCTCGGATCGAGGGGTTCAGTTCACCTCAAAGTTCTGGAGAGCCCTCTGCAGTCTCCTCGGTGTGATGTTGGACTTTTCCTCGGCCTACCATCCCCAGTCCAACGGTCAAGTCGAGTGGGTTAATCCGATTATAGAGAACTATCTGCAGCACTTTATCTCCAGGCAGCATGATGACTGGGTGCAGCTGCTTCCTTGGGCTGAGTTCTCTTACAACAACCATACTAGTAAGTCCACCATCTCCAGCCCATTCTTCATTGTCTAGAGCCAACATCCACGAATACCTCTTCCTGTTTCTACTATGTCCCAGGTGCCTGCAGCTGACTATACTTTCAAGGACTTTCTGCAGATATGGCAGCAGACCCGATCTTCCATTCTACTGGCGGTCGACCGCATGAAGAGAAAGGCAGACACTAGAAGACGAGAACCTACTCATTTTCTTCCAGGTACTAAGGTCTGTCTGTCTTCCAAGAATATCTGGCTGAGGGTGCCATCTTGCAAGTTTGCTCCCAGGTTCCTCGGACCCTTCGAGATTCTGCTGCAGATAAATCCTGTCTCTTACAAGCCTCGGCTGCCTCCCACCGTCAAGATCCCAAACTCCTTCCATGTCTCCCTGCTGAAGCCTGTGGTCCTGAACTGCTACTCCAAGACTCCTAGTTCCGCAGTGGCTCCTAGCGGCTCGTCAGGGACATTCGAGGTGAGGGAGATCTTGGACGCCAAGAGAGTAGGAGGAAGAACGCTTTATTTGGTAGATTGGAGGGGATTTGGCCCAGAGGAGAGGTCTTGTGAGCCAGAGGAGAACATCAATGCTCCTGCCCCCGTGAAGAAGTTTTTCTCTCGATCTGGCACCAAGAAGAGGGGGCATAACAGCGGGGATACTGCAATGTCTCAGGCCGCGGACCGTCGTCCTGACTTACCCTCTGACGGCCGCGGCGAGTGAGTTCCCGACGGCATCTCCCTCCTGGGAGACACCGGCACACTCACTTCCTGGTCCAGACACTGTCTCCCGCAGGGCACGCGCGCCCGTGCATGCACGGCCTTAAAGGGCCAGTATGCGCACATTTGCAGAATAGCTGCAATTAGCCCAGAATGCTTCTGGATTATAAAAGGGTCTCTGCCCTCTCGATCTTTGCCTGAGCGTTGTTGTGTTACCTTATGTTTGCCCTTGCAAATGGTCTGCTAGTGTTTGCCAGTTCCCAGTGTTTCCCATTCCTGCTGCCTGTACCCTGTATCCCGTGCTACTGTGCCTCTGTGCCTTCAAGAGTTGGAGTCGTGTTGTGCCTTCCCGCTGCATCTATTGTGTCGCACCCTGCCGGGTGTCTGTCTACTGTCGGAGCCTCATCTTAGCCTGAATTCAACGCTGCTGTCTACATTGCCTCAGGTACCCTTTCAGAACTATAGACATTGCATTATACCTGTTTGGCCAGCTGTTATCCCGCTACACGGTACGGCCCAGTGGGTCCACACCCCACGCCGTGACAATGCTGAATTGGTTTCTGGGTGCCATGTTGCATGTGCAAAGCTTCCTGAGGTACCAGTACAGTAGAAATCCCCCAGATGTGACCCCATTTTCGAGACATTACCCCTCAAGGAATTAAATTAGGGTTGTAGTGAATATTTTGACCCCACGGGTGTTTTATAGATTTTATTAGAATTGAGCCATGAAATAGTTTTTTTCCAATATTATGTCGTGTTAGCTCAACAATTTTCATTTTTACAAGGAACACAGAAGAAAAAACACCCCAAAATTTGTCACGCAATTTCTCCCGAGTGAGGAAATATCCCATATGTGGTCGTAAACGGCTATTTGGACACACAGCAAGGCTGTAAAGGGAAGAAGCGCCATTTGGAATTTGGAGTGGAGATTTTACAAAATTAGTTCTCAGTACAGAGGAAAACCCGAAAAAATTACCCCATTTTGGAAACCGCACCACAAAGAATTCATCTAGAAGTGTAGTGAGCATTTTGACCCCACAAGTGTTTTGCAAAAATTAGTACACATTCGATGTTGCAGATTGAAAATTGCAATTTTTCCACTGATATGCCATTTCAGTGCCCAATGTGTTGTGCTCAGCTTGTACCACTGGAGACACACACCCCATAAATTGTTAAGAGGGTTCTCCAAAGTACAGTAATACCCCATATGTGGTCATAAACTGCTGTTTGGGCCCACTGACAGGCTCAGAAGGACTGCCATTTTGCATTTGGAGTGCAGATTTTGCTTGGTAGTAGTACTTCAGGGTATATGTAAGCTGGGCGGAGTGCAACAGGGTATATGTAAACTGGGCGGAGTACATCAGGTCATAATAGGATAATGTAATAATGGGGTGAATCAACAATAAAATTAATAATCCATGGATTGCTGTGGTACACTTTGAACCAATCCTTTATGCACAGGCCGGGTTTTTGGCTATTATACATAATATCTGCGCTCCAGTATTGCCTTATCTTTGACTTCTTCACTAGCCCTATAAGCAGCACAAGGCCCTAAAGTGTCCTTATCTCTGCTGCATCTACGGGGTCCATCTGTGGGGTCTAGTAAATGATGATGTGGGGTTTTTAGTGAAAAACTACTGTACTTAAAAAATTTGTCTGGGCCGTCATTTAGCATAATTATGCATTATTGCGTTTTGAGAGTCATAACGTTATTTTTCCGTTGATGGAGCTGTGTGAGGGCTTGTTTTTTGTGAAACGAGCTGTAATTTTTATTGGTTCCGTTTTGGGGCACATGCGATTTCTTTTTATCACTATTTATCCCATTTTTTGGGAGATGAGGAAACCAATAAACAGCAATTCTAGCACTGTTTTTTTTAAATTATTCTTTATAGTCTTCACCGTACAGTATAAAAACCATGTTAACTTTATTCTGCGGGTCGATACGATTACAGTGCTACCAAATTTATACATTTTTTTTTACTTTTTACTACTTTCACACTATAAAAATACTCTTTTTTTTAAAAAAAAAAAAAAATCATGTTTTAGTGTCGACATTTTCTGACAGCCATAACTTTTTGTTTTTCAGTTCATATCGATGTGGGAGGGCTTGTTTTTTGCGTAACAAATTGAACTTTTTGTGGGTATCATTTTTTGATCACATTTTATTAAAAAAAAATTTGAGACAAGATGAACAAAAACAGAAATGCTGTCATTGTTTTTTGCGATGTTCACCGTGCGGTAAAAATAACATTATATATTTATAGTTCAGGCCATTCCAAACGTGGCAATATCTATTATGGATAGTGTTTTTTCCTTTTTTTTTCAATTATAAAGGACTCCATCAGGAAAACAGGGCGATTTATTGTTTTTATTACTTAAAACTTTTTATTTATTTTTCTTAAATTTTTTTTAACTTTTTTCATTACACTTACTTGGGGACTTGAAGATCTGATCTTCTGATCCCCGATACAATACACTGCACTATGTATGTAGTGGAGTGTATTTTAACTGTCATTCTTCAACTGACAGTTAAGACTATTAGGTCCTGCCTTGGGTAGGACCTAATAGGCTTCCGTACCTGGCCAACCAGGAAACCGTTGCTAGGCTTCCTGGTTGCCATAGCAACCACCAGCACCCGAGATCACGGGGGGAGTGGGGTACAGAGGGAGCCCCCTCTTTCTGCCGACCACTTAAATTCGACAGTCACTACAGACTTCCACATTTAAGGGGTTAAACGGCGGCGATCGGTGGTAACTGCAATCACCGCCGTTGCAGCGCGATGTCAGCTGTATATTAAAGCTGAAACCCGCTGTAGATGAAGCAAGCACAGCTCCTGTGCCCACTTCATCTTCAGGACGTGTATGGTACGTCGGATTGCAGTAAGTAACTTGCAATGCCGACGTACCAGACACGTCACCTAGTGTGGTAATAGACTACAGCACAGACCTCAGAAGCAAAGGAGCACCTAGTAGATTTTGGGGCCTTATTTTTATTAGAATATATTTTAGGCACCATGTCAGATTTGAAGAGGTCTTGCGATGCCAAAACAAAGGAAACATCCCCAAACAAACTATTTTGGAAACTACACCCACAATGAATTAATCTAGGGATGTAGTGAGCATTTTGACCGCACAGGTGTTTTTATGGATTTTATTAGAATTTGGACGTGAAAATAAAATAAATTCATTTTTTTCAATAAGATGTAGTTTTAGCTAAAACAAAAACAATGTCTACAAGGAATAAAGAAAAAAGAGCCCCCTAACATTTGTAAAGCAACTTCTCTGGAGTTTGGAAATACCCCATATGCGGTCAGAAACTACTGTTTTGGCACACAGCAGAGCGCAGAAGGGAAGGAGCACCATTTGGCTTTTGGAGTACAGATTTTGCTGGTTTGGATTCTTGGCACCATGTTGCTTTTGCAAAGCCCCTAAGGTACCAGTAGGGAAATACCCCATATGTGGTCATAAACTTCTGTTTGGGCACACGGTAGGGCTCAGAATAAAAGAGCTGCTATTTGGCTTTTGGAGCGCAGATTTTGCTGGATTCGTTTCTTGGCACCATGTCGCTTTTGCAAAGCCCCTGAGGGACCAGTACAGTGGAAGCTACCCAAAAGTAACTCCATTTACGAAACTGCACCACTTGAGGAATTCATCTAGGTGTGTAGTGAGCATTTTGACCCCACATGTGTTTCATACATTTTATTAGAATTGGACAGTCAAAATAAGAAAAATCACTTTTCTTCAAAAAGACGTAGCGTTAGCTCAAAATAATTTTTCATTTTCTCAACAAATAAAGGAGAAAAAGTACCACAACATTTGTAAAGCAACTTCTCTGGAGTACGGAAATACCACATATGTGGTCATAAACTGCTGTTTGGGCACACGATAGGGCTCAGAAGAGAAAGAGCGCCATTTGGCTTTTGGAGCACAGATTTTGCTGGATTGGTTTCTTGGCACCATGTTGCTTTTGCAAAGCTCCTGTGAAACCAAAACAGTGGAATCTACCCAAAAAGTGACTCAGTTTGGGATACTACACCCCTTGAGGTGAGGAATTAATCTAGGGGTGTTGTGAGCTTTTTGACCACACAGGTGTTTTATGGATTTTATTAGAATTGGTTAGTGAAAATAAAAATCTCATATTTTTTTCCAATAAGACCTAGCTTTAGCCCCAAAAATTTGATTTTCTCAACAAATTAAGTAGAAAAAGCCCCAGAGGAAGCCGGAAGGGCGAAACCCAGGGTCGGGCGAGAGTGTTTGGCGTGCCGCCTAGAAATTTTAAAGATTTTTACTTACCTTGATGCTTTTATTTCTTGTTACTTCTAGACATAAGATCCTTTTCCTACCAGGAGTTCTTTGAATGTGGAGGGAGACGATAAGGAGCTTGGTGGAACTACAAGGATAAGAATTACCATCCACACCCTCATTGGATTGCGGACTGTCCACTGCATTTTTCTGGGAGAGAGTGTCTATACTGAATGATATTGGACTGTTACCAGTGCCGTCTGAGCGGTAAACTTCACTGTACTTTATATATGCTATTTAGGGTATTTGTTGGATCATACCCTATTTAGTTTTGCCTGCTCCGGTCTGAGAGAGATTTTGTGGGTATTTGAGCCAAGAGAAACCACCATTATATTTGTAAGGAGAAAAAGCACTCCAACATTTGTTAAGCAATTTCTCCCGAGTACGGCAATACCCCATATGTGGTCATAAACTGCTGTTTAGGCACACAGTTGAGCTCAGAGGGAAGGAGCGGTATACGGCTTTTGGAGTGAAGATTTTGCCGGATTGCTTTCTGGGCGCTATGTTGCAATTGCAAAGCCCCTGTGGGATCAAAACAGTGGAAGCCCCCCCCCAGAAGTGACCCCATTTTGAAAACTGCACACCTCAAGGTATTCACCTAGGGGTGTAGTGAGCATGTTAACCCCGAAGTTCTCCAGAAATTGGTGTGCACTCGATGTTGCAGTGTGAAAATGGGAATTTTTCCATAGATATGCCAATATGTGGTGCCAAACTTGTGCCACCATAACAAGACAGCTCTGTAATTATTATATGTTTCCCGTTTTAGAAACACCCTACATGTGGCCCTAATCTTTTGCCTGGACATTCGACTAGGCTCAGGAGTGAAAGAGTACCATGCGAAATTGAGGCCTAATTTGGCGTTTTACAAAGTATTGGTTGACAATTTCAGAGGCACTGATGTGAAATAATAAAAAAAAATCCTGAGAAGTGACCCCATTTTGGAACTACACCCCTCAAGGCATTTATTAAGGGGTGTAGTGAGCATTTTTAACTACTGTTTGGGCACACTATAGGGCTCAGAAGGGAGGGAGTGCCATTTGGCTTTTGGAGCGTGGATTTGGCTTGGTAGTACTTTTGTTTGAGTATTGCTGGTGTTTTCAATTATAATGTGGGGGTACATGTAAACTAGGCAGAGTACATCAGGGGCATAGTCAGGTGGTATAATAATGGGGTAACAAAACAATAAAATTATCCATAAATATTTGTTACGCTGTGAAGCAATCCTTTATGCACATGCCAGCGTCGCACTGATAAATGTCCTTTCTTATCCCCTTTTGGTCCACACTCCGCACATTTGCAGTTTGGGGAATTTTGCTGGGAAAATGTTGTCCTGGTATAATACGGGCGCCCTCACTTCCAGCAGATATGTTTTGGCCCTCCCCTTCCTGGTTCCCTAATTTTAGGGCCTTGATAAATCGCATTTTGAAACAGAACAAATGTTCCCCTCGGGCCTGCACAAATGCATATTTTTTTATTTCCTGAATTATTGGAGCGTTATCTTATTTTATTTTTTCATAGATGTAGTGGTATGAGGGCTGTTATTTTGCGGGATGAGCCAAAGTTATTATTAGTACCATTTTAGGGTACATGCGACCTTTTGATTACTTTTTATCCTATTTTTTGGGAGGCAAGGTGACCAAAAAACAGCAATTCTGGCATAGTTTTTTATAAATCGTTCACCATGCGTTATAAATTACATGTCAACAGTACGATTCCGCGATACCAAATTTATAGCACTTTTTTATGTTTTACAACATATTGCACAATAAAATTACTTTTGTAAAAATAATGTTTTTTTTCTGTTGCCATGTTGTGATTATCATAACTTTTTAATTTTTTCGTTGACGGAGCTGTTTGAGGGCTTGTTTTTTACAAGACGAGCTATAGTTTTTATAGGCACCCTTTTTGGACCACTTTTTGGCTCCTGAGCAGGCGCCATCTTGCCGTCGGCTACGGAAGCCTTTTAGGCCCTGCCTCTGGGCGGGGCATGGAAGGCTTACATACTAGGCAGATCGGGAGGCCAGTATTAGGACTCCAGTTTCCATTGCAGCCACTGTAACCCGGCAATTTTGTTGCTGGGGTGGCGATGAGCTGCAAACACCTCAAATGCAGCGTTCGCTTTTGACCACTGCATTTTAGGGGTTAATAGTGGGGATCAGAGCTAACTTTGGTCCCTGCCACTACAGCAGGGTGTCAGCTGTGACATACAGCGGACACCCAGGAATGGTGGCACCGACTTCTGAGCCGTTGTCCACCATTTGACGTATGGATACGGCAAATTGCGGGAAGCACTGGCTTTCCATGATGTATCCAAAAGACAAATGTCGGGAAGGGGCTAAAGGGAACCTGTCACATTGAAAATGCAGACCAATCTGTGGGCAGCATGTTGTATAGTAGGAGGAGCTGAGCAGATTGATATAAATTTGTGCATGAAAAGATTCAGTACTTGTAATTTTATTAATTTAAACCTCTGCTGGATCTGGGCATAGGAGTCCAGTGGGCAGTTCTGCTCAGTGATTGACAACTATCTCTGTAATTACATTCATACAGGGAAAGCTGTCAATCACTGTGTAGGACCCGCCTTCTGGACTTTTTCTTCTGAATCTTTTGCTACAAAATATAAATCAATCTGCTCAGCTCCTCCTGCTCTATAACATGCTGCCCGCAGATTGGACTGCATTTTTAACATGACAGTTTCCCTTTAATACTTTGAGACACATTTTGATTATCTGTTATTTGACACATTGTTTCATTTATTTGCTTGTACAAATATAATAACCCTCTGGTAAGCTCCAGCATTTTTCATTTGCCTAACTTTTTCTTTGTTTTAATTTATATTCTGTGGTTGTGCAGATGGTCTAAATAGACCATGAGGGACCCTGCAGCTATTTTCACACTTTTCTTAGCAAGCATATTAGCTCCTATTCAAGTTGTCTTACCTTATTTAATTCTGAAAACACGCTTGAAAGTAAATGAGCTAGTAAGTTGATCAAATAACATCAGGGAACAGCAGATTGTGTATTCAATTAATGACTGAGTCAATGTAAAGAAAAAATGAAAAACAAATGCACATACGGTGTACAAAATGGTAAAATAATTCTTTAAAAAAGTCTTGTTTTGCATATGGAAAACAGCAAGACACCATATCAAACTACAACCTCCTCAAACTTTACAACAATTCCTTTTAATCAAGTGACCATTTTAATCTTTCTTCTGATATTCTTCTGGCACTTTGCCTCCCATGAGAGTGAGAGAAGATCCTGAGACAGTTGTGCCAAGTTTATTTTAAGCTCTTTAATATATGTAGTAATTAGCATTCTAAAATATATACGAATTGCTTTCTACCGTAAGTGATTGGATGAGCTCCTCGCTTCAAAACCTTCTTGGTAGAGGAGTAATTTTACAAGGGCTGTGTACTCTTTTGCAAGATGTATCTTCTTCACCGCCGGAACGGACATGTTCCATAATTTTTGGAACATTTCTACGTCACGGACACCCATCCGTAGGGATACGGAAAGGTGTCCGCGGCCAATAGAACTGAATGAGTCCGTAATTGCGGACCGTATTACAGTCCGCAATTACGGACAATTTTTACAGTCGTGTGTATGGGGCGTAAGCACGTGCTTGATGAAGGCTGCTGAGTCGAAACAATGCACGACCAAATTAAAAGTTACTATATCTTTGTCTATTACTTTGTTGGTGCTATTGTAACATGAGAGTATTCATATGATTGAAAACAGAGCCTTGCAAAAAAGATATGTAAGTCAGAGATCCCACCATAGGCCTTACACTATATTGGTGATATTATTCCCTATAAACATAATTTTATACATTCCACTCTTGATATTTAAGTGAGACAACAGGGTTCAAATCCCGGCTTGAAACAACCGTCTAAGGCCATGTTCTTACTATGACTCCATTAAAATCTTGGTAAACAGTTGGGGAAAGCCTGGTACTGTGCTGTAACTGGTGCTTGATTATTTGATTTTCAGGAATATTGGACCGAAAGCTTGTCCCTTACTTACATTACCATAGTTTGTAAGACTGAAAAACTAATGTCCAACCAGTTCAGCCTATTATTCTGCAATTGTGATCCAAAGAAAGGCAAAACCGCCATGAGGCAAAAGCCAAATATTCTAATTTTAGGGGAAAATTCCTTTCTGACTCTATTATCCCAATCAGAATAAATCCCTGGATCAACGACCCATCTCTAGTAATCTATTAACCATAACTTGTAACATTATTACACTCAATGCATCCATGCCTCTTTTGAACTTTTTAGTTTCAGGGCTCTGACAACAAAGAATCCCCTTGCAGTTCTGGGTATAAATAGATCATGAGAGAGATCTCTGTATTTACCTTCGATATTTTTATACAGAGTTATTGGGTCACCGCTCATCTGTCTTTTTCTAAACTAAATAATCCTTAGGCCTCATTCACACGGCAGGGTTTCCCGGCCGGATGCCGGCCGTTCATAAATCGGCCGGCACCCGGCTGCATTAGGAATAATAGACCCCTAATGGGGCTATTCACACGACCGATTTTTTGACGGCCGGTAAAAACGGCCGTCAAAAAATAGGACATGCTCTATCTTCGCCCGGGTACCCGGCCGCCCGGCTCCCATAGAAGTCTTTTCAAGCAGGGGAAGGGAGCCAGCGCAGCGCTCCCTTCCACCTGCTGTACACCCCGGCCCTGCCACACCGTGTACAGCAATGCCATTCGTCAGAATGGCATCAACTCCTCCTCCTCCTCACATGCACTCTGCGCTGTGAGGAGGAGGAGATAGAGCGCAGGCTCCGGAAAACCCGGCCATCACTCGGGACACATCCCGGTGATGGCCGTGTATTACCCGGCCCCATAGACCTCTATGGGAGCCGGGCGGCCGGGTAAATGGCCGATAATAGGGCATGTCCCATTTTTTGACGGCCCGGTTTACCGGGCCGTCAAAAAAAAAAAAGGTCGTGTGAATAGCCCCATTAGGGGTCTATTATTCCTACTGCAGCCGTGTGACAGCCGTTTTATGAACGGCCGTAACCCGGCCGGGAAACCCTGTCGTGTGAATAAGGGCTAATTTTTATCATCTTTTTTGGGTACTGCAGGCTACCCATCCCATTTATTACTTTAGTTGCCTGCCTTTGAACCTGCTCAAGCTCTTCTATGTCTTTCTTGTGCACTGGTGCCCATAATAGTGTGGCAAATTTACTGATACTGAAATTTGGGGCTTGTAGCTAGACATACGAGACACTTTTCTCTTCCTTATACCACCTCTTGTTTGGTTTAGTATACTCGATGCAATTTTTTAACTATGTGACACATTTTAAGCCATGCCCTTTCCAACTAAACAATGCCCACTTCTCTGATAAGCCACACCCACTTGTCAAGCATGTCAAAATAGTGTCTATGGGTGAGTTCAGACGCTGCAGATTTTGTTGTAGAAATTTCTACGACTGAAAATCAGTACTATTCGTCTAAACGGGGTTGTTCCTATAATAAGCACATGGATTTCTGCACGTTCCATTCAGATAAATGGAACTGATCTTCAGTCTCAGAAATTTCTGCAACAAAATTTGCTGCATGTGGCTGCACTCCTTCCATGTTATGTTCCCTCTTACTAGAGATTTATAAAGTGGTAGAACTATGTTCTTGTCATGTGCACCTTTTGATGCACCCCATGATGTTATTTGCCTTGGAAGCAGCTGCCTGACGCTGGTTGCATTACAGTCAACTAAATTTTCTAAGTCCTTTTCCATGTTAGTTTTAACCTGTATTTTTCCTTTTAGTATGTAATGGTGCATCACCTTACATTATTCAGTATTAACCCCTTCAGGACTGAGCAATTTTTTTTTTTGCTTTTTCATTTTAGTTTTTCACTCCCCACCTTTCAAGAGCTATCATTTTTTTATTTCGCACCGCAGCCTATGGTCCGCAGCGGAGTTTTCCACCACGTGTGCACGAACCTAACTAAAAAGGTGTGGAAACCAATGGAGAAAATGTCCGCTGTGGATTCCCGCAGCGGACTGGCCGCAACGGAATTCCAGAGCAATTCCGCCACGTCTGGCCATGCCCTTAAACGTACTATATATTGTACTGGGAAACTGAAAAAAAATATTTGCGGGCTGAAATTGAAAAAAAAAGCGATTCCTCCATTGTTTTTTGGGTTTCGTTTTTACGTCTTTCACCGTGCAGTAGAAAAGACAAGTTAAAGAGGTTTTTCAGGACTAACTATCTAAATGCTATTTACCTCAAGTTACCAATCAAACACATTTTGGAATTTACTTACGTTTCAGAAAATGCCCTGTTTTACCATTCCCGTCGCTGGTCACGTGACGCCGACCCCCTGTGAATTTTACACTTCCGGTGATTTCCCATCCATAGTCTGCAACAGCTTCCTTCCGGCCTCTGGCCTGTACAGCACGTCATGAGTGACGTCTGTTACAGGGATTGTTCCAGTTAGCTGAGATCTCTGTTCCACGCATGCTCCATGCCTGCACCTTCTATTTTCATACAGACACAAATGTGTCTACTGCGCATGCGCCGCCCGCATCCAATTACATCAAAGCAGCCGCGGACCAGGAATCATGTACATAAACAAACACTGTAAGCAATCCTGGGCAACGAGTATCAACAGAAAAATTAAATAAACTGGAGAAAGGTATTTGGGGGGACTATTTGGAATATTTGTAGTGCGGCCAGACCTTTTAAAAATTTGAGCGGTAGTGTCGGAAAACTCCTTTAACTTTATTTGGCGGCTCGATACGATTATGGTGATACCAAATTTATATAGTTTTCTTTTTATTTTACTACTTTTAAAAATAAATAAAAATAAATTGTTTAGTTTCACCACATTCTGAGAGCCATAAGTCTACATTCAAATGACACACGGCCCTTTTTTAGAACAATGATGTTCTATGGGTGTATTCACACGGCCGTTTTTTAGCGATTTTGGCGTTTTAAACATTTTATTTTTTACGACGTTCACCGTGTGAGTTAAATAATGGTATAATGTAATAGCTTCGACTTTAACCCCTTAATGACCAGCCTCTTTTAGACCTTAATGACCAAGCCATTTTTTAAGTTTTTCCATCGTCTCATTCAAACAGCTATAACTTTTTTATTTTTGCATCGACATAGCTGTATAAGGTCTTGTTTTTTGCAGGACAAGTTGCAATTTTTAAAAGCAGCATTTTGGGGTACATAGAATTTATTGAATAACTTTTATTAACTTTTTTTTTGGGGGGGGGGGGGGAAATGGCAATTTCGCCACACTTTTTTGCGTCCTAAATTTACACTGTTTACCGTGTGGTATAAATAATACAACTTTATTCAGTGGGTTGTTGTGATGGCAATGATACCAAATGTGTATATATTTTGTATGTTTTACTACTTTTACACAGTGAAAACATTTTTTTCCCAAAATTATTTGTTTTTGTGTCTCCATATTTGAAGAGCCTTAACTTTTTATTTTCTCGCCGATGCAGTTATATGAGGGCTTTTTTTTTGTGGGTCGACTTGTAGTTTTTATTGCTACCATTTTGGAGTAGATGCGACTTTTTGATCGCTTTTTATCACATTTTTTTTAAGACTGGATTCAAAGAAAACATGTTTTTTTATTTTATTTTTTGCGACGTTCACCATGCTGGTTAAACTTTTTTACTAGTCCCACTAGGGGACTTTACTACTACCACAGCATTTGAGGGATTAAATGGCCAGGAACAGCGTGATCGCCGTTCCTGGCTGTTAGTCCTGGGTGTCAGCTGTAAAACACAGCTGACACCCGCAAGAAATGGAGCGCGCCCAGCACGTGAGCCCGCTCCATACATCACCCCCCGCGCCACCACATGCTATTATGATGTGGTGCACGAAGGGGGTTAACATCATTTGCCATTTTTCTGCCCAAGCCTCCAACTTCTCTAGATCCATTTGTAAAAGAATATAGTCCTCCTTTGTGTTAAGTACTTTGCTCATTTTAGTATCATTTGCAAAAATTTAAATTTTACTGTGCAATCCCTCTACAAGGTCATTAATAAATATATTAAACAGCATAGGACTCAATTCTGACCCCCGTGGCACCCCACTAATAATGGTCACCCAATCTGAGTATGTACTGTTAATAACCACCCTCTGTTTTCTATCACTGAGACAGTTCACACAAAAGTCAAAGGAAATGTGAATCTCGTAGCCCAGACAGAAGACCCACCTTGGCTACAAGATATTTAAATTCTGTGCTTTGCTAAAATACATTGTGCTCCAAACATGGGACAATGAGTAAGAACATTAAGAGGGACATTTTTTTTGTCTTGCCTATAATGGTATATTTCTACATGATAATAATTGCATCCATGTATCAATACCTTCAGAATGGAATAGTTATTTAAGTGTTATGAAGTAACTTTAAAATAATGTTCTCTTGTTCTTCTTATAGATGTCACCAGTCGTGTAACACATAAAAGATTTAGCTGAAGGATGGTACCGACTGGTAGATATAAAATTAAATGCATAAAACCCCTCATAAATATAAGTATATTATCTGATTGGAAGATTCATTGTGTCATTATCAGCCCTGGATTTCATCAATGAGGAACAGCATTATGATGATGTAATAAGAACCTTGTCTTCTAGAGGACGAGGAGGGAGGGTATTACTGGAAGTTAAAATAAAATCAGTATTCAATGCCTACATTAGCACACCAGGGGCGTGGATCTATTATATGCTATGTTTATGGCAGGCAAACATAAATGAAATGAATAACAGTAATAGCAGCAAACAATACATATAATATTATTATTAATAATAATAATAATGAATAATAAGGATAATAATGATAATATACTGTACTTGTAATGTTTACATTAATTAAAGGTCCTTAAAAATATATTATCTTACAATACACATCAATAGAAAATTTCAATTTACATGTTTATAAATAATATTTAACATTGGTCTACTGTTTTTATATGGTCGCAGAATTGCTAATATTCCTATAATTTACAGTGGGAGGCTTTATAGGACATGTTCTATATTTTTCAATGGCACGGGCACCTTCCCGTAAGCATACGGGGAGGTACCCGTGGCCAATAGAAGTCTATGGGCCCGTAATTACGGGCCGTGATTACGGGCGTTTTTACGTTCATGTGCATGGGGCCTAAAGCGTAAAACTTGTCCGTGTCCTGTGCATGGAAATCACTCACAGCACAGGGACCCATGCATTTTAATGGGGCTATTCACACATGTGTGAGTTTTCACGCAGCGAGAGTCTGTTGCGTAAAACTCACTGCATGTCCTATATTGGTGCATCTTCACCCACCTACGCGCCCATTGAAGTCAATTGGTGCGTGAAAACTACGGACAGCACATGGATGCACATCCATGTGCTGTGCGGGATTTAGGCATCAATTCCATTGGAAAAAAAAAAGAAGTGCTTTGCGAATGTGTGAAAAACGCATGCCGCTTGCAAAGCACACTGATGCATAATGCAACGCACACGGACCAGATTTAAGCGCGTTTTTTATGCGTGTAAATCTGTCATGCTCGTGTGAATGTAGCCTAAAATTGCAAGAAAGTCTAAGACTAATAACTTATACAGTAGGTAATCATTTCCAATCTAGACAATATACAGACATCTGCAGTGGCGCACATAGCAAAGATCAAGAGAAAGCTTAAGAACGTACAGCATATTGAGTTATTATTGACTTCAATATATTGTAGAACAGTATGCAGTAAGTTCCTAAGCACCCCCTAGTGGTAGCTACAATCCGCCATAATTGTATAACTTAAATATATGTTTATACAGGGGATTTAAAACTCTGCATCATCTTCAACAGCTCTGAATATATAAACAAAAAAATGAGTGCAGAATTTTGGACCTATTTTGCTAAAAACAATGAAAACAAAGGGCCTGTTCACATCAGCGTTGCTTTTCGGTTCATGGGTTCCGTTGTACTTTCCGCCAGAGGAACCCTTGAACGAAAAGCCAAACGGAAACTAAAGCCTCCGTTTGCATTACTATAAAGTTTCCTTTTTTCCCCGGAAATAAATGTATCTGTGTAAGGACTCAATATAAAGTCTATGAGCCCATACACCGATACATTGGCTTTCCGGAAAAAGCCAAACAGACACGAAGCGGCTGAGCGCTCACACGAGCACTTCAGCTGCTTCCTTCTAGCGATTGGTGGGGGTCTCAGTGCTCGGACCCCAGCAATCCAAACTTCTGACGTGTCTTTATGACACGTCAGAAGTTTGTCAAACGTTTAGCTACACTTGGAAAGGAGGTAATATTGATTGTGACATAGTTGAATAGGTTGAAAAATGACAGAGGTCCATCAATTTCAACCTTCCTTGATCAATTATACTTCATTCATTGCTTGATTAATTCTAAGCCTTAACCCCTTAGTCAGGGCCGATTCTAGCTTTTCTGCTGCCTGAGGCAAAAATTGAAATAGCGCCCCCCCCCTATGCCTCAAGCTCATTTGGATGCGCCATTGCCTTAGACTTCCCTGGCATGCGCGGTGCAGCAATGAAGTCTGGCAAAAAACGCCTCGCTGCATAGTGCGTGGTGCATTCGGGAAAGTTGGAGGAGACTGGTAGTGATGTAGAACAGCAAGGAGGTGTCAATCAAGCATGGAAAGGTGGGTTTGGAGTCAGTGCTGTGTGACTCTTCAGGATAGCGGCACCGACCCATGACCCTTTATAGAGTAATTAGCAAATGGCATGTGCTGTTTTAATCAGTTGATTTGATATATTTAGCTGCATCTGAAAAAAAACATACAGAGGAATGTTTGGAAATATTGTCAGGTCATGTATTACTGCATGGTGGAGGTTCAAGGGGTTAAAATTATCTGACAGGTTCCCATTAAATATACAATGAATTGAAAACAATTCCATCTGCCCTGCAATTTTGTTTTTATAAAAATATCCTATATAATCAGCATAAATACAGCTCAGTACAGAGATCATTTGCAAATTCAGTTTAATCCCTGCCGTATAGGTTTGTACAGCGTAAAATTTCAGCTTCCAGCGTGGCCGGAACAATGGTAAGGAGATGCTGTTTCACAAAAAAAATCATACCACCCATCATCTCGCTGCAGATCATACAGTGACTACAGTACTGATTAGAGGAAGAATGAACATTTAGTGACTCACAGGTGACAACTTCTCAGATTCTAGCCGTTCTTTCTCTCTTATCTTCTCCATCCGGTTCAGACCTCTATGATGACTTCTCCCGGCCACGGCCCATTTCTGCAGTTTGCCGCACAGATTTCTTCAGCTTTTCACTTTTCAAAAAAGTCCTCATCTATAAACAAAGATAAAATTCTCATGTTGCCAAACACTACACCAAGAATATAATAGCACCAAAAAGCTGTGCTCCCCCCCCCCCACACACACAGTGCCCCCTGTAAATAGGGCCCCCTTCAGATATTGACAACCTATAAATAACAGAAGGTACATACCCGGTAGTAACATGTGATATGGATACTAGGTACTACTTTAATATACAACCAATCACTAAAAATCAAAGGATAACAAATTGAGAGTATCAATAACTTTATTAATAATCCATTAAAAACAAGAACAGTTGTACACAGACAATTAAAATCAACAGGGTAGTAGGACAATGGGGGACACAGCAGGTTTGATATGTATGAATACAATGCCTAGGAGCAGTATATACTGACACAAATACAAAAATAGATATATATCTCAAATATTAGAGTACAAAGAAGAGTAGGATTTAGGTTATACACATGTATATAATAATACACCAAAATTAATCATCACTCACAAATGTGTACGGTTTCAGGTAGGTCACTAAATACATTTTTTCCTGGAAATAAAAGTTCTGCAGACTGCACTTTTGCTTCCATAAAAGAAAACCAGAAAACCTAGCAAACGGAGACAAACGGAAAGCAACTGAAACAAAAGAATTACCATTGAAATCAATGGTAATTCTAACGGAACCAATACTTTCCGTTTAATGTCTTGATCCTCTCTTCCACTGCGGGAAGACAGGTAAACGTATACTAAGGCTGGGTTCACACGACCTATTTTCAGACGTAAACGAGGCGTATTATGCCTCGTTTTACGTCTGAAAATACGGCTACAATATGTCGGCAAACATCTGCCCATTCATTTGAATGGGTTTGCCAACGTACTGTGCCGACGACCTGTCATTTACGCGTCATCGTTTGACAGAAGTCAAACGACGACACGTAAATTGACTGCCTCGGCAAAGAAGTGCAGGACACTTCTTTGCAACGTAATTTGAGCCATTCTTCATTGAAGTCAATGAAGAGCAGCTCAAGATTACGGGCGTCAAAGACACCTCGCATAATGCAAGGAGGAGCTTTTACGTCTGAAACGATGCAGCTGTTTTCTCCAGAAAACATTATGTCTTTTCAGACGTAAAAGACAGTTCTCGTGTGCACATACCCTAACGCTAGTGTTAACGACGCCTTATATAGATAGGGGTTTCAAATCATAGTTAGTATATACATTATTTGGACCTATCACCATTGTGTGGGAAATTTGACACTAATTGTGCATACCCTATCATTTAGTGACCTACCTAAAAACGCACACATTAGTTAGTGATGATTAATTTTGGAGTATTATTATATACACGTGTATAGCCTAAATACGACTCTTCTTTTTTGTACTATAATATTTGGGGTATATATATATACTGCTCCCAGGCATTGTATTCATACATATCAAACCTGCTGTGTCCCCCATTGTCCTACTACTCTGTTGATTTTAATTGTCTGTTTATAGCTGTTCTTGTTTTTAGTGGATTATTAATAAAGATATTGAACTTCTCATTTTATCATTTGATATTTGGAACTATAGTTATAGAGATTGGTTGTACACAACACTAATACACTACACTGTAGATATTGCCCAATAGAGCCCCCTGTAGATTAAGCCCCTGTAGATAATTCCACTCACACTATTAAAGGGATTGTCCACTACCATACAACTGATGACCTCTCCACCAGATAGGTCATCATTACATGATTTGTGGGGTTCCGACATCTGGACCCCGCACCGTTAAGACACTCTGGCTGCCTCCGTGCATCGGCCGTACATGCTGGAAGCAGTTGGCTCCGGCCACGGAAAAGCGGCCGAGCTGCAGTACAATTCAATTGAATAGGAGCAGAGCTGCAGTTCTGCAGCATGGCCGCTATGCTATGTACGGAGCCAACTGCTTCAGGCTCTGTACATTGCATAATGGGCAATAACATCCAGTACCCGCAGACCACCGGAGCGACTGATCGGTGCAGGGTTCGGATGTCGGATCCGAACCGATAATATACTGATGACATATCCGGTGGATAACATGCATCCACAGGATAGGGGATACATGTGTGATCGCTGGGATGCCCAGCGATAAGGAGAACGGGGGACCGAAAGTCCCCCCGAAGTTCTCCATGACAAACTTCGGACTTCCAGGGGCTGTCGGCTGCTCCATAGAAATGAATTGTGCACTGGTCGCGCATGTGCGCATGCGTGACCAGCGCTCCTTTCATTTTTATTGAACTGCGCAGACCCCGGAAGTCCGAGGTTTGTCATGGATAACTTCGGGGGACTCCCGCTGCCAGCGATCACACATGTATCAACTATCCTGTGGATAGGGGATACATCTCTTTTGTAGGACAAACTATAGGCTGTATGGGGTGGGGCTGTATGGAGTTATCTACAGGGGGCTGTATGGCATTATCTACAGGGGGGCTGTATGGCGTTATATACAGGGGGGCTGTATGGCGTATTCTACAGGGGGGCAGTATGGAGTTATCTACAGGGGGCTGTATGGCATTATCTACAGGGGGGCTGTATGGAGTTATCTACAGGGGGGGCTGTATGGCGTTATCTACAGGGGGCTGTATGGCGTCATCTACAGGGGGGCTGTATGGCGTTATCTACAGGGGGGCTGTATGTCGTTATCTAAAGGGGAGGGCTGTATGGCATTATCTACTGGGTGGGTTTGGGGCTGTATGGCGTCAAAAGTTTGCTATGGGCCCCAGTCATTCCTAGTTACGCCCCTGGCACTAGACATACACTATACACATACTGCTGACTATATGGATCTTCTCTTGCTGTGCACGGAGACTCCAGAGCAAACCACTAGCGAGTGTTGGTGAGTCCATCATGTCATGATTTCCCTTCAGTTGCAGAGCAGACACCCTGCGCGCCTCCCTCTCTGTCCCGACACTGAGCAGGATCGCATTACAATGGCGACTGGAGAGTGCAGAGCAAGGGGAGGGGGGTCAGCGAGGGGTTATTAGGTGGAACAGGAGAGATGTGCTGTTCTTAAGGAGGCAGCACATCCTGCAGCTGCTAAGTGGAGGGAACATCAGGCATCGGCTCTATAATGCCGCTCCCTCTGAAACACTGCAGGGTGCCGCATGAAGCCAGAGGCTCAACGCGCCTCATGGTAGATGTGGCCCTGCCCTTAGTGACCACCAATACGCCTTTTCACGGCAGTCACTAAGGGGCCTTAGGCTAGCCTGTTACCTTTTCACGGGGTCCTAGTCTAAGCCCTGAATGGGTGTCCTGTCAGGCTGGAGCGGGTGCTCAGATGTCTGATGACAGCCGGGCTCCTGCTCTAAAGGTAGTTATCGAAGTTTGCTTCGATCGCGTCCGTTTAATTTCTTAAATGCTGCAGTAAACAGCAACCGCGGCATTTAAGTGGTTTACAGAGGGAGGGGGCTCCCTCTCTCACCCATCTGCGGCCCGCAAATGCGATCACGGGCCTCCGATGAGGTGCCATGGCAGCCAGGGGGCCTAACAAAGGCCCCCAGGCCTGCCATGGCTATGTGCCTATTAGGCTGTGCCAGAGGCATGGCCTAATAGATTGCCTGTCAGTTTTACACTGACAGGCAATAATGCTTTCGTATACTAAGTATACCAAAGCATTATATCTGCGATCAAAAGATCGCATGGTTAAGTCCCCTAGTGGGACTGAAAAAATAAGTAATTAATGTGATATTCAAATTATTCATAAAGATGCATATTTTTCCATTAAAAAGTGGTTTTATTTAGTAAAAGTCTAAAAAAAGAAACAAAAATACACACATATGGTATCGCCGGGATCGTAATAACCCAAATAATGAAGTTAATTTAAGTTTCTAGGTGAACGCTGTAAAAAAAACCAATGCAAAAAACAATAGCAGAATTTATATTTTTATACATTGCCCAACCAAAAAGTAATAATAAAAGTTAATCAATAAGTTCCAGGTACCCCAAAAAAGTACCAATGAAAAGTATGTCTCGTTCCACAAAAAACAAGCCCACATATTACATTGACAGAGAAATAAAAAAGTTATGGCTTGCTAAAACAAATAATTTTAGTTCAAAAGTGTTTTTATAGTGCAAAAGTAGTAAAACATAAAAAACATATACATATGTGGTATTGTCGCAATTGTACCGATCCATAGAATAAAGGTAACACGTTTTTTATGCTGCACAGTGAACGGCACACATTTAAAACGGATAGAACAATGGTGGAATTGCTGTTTTTTTTTTCTGTTCCCCCCCAAAAACAGTTAATAAAAGTTAATAAAAAAATTATATGTACCTCAAAATTGGGCCATTAAAAATTACAACTAAAAACCGAGTCCTCATATAGATATGTTGACGGAAAAATAAAAAAGTTATAGCTCTTTGAATGCGACGATGTAAAAACTAAAAAAAATTGCTTGGATGCTAAATGCGTGTCGACGACTCACAGTGAGCAAGATGAAATGAAGAGGAAGCAAAACAGTTGATTTGCAGTGGTCCCAAAAGTCGAACACCGACACATTAATTATTGATGGCCTATTCCAGAGTTTCCCAACCTTTTCGGACTCGAGTCACCCCTGGAAAAAAACATTTTCCTCAGGGCACACCTACCAAAAATTGTTTAGAGAAAGATAGAAAACGGGTAAAAACAAGCACTACACTCACACAGAGTTTTTTGTAAGGCAGAAAAAATCTGACTCAAAATTCCTTCAGGAATTTTGAGGCAGCTCTTGAATTGACAGCATTGTTTGCCTTTTTTCTTTTGCGTTTTTTAGCCTGCGTTTTTTGAAGCCATTGAAGCTAATGCAAAAGATGCAGGCCAAACAGCACTCCAAACGAGCGCCACAGATTTTTTTCTGCCTCCTATTAATTTCAATTGGAGGTCAAAGGTGGAAACCACTTGAAGACCATCAGCCCCCACTCACAGTAAAATGACCATCAGCCCCCCACTTACAGTAAAATGACCATCAGCCCTCCACTCTCACTAAAATGACCATCAGCCTGTCACTCACAGATGCCCCCTGTAGATAGTGCCACACAGCCCACTGTAGGTAGTGCCACACAGCCCCCTTGTAGGTAGTGTCACTCAGCCCCCTGTAGGTAGTTCCACACAGCCCTTTGTAGGTAGTGTGAGATTCTGCTCCTTCAGGGAGCTACAGAGATGCTATGTATAAGAAGAGGGGATGGGGGTGCCATCTACAGAGGTGGGGATTGCTATCTACAAGGGGGCTGTGTAGCACTACATACAAGGGGGGGTGTGGCCTTGTAGTTAGCGCCACACAGCCCCCTTGTAGGTAGTGCCAAATACCCCTTTTAGGTAGTGCCACAAAGCCCCTTGCAGGTAGTGCCACAAAGCCCCTAGTAGGTAGTGCCACATAGCCCCCTTGTAGGTGGTGACACACAGCCCCCTTGTAGGAAGTGTCACACAGCCCCCTGTGGATAGTGCCACAAAGACCATTGTAGGTAGTGCCACAAAGCCCCTTGTAGGTAGTTCCACATAGCTCCCTTGTAGGTAGTGCCACACAGCCCCCTTGCAGGTAGTGCCACACAGCCCCCTTGTAGGTAGTGACACACCACCCCCTTGTAGGTAGTGCCACACAGACCTCTTGTAGGTAGTGCCGCATAGCCCCCTTGTAGATAGCACCCCCCACCTCTGTAGATGGCACCCCCATCCCCCCTTTCTATCCATAGCGCCACTGTAACTCCCTCAAGGAGCGGAATCCCCCTGTGGCCGACGCTGTGACCGGAAATTCCACTCCAGGAGAAGCCCCTGACGTCTCTGTCCATTTATGGATAGTTACGTGAGGAGCTTCTCCTGGAGCCAAATCACCGGCCACCGCTCTGGCAACACTGTGAACGGGATTCCGCTTCAGGAGTTGTCCCTGATGTCACTGTCCATATATCGACAGAGACATCAAACGCTCCGTCCATGAGCGGAATCCCCGGCCACAGGGGGATTCCACTCCTTCAGGGAGCTACGGTGGCACTATGTATAGGAACGGGGTATGGGAGGTGCCATCTACAGAGGTGGGGGTGCTATCTACAAGTTGGCTGCAAAAAATCTCATTGGCAAAATATGACTCCATGCTTGTAGCGAGACTCGCACCGTAGGGAATTTAGGCAACACCTTAGTAGGAAATTTCGCATGGATTAAGAGTAGCGAGGGAAGAGGGACATCCCGCATCAAATGTTGTTCAATCGTAGGCCAACTAGAGACGGAGAATGAAGTGCACCAAAATCTCAATTGCCGCACCACCAGGGGCGTAACTAGGAAAGACTGGGCCCCAAAGCAAACTTTTGACTGGGGCTCCCCCTCCCCTGGGTGTCACACAAACCCCCCCCCCACTTGTAGATAGTGCCTTTTTTTACAGCCCCCCCCATGTAGATAACGCCATACAGCCCCCTTTGTAGATATCTACAGAGGGTCTGTATGGCGTTATCTACAGGGGGGGGGCTGTATGGCATTATCTACAGAGGGGGCTGTATGGCGCTAACGCCATACAGCCCCCCTGTAGAGAACGCCATAAAGCCCCCTGTAGAGAACGCCATACAGCCCCCTCTGTAGAGAACGCCATACAGCCCCCCCTGTAGAGAACGCCATACAGCCCCCCTGTAGAGAACGCCAAACAGCCCCCCTGTAGAAAATGCCATACAGCCCCTCCCTGTAGGGAACGCCATACAGCCCCCCCTGTAGGGTACGCCATACAGCCCCCCTGTAAAGAACGCCATACAGCCCCCCCTGTAGGGAACGCCATATAGCCCCCCCCCTGTAGGGAACGCCATACAGCCCCCCCTGTAGGGAACGCCATAAAGCCCCCCCTGTAGGGAACGCCATATAGCCCCTCCCCCTGTAGGGAACGCCATACAGCCCCCCCCCCTCCCAAAAAAATGTGACCTACAGTGTGTCCTACAAAAGACATGTATCCCCTCTCCACAGGATAGGGGATACATGTGTGATCGCTGGCAGCGATAGGGAGAACGGGGGACCGAAAGTCCCCCGAAGTTCTCCATGACTAACCTCTGACTTCCGGCGTCTGCGCAGCTCAATAAAAATGAAATGAGCGCTGGTCACGCATGCGCACAAGCGCGACCAGCGCTCCATTCATTTCTACAGAGCTGCCGACACAGACCCCGGAAGTCCGAGGTTTGTGATGGAGAACTTCAGGGGACTTTCAGTCCCCCGTTCTCCCTATCAGTTCCAGCGATCACACATGTATCCCCTATCCTGTGGATAGGGGATACATGTCTTTTGTTTAATGGCAGAGCGGGGAGATACCTCCCTGTTCTGCCGTAGTGTTAAGTGGCGTCGCTCTGTAGCAGCCATGGCGGCTGCTAGCGGAGCCTCCGGCCATGGTGGGGGCCCGTGCCGGCGGGCGACACGGGCCCGCTCATGCCGCGGGCCCCGTAGCAGCCGCTACGGCTGCTACGGCGGTAGTTACGCCACTGCGCACCACTCCCATACCTCCTCTCTGCCTATGTATATAAAGGCGGTGTCGAGCTATCCAAGGTTTACTATCTTTCCATATAAACCTCATCATCTGATCCTGTAACTTCCGAAGGAGGAAGGCAGGCAAAGGGACCATAACAGTCCTAAAAATTTAAAGTATCTTAGGGAGGATAAGCATTTTATATTGTACTACTCGGCCCATCCAGGAAGGCTCAGTGTCCGATAGGCGTTTCAATTCGTCTTGCAATTTAGAGTGGAGAGGGAGAATATTAATATGGGCCAATTTAGAAGTTGGAGAACACAATTTGATACCTAGATAAGGGATCGACACCTCCTCCCAACCAAACGGAAACTCCCTCTGAATGTCTTGACGCAACGCCAATGGTATTGATATTCCCAATATCTGAGACTTGGAGGCATTCACTTTATAATATGAAACACTGCCAAATTGTGTTAAAATCTCTGAGACTCTGCGGAGGGAAGCAACGGGTCCGTGAGGGTCAGTATGACATCGTCAGCAAATAAACCATTTTTGTGCTGCCTATGCCCCACAGATATCCCACGCACTCCAATATCCATGCGGATCAGTTCTGCCATTGGCTCCATCAACATGTAAAAAGTAGGGGAGATAGTGGACAGCCCTGCCTCGTACCATTGGTGATATGGAATGGTTTAGACAGCATGCCATTTGCTAACACCCGAGCAGAAGGTGAGGAGTACAGGGCCCCAATCGCCTTTACTCTGTATCCTGTCGAACGCCTTATCTGCATCCAGAGTAAGGAGGAGAGAAGGCGTCCGACCATTCTCCACCTTAGAAATCAAATTTATAATACGTCTGGTGCCCTTTGGAGCCTGTCATCCCTGAGTAAAACCCACCTTATCATTATGAATAACTGTATGAAGAATCGTCAAGAGACGCTGGGCCAATATTTTCGCATAAAGCTTCATGTCACAGTTTAGCAACGAGATGGGCTGAAAATTAGCTGGGAGAGTCAGAGGCTTCCCTTGTTTTGGAATAGTCACAATGGTAGCCTGCAGCATATCAGCTGGAAGACTCCCTCTAGACATTGCGACGTTAAAAATACGGGCGAGATAAGGGGCTAAAATAGACTGAATTTATAATATTCGGATGAGAACCCATCCGGTCCCGGGGCTTTGTATGGTTTAGCTGCTCTAATAACTTTGGACAACTCGTCAGGTAAGATAGGAGCGTTTAGTTGGTCAAGTTGAAAATAAGTTATTTTAGGCAACTGAATCTGATCTAGGAATCTGTCTATGGCCTCTGAAGTATGTGGCACTATAGTGGAGTCATCCTTCAAATTATACAGTTTGGAGTAGAACAAGCTAAACCTGTCTGCAATACCTTGAGGACTCGAAATCTTGGGCTCACTACCTTTCGCCATCAAAAACGGTATCTTAGATTTCTGCTCGCCATAAATTTACTAACCTTGTTATGTGAGGTGTAATATGTCATGCGGAGAGAGGTCAAACTCTTGTCAAAGTCTGCTATCAGAAGTTCCCTTAATTCCTGTCAAAGTTTAGTCAAAGCATCATGTACGGTGAGTGAAGGGGAGGATTGCTGTTGGGACTCCAGGACCCTAATCTGTGCTAAAATGCGATCCGTATCCTCCTGCTTTGGCTTTTTATAATGGGAACTCTGCTGGATCAAGAGACCTCGAATCACCGCCTTATGGCCATTCCACAACACAAATGGGTCTATGTCCGGGGAGTCATTCAGATCAAAGTAATCCTGCAATTGAGAGGAAATACGTCCTCTATACCGGGTCAAGGCCATCAAGAAGGTATTATTTCGCCAAGACCTGTGAGGGCGAGACCAGGGTGACAACGCTATCTGCATGGAGATAGGGGCATGATCTGACCAAGTAATCTCTCCTACTTCAGCTTTTATCACAGAACTCAATAGCCACTTATCCACTAGGAATAGGTCTATCCTAGAAAGGTGTGATGGCAGGTCGAATAAAAGGTGAATTCTTTAGACGAAGCATTATGACATCTAAACACATCGTAAACCTCCTCCCACTGAGCCCACGGCGATAAAGTAGGGACAGATCTCTTGCTCCTACTAGTGGAATCCAGAAGTCTGTCCGGGATGATATTAAAATTTCTGCATAAAATAAGTTGGCCCTGTTGAATTTTGCAGATTTTCTGCATAGTTTTGTTTAAAAATCTGATCTGAGAAGCATTGGGAGCATATATATTGACCAAGGTAAGTAAAGTGTCATTGATTGAGCATATCAGAGCAAGAAATCTCCCCCCAACATCAACCAGGGAGTCAATAAATTAAAAATCTAGAGTATCCCTAATTGCTACCAAAACCCCAGCCTTTTTACGGACGGCATTAGCCATAAAGACGTGAGGAAATCTAACATTCGCAAAGGTAGGACATTTAGATTGCTGAAAGTGGATTTCCTGCAAACATATAATATCTGTGCCAGACTTCAGAGCCTCCTTCCAGGCAGACGACCTTTTAAATGGGCTATTCAAACGCTTAACATTAAGGGAGACCATCTTAACCGCCATAATCCCTATTACAAAGCTGCAATAAAAAACGGTTAAGGCACTGTATCAACTCCACATTGAGGACTTGGAAAATACAGAAAAATATATTCTCGGAGAAGCTGTTTGGGTGAGACAACAGGGAAAAAAGGAAACACAGTAACATGTATACATATCGGAAAAACAACATTCCCTGAAGGCAGGGATAGTTCCAGCAGGATCTCATCGACTCGACGATCCCGTAAAAGGTCCTGGGGACGAAACTTCGACCAGTTGAGACTCGACCTCAGATGCAGCCAACAAAATCCAGTTCCTCAGCGAGCTTCAGCCTTCCTCGACCAGTCTGGGGAAATTGTAGTTGGTCCCTTGGGAAAGGATTGCCTCAGTGGATCAGATAGCGGGAAACCTCATTCCGACAGCAACGTAACACCCTCAGCAGGCTTAAACAAGATATGTGTACGGTCATCTTTCCTTATCAGGAGCTTAGTAGGGAAGCCCCATTTATAGGGGATCTTGTGATTGCGTAGCGATATGGTAACCGGGAGGAAGGACCTCCTTGCCTGTAACGTAGCCTGTGAGAGATCTGCATAAAGATGGACACCTCCATATGGATCCGGCAGAGGCTGATTTTTCCTGGCAGCAAACATCAGGGCTACTTTCACATGGAAAAAATGTATGCGGGAAATCACATCTCGTGGGATGTCGGCTGGTAGAACCTTGGGTTTAGACAGACGGTGGGCACGATCTATAATCCAATCCGGAGGGTGGGATTCAGGCAAAAGGGTTTTAATCAGTTTCTGAAGATAACCCTGGAGATCAGCTTGTGAAACCGATTCAGGAATGCCCCGAAATTTAACATTATTCCGTCTATTCCGGTCCTCCATATCCGCCATTTTTTATTTCATAGTCTCCATTTCCTCTTCTAATGCATAATGCGCGCTAACCAGATTATTATGGGCTTGTGTGAAATCTCCCATTTTGTTCTCCACATGGTCCACTTTAGCACCCAGATCCTCTATGGAGGTATTAAGCTTGGCAGTCATTTTAGCCAGATCCTGTTGCAAAGATCCTCTGAGCGCCATTACAATGCCCTTAATAAACGTTTCTGATGCCACCTGATCTGTGGTGGGAAGATTAGAGATAGGATCTCTTTCTCCCTGTGCTTCTTCTGCCCCAGAGAACCGGGATCTCTGTCTAGCGGGGCTGTCTGTCAGCAAGTCCTCCCCCACATCTAGCTTCTGGTCCTCTGCCCTGTCAGCGTGGGCCGCTTGTATATAGCCAGGAGAGGAGAGCATTTCCCCTTCTCTCACCATAGAGACAATCGTGGGGCATACTGGGGTGTGTGAAGACTCACCCAGAGAGGCAGCGGGGGAAGCCGGCGCCGAGTCCCTGCCACTTGCGCCGGAATCGCCGGAGGAGTTGGAGTCGGCGCCATCTTGGATCCCGTCCTGCCTCATGCTGCGGGTGGAGAAGAAGTCCGTCAGGCGCTTCGGATCGAATTTGTTACCCCGCTTCCTGGTCATCATCTTCCCCGTGACCGAGGAGGGTCAGGTATGTCGGCTGTAGGTAGCTTTATCACCGTCCCTTCGAGGTCTGAAGACGGAGCTCCGAACTAAGTGTCCGCCACACTCAGCATCCAGGCCACGCCCCCCGGCTGCAAAAAATCTCCTCCTCCTCACACTCGCGCTGTGAGGAGAAAAAGCGCAGCCATAGTGGTTCAGTGGTTCTCACGACACTCCAGGGTGCCGCGGCACCCCGGTTGGGAACCACTGGCCTATCCTGAGGACAGGCCATCAATTTTTAGTGGCTGGAAAACACTTTGAGGCCTAAAATAGGCTGGTCAGTAATAATGCCATTCATCAAGCATCTTGCCCTTTTTTTTTAAATGCTGACATTGTATCGGCCATTACTACCTGATGGGGTGGGGCATTCCGTAGTTTGACTACTCTAACTGTAAAGAACCCTTTCCTATATTAATATCTGAAACACATCAACACATGTTAATAAGATCACCTCTAAGATGTCTTTCTTCCAAGCTGAACAAGACCAATATTTCCGGCCTTTCATTTGTAAGCGACACCTCCCATGCCATTTAATAATCTAGTTGCCCACCTCTTAACCCTCTCCAGCTCTCCTATATCCTTCTTGAAATGTGGAGCCAAAAACGTAATTCCATACTCAAAATGTGAGATTTTGACAAGGGATTTATTGAGGGATAATATTAAGTTTGAATCACAGGCTTTTATCTCTTTTTATACACCATAAAATCGTATTTGCTTTTGCTTCTGCTGCTTGACATTGAGTACTGCTGCTTAGCTTATTTGTAACCAGAATACCCAGGTATTTCTCTTATTCTGTTATCCCCCGTTGTTTTTATTCCATTTAATATAAAAATGCTATTATTGTAGCCTAGGTGCATTACTTTACATTTATCAACATTAAAATTGTTTTGCCATGCTTGTTCTCATTGTCATGGCTAAAGGGTATGTGGCCGTAGCGGAGTAGCAGCTGGCCAAATAATAGTCAATAACAGTCTCTAGGACAAGAGTACCTGGATAGATGATTTGGTAGACGCTTGGAGTAGCAGACACGTTTCGTAGCATATACGTGGCGTAGCAGACATTTGGCACTGATGACACTTGGCACAGATGATTGAAGAGGAAAAAAACGGGATATAAACGGCGCTGCTGCTCAAGAATGATACTTAGGTTGATAATATGATCTTTATTCAATAGGCTACGCGTTTCAATGCCGCACCGGCCTGAGGAAGATGCCGGTGCGGCATTGAAACGCGTAGCCTATTGAATAAAGATCATATTATCAACCTAAGTATCATTCTTGAGCAGCAGCGCCGTTTATATCCCGTTTTATTCCTCTTCAATCATTTCTACACGGAGACCCATTGGTGTGACCGTCTGGGATTTCGGCTGCAGCACTCACTATTATCCAACGTGACTGATCTAACTTCTTGTGGTAAGCATCCATCTGTCATCGTTTGACTGTTATTCTGGGCTTACTTACGCTATGTGGCGCCGTGGGATTTTCTTGTATTATTTACTTGGCACAGAAGACACTTGGTACTGATAATACTTGGCACAGATGACAATTGGTACAGATGACTCTTGACTTCGCATTTGAACATACTCAGTTACTGGATACGGGACTCAGTGGAGAGCTGCAGCCACATGTGCCAGCATCTCTGGGAGGGAGATGCCAGCATGAATAGAGTGTCCTGCAGTCGCGGCTGCCGGTTTATCTAGGTCTTTCTGTAGAATTTAACAATCAAGCTGAGTTTTTAGTATTTTACATCCACAAGGTCATTAATAAAGAGATTAAAAATAATTTGGGCCTAACACATATCCTTTTGGTACCCCACTTCTGACTTCAGCCCATTTTGAGTATTTACTATTTATAACGATTCTAAATTTTCTGTTCCTTAGCCAATTCTTTACACACATGCATATATTTTCCCCCAGTTACTGCCTCTGTAACTTCAGTACTAGGAGGTTGTGTGGTACAGTATCAAATGCTGGTTCAAGTTGAAACTGATACTAGAATGGAAAAATAATAAATAATCTGAAGCATATATTTAACTTCAAAATGACATCCACACAACTGTAGAAATTTGAAAAGCCAATTATGGGATCACTTTGCCAGGACCACATTGAAAAAATAATTGGCCAAAGTAATATTTTATTACCAAAAAATCAGCAAATTGCTCAATTCAATTCGCTCCTAACCTGACTAGTCTTCTACATGGCTCAGATCTTCACTTCTCCATACATCTGTTATACATTTGAGGCATCCATTAGAAACATTTCTAATTTCTGGTTCTTTGAACTAAGCTGCAGTTCAGGTTTTTCGACTTTTGAGATTAGAAAGTGTCACGATCTAGGGGTATGTGGACCCACTGGGCTGCTCCGCCGAAGCAGAGACCAATTCTCAGTCTACGTTAAGTCCATAGAACGAGTGTAGTACAAGTGTACTTGGGATAGTCCAGACGGTGGCAAGGGCTCTGGCACAGATAGGGCTAGATGTGGCGGGTTGCACCAGACATGGCAGATGGTATCCGGTATGGCCGATGACACCGGATGTGGTGTATTCCAGCAGGCATGGCAGGTGGCGTCAGACGTGGCAGATGGTATCCGGGATGGCAGATGACACCAGACGTGGTGTATTCCAGCAGGCGAGGCAAGGCACAGCTACGATACTAAACAGAATCAGGAATGAAACACAGCACAGGATACAGGACATAGGATGCAGGGCATGGGAACACTGGAAGTAGGAAAACACTAAGGGACCATTTGCAATACAAACATGGGAAAACTACAACAACGCTCAGGCAAGGAGTGGAAGGGCAGAACCCTTCTTATAGTCCAGGATGAACAGGGGTTAATTAGGGAACTTTAACATGTGCGCACGCTGGCTCTTTAAGGCCGGGACCGTGCGTGCGTGCACCTTAGCGCACAGAGCAAGGGGCTGTGTGCCACTACCTGCAAGGGAGCTATGTGGCGGCAAGCAAAGCACAATTCTTTATACGCCACATTATAGAATCTCCCTGATTATGTCCTTTTTTAAAGTTGTCAAGTATGCATTCAACCCAGGGGCATAGCTAAAGGTTCATGGGCCCCGATGCAAAGATTCTTCTTGGCCACCCCCCAAACTTCTCATCGCCGAAGGCCCGCAGCTCTCAGGTGCATCGCTGGGTCTCCTAAGTGATGCAACGAGGTAGCACTAGAAGTCAGGGGCATTACTAAGGTCTTGAAACGTCAGGGGAAATAGCCCCAATACATATATCCCCCAAAAAATGTGTGTGCGTGTATGTATATGTGTATATAGGAGATAGCATATCTATAGCACTATGACCCCATAGCTATGGATAGGATTAGATACAGTAGCTCAGCAGACAGTATCACACATGATAGGATTAGATACAGTGGCTCAGAAGACTATCACACATGATAGTATTAGATACAGTGGCTCAGCAGACAGTATCACACATGATAGGATTAGATACAGTGGCTGCTTCCCCTTCATTTTCCTCACTTGCTTACACTGTAAATCGCTGACACGTCTGTGTCGTCTGATTGGCGTGGGTCCCGGGAGTCGGACCCTGACCCATTAGCTCCAGCAGACAGTGGTATTAAACTTACCCTCCTCTTCGGCCGCAGCGGAGGTCTTGACTCCATCCAAGGTTGCGATGGGATGTCATGCGAAGCGCATAGCGTTGTGACATCATTCGCTGCGCACAGCGCTGTGATGTCAGGATCTCCGCTGCGCTCCGGAAAGAGGCGGGTAAGTACTGTCAGCTACTATAGTAACGGGGGCCCCTGTAGTTATTACATAGGCCCCAGTTACTATAGTAACTTTTCATTGATGTGGTGTGGAGGGTCGCGGTCGCAATTGCGACAGTTGCGACCCCTATAGTTACGCCACTGATTCAACCCCTTTGTCTGTTCAGCCTGCACCAACTGGTGGAGCAGATCATACAGAGTAAAGGTGCCTTATACTACTCATGTCATATTGAAGTCTTTAATGACATCCCTCATTGTATTGTGAAGCAGAATGCAGCTGTAAAACGATATACAAATTTGGCAGCTGTACAATTCTAAAGTCATAAAATAAGTAACATCATTCAGATTGGATTTGCATTTCTACCTAAATAGTCTTTGGTGACTCTGAATGTTGTTCTTTTATTTTTTTTTACAAGGTTATATGTCCCCTGAAAGTGGAATCGCATTAAATATGCATGGCAACAGATGAGCTATGTATTTGTTATTCAAGTATATTTGAAGTGATGTTCTAGCTAGTAATGTATGAGGAGAGAATAAAAACGTACACTGCAGATTACATTACGGACTAATGAGAATGCACTAAGGTTTTACTACATCGTGTTGCCTTCACATGTCATTTCATGCAGCAGAATAAAACTTTTACCATAACATTTATGCCATAAAGAATGAGTGATATTTCTCAGAGATTACTCTAATAAAAGATTCAGCACATCTTAGCAGATCATTCCCTGTTAAGGATAATGTAATAGCATGTAGTCAGAGCAAAACTATATTAACCTAGTATATTTCTTTGTAAGACTTGGTTTTGGTTATCACATTAACTTAAAATGGGGTCCGTCAGATTTCCATCGAGGCGCCGGAATTTTTTAGGGCAAGAAGTGTCCTGCAAGCTTCAATATTCTTACCGTAAAAAATACTGTAACTACTGACGGAAACAGCATTTTGCATATCTGAACCTGAGCATAACGTAATAATTTTGAGAAGTTTTTGTATTATACAATACATGTTTATACAAAGAAATTTAAAGAATACAAACAATTTCATTATAACATTAACCTTGACTGGGAGGAAGGCCAGATCAAGATCTGTTGATGCCTGGATAATTGCCCCTAAATCTAATACCAGGTTGTGCCAACTTTCGTATCAATAACTGCAACCAAACCCTTCCACTAACTAGATATCAGTTATTTACATCACACAGAGAAATTTTACCCCACATTTCTTTGCAGAATGGCTTTAATTCAGCCACATTGAAGTGCTTTCCCTTTACTCCAAAATGACTGCATAACTTCCAAATTTACTATTTATCTAATACAGGGCTCAGTATCCTGTGTTCTTTCACAATTAAAGAGTTAACTGAAACATGTTGCCACCATTAGGGGGAGCTGAGGAGCTCACTGAAGACTGATTTATTATTGAGCTTAATAGGAGCTGTATAAATTCATCTTTAGTAAATTTCCCTTATCGCAACGATAGACAGAGTCTTGGAAGTAACATTATGTCCTCTCACTATCCATATAGGAAGCTGCATGGTGACCTGAAAAATAGTGGAAAATTGATAGGGATCGGAGGAATGGTGGGGGAGGGGGCACAAACATCTCCAAGCAGGCTGCAACATAAGTGCTGGTACTAGTACAATTAGTTCTAATGTAAGTATGGTTCTCCAGTTAGTTTTGACTTGAGACATTCTCTAAATGCCATGGTACTGTATATAGCCCTAAAGACAGGAAGATAGGACAGCCATGAACAGAAAGGTCAGCTGCCTTTCCATTTTGTGTGGCATGGACTTTATTTATATATTTACATTTATTTATAAGTACATTGTTGACAACTAGAGAAACAACATGACAGTTGAGTTATGAATGTGATATTGTTTTAATAGCTTTCTTTTCACATTTAGGACAGTGTTTTCATTGCGTGTCTGTATGGGAACAATATATTTCATCTTTATCTATTGATATGCACACAGCCATACTATGGCTCCGTAGAAGCAGGGCCAGATTAAGGTTATTGGGGGCACCTGTCCCACCTCCATACCCCCTACTGTAACCACAAAAATAGAAGTGGCGACTATGCATGTACATGGCCCTCTCCACTGAAGTCTATGAGAGTTATAAAGACAGATGCTCAAGTCAGTTACTCTCTTAGACTTTAGTGGAGAAAGTCATAGGCATGTGTGGCCATCTCTCCACCTCTGACATGAGCAGTGTATGGGTCCATATATACTATATATATATCCATATATATAGTTCCATAGCAACCATTGGATAACCAGTTCTTCCGATTCAGTTGTGATTTTAACAACCGGATCAGAAGAATCAGTCTAGGCAAAGAGGGTGGCCTCATATGTCCCCAATGGGATAGTGGCCCCACACCACATTCTCTATGTGCCCTTTTTATAATCTGGTCCTGCATAAAAGTCGATGTGGCCATACTGTACATCCGTATGCCTCCATATTTTATATGTTGAATACCACATGGGGAAAAATAATGTGGCTGGTTTAATCAGATTCCATATTACAGAGGTATTCTGCTCTAATAAAATGATTGCATGTGGGCAATAATATCTCTAATATGGTGCAGTACAGAAGAACCATATGGCGCACACAGGCTGCCATCCATGGGTGTAGCTCCCAGGGAAGACGGCATAGCAGCTGCTATGAAGCCCAACAACTAAGGGTGCCCATGTCCATACAGAAGTAAAGTGCAGTTAGTGAGGACTATGGATGAATAAAGAGGGTGGTTACTTGTTGCATCCCTGTTATGTGCATTATCACTCTGCAGAATAACTTTTAGCATCAGACCTTTGCTGTGACATCACTGCACTATCCCTGTACTGTGACATTATTATATACATTTTACTTACATGGTGACATCTTTATGGGTATTTTTTTTCTTGTGCTGTGATGTCACTACGTGCATGACATTTTTGTGTGCATTATCCCTGCACTGTGACATCAGTGTATGCTCTATTCTTTGTTGTGACATCACTGTGTACATTTTTCATGTACTGTGACATCAGTGTATGTATTATTCCTGTGTTGTGGCGTTACTGTTTTTATATTTCTTATTCTGTAAGTTCACTGAGCAGCTAATACTTGCACTGTGACACCACTGTGTACATTATCTGTGTACTGTGATACCATGGTGTGCATGATTTATCTGCTTTAATTTAATTTATTTAATTAGTTAACTAGCCCTTTATTGTAACATAACTGCACCAAGGCGCCATGCCTCACAAGCACCACCCCCTCCTCAACAATACCCCTGATTATTTGGGAATGGTACGGAGAGGAGACCAATATAATGATGAGCTTTTCATGCTCTGAACTTGCAGCTGAAAGTAGCCATGTTAAAGTGGGACGTCATTCTATGTTTTGCTCTGTGGCCCCATGGTTATTTGTTAAACCCCTTCAGCTTCATAGCACGTCAGGTCGCCGTGCAGGCGCCATGCCATGCACACGGCTCTACTGTGTGCATGGGCCATTACAAGGCCTTATTTTAATGCTAGTTAAAGAGGCTATGTCACCACATTATAAGTGCCCTATCTCCTATATAAGGAGATCGGCGCTATAATGTAGGTGACAGTGATGCTTTTTATTTAGAAAAACTATCTATTTGAAACCACTTTATTAGCGATTTTTAGCTTTATGCTAATGAGTTTCTTAATGCCCAAGTGGGCGTGTTTTTACTTTCGACCAAGTGGGCATTGTACAGAGGAGTGTATGACGCTGACCAATCAGCGTCATGCACTCCTCTCCATTTATTTACACAGCGTTCTTACTAGAACACGATGTGCAGCCACATACACAGACATTAACTTTAATCAAGTGTCCTGATAATGAATATACATTACCTCCAGCCTGGACGTCATGTGTATTCAGAATCCTGACACTTCTGAATCTTTTCTGTGAGATTCCAGCAAGCCACGCGTAATCTCGCGAGATTACGATGTAAACGAGATTTCGTTTCCCTTGCTGGAAATCTCATAGAAAAGATTCAGAAGTGTCAGGATTCTGAATACACATCACGTCCTGGCTGGAGGTAATGTCTATTCATTATCAGGACACTTGATTAACATTAATGTCTGTGTATGTGGCTGCACATCGTGTTCTAGTAAGAACGTTATGCTGCTGTGTAAATGAATGGAGAGGGGTGTATGACGCTGACTGGTCATACACTCCTCTGTACAACGCCCACTTGGTCGAAAGTAAAAACACGCCCACTTGAGCATTAAGAAACTCATTAGCATAAAGCTAAAAATAACTCATCAAGTGGTTTAAAATAGATCGTTTTTCTAAATAAAAAGCACTGCTGTCACCTACATTATAGCGCCGATCTCCTTATGTAGGAGATAGGGCACTTATAATGTGGTGTAAGGGAATTAGGTAGCGGGACAGTCGTCTCCTGGGGTAGACGGGCACTCGGTATCAAACACGCCAGTAAATTTCAGTCCGCACAGCAAAGATGTGGAACTACTGGCCTCAGCCAGTTTTATTTACAGGTTGTACATGAAATAAAAAGAAAACTCTATGCCTGTCCGGCACTAACTATACAGTCAGGTATCCTAACTAACACAGTGCAGGCCTAATGCCTGGCACCATAAACCATGCAAACCATACAACCTGTTATGAATGCAGTCTGTTTGCTCTCACAAGCTCCTCTCCCCAGGCTGAGAGAGAGTGTGACTGAACTGCAACCTTTTTAAAGGGCTATCACACCTGACCCCTGATTAATAGCTAGACAGCCCAAGACCAGGACTGTGTGGACGGAGTGGGGACCCACCCATCTCTCCCCACTCCAACAACCAGGCCCTTTTCCAGGTTTTAGACAAAACCTATTGCAGAGGGAGAACCACATTCTCTGCTGAATTTATTCCCTGGTTGTTTTCAGATAGTAGAAGACAGAAATCTTGGGGAAATATAGACCCCATCCACAACCTGTCCACATGGTTTGTCACATTGCCTCCCTCCCTGTTTCAGACTAGTGGCTGCAACCCATCTGGTCACACAGCAATGAACTCGGGACAATGCATCTGCATTTCCCATTTGAGTCCCTGGCCTGTGTTTTAGTGTAAATCTATATTCCTGTAAGGCCAAGAACCATCTTGTGACCCTCCTATGTTTCTCTTTGTTTTCACACATCCACTTAAGGGGGGCATGATCTGTGATTAATTCAAAGTGACGACCAAGAAGGTAATAGCGGAGTGCCTCCAGTGCCCATTTAATAGCAAGGCAGTCTTTCTCAACTATAGCATATTTTTTCTCATGGTCGTTCAGCTTCCTACTCAGATATAGTATGGGATGTTCTTCCCCATTTCGTACCTGTGACAGTACAGCCCCCAGACCCACATCAGATGCATTCGTTTGTAGAATAAATTCTCTTTTAAAATCTGGGGTAATCCATACCGGCTGAGCACACAAAATGTTTTTAAGAGCCTGAAATGATTGTTCAGCCTCCGGTGTCCACTTGACCCCTACAGAGTCTTTCCCTTTAGTCAGGTCTGACAAAGGGGCTGCCAGTGAAGCAAAGTTTGGTATAAATCTTCTATAGTAGCCTGTGATCCCCAGGAAAGCACGAACTTGCTTCTTGTTTACAGGGTGAGGCCAACCTTGGATGGCTTCAATTTTATTTACTTTGTGCTTCACCAAACCACGGCCAATTGTATACCCCAGATACTTGGCTTCCTCCAATCGAATTGTACATTTTTTGGGATTGGCAGTAAATCCCGCCTCGGCAAGGGAATCAACAACTGCCTGTACTCTAGGTAAATGGGATTCTCAATCTGGACTTTGGATGTTGATGTCATGAAGGTATGCTTCTGCATACCGCATGTGGGGTCTTAAAATTGTATCCATAATTCTCTGAAAAGTTGCTGGTGCCCCATGTAAACCAAAGGGCAGGACAACATAATGAAACAACCCATCAGGCGTGGCAAAAGCTGTTTTTTCCTTAGCGTCTTCAGAAAGAGGTATTTGTCAGTACCCTTTAGTTAAGTATAGGGTTGTTATATATCGTGCACTTCCTAGTCTATCAATGAGTTCGTCAACCCGCGGCATCGGGTAAGCATCAAATTTAGAAATAGAATTGAGTTTACGGAAGTCATTGCAAAACCTCCAACTGCCATCTGGTTTTGGAATGAGGACTATTAGGCTAGACCATTGACTATGGGATTCCTCAATTACTCCAAGGTCCAACATTTTCCTTACCTCCTCTGTAATAACCACTCTCCTTGCCTCTGGTATTCTGTAAGGTCTCAACTTAACCTTTTTACCTGGTTCAGTAATGATGTCATGTTTAATTAGACTGGTGCGACCTGGGATATCAGAAAAAAAATCCTTGTTTCTAATTAGGAAACTTTGCACCGCTACCTTTTGGGTATTTGCCAGGGTGTCCGGTACGGTTACCTCTGGTAGCAATGGCTTCTTCGAGCCTACATGCTCAGGTTGAGACAAAGTTCCTGCAGCAAGAGAGAGTCTGTCTTTCCATGGTTTTATTAGATTTATATGGTACACTTGCTCAGGCTTCCTTTTCCCCTCGCTGACGAATTTTGTAATTCACCTCGTTTAATTTTTCCATTACCTCAAAGGGGCCTTGCCACTTAGCCAGAAATTTACTTTCAATGGTTGCTATAAGAACAAGTACCCTGTCACCTGGTGCAAAAGAACGTACTCTGGCACTGCGGTTATACACCCTTTGTTGTGCCACCTGAGCCTGGGCCATATGTTCTTTAACAATGGGCATTACTAATGAGATTCGATCTTGCATTTCTGAAATCTGTTCAATGACACTTCTATAGGGTGTAGCTTCTCCTTCCCAGGATTCTTTTGCTATATCTAAAAGGCCCCTGGGATGACGACCATATAGCAATTCAAATGGAGAATACCCTGTGGATGGCTGAGGGACCTCACGTACTGCAAACATGAGATAAGGAAGAAGAAAATTCCAGTTTTTCACATCTTTATTCACAACTTTCTTTAACATCGTCTTTAGCGTTTTATTAAATCTTTCTACTAATCCATCAGTCTGTGGGTGGTAGACTGATGTACGCAGTTGTGTGACCTTAAACAATTTACACAACTCCTTCATTACTCGTGACATAAAAGGGGTACCCTGGTCTGTAAGGATCTCCTTTGGTATTCCCACTCGACTAAACACCTGCACCAACTCTTTAGCGATGGTCTTGGATGACGTATTACACAATGGTATAGCTTCAGGATAACGAGTAGCATAATCCATAATAACTAAAATATGCTGGTGGCCTCGTGACGATTTTATAATAGGCCCTACCAGGTCCATTGCTATTCGCTCAAATGGCACCTCAATAATTGGTAGAGGCACCAAGGGACTACGATAGTGTGGTCTGGGAGCCGAAATATGACACTCAGGGCAGGAATCACAATAATTTTTCATATCTTTTTGAACCCCAGGCCAAAAAAATCTTTGTAGGATTCTCTCAGTGGTTTTTTCAACTCCCAAATGTCCCCCCATAATGTGGCCATGAGCAAGATCTAGCACCGTTGTTCTAAATGCTTTAGGGACCACTAATTGTTCCAAAAGATCTTCTCCCTTTTTTACCACCTGATACAACAGGTCTCTTTTTATAGCTATGTAGGGAAAAGAAAGTCTAGTATCTAGCTCCACCAGTTCCTCATCAATAACCTTCACATTTTCCCTGGCTCTCATTAGGGTAGGATCTTTTAACTGCTCAGAACCAAACAGATCTTTTCTCACTTCAAGATCAGGCATATTGTCAGTCAGGGGGTCTTCTCTCTCTGCATTGCTCTGACTCTCTGTAGGGACAGTATCACTATGGTCAGCGTCCTCAGAGTCTCCAGCCATGACAGAAAATGGAAAAGTGTGTGCATCTACCGCAGCCACTCCCGCAGGCATATATACTTCTGTACTAGAGTTACCCCTAAAATTTTTGTCCTCATATACAGGCAGTGTAATAGTAATTCTATTTTCCCACAACTTCCAGAAATGTGGGAAATCTCGCCCCACAATGACATCATGCATTAACAATGGTACTAAACCCACCGTGAACTTTACTGCACCAAACTGGGTGTTTATGTCCACCATAGCAGTGTGATAATCACGGGCATCCCCATGTATGCAAATTACATTGATGGTCTTATCCTGCCATTTTCTGGGGTTTACCAAATCAGACTTTACCAAAGTCACCAAACTGCCTGAATCTAATAATGCATTTACATCTTTACCTTCCACAGAAATAGTGCACATTTGTTTCTCACCAGCTACATTAGGCAATGCAGTACATGCTGGCCGAGCATACAAAGATAAACGATGGTTTATATATTCAGTATCACATTGCATAGGTTCATCAGTCATTGGGCAATTAGCAATCACATGACCTGGCATATGACATCTAAAGCATCTTATTAAGTCTTTACTGAGTCGCTTATAAGCCACAGACCTCCCTGGCACAGTTTGCCAGTCTCTAGACCCTTCAGTCTCTCCAGAAGTAGGCACAATTCTATCAGATCTGCCAGCCCCCTTTTCCCTTAGAACAGTCTTACCAGGTAATCCTGTAGTTCTCCGCTGTGGGGCTAGGGTGCGCTGTGGCAGATTCATCAGCTCCTCGGCTGCTGTGTACCTCTGTCTCCACAATCTTTACTAGCTGGTCAGCATTTTTGGGATCCCCATGGCTTACCCACTTGCGTAAGGCAACAGGCAGGGACCTTAAGTATTGATCCATTACCACCCGTTCCACCATCTGTGGACCTGTCAGGATCTCCGGCTGCAACCACTTCTTGGTAAGGTGGATGAGGTCGTGCATTTGAGAGCAAGGAGGTTTGTCCATTTGGTAAGCCCAGTTGTGCACACGCTGTGCGCGGACGGAAACTGTAACTCCCAGTCTGGTTAAAATTTCCTTTTTCAGCTTGTCATAGTTTATGGCATCCTGGTTATCCAAGTCAAAGTATGCCTTCTGCGGTTCCCCTGAAAGGAACGGTGCCACAAGTCCTGCCCACTGTTCCTTTGGCCAACCCTCTCGTTCAGCGGTTCGTTCATAGGTTGTTAAGTAGACTTCCACATCATCTGCTGCTGTCATCTTTTGCAAAAAATGGCTAGCTCTTATTGCTGTAGAACTGGCACCTGCTGCACCTGGAACCCTTTCAACCACACTGGTTAGTTGCTGCACAACACCTTTTAAAGCATCCCGGTCTTTTCTTTGTTTGGCTTGTGTAGCCTACAGTTGGGCAGTCAGTCTGCGGTTTGTTTCATCCAGAACCATCTGCTGTACCCTGGTAGCCTCCTGTTGTGCTCTGGTAGCCTCCTGTTGTGTTGCCACAGCATGCAGCATCGCTTTAAGCATCTCTTCCATCTTCTAAGGTGCAGAGTATCAGTCTTTGGAAAAATGCAATATATAAGGGACTCTGGCCCTTTAAGGTTTTTTTTTTCCACAGTGCCTAAAACTTCCTCCACCAATTGTAAGGGAATTAGGTAGCGGGACAGTCGTCTCCTGGGGTAGACGGGAACTCGGTATCAAACACGCCAGTAAATTTCAGTCCGCACAGCAAACATGTGGTACTACTGGCCTCAGCCAGTTTTATTTACAGGTTGTACATGAAATAAAAAGAAAACTCTATGCCTGTCCGGCACTAACTATACAGTCAGGTATCCTAACTAACACAGTGCAGGCCTAATGCCTGGCACCATAAACCATGCAGACCATACAACCTGTTATGAATGCAGTCTGTTTGCTCTCACAAGCTCCTCTCCCCAGGCTCAGAGAGAGTGTGACTGAACTGCAGCCTTTTTAAAGGTCTATCACATCTGACCACTGATTAATAGCTAGACAGCCCAAGACCAGGACTGTGTGGATGGAGTGGGGACCCACCCATCTCTCCCCACTCCAACAACCAGGCTCTTTTCCAGGTTTTAGACAAAACCTATTGCAGAGGGAGAACCACATTCTCTTCTGAATTTATTCCCTGGTTGTTTTCAGATAGTAGAAGACAGAAATCTTGGGGAAATATAGACCCCCATACACAACCTGTCCACATGGTCTGTCACAGTGGTGACAGAGCCTTTTTAACAGAATAATTTGTAAAATTTTTAATTTAATATTTAGACTACATATTGAAATATTTATTTTGAATCAAAATGTTTGTTTAATTTTTTAATTCAGTTTGGTTCAAAAATTAATTAGTGTCACCTAAAAAAGATACTGAAATCCATTTTATTCCAAAACATACTGATTTGCTTCATTCATCTGCAGTTCCCAAGGCTCTGAAAAATTGAAGCATGATAGTAGGAGTCACAAGATACCCGAAGTTGGAGCTATGCGTGCCACAAACATATTATATGGTTTCCAAACAAATCTCTCTGTTGTATTTAAGTGTTTGGATTCAAGAAGACAATCCAGCACTTGTTAATCATCACTTTATAGAATGGGCCGGTTGAAAAGAGTTCAGAAAGCTGAGCTACATGCCATTCATACCAGACAAGTAACACTGTACTGCAGACATACGCAGCAAGCCCCACACTGGTGGGTGAAGTCTGATATCCAGACCATAATACAGGCTGGAGCTGGTCCTCTGCCCTGTGTTACCAAGATAGTAGCACTTTTTTAACCATGAACCGCTCCTCGGAGAGCCTGATATGTCTTACGGTAAAGCTTCTCTATTAAAATGCGGTAAACAGAAGCCGCTGCTCTAATTGCACTTACACATTGCAATGTTACAGTTTTGACTCCTTATTGACTGGGAACAAGTTACTGCCATGAGTTCATGTAAAAAGAAAATTGAACATTTGGCAGCCACCCATAAGTCCTGCGAAAGAAATTACCATTCATATAGCAATCTTTACCCGACTGAAGCAATCGCTGTGAGATGGAAAAAAAATAAATGGGAAATCCATTCTTCTCTTTAGTCCACAGAGACTTTCATGCTGCAAGTGTCTAGGTAGTCAGAAGTTCGTGAGAGCATGATGTCAGAATATTTAACTGTGATAATACTTGATATGCATTCCTGCATATTAGTAATAATAATAATCATCATAATAATGACAATCATTTATTTCCTGTTTATATCATGTTTATATCATATATCATATTTCCCAGTACTGTACAGAAAATGTCATCACTCACATCAGTCCTTGTCCTCGATGGTGCTCACAATCTAGACCTTTATTCACATCAATATCTACATCTTAACTGCTTGATTAGAAGTAAATATCTGTCTTTGGGTGTGCACATTAATATTAACCATTTCCAAGTTATACTCATTTCTGGAAAAGCTGGGAGACAACCAATTTAGCCAACATTACAGCTCTTACAAACATTGCTATTCAGATTTTCTAATATTTCCTATTATGTATACAGCCAATGTCACAAAGTTGCCTAGTCGTGATGCAATATAAATATGGTGGATATATCACTACACAACTTACCACTTGTGTGACAGCTGTGTCATAATAGCAGGGGAAGTTATTGAGAAAAGACGAAAAGTCATGGACTTTACTAGTGCTTCTGCTTGTTTATTTTAGCGGGAAATGCTTAGATAGATCGATCGATCAATTGATAGATAGATAGATAGATCAAAAAAGGATCTCGATTAAATAGCCATAAAGTTTTGCATTGAGTTGAGCTGATCTTTATGTGTCTTATTGATATTTTGTAATGGATTTGCCTGACACAGCTTCTTTGTCGACGCCCGTGGTTAATCAGCTTGCATCTGTGCCTAGATCTGTTAGAGTGACTCGATCTGCTACCACTCAGGCTGGGAGGCTGAGGAGTGGGAGAACCTATTACAGCCTGGCCAGACGGAGCTAGCTCCCGCCCTCGGTCTATTTATACCTTCATTTCCTGCTCCTCCTTTGCCTGTGATTCTGTCTGTTTCCTGGCTCTGCTGCTCCTGCTTGTACTATTGTCCTCTGCTTCTAATTGACCCTGGCTTTACTGACTACTCTCCTGCTCTGCGTTTGGTACCTCGTACACTCCTGGTTTGACTCGGCTCGTTCACTACTCTTGTTCCTCATGGTGTTGCCGTGGGCAACTGCCCCATTTCCCTTAGCTTCTGTGTACCCTTGTCTGTTGGTCTGTCGTACACTTATTGAGCGTAGGGACCGTCGCCCAGTTGTACGCCGTCGCCTAGGACGGGCCGTGCAAGTAGGCAGGGACTGAGTGGCGGGTAGATTAGGGCTCACCTGTCTGTCTCCCTACCCCGTCATTACATATTTCTTATTACAGCTCTTTACAACCCATCCCAAGTGTGTTTGGATAGGTCTCTACTTGCTTAGTAGACACTGCAATTTTTCATTGTCAAGTTGCATAAGGACTGTTAGCATACAGACACAAATTCTTGTTTTGTAAGTCCTTTTTTGTGTAGTTTTTACTTCATGTTTATGGTCTATCTTCTCTTAAATTGCTATTCTCTAGCAGGATTTCTCTTTATTTTGCGCTAATTTTTTTTATGCTCTACATTCACAAGTACTCAAGGTCTTCTGCAGAAGCCTCCCAACACCTGCCACTATCATGCTTTATTGTAGGGATGGTGTGTTTTACCTGGTGTATGGTGTTTGGTGTACACTAAATAAAATATTTTTTGTCATGGCCTAAAAACTCAGTTTTAGTTGCATCCGAACATAAAACCTTTTTCTACTTGTTTTTAAAGCCTCGCACACTTTTTGGTAAACTGTAGTAAAGTTATGAATTCTGCAACTGTGAAGGTCCCGGACAACCATTGTACAGTCGACTTCTCCCATCTCAGTCATGGAAGCTTGAAACGTATTTATTTCTTGCCTCCTTTACTAGAGTCCTCTGAGGGTGGCAGGTTTACATATGTGCCATATTCTTTCCATTTCTTAATGATTTAATTAACTTTTCTTAAAATAATATTCAGTGAGAGGGACTTTTCCTTAAATTCACCAGCTGACTGGTACTTTCAATACCCTAGTCACAGAGGTGTTTGGAATGTACTTTTGTCTACAAGGTTTTGATTTTTCTAGGACACTCATTTAAAGGCTATATAAACATTCAAAGGCGGTTTATTTATTTATTTTTATATAAAAATGTGTGTCTGTATGTTTCGTGCAACTTTCTAATTAGTTTTTATTAAAATTTATTTGTACTTTTTGAGATACACCTGTATGTATTGTGTATACAGAGCAGCTGTATCTTGCGCTGAATCCTGTATCCATCAGGTCAGCGGCAGTGACAGGTTTCAGTGACTGCCGGTCCTGTGTGTCTCTGACATGCAGGATCGAGCTGTTATTGATCTAGGTTCATAACAGATGTGATCGATTACAGGTACACGCTGGACCCGCTGTCACTGAACCCGTCAGTGCCACTGACCTGACAGATACAGGATTCAGCACAAGATACAGCTGCTCTGTATACAGATTACAAATCAGCTGTATCTCAATAAGTAAAAATATTTTTTTAGAAAAACTAATTAGAAAGTTGCACCAAACACACTGATACACATTTTTATTAAAATAAAAATCGCTTTCGAAGGTGTACACAGCCTTTAACTATAGAAACTTTTCAATCAACATATTATCAAAGTATATAATATCATGTATACTGTAGGATCCAAACTATATAGGATCATCATGTAGGAGTATTTCATGCCTTACACTTGTAATCGATCCAGAGGGTTGTAAAATAATAAATGAATTGCGGATTATGCACAAGACCGAGAAACGGCAGATCTATATCTATATATATTGTGGAGTTTATAAAATATATTCTATTGAAATAATGCTATAAAAATAATAATAAATCCAATCACTAATTGGCTAAAACAAGGAGATGCGTACTGATAAGATGTTACTATATAATACAGTCACAGTGTTTCTGTTTTTATACTTCTTAGCTGTGGTTTAACGGATAGTTAATGGCGCCTCAACTGTTCTATAATTAATAATAGTAATTATTGTGAATGTATTCATTTATCACATATCCTTTTCTCTATTGTAAAGGAAAATACTTTGTGTAACATCAACAAATATTCATCTTAAATCTGGACAGATATTCATTGTTGGTTGAACTGTAACTGTGTGTTAAGAGCTAATAACATTTTCCCTGGTATTTACTGGTTCTGCCAATTTACACAGTGTCTCAGTCCATAGCATAGCTGAAGTTGGTGTTTGATCCTAGAGTTATTTCTGAACTGCTATTTGTGCTCAAAAGTCTCTATAAATGTTAGATTCTGCTTTTCTTTCTACTGATTTTTTTTGAGGGCGCAAGAATGTTGGATGATGGGAAGAGACTGAATTTTTTGGTATACATTATAGATGTAACGGACCGGGACGCAAACCGCAGACCTCTTTCATCCTGCCGACGTCTTCCTCCCAGAGGATGCCAGCACATGCTGCTGTCCTGTCCTGCAGTGACCACTAGGGTGCGCGCAAAAGCTCATCCCCGGCTTTAAAGGTCCAGCGTGCACACATGTTAAGAATTGACTAATTACTTCCAGATCACCCTGGACTATAAAAAGCGCCCTGCCCCTTCACTCCTTGCCTGAGCGTTGTTTAGAATTCCCATGTTAGTCTTTCAAACGGTCCCTTAGTGTTGTCCTGTTTCCAGTGTTCCCGTTCCCTGTTACCTGTATCCAGTGCTGTGTTATTGTTCTTGAGCCTGTTTAGCGATTGGAGTAGTGTCCTGCTGCCACCCGCCACGTCTGGCGCAACCTGCTGCACCTGCTGTCATCCGCCACGTCTGGCGCAACCTGCTGCACCTGCTGTCATCTGCCACGTCTGGCGCAACCTGAAACATCCACCTCCACCTTTGCTAAAGCCCCTGCCAATTGCCTGGACTATCTCAGGTACTTTCATGCTACGTATGACTTGTATAGACTTGTGCATTGACTGTAACTTGGCCAGCTGCCTCTCCGCTACGTCGGAGCGGCCTAGTGGGTCCACATACCCCTAGATCATAACAGTATGCTCAGATCATGGACTCTGCGGTCGACCCAAGACCTTGACGGCGTCACAAGCCATGCAGGCAGACATGAAAGACCTTCAGTCACGACAAGACCAACTCCTCCTGGCGGTGAACACCATTGCACATCGGCTGCATGCGCAAGTCGCAGTTGTCACTGCCACTATTCCTGCTGTTCCTCCTGCTACACCTCCTGTCAGTACCAGTACAGACCCCCGATGCTTCCTGCCGCTACCTCCTCGCTATGACAGAGACAAGAGGTCCTGTAGAGGATTTCTGAACCAGTGCCAGATCCACTTCAGACTACATGCAAAGGCCTTCCCCTCTGATGACGCAAGGATCACCTTCATAATCTCTTTCCTTACTGGCAGGGCCCTGGCATGGGCTAACCCCCTTTGGGGACATCAGGGACCAGAGACTCGTGACTTGCAGTATTTTTTTTACAGACTTTCCGTTCTATGTTTGAAGAACCTGGGAGAGTTTCTTCTGCTGCTGCATCCCTGCTGACCCTACACCAGGGCAAAATCTCTGTGGGCGAGTATGCCATTCAGTTCCGTATCCTGGCTGCAGAACTAACCTGGAACAATGAGGACTACATTCTGGCAGGGACAGTCATCTGGGATTAAAGTCGAGCTTGCCGCTCGCGATCTGCCACCTACCCTGGACGATCTCAGTCTACTAGCCACACAGGTTGAGATGAGAATCCGGGAGCGTTCCCAAGAGATTTGCCGGGAGAGAGGATTTCATAGGCTAGCTCCTTTCCAGCAATCCCTACAATCCTCATCAGTTGTTCCACCAGAGGAGCCTATGCAGGTGAACTGGGTAAAATTGTCTACCCAGAAGTGACTTTGCCTGTATTGCGGCCTCAGTGGCCATGTTGTGCGTTTGTGTCCCCAGAAGCCAAAGGAACTCCAGTGCCTAGGGTTGGTCAGAGAGACAACCCTAGGCGGAACGGCACCTAATAAAAAATCCTCGTCCAAGCTGACTATTCCTGTGACCACAGTGTCCGGCGAGAAGACGTACCTGGTCTCTGCCTATTTGGACTCAGGATCCGCAGCAAACTTCATCCAGCAAGACTTAGTGGATCTTCTCCAGTTACCCACTGTTCCTCTGGAGACGTCTTTGGCTGTTGCCTCAGTGAATGGTCTTCCTTTGCCCGATCCAATCGTGTCTGAGACCAAGCCACTAATGCTCCAAGTTGGATCCCTTCATACTGAAGCCTAAAGCCGTCAATCCGGGTCTACTGGGCCTGCCTTGGCTCCGGTTGCATGCTCCTGTCCTGGATTGGAGTTCCGGAAAAGTTCTCCAATTGTGTCCAAAATGTCTCCTCCGCCGCCTGTTACAGATCCAACCCATCCAGCCTTCTCTGCCTTAGTCATTAGCAGGATTGCCTAGTAATTTTTCTCAATTTGCAGACGTCTTTAGCAAAAAAGGAGGCTGAGATGCTTCCCCCACACCGGTCTTATGGCTGCGCGATTGAACTGGTTCCAAATGCTTCTCCGCTCTATGGACGGGTATATCCTCTCTCCTTGCCAGAGACTCAATCCATGTCGGCCTACATCAAGGAGAATCTGGAGAGGGGTTTCGTACGAAAGTCTTCCTCCCCGGCCGGGGCCGGGTTCTTCTTCGTTAAGAAGAAAGACGGATCTCTTCCACACTGCATTGACTACCGTGGTTTCAACCCGATCATGGTCAAGAATAAATACCCGTTACCACTAATATCCGAACTGTTTGACCGTATACTAGAAGCCAGGATTTTTTCAAAGCTAGACTTGCATGGGGCTTACAATTTGATCCGAATCCATCAAGGTGATGAGTGGAAGACGGCATTCAAAACTCGAGACGGGCACTACGAATACCTGGTGATGCCCTTCGGTCTATAAAACGCTCCAGCGGTCTTCCAGGAATTCGTCAATGATATCTTCCGACATCTCCTTTATGTCTGTGTTGTGGTCTATCTCAATGATATTTTGATTTTCTCTCCAGATCCGACGACTTATCAGAGGCATGTTCGCCAAGTTCTACTGCGATTAAGGGAGAATCGTCTGTATGCCAAGCTGCAGAAGTGAGTTTTTGAAAAAAATTCTCTGCCCTTCCTGGGCTACATTATCTCGGATCAAGGTTTCAAGATGGACCCTGAGAAGGTAAAGTACGTCCTGGAATGGCCATGTCCTCAGGGCCTGCGGTCCATACAGCGTTTTTTGGGATTCGCCAACTTCTACCGGCAGTTTATCCCAAACTTTTCATCACTGACGGCTCCCATCTCTACCCTTACCAAAAAGGATGTCAACGCAAAGGTGTGGACTCCAGAGGCAGAATCTGCCTTTAGTAGCCTCAAGAGTGCGTTTACCTCAGCCTCAATCCTCCATCATCCTGACGTCTCTCGACAGTTCTCATTGGAGGTGAACGCTTCCTCTGTTGGTGCAAGTACACTTCTGTTGCATAGAAGCTTCAAAGAAAAGGCACTGGTGTGTGGCTATTATTCAAGATATTTTTCCTCCGCTGAGTGCAATTACTCTATTGGGGATCAGGAGTTATTGGCCATCAAATTGGCTATGGAGGAGTGGAGACATCTGCTTGAGGGTGCAGCTCATCCCATCCTGGTATACACCGACCACAAGAACCACACTTATCTCCAGTCGACTCAACGGCTAAACCCCCTTCAAGCCAGGTGGTCACTGTTCTTCACCCATTTTCAATTTGTGCTCCTCTACCGTCCTGCTGACAAAAATGTGAGGGCCGATGCCCTATCCAGGTTGTTTGAAACACAGGACTTTGTGGAGTCCCCACAATGTATCATAGATCCGGCCTGCATTAATACGGCTAATCCTCTGCAAGTTAGGCCTCATGCACACGACCGTGTTTTTGCGTCCGCAATTCAACCGCAAATCCACGGGTTAATTGCGGACCCATTCATTTCTATGTGGCCATACCCACTATCCGTGTTTTCACGGCTCTCCGCATGTCCGCACATCCGTGCCGCAGAAACTCCGGACATGTCTTATTATGGGCCGCAAATGCGGTGCGGACATGCCAATAGAAGTCAATGGGCCCGTGGAAATTGCGGATACACCGCCGTGTGTCATCCGCAGTTTGCGGATTTGCGGATCATGTGACCTTCTAAAGGGGGTTTGACCAAGCTTTTGGCATCCTGTTTAAAAGTCCTTTTTTTTTTTTTTTTTTTTCATCCGCATTTTTGCGGATTACATACGGATGAACTGCGGATTACATACGGATGAACTGCGGATGACATTCCACGGAACACGGTCCTGGAATTTGCGGACCAGAAAAACACCACGGTCGTGTGCATGAGGCCTTAGAGACATCCCTCTGGGGAGGACTTTTGGCAGATAGGAGGAGAATCCTTCGCTGGGGACACTGCTCCAAACTGGCTGGACACGTGGGTGTTTGTAAGACTCGAGACCTGATAATTTGTCATTTCTGGTGGCCCATGCTGCCCAAGCATGTTGGGGACTTTGTCTCTTCCTGCACTGTGTGTGCTTCTAACAAGGTTGCACACTTCAAGCCTGCCGCTCTGTTCCAACTTCTGCATGTGCCCAACGTCCCCTGGCAGCATATTGCAATGGACTTTGTCACTAACCTTCCTCCCTCAGCGGGATGCAGTACGGTCTGGGTGGTGGTGGATTGGTTCTCCAAGCTGGCTCATTTTCTTCTGCTGACTGGCCTACCTTCTGCTCCTCGACTGGCTAATCTTTTCATCCAGCATATCTTCCGCCTGCACGGCTTGCCTCTTCACATCGTGTCTGATCGGGGGGTTCAGTTCACCTCGAAATTCTGGAGAGCCCTCTGTAAACTCCTGAATGTGAAATTGGACTTTTCCTCAGCCTACCATCCCCAGTCCAATAGTCAAGTCGAGAGGATTAACCAGATCATGGAGAATTATCTCCGCCACTTCATCTCCATGCAGGATGACTGGGTACATTTTCTTCCATGGACTGAGTTCTCATACAATAATCATACAAGTGAGTCCACCATTCTACATAGCGGAGAGGCAGCTGACCAGGTCACAGTCTATATGAAAGTCAATAGTAGATAGTAACGCTTGGGTACCTGAACTAGTCCAGACAGTGGCTATGGCTTCAGCACAGATGGAGGCCGGTGCAGCAGGCAGCGCCAGATGTGGCAGGCAGTATCCGATGTGGCAGAAGACACTGGACGTGGCAGAAGACACTGGACATGGCAGAAGACACTGGACGTGGCAGAAGACATGGGACGTGGCAAACGACAGCAGGTGCAGTAGACACGACTCCAACACTGGTAGGCACAGGAACAAGAACAGTACGGCATACAGGAACAGGTAACAGGGCACGGGTAACAACTGGAACAGGAAACACTAAGGGACCATTTGCTAGACAGACTGGGATAAACTAACAATGATCAGGCAAGGATCAGAAGGGCTGGGGCCTTCTTATAGACCAGGAAATCATGAGCCGTTGATGATGATAATTTCCTGATGTGCGCGTGCTAGCCCTTTAAGGCCGGGCACGAGCGAGTGTGCGCACCCTACGGGACACAGCAGAACAGAGCGGAAGTGAGCGCTGGTGCCTCCTAGGAAGGAGATGGGGACCAGCGCTCACGGATCCATGGCTGCCGCCGTCGGGAGGTGAGTAAACCCGACGGCCAGTGGCCATGGACGCTGCAAACATCCTAGAATCCCTCTTCCTGTATCTGCTACATCTCAGGTACCCACTGCTGACTCTGCATTTGGGGACTTTCTGCAAATCTGGCAATAGACCCGGTTCTCTATTCTGCTAGCAGTTTATCGCATGAAGCTAAAAGCGGATATTAAAAGAAGAGAGTATCAGTATCTTCCAGGTACCAAAGTCTGGCTGTCCTCATGGAATATCTGTCTGAAGATGCCTTTATACAAGTTTGCTCCCAGGTTCCTTGGACCCTTTGAGAAGCTACAACAGATAAACCCTGTCTCCTATAAGCTTCGGCTGCCTCCTACCCTCAGAATTACCAACTCCTTTCATGTGTCCCTCCTGAAACCGGTGGTCCTGAACCACCCCAGTTGCTCCCAGCGGTTCATCTTATGTGTTTAAGGTGAAGGAGATCCTGGATTGCAAGAGGGTAAGAGGAAGGACTTTTTATTTGGTGGACTGGAGAGGGTTTGGTCCTGAGGAAAGGTCCTGGGAGCCAGAGGAGAACCTCAATGCCCCAGCCCTCATTAAGAAATTCCTATCTTGCTCTGGACCCAAGTCGAGGGGCTGTAGGGGGGGTACTGTAACGACCACAGTCACTGACCGCCGACCTATTTCATCTTGCCAACGTCTTCCTCCCCAAGGATGCCAGCACATGCGGACGTCCAGTCCTGCTGTGACCACTATGGTGCACGCACAAGCTCATTCCCGGCCTTAAAGGACCAGCGAGCACACATGTTACGAATTGACTAATTACTCCCAGATCACACTGGACTTTAAAAAAAGGCCCTGCCCTTTCACTCCTTGTCTGAGCGTTGTTTCAAATTATTATGCACAACAGTGATCAAAACATTTTAAAGGTTGTAAAGAGCACTAAAATGGTAATTTGTTGAATTTGCAGCACCAGGAGGTCATATTTACAGAAATCAAAAGCTTTTTCAATAAAAAAAAAAATTAGCAGGCCAAGTTACATCTTAACATAGGACCCCTTCTTTGATATCACCTTCACAATGATTGCATCCATTGAATTTGTGAGTATTTGGACAGTTTCTGCTTGAATATCTTTGCAGGATGTCAGAATAGCCTCCCAGAGCTTCTGTTTTGATTTGAACTGCCTCCCACCCTCATAGATATTTTGCTTGAGGATGCTCCAAAGGTTCTCAATAGGGTTGAGGTCAGGTGAAAATGGGGGCCACACCATAAGTTTCTCTCCTTTTATGCCCATAGCAGCCAATGGCACAGAGGTATTCTTTGCAGCATGAGATGGTGCATTGTCATGCATGAAGATAATTTTGCTACTGAAGGCACGGTCCTTCTTTTTGTACCACGGAAGAAAGTGGTCAGTCATAAACGCTACGTACTTTGCAGAGGTCATTTTCACACTGTCAGGGACCCTAAAGGGGCCTACCAGCTCTCTCCCCATGATTCCAGCCCAAAACATGACTCCGCCACCTCCTTGCTGACGTCGCAGCCTTGTTGGGACATGGTGGCCATTCACCAACCATCCACTACTCCATCCATCTGGACCATCCAGGGTTGCACGGCACTCATCAGTAAACAACACGGTTTGAAAATTAGTCTTAATGTATTTCTGAGCCCACTGCAACCGTTTCTGCTTGTGAGCATTGTTTAGGGGTGACCAAATAATAGCTTTATGCACACTTGCAAACCTCTGGAGGATCCTACACCTTGAGGTTCGCGGGACTCCAGAGGCACCAGCGGATTCAAATACCTGTTTGCTGCTTTGCAATTGCATTTTAGCAGCTGCTCTCCTAATCCTATTAATTTGTCTGGCAGAAACCTTCCTCATTATGCCTTTATCTGAACGAACCCGTCTGTGCTCTGAATCAGTCACAAATCGTTTTACAGTACGATGATCACGCTTAAGTTTTCTTGAAATATCCAATGTTTTCATACCTTGTCCAAGGTATTGCACTATTTCACGCTTTTCGGCAGCAAATAGATCCTTTTTCTTTCCCATATTGCTTGAAACCTGTGGCCTGCTTAATAATGTGGAACGTCCTTCTTAAGTAGTTTTCCTTTGATTGGGCACACCTGGCAAACTAATTATCACAGGTGTCTAAGATTGATTACAATGATCCAAAGAGCCCTAAGACACAATACCATCCATGAGTTTAATTGAAAAACTAATAATTAAATGTTTCTGACACTTAAAGAGGCTCTGTCACCAGATTTTGCAGCCCCTATCTGCTATTGCAGCAGATAGGCGCTGCAATGTAGATTACAGTAACGTTTTTATTTTTAAAAAACTAGCATTTTTGGCCAAGTTATGACCATTTTCGTATTTATGCAAATGAGGCTTGCAAAAGTACAACTGGGCGTGTTGAAAAGTAAAAGTACAACTGGGCGTGTATTATGTGCGTACATCGGGGCGTGTTTACTACTTTACTAGCTGGGCGTTGTGTATAGAAGTATCATCCACTTCTCTTCACAACGCCCAGCTTCTGGCAGTGCAGACACAGCCGTGTTCTCCAGAGATCACGCTGTGACGTCACTCACAGGTCCTGCATCGTGTCAGACGAGCGAGGACACCGGCACCAGAGGCTACAGATGATTCTGCAGCAGCATTGGCGTTTGCAGGTAAGTCAATGTAGCTACTTACCTGCTGATGCTGCTGCAGAATCAACTGTAGCCTCTGGTGCCGACACGATGCAGGACCTGTGAGTGACGTCACAGATCTGCACTGCCAGAAGCTGGGCGTTCTGAAGAGAAGTGGATGATACTTCTCGTCAGAAAGCCCAGCTAGTAAAAGTATTAAAAACGCCCCGATGTACGCACATAATACACGCCCAGTTGTACTTTTACTTTTCAACACGCCCAGTTGTACTTTTGCAAGCCTCATTTGCATAAATACGAAAATGGTCATAACTTGGCCAAAAATGCTCGTTTTTTAAAAATAAAAACGTTACTGTAATCTACATTGCAGCGCCGATCTGCTGCAATAGCAGATAGGGGCTGCAAAATCTGGTGACAGAGCCTCTTTAAATCCAATGTGCATAATAATTTGGAACACGGTGTAGATATCAATTTCATTATAAATAAATACATCAATATAATTATATAATCAAGTAAACCCTAAAAATTCTATATTTGGACAGAGTCATGGAGCTCTTCTTGCATCTAAAAATGTACTTATATAAAAGATACAATTTAGGAGATCCTCTGCTATCCTCTACTGAGTCACAGTGGAAGCCTGTGCAGGAATATTTGCCAACTGTGTCTTTCCAAGGCAGTCACAATTTCCTAAGTGGGATTCCAGTCTTCCTCTGTCATGGGCTATTTCAAGAGAACTGAACAGAGAAGACTTCTCTCATCAGGGTTCTACCCCTCCGGTAACTGCCCCTCTCCTGCAAGTCACCTGGGGCCCAGGAAAGTAATTGCCCACATAATTATTATTGTTTGTTCTGCAGAGTCAACACTCTGGGCACTAATTGTATGCACTGGGAATTGTATTTTATATGTTAACAGTATGTCTTCAATCGACACTGTATTTAATCTCAACAGTATGCACTGGGTACTATGTTTTAATTGAGCCCGGTATATATTCACTGGGTACTGTATGTATACTCTGGGAACTGTATGTATGCACTGGGAATGGTATGTATGTGCTGTGCAGTGTTCTTTATCTGGGCACTGTATTTAACCCACGGCACTGTAATCATGCACTTGCTCCTGTTTTTTATCTGAACAATGTATATATCCACTCCGCAACATTGAAATTGCAACCAACACCCAGAAGGGCAAGCCGTAAGGTTATGCAAATCGAGGTAGTAGCAGGAATCGCTAAGATTTGCAAATGATCAAATTTTCAAGCACCGAGCTCCTATTTGTGGCATGTTGGAGGGGCATAAAAGTCAGATTGAAAGCAAAGTTTTTTAGCCCATGAAACCCCAAAAATCAGATCAAGTGGTGTGCGAAGATTGTGTGATGCTTCCTATTCGTCTACGTGCCAGTTATCACCACTTTTTGCAAACTGAGAGGGACAGAATCCTTGGACTGAGAGACCGTGGCTTATCACTCCAGCAGATCGCTACGGATGTAGCCATCTTTAACTTGATTCTGATAACTAGCTGCAGCGTGATATCACACAACAAAAGCCAATGAAAAGTCATTGAAAAAGTCAAGATAAAGGCCACTGTTTATTGAATGCGTTAAAAGTGAAGGTAAAGACGGCTACATCTGTACGTGCCTAGGCCAAGATGTCAGCACTGTTCAACGTTGCGTGTCCCAGAGGTTGGTAGAATAATGAACGGGAATGACAGTAAGAGTTATGCTGAGGCGAACCTCTGCATGGACGGATCGCCTGATTGAAAGAAGGGCGTGTAGTGATCCATTCTGTACTGCAAGTGAAATTGGACGTCACATCCCAATCCTTGGGTGGCAACCAGTGTCGACACAAACCATCAGAAAGCGTTTACATGACATTTGGCTACGAGCCAGACATCCAGCTACAGGTGTTTCATTGACCACATGCCACCGCTCTCAAAGGTTATCATGGTGCACAGCAAGATGGCAGTGGAGGATGGAATGGAGGTCTATCCCCTTCAGCAATAAGTCCCTCTTTTGTCTCGGACGCAATGATAGCCGGAGATTAGTCTGGAGACCACGTGGACAGCACCATGAAGAGGCCTTCAAAAGGGAACATCACACCGGTCCTACTCCCAGGATTATGGTGTTGGGTGGCATAATGTACAGTAGCCGGAGCCCTCTAGTCTTCTTTTCAGGTACACTAACAGCTCCGTGTTACATTGATTTGGTTGTAGAACCAGTGGTACGGCCATTTCTCCAAAGTGTCCCAGAAGCTGTTTTTCAACAGGACAAAGCCAGTTTGCATTTCTTTTGTGCTACTCTGGACTTGTCTCCCAGTGTCTCCGGACTTGTCTCCAATCAATCACATCTGGGACATCATTGGTCGGAAATTGCAAAGGAAGCTGTCAGTTGAGAAATCTTGATGATTTGCGTCACCGAGTGCATTTAGCGTGGCATAATATTCCTCAGACAACCATTAATAACCTCATAGATAGCATGCCAAGGCGTGTAAGTGTCGTGTATTTCTGAATATGGCGCCCATACTTGATACTCAATAAATCAAGATGTTTAGAATATTTTATTTCCATTTTTTATCATTTGCATATCATTAACATGTCTATCGATCCTGTGATTTTCACAATTCCAAAACTTTTCCTTCTTGATGTTGCAATTACAATGTTGGGGAGTGTATATACGGTGCATTCGGAAAGTCTTAGGACCCTTTCACTTATTTCAAATTTTGTTATGTTGAGGCATTGTGCTAAAATAAAAAAAAAATCAACGTTTTCCCTCATCATTCTGCACTCAATACCCCATAATGACAAAGTGAAAACAGAATGTTAGCATTTTTTGAAAATTTATTAAAAGTGAAAAACTAATTTGGCATGGACATAAGTATTCAAACCCTTTGCTGTGACACTTGAAATTTTGCTCTGTGGGCCTCCCATTTCTCTTGATCATCTTTGAAATGTTTCTACACCTTGATTGGAGTCCACCTGTTGTAAATTCATTTGATTGGACATGATTTGGAAAGACACCCTTGTCTATATAAGGTTTTACAGCTGACAATGCATATCAAAAACCAAGCCATGAGGAGGAAAAAAAAACTCGCTGTTGAACTCAGAGACAGGATTGTGTGGAGGCAAAGGTCTGGAGAAGGGTACAGAAATATTTTTTCTGCACTGAAAGTTTCCAAGAGCACAGTGGCATCCATAATTCTTAAATAGAAGAACTTCCTAGAGCTGGCCAGCCCACCAAACTAAATAGTAAGGGGGAAAAGAGCCTTGGTAAGAGAGGTGACGAAGAACCCAATGGTCACTCTGGCTGAGCTCCAAAGATCCTGTGTGCAGATGAAAGAAACTTTCCACAGCACTCCACCAACCTGGGCTTTATGACAGAGTGGCCAGAAAAAAGCCTCTCCACAGTAAAACAAAATGAAAAGATTCCACAGCACTGGACTGCAAGTGGGTGCACGCCTCAAATAGACCTGGTCCGCGGTCCTGGATATCAAGCAGACAAAGAATGGACAGAGGCAGCACTTCCAAAAAGAGCAAGAGCTATTTATTCACCCATGCGACGTTTCAGTCCAACTGGACTTTTTTCAAGCATAAAAACACACATCAAGTCATAAGTATATAAAGGCTTGCAAAGCCCAATTGAAATTAAACAGTGATTAAGACAAAATTCAATATAAAATTGATAATACAAAAACAGAATACAATATTGAAAGATAAATATGAATGCCAGTGTACATGTGAATATACAAAGTGATAAATAAGGGACTAGTACAGAAAAAAGACAGTCCTAGGTACATTAAAGTGTTAATGACATAATGACTCACCCAGATGTACATAATAAAAACATTCAAAGTTGTCAATAACAGAAAACCGAAAGAAGGGTTCGTTCCTCTAGGTCTCAGCTGTCCAGTATGTGTACAAATGTATTGCACACCTGTGTAATGAGACTATCATTACTGCTTGCAATGCATAGCGAGATCCCGCGAGATCGCGGGTGGCTATTCCCGCGCATGCGCACCCGATAGTGCGGCGGCCATCTTGGCCAAAATTTGCTATCTTAATTTTGCGCATGCGCAGTATGAATTCCAGTACGCGGCAGCCATTTTACTGACTGGAAGAAGATATCACATCCAGGAACGAAACTAAAATGGAACAACAGGTCAAAAAATGTTTCAAACAGAGGATTATATCAGCAATGAACACTTAGTATGGGATTAATGATATGGCCATATATTGTTAGTTGTATATATTTAATAGGTATGCATCCGGATAAATAGTCCGAAAATGTTTGAACAGGGGAGTTAATCCGCAGAAGACACATTGTCTAAAATAAGTGCTTTTACTGTGTAATGTTATTATATATATGCAATGAATATATATCCATCTAAATGTATAAGTATTGGAGGTGTAACGCCTCAAGGTATAAAATAAAATATATGATAATGTCATAATGTGCGTAAACATGTGGATATTCCCCTAAATATAATATAAGCCCACTGCTGTAATGGCTATTATATATTATACTGCCCCCTTTATTGAAACAAAAAAACGGACCAAATTGACCAGATGTAAATGGTCGCATATGGATGATGAAAACAGTTCTATAAGGACTCCAGAACCCAGAGGAAAGAATCAAGCCCAATATCGGAATCTGAAAAAATGACAAAAATTTGAAAATGTATGAATATATTGATAAAAACAAAATTAATTATTTTATATTGCGATGACAATGTCGTCATATTGAATGTGTTCACAGATACATGTATAATAATGGACGACAGTCAGAGACCATGCATGGCCCAACAGAGAAAAAACACAATCACTGTACCCATTTAGTTGAGAACCACCCCAACTTTAAAGTCAACATTCAACCCCCTTGGATGTAAAGAATCCAATCTATGAATCCACTCCAGTTATTTACGTTTTAATTTGGCAATTCTATCGCCGCCCCTCCTATGTAGGGCACATGGTCAACGATCCAAAATCTCAGATCGCTGACCCTGTGTCCCGCTAAAGAAAAATGTGCTGGGACTGGAAGATCCAGTTTGTTGGTTTTAATAGTGGATTTATGCTTATTAATACGTAAGCGGCATTCCTATGTGGTTTCACCCACGTATAGCAACTTACATGGACACTGCAGTACATATACAACAAATGTTGATGCACAAGTTAGAAATTGTTTAATATGGAATATTTTCCCATTCGTCGGGTGTCTAAATATATTGCCCTTCACCATGATGTTGCAATTCACACAATTCAAATATGGGAAGCATCCCAATTTTTTTTGGGCCAAAGTTAATTGGCGACTCAATTGTGAAGACCCCACGTCCGCGTGTACCAATTGATCCCTAAGATTTTTTTGACGCCTGAAAGCCATCATAGGGGGATTTCTAAAGATGTGAGATGTTGAGGTTCTGTCACAATGCGTTTAACCCTCAACATTTGACTGAAAGGTAAAGATTCTATCATCCATCGGGGATGCTGACTGTCAAATCGTAACAAACTGTTGCGATCTGTGGTTTTATGATATAGGTCAGTGACTAGTTTATCATCAACCCTATATACCATAGTATCCAAAAAATTCAAATGTGTGGTAGAGAACTCCATTGTAAATTTAATGTCCTCATCAATAGAGTTGAGGAACTCAAAAAATTCCTCTAGCTGTGACCCAGTGCCGGTCCAAATAACAAACACATCATCTATGTATCGCCACCACCTCAGTACATGCCTGAAGTGGTGGGATACACAGACGTGACGCTCTTCAAGGGCCGCCATGAACATGTTGGCGTAAGTAGGAGCCACATTCGAGCCCATGGCCGTGCCTCTTTTTTGAATGTAGAAGGAATCAACGAACAGAAAATAATTCTCTGTAAGTATTAATTCCAACAGATCCATTAGGAATAATGTACCAGCTTCAGAGTATTCAGATGTGTCCAAGGCTTCCCTCACTACATTAAGTCCTCTATCGTGATTGATAGACGTGTAAAGACTGCAAACGTCAAAAGACGCTAAGATAATATCTCCAGTCAAGGTTACATTTGTTAATTTAACCAGAAAATTTGTGGTGTCTTGAATGTAAGATGTTGCAGAAATGGCAAAGTCCCTCAGTGTTTTGTCAAGAAATACTGCTATAGGATTAAAAATAGAGTCCCTCCCAGACACAATAGGGCGTCCCGGCGGTCTATGTAAACATTTATGTATCTTAGGGAGGCAGTATATCACAGGGGTAACTGGATGTGTAACAACATGAAAATCAAACAAATCTTTATCAATGATACCCCCAGCTAACGCATTCTGAAAGATACAAGTAATCTTGCGCTGGATTCTAAACTTGGCATAGACATTAGTGTCGTTGACTTGACTACTAATTTCCTCAAGATATAGCGATGTGTCCATGACGACCAAGGCTCCCCCTTTGTCGGCTGGCTTGATCGTCAGGGACACATAACCAGCTAATCCTTTTAGAGCAATCAACTCCCCACTAGTTAAATTGTGATGTTATAAAGATGTATCCCCAATTTCTTCTCTTAGCCGACATACCTTTTCTTTGACAATACTGATAAAAGCCTCTATAATCGGGTCACTAATATGCAGCTGCCACCCTGATTTTTTGAATAGACCTACTTTGCTGAGAGCAAATTCACAGGACCCTCTATTATCTTGACCCACAATGTGATCACAAAAAAACTTTTTTAATTTTATCCTGCGAAAAAAAGAATGTAGGTCTAATTCTAGTTGGAACCAGTCGACTTTAGAGGCCGGACAGAATGAAAGTCCCTTATTCAGTAATTTCAATTGGGTGTCGGATAAAGGACGTGAGGATATATTTACCGCCAATTGCTCTAGTTGTTTTTCCTCTCTTTGCCTCGTGTTGCTTGCCAATCTCGTCTGGTTCTCTCCGGTCTTGGGTTTAAACTGCCTTCTGTGTTTGCGGCCTCCACGCCTAGGGCGTCGAAAGTCCCCCCCTAAAAAAGCGGGATCAGAGAGATCTGTGGGGACATTCACTGTAGATTGCAGACGTCTCTTGTTGTTCACTGTACCCTTGCCATGTGCAACTCCTTTAACGATATGGGGTTCTTTTTGCCAATTGTAAATGCGGCCATCCATGTAATCCTCGACATCACGTACCCATTTTTGACGTTTGGTATTCTCCAGCAGTATCCTAAATTTATCAAAGGACTCCTTGGCACTTTTCTTGTATTTCTGTAACTCATCAACAGGTAACAAAGCCATGAGTGATCCCTCAAGATCCTGTATGCGAGCGTTCACACTCTGCAATTCAACCTGTAGGAATTCCACATTCAACAGAATGATATCACGAGCGTACCTGTTTGAAATTTGACAGAAGCGATGACAGAATTCTGAGTTGTTTGGAAACAAGTTAGGCGTTAAACTTGATCTCATACCACGTGGGATACGGTCCACCTTGAAGTATTCCCCCAAGGTGACTAGATGTAAATATACAGTGATAGCTCGCTTGGATTCCATCTCCCATTTCCTTTTGACGTGGTCAACAGATGGAACACTGAGAAAAGTAAAAGACACATGAAAGCCCGCCTGGTCTTTGCAAAAAAGGACTCTCAGACTGTGAGAAACAAGATTCTGTGGTGTGATGAAACCAAGATTGAACTTTTTGGCCTCAATTCTAAGCATCATGTCTGGAGGAAACCAGGCACAGCTCATCACCTCCCCAATACCATTCCTAAAGTAAAGCATAGTGGTGGCTGCATCATGCCGTGGGGGTGTTTTCAGCAGCTGGGACAGGGAGACTGGTCAGGGTTAGGGAAAGATGAATGGAGCAAAGTACAGACATATTCCTAATTAAAACCTGATCCGAAGTGTTCTGGGCTAAAGGTTCACCTTCCAACAAGACAATGACCCTAATCACACAGCCAAGACAACACAGGAGTGGCTTAGGGACAACTCTGTGAATGTCCTTGAGTGTCCCAGCCGGAGCCCTGACTTGAACCCAATCGAACATCTCTGGAGAGACCTGAAAATTGCTGCCCATCGCCGGTCCCCATACAACCTGACAGAGCTTGCGAGGATCTGCAAAGTAGAATGGCAGAGAATCCACAAATCCAGGTGTGCAAACCTTGTGGCATCATACCCAAGAAGAGTGGAGGCTGTTATCTCTGCCAAAGGTGCTTCAACTAAGTACTGAGTAAAGGGTCTTAATACTTATGCCAGAGCAATATTTAAGTTTTTCCTTTTCAATAATTTAGCAAAGATTACTAACATTCTGTTTTCACTTTGTCATTATGGGGTATTAAGTGCAAAATGATGGGGAAAACGTGATTTTTTTATTTTATTTTAGCACAAGACCTCAACATAACAAAATGTGAAAAAACTAATAGGGCCTGTGCCGTATTTTTCTAACTATAAGATGCACTTTATGTCCTAAAACTATGCTGTAATATTGTGCTGCTTCTTATAGTTCGAATGCAAACATCTGCCAGTGTATGAAGAAGCAGGAGACTGAGCTCTGATTCAAATGTCCTTGCTGTGCAGTATTATAGAAGCAGCATGTCCTGCGCTGTGTGTAAAAACATTTTTATCTCTGTTATCTGCACACTGAACAGTCACATCTTACACACAAAATTCTTTAAAAATCTGACTATTCGGTGAGCAAATAACACAGACATTTATACACACAGCACAGTAAAAAAAACAACTTTCTCTCCTCTTTTGAGCTTCAAATTATGAGTGCGCGTGCGTCTTGTGGTCCAGCGCGTCCTATAGTTCGAAAAATACGGTGTGTGTGTATATATATATATATATATATATATATATATATATATATACACATTATATATATGGTTAACGTATGACAAAATTATTTACCTGGATGATATATATATTCTATATAGTGTTTAACTGAACACACAATGCTTTATTTATTTGCTTGCTATATGTACTATTAATCTGGATATGGTACAGTATTTTTTTTTTTATCTAGATGCTGTATAACATTATTTGTTTGGAAGCTTTGTTCACTATTTAAGGGTTGTATTTATCTGTGTGCTGTGTTCACTATTTATCTGAACACTTTATTCACTTTGTATGTGGATACAATTATCACAACCCTGGGTTTGACAACGTGTCAAAATAAAGAAGCTTTTAGTTTAATAGGATCTTCCTACAAGCTTGGAGACATCCTTCTGCATCAACTTTTGTGTGATTTAAATAAAGAAACTCTTAAAATGGTATCCATAGGGTCAGTCACTTTCTACGCCCTGTTAACATTGTAAAGAATACTTAAATAATCAGAGATGAAAGAAATAAAAATAAAAGTCTACTCTAAAAAGGTAATTTTTTACGTTTTATGTCAAGTTATCAGCAGTTTAAATGATAGGCTGACTGTAAAAAGAGTTTCAGTGGCCCTGGCTCCCAAAAATGAGTTCCTGCTCTTGTGCTCAGGCAGGTCAGTATTAAGGACATTCCAGAAATCTATCATTTCTCTTCCTACACATGCTGGAAAAATTAATGCGGATTGTGATTTCCTGTTTGAATCAGTTACACCTATTTTATGTAACTTAAAGTGGCTCTGTCACCAGATTTTCAAACCCCTATCTCCTATTGCAGCAGATCGGCGCTGCAATGTAGATAAGAGTAACGTTTTTTTTTCAAACACAAGCGTTTTTGGCCAAGTTATGACCGTTTTTATATTTATGCAAATGAGCCTTTCTTAGGTACAACTGGGCGTGTTTAAAGTTATGTACAAGTGGGCGTGTATTGTGTGTGTACATCTGGGCGTTTTTACTTGTTTTACTAGCTGGGCGTTGTGAATAGAAGTGTATGATGCTGACGAATCAGCATCATCCACTTCTCTTCGTTACCACCCAGCTTCTGGCAGTGCACAGACACACAGCGTGTCCTTGCGAGATCGCGCTGTGACGTCACTCACTTCCTCCCACAGGAACTTCATCGCGTCGGATGAGCGAGGACACGCTGTGTGTCTGAACTGTATACATCCCCCTGAGGAAGCACTACGTGGCGAAACGCGCGTCGGGGTCTATGCAGCGGAGTGGACACCACCTGTCTATACGTATCTGACCCTACCTATGGGTAAGCCTGTGACTTAGCAGTCATGTTCTGAGTATATCACTATCTGCTATGATATGTATTGCACCTCTGCCTACTTATAACCTGTTACCTATGGAGACATTGTTCTCTTTTCTATTACTTTTGAGGAATGGTGTACTACTACTATGATGATCTGTAATTAGATGCTTACTGTAATAGTCATATAGCTACCCCTGGATGATAGGTAGCAACAATATTTGGTGCGGTCTCCGCTTATTATACTAGAGTTGCCTCTTTATGTTATTTTAACTATTTACAGTGTTTGAGTAATAAAGATTTAAACTTTTATATATACATTGGCGTTAAAGGCTCTTATTTGTCTCTTTGTGGTATATGGATTATCATAGAGCTGCCTAGATGATATGGGGGGACAGTTGTGGTGTAAACAGCTCCCAGCCCTTGTTACAACTCTGTTTGGAGTCTATATATTTATTGCTGTTATCTACATTGCAGCACCGATCTGCTGCAATAGGATATAGGGGTTTGAAAATCTGGTGACAGAGCCTCTTTAAGAAAGAGCTAGGCCCACATTTACGCCCAAGTGTTTATTGATGGAGAATGTATTTTTCATATGAAAGAACATTCAATCACAATATTCGATGCCGATGGGGCACAGCGACTGCAGCTTCATCCGTTAATGACCGCCCATTAGTGTTTTTACGGCGGCCACTAATGCAGTAGCCTTTTTACGGCACTGCATCAGAATAAATAAATAGTGCAGGGAGCCGTTAAATCTCCCTGCTCTCAGCTACCAGAGGTAGCTGAGGGCTTGGAGCAGCCCTACTCGAACAGGCGAGATTGATATCGCACCTTCCACGATCTGCCTGCTCACGAAACTTTAAGGCCCGCACACTGTCACGAGTGGCGGGCGGATGCAGTGGCGTCGCTAGCACCGGAGGGGGGTCTGTGTGGCACTATCTACAGGGTGATCTGTGTGGCTCTATCTACAAGGGGATCTGTGTGGCACTATCTACAGGAGTCTGTGTGGCAGTATCTACAGGGGTCTGTGTGGCAGTATCTACAGGGGTCTGTGTGGCAGTATCTACAGGGGGGTCTGCATGTGGCGCTATCTGCAGGGGACTGCGTGTGACACTATCTGCAGGGACTGTGTGTGGTGCTATCTGCAGGGACTGTGTGTGGTGCTATCTGCAGGGGGCTGCGTGTGGTGCCATCTACAGTGGGGTGACGCTATCTACATGGGGAAGTGTGTGACGCTATCTACAGGGGGGCTGTGTGTGTCGCTATCTACAGGGGGGTGAAGCTGTCTACAGGGGATGAGTGTGGTGCTTTCTACAGGGGCTGTGTGGCACTATCTACAGGGGCTGTGTGGCGCTCTCTACAGGGGGTCTGTGGCACTATCTACAGGGTGTGTGTGTGTGTGTGTGTCGCTATCTACAGGCGGTCTGTGTGTCGCTATCTATAAGGACAGTGGTGCAATGAGGGATTCTTTCATTGATGCATATAATTGGTGTTTATAACTGTCTATTTTACTGCTGTACTTGTAATGATATAGTTTTTAAAAAAGTAATTTAAAACTAATTTAAAATAAGTTTTCTTATTCTCTTATTTAGTCGCTATATTAGCATTTACTGGGGGTATTACTTTTGGTCATCAGATCGCCCACCATTGATGGAAACTTGCCATGCTCCCTAACTGCTCAGGAGCTGCCAAGACTTAGAGGGAACATTGCCCACTGGCACCCTGCATGTGATCGGGTGTCGGTGTCTTCTATGGCAACCAGGGGGCCTAACAAAGGCCCCCAGGTCTGTCCCAGTTAATGCTGCTAGGCTATGCCAGAGGCATGGCCTAGCAGATGCCTGTCCGTTTAACATGGACAGGCAGATTGCACTGTATTATAAAAGCGATCGGACGATCGCATAGTGAAGTTACAAAAAAAGTTTAATAAAAAGTGAAAAAAACTTTAAAAAAAAACACATTTTCCCCTTACAAACTGCTTTATTATTAAAGAAAAAAAGAAAAAAGTGACACAGATTTTGTATCACCGCATCCGTAACTACCCCAACTATAAAGTTGTTACATTATTTAACCCGCTCGGTGAACGCCGTTAAAAATAGAATAAAAATCAATGCAAAAATTGCTTTTTCCTGTGAATCCTGCCTTAAAAAAATTTTGATAAAAACTGATCAAAAAGTTGCATGTACTCCAAAATGGTACCAATAAAAACTACAAATCGTCTCGCAAAAAAAAGGCCCTCATACAGCTGCATCGGCGGAAAAATAAAAAAGTTCTCTCTTCAAATATGGAGACACAAAAACCAATAATTTTGAAAAAAGATATATTTTACTGTGTAAAAGTAGTAAAACATACAAAATATACAGAAATTTGGTATCGTTGCAATCGTAACAACCCTCAAAATAAGGTTATTGTGTTATTCATACCACACAGTAAACGTCGTAAATTTAGGACGCAAAAAAGTGTGGCGAAATTGCTGTTTTTTTTCTTTTACCCCCCAAAAAAAGTTAATAAAAGTTAATGAATAAATTATATTTACCCCAAAATGGTGCTATTAAAAAATACAACTTGTCCCGCAAAAAACAAGACCTTATACAGCTATGTCGACGCAAAAAATAAAAAAGTTATAGCTCTTTGAATGCGACGTTGGAAAAACGTAAAAAATATCTTGGTCATGAAGGTTTAAAATAGGCTGGTCATTAAAGGGTTAATCCATTGGCTTATTAAATGTTATGTGGACTTTATCTAATGGCCAATATGATAAAATAGCCTCAGGTGGTTTTCGGTTTGGGAAGCTATGGCCTGAACACCACTCATTTTAATGATCCTGCTGCTCAATGAGCACAAGATAAGACTAGCAATTTTACCTATAAAAATATACAGATATGGAATTTGGATTGTGAGCCCCACTGGGGACAGTGAATGATAACAGTTTTTATACAGCGCTGTGGAATGTGTTGGTGCTATATTAGCAGCAGAAATAAATAAAATGCATATAACTCTTCAATAGCAAAATAAGTTACATGATTCTAATGTGTATAAAAAAAAATCGTTTAACCACACATAGAAAGGGAATAATAAGCACAATAGATAATAGAATCTTTATGAAGAAAACTGCTGGACATTGACTGGATAATAGAAAAATACAATCACAACCTACATGATCCCAGTAGATGATGAGAATCCTTCAGACCATCTATTAGACGGGGGCATTGTATGGAAATTCCATCTGTACATTCAATACGGAATCATCTCAAGTATTCACTAATGTGTTTAAGTCTCATTTACGTGTAACCCAATCCTCTGTAAGTATTTCTAGCTGTGTGGCTTTACTAAGGCGCTCACATGCACCAATCTATAATACAGTCATAAATAATATGCAGCCCTTTGTTAAATATTGACATGAAAAATGACAGATTGCACAAATTTGTGATATTTTGTTTACATCTGGTATTCATCATTTTCTTTTTAGTGAAGTTTACATTGTCCGATCACAGGTAATTTGTAAGGGATTATGATGTCATTGTATAATTGGCATGATATGTCATTGTGCCTTCATATTATTTGCACACACTGAAGTTCACGCAACTTTAACACACCATGCCACTCATTCATTATGTTATCATTGTGTTATTATGACATCATTTTTAATCAACATTTTACATATATGTATATTCCCTTAAAGGCAATGTGTTGCCAGAAAAACATGTTTGTTTTTTTTTAATTAAACATTTAGTGTGTGGGTGATTAAACATTGTTCAAATTTTTTGTATTTTTTTCACGAGTCAGGAAATATTATAAATTAATTCTAATTTATAGTATTTCCCATTTCTGGTCACTAGATGGAGCTATTCCCAAAATTGCAGCATTGCAACATTGGGTGAAAAGCCCTCGCTCTAGTGAGCTCTCAGCATCCCCCCCTCCTTTATCCTGGCTAGTGCCGGGATAAACGAGGGGTTTGAACGGTGTAACCTCCTACACTGTGTGTCACCATTTTTTGAGCTAACACACAGTGTAGTAGGTTTACATACAGTAGTAAACACACACAAACACGGAACATACATTGAAATCTCTTACCTGCTCCTGCCGCCGCGGCTCCCTCCGGCCCGTCCGCTCCGTCTGCTGCCGCTGGTCCAAGTGCACAAGTCCGGAAGCCGCGACCGGAAGTAGTAATATTACTGTCCGGCCGCGACTTCCGGTCAGCAGGAAAATGGCGCCGGACGGCGCCAATTTCAAATTGGACTGTGTGGGAGCGGCGCATGCGCAGTTCCCACACAGACGCCGTACACACAAGTGAATGGGACGGGAGCCGTTCGCAGTCCCTATGGGACTGTGGCTGCCGTATTCCATGTCTGTATGTGTCGTTAATCGACACATACAGAAATGGAACAAAAAATGGCAGCCCCCATAGGGAAGAAAAAGTGTAAAAATAAGAAAAAGTAAAACACAAACACACAAATAAATATAAACGTTTTTAATAAAGCACTAACATCTTTAACATATAAAAAAATAATTTGTGATGACACTGTTCCTTTAAGTACGCAACTATTTTTTTCTTTTTTGCCTCACAACAAATCAACAGCTGTATATTTTTTAGTTTTTCACAGACATAGCTGTATAAGGTCTTATTTTTCACATGTTATATTTTTTTGGTGTATTTTGTTTCTGCTTTTTAAAAAAAAATTTAACTTTGACATTTGACATTTTTATTTTTGTCTCATACAGGTATGCCCTATGAGGCATTCTCACACACAGTCCTGGGGCCTTTGCTAGGACCTGGTCTGTCAGTATGAAGTTGTAAGCCCTGAAAATCAGAATGCCAGGGCTAGAAGAGAGCAAAGAAGATGAGCCCTCTTTATTTGTCCATACATCCACACAGGTGCCAAGATCAGTATTGATTGGGACATTGTCACGGGACCATGACTGTTAACCACAGGCTCACGCCCTCCCCCTTTGCGATTACACCCGCATTCTACCACTTTCAGAGACAAAAGTTTAATATATGGTTATTCACAAAGTATGAAGACTTCATGGGCTCACACTTTGTAACCGAATTTAGGAATAGTACAGAAGTTCTTCAGATGATACAATTAATTATTAATATTCTATTAAAAAAAAACATAATAAAAGCGATATAATTGAGTCAAACCACAAGACAAATATACTGTTCCTAAGATGGGATTCCATTTATTAACAACAGGCTCCTTGTTTCCAAACAAATTGGTAATTTTTCAATTCTATTCTATCCAAAGCCCAAATGCTTTGGTCGCAGCTCAAAAACAAACCCTGGTGACAGTGAGATTCTTGTGCCAACAAACAATGACTAGTGCAAAGCTATGTGTCTTAAAATCAAAATAGTAAAGATGCTTTGGCCAAAAGCTAATATTCACTAGACACCAATATATGAAATAACAGGGGAGGATGGGTTATTCCTTTGTTAGCTGTGTGTCAGATGCCCAATTGTACATTTTAAGCTTGGCTACATTTTAGGCTGGGTTCACACGACCTATTTTCAGACGTAAACGAGGCGTATTATGTCTCGTTTTACGTCTGAAAATAGGGCTACAATACGTCGGCAAACATCTGCCCATTCATTTGAATGGGTTTGCCGACGTACTGTGCAGACGACCTGTTATTTACGCGTCGTCGTTTGACAGCTGTCAAACGACGACGCGTAAAAATACAGCCTCGTCAAAAGAAGTGCAGGACACTTCTTTGGACGTTTTTGGAGCTGTTTTCTCATAGACTCCAATGAAAACAGCTCCAAAAACGGACGTAAAAAACGGCGCGAAAACGGCGCGAAAAACGCAGCGAAAAATGCGAGTTGGTCAAAAAACGTCTGAAAAGCAGGGTCTGTTTTCCCTTGAAAACAGCTCTGGATTTTCAGACGTTTTTGGTCACTACGTGTGCACATACCCTGACATTTACTCGTTATTGTTGATCATGTTTTGTTCTTGTGATTATAATGGAACATGGTTAGTACCTTCTTTGGGGACGAAGTGCAATGGCGGATTATAATATGGGCGTTTCGGGCGGTCGCCCGGGCCCGAGGCTTCCAGGGGGCCCATCGGGGCCCGAGGCTGCCAGGGGGCCCATCGCGGCCCGAACCGCCCATCGCGGCCCGAACCGCGCTGCCCGCTTCCAACTGAATCTGCATCCGCAGGACACAGATTCAGTTGGGTTGAATGCTGGAGCTCCAGCATTCACTCTGTCGTGAGCGGCTCGGTGCAGGCAAGCGCGATGTAGTGACGTCATCGCGCCTGCCTGCACGGAGTCACTCACATCACAGTGCAGAGGAGGAGAAGCATCGCATCCCCCACCGTCGGGGGAACCAGGATAGGTAAGTAATTATGTTTTCTTTTTTATTAGGTACGCACATATGGGGCATTATGCTGTGTCAGCTATGGGGCATTATACTGTGTCAGCTATGGGGCATTATACTGTGTCAGCTATGGGGCATTATACTGTGTCACCTCTATGGGGCATTATACTGTGTCAGCTATGGGGCATTATACTGTGTCACCTCTATGGGGCATTATACTGTGTCAGCTATGGGGCATTATGCTGTGTCTTCTATGGGGCATTATGCTGTGTCTTCTATGGGGCATTATACTGTGTCAGGTATGGGGCATTATACTGTGTCAGCTATGGGGCATTATACTGTGTCACCTCTATGGGGCATTATACTGTGTTAGCTATGGGGCATTATGCTGTGTCAGCTATGGGGCATTATGCTGTGTCAGCTATGGGGCATTATGCTGTGTCAGCTATGGGGCATTATGCTGTGTCAGCTATGGGGCATTATGCTGTGTCAGCTATGGGGCATTATACTGTGTCACCTCTATGGGGCATTATACTGTGTCAGCTATGGGGCATTATGCTGTGTCTTCTATGGGGCATTATGCTGTGTCTTCTATGGGGCATTATACTGTGTCACCTCTATGGGGCATTATACTGTGTCAGCTATGGGGCATTATACTGTGTCAGCTATGGGGCATTATACTGTGTCACCTCTATGGGGCATTATACTGTGTCAGCTATGGGGCATTATACTGTGTCACCTCTATGGGGCATAATACTGTGTCAGCTATGGGGCATTATACTGTGTCAGCTATGGGGCATTATACTGTGTCAGCTATGGGGCATTATACTGTGTCACCTCTATGGGGCATTATACTGTGTCAGCTATGGGGCATTATGCTGTGTCAGCTATGTGGCATTATACTGTGTCAGCTATGGGGCATTATACTGTGTCACAGCTATAGGGGCATTATACTGTGTCGCAGCTATGGGGGCATTATACTGTGTCGCAGCTATGGAGGCATTATACTGTGTCGCAGCTATGGGGCATTATACTGTGTCGCAGCTATGGGGCATTATACTGTGTCGCAGCTATGGAGGCATTATACTGTGTCAGCTATGGGGCATTATACTGTGTCAGCTATGAGGCATTATACTGTGTCGCAGCTATGGGGCATTATACTGTGTCACAGCTATAGGGGCATTATACTGTGTCAGCTATGGGGCATTATACTGTGTTTCAGCTATGGAGGCATTATACTGTGTCGCAGCTATGGGGCATTATACTGTGTCGCAGCTATGGAGGCATTATACTGTGTCGCAGCTATGGGGCATTATACTGTGTCGCAGCTATGGGGCATTATACTGTGTCACAGCTATGGGGCATTATACTGTGTCGCAGCTATGGAGGCATTATACTGTGTCATAGCTATGGAGGCATTATACTGTGTCGCAGCTATGGGGGCATTATACTGTGTCACATCTATGGGGCATTATACTGTGTAGAGGCAGCTATGAAGGGCATTATACTGTGGGGGCAGCTATGGGTGGCAATATACTGTGGGGGCAGCTACGGGGGACATTATACTGAGCAATTACAAGAGCTGCATGTCCAAGGGGGGAGACGCTGTGTAGCACAATATACAAGGAGGGATTGTTGTATAGCACTATATAGAAGGGAGCGCTGTGTATCACTATATCTAAGGGGGATTGCTGTGTAACACTATATACAAGAGGGGGAGGGCTATGTGACGCTATTTACAGAGGGGGAGGACTGTGTAGCGCTATTTACAGGGGGCTGTGTGTGGTGCTATCTACAGTGTTTGACACAATTATATTCAGGGGCGCAGTCTATGGTGCTATAATATTTAGGGGCACAGTGTTTGTACTATTTTATTCAGGGGCGCAGTGTTTGGTGCTATTATATTTAGGGGCACAGTGTGTGGCACCATGATAATATTATCTTTGTTTATAGGTGTGGAAATGTTGGAAAAGTGAGGAGCCAAAGACATCTGAGTGGCAAATTCTGCAGAAATGGGTCATGGCCGGGAAAAGTCGTCATGAAGTCTGGACTGGATGGAGAAGAGGAAAAAAACTACGTCGTCACCTGTGAGTCACTAGATTTATAGAGAATCTGTCACCTCTCCTGACATGTTTATTATAGGAAATCCTTGTATTTCACAAAAAGTCTTTCTGCAGTCCAGGACTGATAGACAATTCCCCTTGTCAGGAGGATGTGTCCCTGCACAGTGTGATACTGTCAGTATGTAGGGACACAGCCCTGTGATAAGGGGAATCGTAACACTGTTAATGCTTGCCCAAAAAAGTAGTGTTAAAAATAGTTACGGTGCGGCAGGGCGGCGGTGAGGAAGGGGGGCCCAAGTTTGGGTAACAGCCCAGGGCCCATGGTCTACTTAATCCGCCACTGACGAAGTGTCCTGAAACTTCACAGCGGAGTGAGGAGGTTTGAGGAGAAGGACTCCGTGTTCTCAAATGGAATGAATTAAAAGGATAAAAAAGATCTATAGGATGGTTCACATACAGACGTGGTACTGTGAGTAGGATTTCACACATGTTTGAGCCCAAAACAAGAGACTACCCTGTGCACAAACTTGCATTTAAGGACTGACTAGTACCTTCTTTGGATCTTGAATATATATCTATCACCTGATTCTTCAATCATATAAACCACTAAATAAAAACACTAAAACCAAGCAGGAGACACTGACACTTAAAGAGGCTCTGTCACCACATTATAAGTGCCCTATCTCCTATATAAGGAGATCGGTGCTATAATGTAGGTGACAGTGATGCTTTTTATTTAGAAAAACGATCTATTTTAAACCACTTTATTAGCGATTTTTAGCTTTATGCTAATGAGTTTCTTAATGCCCAAAGTGGGCGTGTTTTTACTTTCGACCAAGTGGGCGTTGTACAGAGGAGTGTATGACGCTGACCAATCTGTGACCAATCAGCATCATGCACTCCTCTCCATTCATTTACACAGCAGCATCGCGTTCTTACTAGAACACGATGTGCAGCCACATACACAGACATGAACGTCAATCAAGTGTCCTGATAATGAATATACATTTCCCTTCAGCTTGGACGTCATGTGTATTCAGAATCCTGACACTTCTGAATCTTTTCTGTGAGATTTCCAGCAAGGGAAACAAATCTCGTTTACATCGTAATCTCGCGAGATTATGCGTGGCTTGCTGGAATCTCACAGAAAAGATTCAGAAGTGTCAGGATTCTGAATACACATGACATCCAGGCTGGAGGTAATGTATATTCATTATCAGGACACTTGATTAACGTTAATGTCTGTGTATGTGGCTGCACATCGTGTTCTAGTAAGAACGCGATGCTGCTGTGTAAATGAATGGAGAGGAGTGCATGACGCATGATACACTCCTCTGTACAACGCCCACTTGGTCGAAAGTAAACTTGGGCATTAAGAAACTCATTAGCATAAAGATAAAAATCGCTCATAAAGTGGTTTAAAATAGATAGTTTTTCTAAATAAAAAGCATTACTGTCACCTACATTACAGCGCCGATCTCCTTATGTAGGAGACAGGGCACTTATAATGTGGTGACAGAGCCTCTTTAAGTGGATGAGTGATCATGCTTGCTGGTATTTCCTCCCATTTTATTCCCTTCGCTCCATTCGTTTTCTTCTCATCTGGACTCTCCTGCTGCTATCTCTCTGACACAATTGAATATCTCAGACTCTTCTTCTCTTTATCTTTCTCTGATTTCCTTTTTTAGGACAGAAAATCTGCCCCTGCTGTTATGATTAATCTGTTCAAATTTCATGCAGATACATTCTGGCACATCCATACAATGTTATTTTCTATTTATTTTTTGCTATGTAGACTATCTGGATGTTTTGCCAGCTTGTGTTCGCTTTTACACTTTTTGGTCGTGTTAACAAAAAAGCAAAACAAACATTTTAGGTTTAGAGAAATAATAGCATAGTCAGCAGCACTATTCTTAACCCCCCACGCCGCAACCTTGACAGAAGCCTGAAGAACCAAATTATTTGTCAATGGGTCATCAGGGTTCATTGGGATCCATTTGAAAACACACATTCACATTGTCCAATCAGTGTTGAAAATGGCAAAATGTGTAGCGACACACCCTATTGACAAAGGAAATAGTAACACCCAGTTGTCAATTTATTCATACATTTCCAGGAGGAGTAACAGGGGAATGGCATAATGCAGAATTCTAAGAAAAGATTCCCCAAGTCATTACTTCATGGAAATGTAAGTATTAACTAAAACAGACATGTCAGGAGAGCTCACAGGGCGTCTTTAAGAATGTAAGCTATGAAGGTAGTGTTAACAGAGCTTTAGCTTTGTGTAGCTTTCTGTATTTTAATATACCAGAGTGTGGTTATTGCTTAGCATATATATCCCTCAATATAATAATTTCCTGCTTTATTCTGATAATGTTCTGTGTATATATCACTAGTTTGTGTTATGGCTGTAGAGTTTATAACCCGCTGTATTCGTTGAAAAAAAAACAACCTTTAAAACTCTGTTTTTTTTTAATATCACAATATAATAACTATGCAATTGTCATTGTAGTGTTATATGAACCCTAATGTGACTTCTCTGACATTGTCATTTCTAGGAGGGGTATTAGGTGACATTGAAAGTGGTGACGTGTGCCATTGATTCATTAACAATGTAAATAAACTCTAATTAAGCGTCTTTATTTGCTAGAAAGCAATTCACTGGCAGTTCATCAATTGCTCTGCTTTAATGAGTATGTGACAGAATCTAAAATTAAATAAAAAAAATGTTAACTTCAGCATTAGAATGACATTATCATACTACAGTATAGTCTCCCAAAATTCTCAGGTTGTGCTCTTAAACATGGAAACTGTTCTGATCTTGTTTCTACGATAGATTTCCCAGAGAAAGAACCAACCAGGTGGCACAATTTCACCTATAGCACCCCCCATTTCCACCACTTTGTTAAGGGTTGGGATATTTAGCTGGTCCCCGTACTTCAGTGCCTTTAGCTAGATTGATTCTCTGGATAACGGTGCACCAGACGATTATTGGAAGTCAAAGGTAAAGTTGCTAATAGTAACAGCCAAAACTCAAATAACACGTCAAAGGAATATGACACAGCGGAGTTAAGCAACTCAGGGTTCGTGATGTAGCAGAACCAGTACATGGTAGAGAAGCAGTGGTCAGGAGAGTAGTCAGGCAATCCGAGGTTTGGCAATGGTGATGCAGAGTCGGGTATACAGAACAGAGGCAGTGATCGGAAGAGTAGTCAGGCAATCACGGGTTCGGAAATGGAAATGTAGCAGAGTCGAGTATTCGGTGCAAAGGATAATCCATGAGAATAGTAGAGTTCAAGTTTATGGTCAATAGAAGGAAATAGCACTACCAGGATATTAATTGCAGCTGCTGGCAGAGATAAATGCCACTGGATCGCGGCTGGGTACGTATGTTACAGCAACTTCTGGAGCAGAGGCTGCAGGGTCAGAATGAATGACCTTGGTCACCCCAGTCATTCTCATGCCAATGTCAAGTTCCTGGGAACATTGGGGAAATATTATGAGAATTATCACTACCATTTTCACACTGCTCAGTCAGAATATGGGTACCACCAGGTTCCAGTACTCCTATTAGCTGAAAGCATATTTGGCTTGGTGGTATGAGAATTATTGGGGTCACACTTGGTTATTCTCACACTATTCCTATGAACTACACTACAGTATAATAACAACCAGAGTTCACACCTGGTCATTCTTGTTGTTGCAGCCTCGGCCCTAAATGTTTCCATGCTGCAGAGCACAGAATGGGAAAATTAGGGTAATTACCTGTATATAATGGAAATAACATCTACTCTATTCAGATTACTGCAACTCATGCACTAGATTTACTAATTGTTTTGACAAATACAGCAAAAAAAAGTATACACAGCAAAAAAATACAACAAAAAAAGTATGTACAGCAAAAAAAAAAATATAGCAAAAAAAAAGTATAATACGCATCTTATTTTAACATTTTTGCCTCCCTGCCATAACTTTAGTATTTTTTTGCTGACATTGCAAAGGTGGGGTCTTAATTGTTGAGCTTGAGGTGCATATTTTTTGTATTATTTTTCAGTACAAGGGAATTGTGGAAAAAAAAAAAAATTCCACTGTTGTTTTTTTTTCATTGTTCTCTACATTTCTTAAATTATGTTTTACATATATTGTACAGCCTTTTCTGGTCTGAAGGCCAACTTGTCATCTTTTTCTACTTCCTAGGACTACAATTAAACTTAAGGCTGAATTCAGATAACCATAGTATACGTCCATAGTTAAAACAACGGCCGTTGCATGGACACATGTATTTCAAAAGGGCCGTTCACATGGCTGTTGTTTCAACGGACCATGTAAAGGGTCAGTTGAAAAATAGAACATGTCTTATTTTGTTCCGTTTTCACAGATCCCTCGATAGACTCAAGTCTATGGGGATCCGTGAAAACAGGACCCAAACAGGGGCAACTTGGACGTGAAAAACGTCCGAGTTTCCCCACGTTCGTCTGAATTCGGTCTAAGGGGTATTCCCATCTGAAGCATTTATGGCATATCGACAGTATATGCCATAAATATCTGATAGATGAGGGTTACACTTCTGGAACTATCATGAGAACGGGGGTCCCCTGCTTCCCGTTTGACCCCGTTGCAGAAACAGACATGAATTTAAGAACTCCCATTAACTACAGTGGAGATTGCCACACACTCCACCAAATTTTCTCTCTGGAGTGACATTCTCCTTATATACGGGGTACCAGGGAAAGATTCCCTACCTATGAGAAATTGATGGCATATTCTATACATCAGTTTGTGCATTCCTGTTGTATACACTGTAATGATTAAGGGCATATAATATATGGTTTTTTTAATGACTTTTATATAATACATTTTTTTATTAGAAATGATTATGAGAGATTTTATTTTAGTTTCTTTTTTTTTTTTATTATAATGCATTGGAAAACCTATGTATTCCAATGCATTACTCTCTGTATAAAATGCATAACAGCTGTTAGTGAATGCCCCAACTGGGATAATCTCAGAAAAGCTCTCGGGACTATTGATCAATATCGCTGCTGCTGATGATCCCTATTTAGTGATGCATCACAAGGGTTACATTTCCATTGCGGCAGGGTGGTGGATGTCAACACCTATGCCCTCATACAAGATCTCATGGGCAAAACCACTGAGCCCCCATGATCACGACGCCGTAAATGTACTGTGCTGGGCGCTAAGTATTAGCATCCAGCTCCGTACATTTACATCAAATTATTTCATGGGTTAGATCAGGGGTCTCAAGCACGCAACCCCTGAGGCTGTCATCTACGGCCCGCGGGACACAGAGCTGCTAGTATCGGCTCTGCTCCAGTACTCTGTGAAATCCCTGATATCGCTGTCCATATATGGACAGTTTTGTCAGGGTCTACCCCAGATCGGAGTTCCAGGCAGAGCACTAGCATAGGCTCTGCTCCTGGACTCTGTGGAATCCCATGACATCGTTGTCCATGAATGAACACGCGATGTCTGGTTCTTCCCCAGAGCCTGAGTCCCAGGCAGAGCGCTAGTAGAGGTTCTGCTCCAGGACTCTGTGGAATTCCCTGACATCGCTGTCCATGAATGGACAAGTGATGTCTGGGGCTTCCCCAGGGCCTGAGTCCCGGGCAGAGCACTAGCATAGGCTCTGCTCCAGGACTCTGTGGAAATCCCTGACATCGCTGTCCGTATATATGGACAGTTTTGTCAGGGTCTTCCCCAGAGCAGAGTCTCGGGCAGGGCGCTAGTATCGGCTCTGCTCCGGGACTCTGTGGAATCCCCTGACATCGCTGTCCATGAATGGACACGCAATGTCTGGGGCTTCCCCAGAGCCTGAGTCCCGGGCAGAGTGCTAGCATAGGCTCTGCTCCGTGACTCTGTGGAATCCCCTGACATCGCTGTCCACATATGGACAGCGATGTCTAGGGCTTCCCCAGAGCTGGACAGTGATGTCAGGAGCACAGATGGAGTCCCAGTGGGAGCGCTAGTAGCGCTCGGCACAGGACTCCAGCTCTAGGGTTGCCCCTGACATCTCTGTCCATATATGAACAGTGATGTCAGGAGCAGAGCTGGAATCCCAGGCAGGGTGCTAGAAGCGGCTCTGCCCCGGGACTTCAGCTCTGGGCAAGCCCCTGACATCACTGTCCATATATGGACACTGATGTCAGTTGCTACCCCAGAGTTCCGGATCAGAGACTATACTAGTGCTCCGCTCTGGAACACTGGCTCTGGGGTTGCCCCTGACATCACATTTCGGTCCAGGAGGATCCCCTGACGTCACTGTTTTTGAACAGTGACATTAGGGGCTCCTCCAGCAGAGGAATCTCTGGCCAAAGCGTCGGCAACCCTCTGGCTGGGGATTCCACTCCTAGAGAGAGCCCCAATGGAGCTATCTACTGGGGGTGTCTGTGCACTATCCACAAGGGGAGGTGTGGCATTATCTACAGAAGGCACCGTGGCAGCATCTACAGAGGGCACTGTGGCAGCATCTGCAGAGGGCCGAGTGGCATTATCTACCGAGGGTACAGTGGCATTATCTACCGAGGGCACTGTGGCATTATCTACTGAGGGCACAGTGGCATTATCTACAGAGGGCACTGTGGCAGTATCCACAGAGGGCACTGTGGCATTATCTACAGAAGGCGCTGTGGCAGCATCTACAGAGGGCACTGTGGCAGTATCTACATAGGGCACTGTGGCAGTATCTATAGAGGGCTCTGTGGCACGATCTAAAAATGGGCTGCCTAATTTTGACATTTGTGTGTATGCCAAATGCTGCCAACTGTGCTGCCGGACTGCATTTAGCGACACTTAAACTGTAAAACTGGATTGTTGAAATAAGCACGTGGAAAACTCTCGCAAAGTTTAAACCTAGCGCTATTATTATAGTAATGTAGTATTGTTATAGTAGTTCAAACAACTAATTAATTAAAAATAATTTTGTAATGTATCAAATTTGAAAGTAATGCGGCCAGTCAACTTCACATTTTTTCTATATGTGGCCCACTTACCCGGTTGAGTTTGAGACCCCTGGGTTAGATAGATAGATAGATAGATACAGTGAAGGAAATAAGCATTTGATCCCTTGCTGATTTTGTAAGTTTGCCCACTGTCAAAGACATGAACAGTCTAGAATTTTTAGGCTAGGTTAATTTTACCAGTGAGAGATGGATTATATTAAAAAAAAAAAAACAGAAAATGACATTGTCAAAATTATATATATTTATTTGCATTGTGCACAGAGAAATAAGTATTTGATCCCCTACCAACCATTAAGAGTTCAGCCTCCTCCAAACCAGTTACACGCTCCAAATCAACTTGGTGCCTGCATTAAAGACAGCTGTCTTAAATGGTCACCTGCATAAAAGACTCCTGTCCACAGACTCAATTAATCAGTCTGACTCTAACCTCTACAACATGGGCAAGACCAAAGAGCTTTCTAAGGATGTCAGGGACAAGATCATAGACCTGCACAAGGCTGGAATGGGCTACAAAACCATAAGTAAGACGCTGGGTGAGAAGGAGACAACTGTTGTTGCAATAGTAAGAAAATGGAAGACATACAAAATAACTGTCATAGGAAGCCATGACTAAGGACGCAGATCACGTCTGAAACGCGTAGGCACCAGCCTATTCCCTTCAACTAGCTACTGTATCCTGAAGGAACACCGTTTGTCTATTTTTTTAACTCACCCTTTTTGTTTTTTGTCAAATAAATCTTGGAAGAAGTTTCCGATTTTAAACCAAACCACCTGGTCTCAGTGCTGGATCCATTCCTTTCTCCTTCTCGTTCATTCACTGCGTGTGCCGACACGAGGACCCGAGCGCTACTGACAGTGTGACTGCTATGTTCAGGTGAGCTGGAGGATCCCTCCTATTCTATAGATAGATAGATAGATAGATAGATAGATAGATAGATAGATAGATAGATAGATAGATAGATAGATAGATAGATAGATAGATAGATAGATAGATAGATAGATAGATAGTGTAAAGGATCTGCCAGACACAACTTCTGTGTCGATGCCCATAGGTAATCAGTCTGCACCTGCTCCTATGTCTGTGAGACTGACTCCATCTTCCACCACCCAGGATGGCAGGCTTAGGAGTGGGAGAGCCTATCACAGCTTGACCAGACGGAGCTAGCTCCCGCTCTCTGTCTATTTATACCTGCCTTTCCTGTTCCTCCTTTGATTGCGATTCTTCTCTGTTGGTTTCCTGGCCCTGCTGCAGCTTCTTGAACTACTGATCCTCTGCTTGTGATTGACCTTGGCTTTACTGACCATTCTTCTGCTCTGCGTTTTTGTACCTCGCTCATCTCCTGGTTTGACTCTTCTCGTTCACCTCGCTTGTTGCTCACGGTGTTCCTGTGGGCAACTTCCCCATTTCCCTGGCTTCTTTGTACCCTTGTCTGTTTGTCTGTCGTGCACCTATTGAGTGTAGGGACCGTCGCCCAGTTGTACCCCGTCGCCTAGGGCGGGTCGTTGCAAGTAGGCAGGGACTGAGTGGCGGGTAGATTAGGGCTCACTTGTCTGTTTCCCTACCCCAACATTAGGTAATCACAAGCCCATATACCTAGTCTACCCTGGTCCCTGACACTACTATGGACCCCCTTGAGACCCTGGCTCAGCAAATGCAGGGCCTCTCCCTACAGGTCCAGGCCCTGGCTCAGAGGGACAACCAGCCTGATGCTACCCTGGTAGTGCCCCTCACCTCACCTCTTGAACCCCACCTCAAGTTGCCTGACCGGTTCTCAGGGGACCGGAAGACTTTTTTCTCCTTTCGGGAGAGTTGTAGGCTCTATTTTTGCTTAAAGCCCCACTCCTCTGGTTCTGAAAGCCAGCGGGTGGGTATAATTATGTCCCGGCTCCAGGACAGGCCCCAAGAATGGGCCTTCTCCTTGGCTCCTGACGCCCCTGAACTTTCCTCCGTTGATCTTTTCTTTTCTGCTCTCGGGCTCATTTATGACGAGACTGACAAGACTGCCTTTGCTGAGAGTCAGCTGGTGACCTTACGTCAGGGTAAGAGACCTGTTGAGGAGTATTGTTCTGACTTTAGGAAGTGGTGCATAGCTTCTCGGTGGAATGACCCTGCCTTAAGGTGCCAGTTTAGATTGGGTCTGTCGAACGCCCTGAAAGACCTGCTAGTTAGCTATCCCTCTTCTGACTCCCTAGATCAGGTTATGGCTTTAGCGGTACGACTTGACCAACGTCTCAGGGAACGACGACTTGAACGTGTTTGTGTTTTCTCCTCTGACTCCCCCATGATGCCTCCCGAGGTTCCGTTGTTTCGTTCTTCCACGGAAGACTCGGAGGTACCTATGCAACTCGGGGCCTCCGTGTCCCCCCAACAACGTAGAGAGTTCCGCAGGAAGAATGGTCTCTGCTTCTACTGTGTGGATGACAAGCATCAAGTGAACAACTGTCCTAGGCATAAGAATAAGCAGCCGGAAGAACTTCCGCGCCTAAGTGACCATCGGGGAGGTCACTTGGGCGCACAGGTATTTCCCGTAAATATGAAACGTAATAAAATCTTGCTTCCCTTTCAGGTCTCTTTTGGTGGTAGGTCTGCTACCGGCAGTGCCTTTGTGGATTCAGGGTCTTCGGCTAATATTATGTCTGTGGAATTTGCTATGTCTCTAGCTATGCCATTGATTGATTTGCCTAAACCTGTCCCGGTAGTGGGTATGGACTCCACTCCTCTTGCTAATGTTTATTTTACACAGCATACCCCTGTTTTTGAACTCCTTGTGGGCTCCATGCATTTGGAGCAGTGCTCTGTACTGGTGATGCAGGGATTATCGTCCGATTTGGTTTTAGGCCTTCCCTGGTTGCAGTTGCATAATCCCACTTTTGACTGGAATACTGGGGATCTTACCAAATGGGGTAATGAATGCATGACGTCATGTTTTCCTGTTAATTCTATTTCTCTCCCTGAGGAGGTGAACACTCTACCTGAGTTTGTTCAGGACTTCGCTGATGTTTTCTCTAAAGAGTCCTCCGAAGTGTTACCACCTCATAGAGAATACGATTGCGCAATTGATTTGGTACCAGGAGCTAAGCTCCCTAAGGGTAGGATATTTAATCTCTCTTGTCCCGAACGTGAAGCCATGAGAGAGTATATCCAGGAATGCCTGGCCAAGGGTTACATTCGCCCCTCTACTTCTCCGGTAGGTGCTGGCTTCTTCTTCGTAGGGAAGAAGGATGGTGGTCTTAGGCCATGCATTGACTACCGAAACTTGAATAAGGTCATTGTAAGGAACCAGTATCCCCTTCCTTTGATTCCTGATCTCTTCAATCAGGTTCAGGGGGCCCAATGGTTCTCTAAGTTTGATCTACGGGGGGCTTATAACCTTATCTGCATCAAAGAGGGGGATGAGTGGAAGACTGTGTTTAACACGCCCGAAGGTCATTTCGAATACCTCGTCATGCCCTTTGGGTTGTGTAATGCTCCCGCGGCCTTCCAGAATTTCATAAATGAGGTTTTAAGAGACTACCTGGGGGTATTTCTTGTAGTGTACCTTGATGACATACTTGTGTTTTCCAAGGACTGGTCCTCCCACATTGAGCATGTCAGGAAGGTGCTCCAGGCCCTTCGGGAAAACAAACTGTTTGCCAAGACCGAAAAATGTGTGTTTGGGGTGCAGGAGATACCGTTTTTGGGTCAAATCCTCACTCCTCATGAATTCCGAATGGGCCCCGCCAAGGTCCAGGATGTGGCGGAATGGGTCCAACCTGCCTCCCTGAAGGTGTTACAGTGCTTCCTGGGGTTTGCTAATTATTACAGGAGATTTATTGCTAACTTCTCGGTCATCGCTAAGCCTCTTATGGATCTCACTCGCAAAGGTGCTGATATCCTCCACTGGCCTCATGAGGCTGTCCAGGCTTTTGAGGTCCTTAAGAAGTGCTTTATCTCGGCCCCAGTGCTGGTTCAGCCCAACCAAATGAAGCCATTTATCGTGGAGGTTGACACATCCGAGGTGGGAGTGGGGGATGTCTTGTCCCAGGGTACCAGGTCCCTCACCCATCTCCGCCCCTGTGCCTACTACTCCAGGAAGTTTTCGCCCACTGAGAGTAACTATGATATTGGCAACCGCAAACTCTTAGCCATTAAATGGGCATTTGAAGAGTGGCGCCACTTCCTGGAGGGGGCTAGGCACCAGGTAACGGTCCTTACCGACCACAAGAATCTGGTTTTCCTAGAATCTGCCCGGAGGCTAAACCTGAGACAAGCTCGATGGGCGTTATTTTTTACCAGATTCAACTTTTTGGTCACCTATAGGGCTGGGTCTAAAAATATTAAAGCTGATGCACTGTCGCGTAGCTTCATGGCCAGCCCTCCTTCGGAGGAAGATCCTGCTTGTGTTTTGCCTCCAGGTATAATCATTTCCTCTGTTGATTCTGACTTAGTCTCCGAAATTGCGGCTGATCGAGGTTCAGCTCCCGGGAACCTTCCTGAGAACAAGCTGTTTGTTCCCCTGCAATTCCGGCTAAGGGTACTTAGGGAAAATCATGACTCTGCACTATCTGGCCATCCAGGCATCCTGGGTGCCAAGCACCTCACTGCCAGAAACTATTGGTGGCCTGGGTTGCTCAAAGACGTTAAGGCCTACGTCGCCGCTTGTGAAGTTTGTGCTAGGTCCAAGACTCCCAGGTCCCGACCAGCGGGCTTACTATGTTCTTTGCCCATTCCCCAGAGACCTTGGACCCATATCTCCATGGATTTCATCACCGATTTGCCTCCATCTCAAGGCAAGTCGGTGGTGTGGGTTGTAGAAGACTGCTTCAGTAAGATGTGCCACTTTGTGCCCCTCAAGAAACTTTCCAATGCTAAGACGTTAGATACCTTGTTTGTCAAACACATCCTGCGTTTCCATGGGGTTCCTGTCAATATTGTTTCTGACAGAGGGGTACAATTTGTTTCATTGTTTTGGAGAGCCTTCTGTAAAAAGTTGGAGATTGATCTGTCCTTCTCCTCTGCCGTCCATCCTGAAACTAATGGCCAAACTGAGAGGACTAATCAGTCTCTAGAACAATATTTAAGGTGTTTTATCTCTGACTGTCAATATGATTGGGTCTCATTCCCCTCGCCGAATTTTCCCTTAATAACCGGGTCAGTAACTCGTCAGGGGTCTCCCCCTTTTTCTGTAATTTTGGGTTTAATCCACGGTTCTCCTCCGTTTCACCTGGTAGTTCCAACAATCCCGAGGTAGATGTCGTTCATCGGGAACTGTGTACAGTCTGGGCCCAGGTTCAGAAGAACCTAGAGTCGTCCCAGAGCATACAAAAGACTCAGGCAGATAGAAGACGTTCTGCTAACCCCTTGTTTGTGGTCGGGGATCTGGTGTGGCTATCGTCAAAAAATTTGCGCCTTAAAGTCCCGTCCAAGAAGTTTGCTCCCCGGTTTATAGGGCCATACAAGGTCATTGAAGTCCTTAACCCTGTCTCCTTCCGACTGGAGTTGCCCCCGTCTTTTCGAGTACACGACGTGTTTCATGCCTCCCTCCTTAAACGCTGCTCCCCGTCCTTGGCTCCCTCGAGGAAACCTCCGGTCCCTGTTCTCACCGCTGAGGGGGTAGAATACGAGGTGGCCAAGATTGTGGACAGCAGGATGGTCCAAGGCTCCCTCCAGTACCTGGTCCATTGGAGGGGATACTGGCCTGAGGAGAGGACTTGGGTACCCGCCCGGGATGTTCACGCTGGGGTATTGCTCAGGAGGTTCCACCTTCGTTTCCCCAATAAACCAGGTCCACCTAGAAAGGGTCTGGTGGCCCCTCATAAAAGGGGGGGTACTGTAAAGGATCTGCCAGACACAACTTCTGTGTCGACGCCCATAGGTAATCAGTCTGCACCTGCTTCTATGTCTATGAGACTGACTCCATCTTCCACCACCCAGGATGGCAGGCTTAGGAGTGGGAGAGCCTATCACAGCCTGGCCAGATGGAGCTAGCTCCCGCCCTCTGTCTATTTATACCTGCCTTTCCTGTTCCTCCTTTGCTTGTGATTCTTCTCTGTTGGTTTACTGGCCCTGCTGCAGCTTCTTGAACTACTGATCCTCTGCTTGTGATTGACCTTGGCTTTACTGACCATTCTTCTGCTCTGCGTTTTTGTACCTCGCTCATCTCCTGGTTTGACTCGGCTCGTTCACCTTGCTTGTTGCTCACGGTGTTCCCGTGGGCAACTTCCCCATTTCCCTGGCTTCTTTGTACCCTTGTCTGTTTGTCTGTCGTGCACCTATTGAGTGTAGGGACCGTCGCCCAGTTGTACCCCGTCGCCTAGGGCGGGTCGTTGCAAGTAGGCAGGGACTGAGTGGCGGGTAGATTAGGGCTCACTTGTCTGTTTCCCTACCCCGACATTACAGATACATAGATAGATAGATAGATAGATAGATAGATAGATAGATAGATAGATAGATAGATAGATAGATAGATAGATAGATAGATAGATAGATAGATAGATAGATAGATAGATTTTTCATATAATTCATGTTTTAGGATATACGTCAATATAATACATTGCTTCAGAAAATGGTATAATATCACAAATGTGGATAAAATTATTTCCCATCATGTGTAGGAAACTCATTTGGTTGACCACTCCGAGAATACGTATTTTATCCAATAATCTCTATGACGTGATAATTCTAAATTTTGGTTCCACTTAAAGGGAAGGTGTCATGAATTTTTGTTTTGTAATTATATTGCTTTTTATATAATGTAAACAGAAATGTTGTTTATTTATGTTGTCACTTTAAACTTTTTAATGTATTCATACTTTTACTTCTCTATGGGGGCTGCCATTTTTTTTTTATCTCTGTATGTGTCGATTAACGACACATAGTAAGATGCTATACGGCACATACAATCCCATATAGAATGCGAACGGGAGCCGTTCCATTCTCAGGAGTGTGTGGCGTCTGTGTGGGAACTGCGCATGCGCAGTTCCCACACAGACCTTAACGAAGCTCGTTCGTGGAGTGAAATCTGGCGCCATTTTCATGTGGAACGAAAGCCGCTGCCAGACAGTAAGATGACAACTTCAGGCCGCGGCTACCAGCCATATGTTCAACGAAGTGAAGGAGCAAGGAAGAGGAGCTTAGGCGGCAAGAACTTGTGTGTGTGTCTGTATGTAGCAGAGCTGAGTATGTGTCTGTATGTAGCAGTGCTGAGTGTGTGTGTGTGTGTGTGTGTGTGTGTGTAGCAGAGCTGAATGTGTGTCTGTATGTAGCAGAGCTGAGTATGTGTGTGTATGTATGTAGCAGTGCTGAGTATGTGTGTGTGCAGCAAAGCTGAATATGTGTCTGTATGTAGGAGAGCTAAGTATGTGTCTGTTTGTAGCAGAGCTGAGTTTGTGTGTGTAGCAGTGCTGAGTGTGTGTCTGTATGTAGCAGTGCTGAGTGACTGTGTGTGTGTCTGTGTGTAGCAATGCTGAGTCTGTGTCTGTATGTAGCAGAGCTGAGTATGTGTCTATGTAGCAGTGCTGAGTGTGTGTGTGCAGCAGAGCTGAGTGTGTGTCTGTATGTAAGAGAGCTGTGTGTAGTGTGGGCAGCAGAGCTGTGTCCTATTTTTGTGTAGCGGAGCATGCACGGGCGCCGCTGATCATTCATAGCCGCTTATCATCTATTTTGAAGAATCAGCGGCGGGCATCCCCACCCCACACACACACACACACACACACAAATCCCCCCAAACATGCAAAATCAAGCGTAATCAAGCGTTTTTTTATGCTGTTTTTGGCACATAAAATGCGCAAAAAAAACGTGTCAAATACACGCCGTGTGAACCTGTCAACTGAAAAGTCATTCACTTCCCTTTCATGTAAGGGTATGTTCACAAGCAGTGTTTTCAGACGTTTTTTGTGCCGTAGGCGTCCCGAAAAATGGCTGAAAAATCGGAAGCAGAACGCCTACAAACTTCTGCCCATTGAAACTACGGTAAATACGGCGTTCTGTTCCGACGGGGCGTTTTTTACGTGGCCGTTTTCCAAAAACGGCATCTAAAAAGATGCCCACCAAAAAGAAGTGCATATCACTTCTTGGGACGTTTTTGGAGACGTTTTTAATGGACTCTATAGAAAAACAGCTCCAAAAACTGCCATAAAAATTGCCGCCAAAAACACGAGTTTGATTAAAAAATGGCTGAAAATCAGGAGCTGTTTTCCCTTTGTTTAGTAAGCGTGTAAACATACCCTTAGCCTTTTGGTGTGTCCTATAGCTTCTGCCAGCTACATTTGTACAATCACACCAAAAATGGCAGCCGGACACTGCTCAGCAACTTGAAGACACACTTTCCTTTGCTTGTAGGAGGGGGGTGAGATTCCCTCCCACATTTACTGCAGCTGTGAGTCAGGTTGCTTTGCCTTATTCACCTTGCTGTAATTCTGGGAAGTGTTCCCACTGGTGGCCGACATAGGAAAACATGTCAAATTATTATTTCATTTTTAATACTTTCCACCATGTGGAAGAAAAAAAAAATACAGCAAAAAACGTAAAAAATATAATACAAATAAGTAACTTACTTAAAAAAAAAAGGTTTAATTAGTGACACATTCCCTTTAAGGGAAGAATTAACCCTGAACATCCAGAGGCTGTTTTAGGTGAGAGATTGTTTGACAACGCTTCATTTATTTATTTATTTAGCCAATCCTGCCTAGAAACCTCCTCGCAAATAGGAGAAAGACTTTTTCTCCCCTCGGGACTGAAGAGAAAGGATATATGCTGAATCTTCTAATCAGAATAAAGGGACAAGCTGTTCAAGCCAATAGCTCTCTGTAATAAGATCAATTACATACTCAGTTTCTTGTACATTGGCAGAAAGGGCAACATTTATCTTCTTGGTAAAGATTACCTCATCTGAACAGAACGTCCAAGGCTCACTTTTTTTTCATTCTATTTAACAAGCGGTGACATTGCCAGTTACAAATTGATGCAAAGTACATCTGAAAAAAACGCTGCTTTGCCAATAGTTGGAGAGTTCCTGCCCTGTGCTCCTGTCATGTGCAAACTCATCTCCCTTGGAAATTAGGTTAAACATTAAAGGAATAGAGAGTTGTCAGCCTTTATTATTAGAGGTGATCCACGTCTCTACATTGTTTTCATGACTATGATGTATTCATCTTTACCATAGCACATCAAATCTGTTTCCACACTATCATTGCATTTAACTGGTAATAAGGATCAAAGTAAAAAGTAAATAGAAAACAACAATTTTAGGGCTAAATTATATATAAAATATATGAATGTGTGATCTTAACCTAGTTATAAAATAAAATCACTGAACAGGCCATACTTACTCATAAGGGCAGGTACACACACCACTTCCCAGCAGGATGCAGATAAACCACAATGCTACATAGAGGGAGATTACACAGGTGCAATATACTGATGAACAGCCACTCACACGCCTACTATTCATGAGGGGGGGGTGGCTTCTTAGTATTATCATTGCACACAAATGTAGCTTTTATAAGAGTGTCAGTCACATGGGTGCATTTTTGGCCAAGTTATGAGCTATTTTATATATATGCAAATGAGCTTTGAAATGGACAACGGAGCGTTTTTTTTTCGTTATGTCCAACTGGGCGTGTATTGTGTTTTTAACTGGGCGTGTTTATGTGTATGACGCTTTCCAATCAGTGACCAGTCACCGTCAACACTCCTCTCCATTCATTTACACAGCTGCACAGCGTTCTTACTAGAACGATGTGCAGCCACATACACAAGTGTCCTGATAATGAATACACATGACCATCCAGCCTGGACGTCATGTGTACTCAGAATCCTGACACTTCTGACTCTTTTCTCTGAGATTTCCAGCAAGGGAAACGAAATCTCGTTTACCTCGTAATCTCGCGAGATTACGAGTGGCTTGCTGAAATCTCAGAGAAAAGATTCAGAAGTGTCAGGATTCTGAGTACACATGACGTCCAGGCTGGATTTCATGTGTATTCATTATCAGGACACTTGTGTATGTGGCTGAACATCGTTCTAGCAAGAACTCTGTGCAGCTGTGTAAATGAATGGAGAGGAGTGTTGACGCTGACTGGCCACTGATTGGTCAGTGTCATACACATAAACACGCCCAGTTAAAAACACAATACACGCCCAGTTGGACATAACGAAAAAGAAACGCCCCATTGTCCATTTCAAAGCTAATTTGTATATATATAAAATAGCTCATAACTTGGCCAAAAATGAATGTTTTTTTAAAAAAAAACACGTTACTGTTATCTACATTGCAGCGCCGATCACATTCAATAGGAGATAGGGATTTGAGAATCTGATGACAGAGCCTCTTTAAGCACATGTAGTCCTATCTGCTAAATTGTCTGAATCCTACCAATTTTATTAGGATCCGCTGACAAGTTAATGTCTATGGTGGCAGCACACGTTGAGGGAGGAAGATATTGGTGGGCAGGTTAGGTAATAAAAATATTCAAAAGAAAGGGGAATAGTGCAGGAACAAGAAAAATAGTTATGTGCTATCTGTATCGGAAAGCTTGGGAGAGACATTTTTCTATTGCTTCAAAAAATCTGAAAAAAATCTAAAAAAAAAAAAAAAAAAGAGAAGCAACTATGCCAGTAGACTTATAATTCCCTTTCATTTTGTGCCAACACCCCCACGACACAAGACCCGATGAGGTAAGAATCACTCGGGGAAGATACCGCTCCCGGCCCAATTAACTGACTGCACAGGATGTGATAATAATATTATCAATATTACTTATTTTCCCTGAACAGAAATACATATTTAGTTGTTAAACCGTGGTATTTCCTTTGTCCCAAGTACTGGGGGCAACAAATTTGAAGTATATAAAGACATCCAACTCTTTTTACGGAAAATCCTCTTACGTCTATATCACTCCTATGATAATAGTCATGATTTACCTGAAATAGCTGAAGAACTCCAAAATGAGTTTCTGTCCAATATGACCTCTCGGGAATGCGAAACTCTGTGTTAAATGGTCTGCAAGAAGAAAATATTCAAATAAACACCTCCTTGATACCAAATATTCCCTGATTTACTGGACTTAAGCCTTCTTGTTTCACTATGCCCCCAATATCCTCTAACAGATATGTTAGAGCTTTTATTGAGCGAATTGAACGTGACCGGAGTCTTATCAACTGGACACACACCCCAAATGATAACCTTCGCCATGCTGAACGCCTGGCACTTCGCGAACTACGCGATACCAAAGGAATTATTATAAAACCCAGTGATAAGGGTGGTAATGTGGTACTCCTCAAAGAGGACTAGTACATTGGGGAAATAATGAAACAATTAGGCACTCCCAGCTACAGACGTGTAATGGATAATCCCTTACCCGATATTATATGTAACCTTCATCGGAAGCTTGAATTCGCCTTTGACGAGGGCTTAATCAGTAAAAATTAGTTTCAATATCTTAAACTCAGGGAACCCAGAATGCCGACTATATATATATATATATATATATATATATACTACCCAAAGCTTCACAAGAATAGACAGCGACCACCGGGGCGTCCGATTATTTTTGATATTGATGGCCCAACCAGCAAACGTAGACGCTATGTGGATCAAAAATGTTTTTTTCTCATTACCGTCATTTGTCCTTGACACTGGTAATGTGTTATCAAAATTACATGATCTAGTTGTCCCCAATGAGTGTTTGTTGGTTGGACTGAATGTTGAATACTTTTTATACCTCTATCCTTCATTGGGCTGGCTTGAAGTTTCCTATTACTTGGATAAACATCGATCTGACTTTTCGCATCAAAACAAATTTATTGTCGATATGCTTGAATTCGTCTTGACTCACAATTGTTTCAGTTTTGACGGGAAGTATTACCTACATGTGGAGGGCACTGCCATGGGCTCATCTTGTGGCCCCTCATGTGCCTGTCTTCATCTGGAATACTGGGAGTCTGTCACGGTTTACTCTTGTGAACTATTTAAGAGATTTTTCTCCTGTTGGTATCGCTACATAGACGACGTGTTTATGTTATGGAATGGTACCCGCGATCAGCTGGATGCTTTTATTTGTCTTCTCAACCAATATGATTTGAATATCCACCTTACGTATACTGTCAGTGATGTACAAATACGTTTCCTTGAATTGTGGACAAAGAAAAATGGTAATAAGGTTGAGACATGTACATTTAGAAAGCCAACAGCGGGCAATACTCTATTACTTGCAGACAGCCTAAATCTTTAATTCAGGGAATCCCAGTAGGTCAGTTTCTGCAACATCGCAGAAACTGCTCGAACCTATCTGATATTAAAAACGAGGCTCGTGACCTCTCTGTTCATTTCAGACAGAGAGGCTACTCTGGGAAAAGCATAAAATGGGGATACAACAAGGCTCTTCACAGTGACCGCAATTCATTGCTCTGTGCTGGGCCAAATAACCAAGATATTAGTAAAAAAAAAATCATAAACCTAATAGTTCCTCTATTCCGTTGAATAAAAAGAACAAAATTAGATTTATCTCACGTTTTTGTCATCATTGGGGTAAGGTAAGAGACATTTTAGTAAAAAATTGGCCTCATCTAACTTTATGCAATGACATACATGATATGATTTTCTTAGTATGACTTGAAGACGTGCTCCGAATTTACGCGATCTTTTTGTTAAGTCTGAATTTAGGAGATCTAGGAATAAGGACTGACCCACCCATCCTCTTAAAGGAATGTTTAAATGTGGCACTTGTTCCCAATGTAAATATGTAAAGAAATCCAATGTATTCTCTGACTCCCGTGGAGAGAAACAGTTCTCTGTAAGAGACTTTTTGAACTGTCGTTCAAGCCTGGTGGTTTATTTAATTTTCTGTCCATGCAATAAGTTCTACGTGGGGAAAACCATTAGGGAACTACGTATCTCCGAGCATATCCGTGACATCAGGAAGGCTGATGACAAAAAGCCATTAGTTATTCACTTCAGAGACTTTCATGGTCAACCACCTGATGGCTTCTCATTTATGGCCATCTACCAACTTCCAAAGGACAATAGAGGTGGTAATCAAGATCGCTTACTACTCCAAAAGGAAAGCATGTGGATTTACACCCTGAAATCCCTTTATCCATTGGGACTCAATAGTAAATTAAAATTACATATGTTTCTTTAGGTGCAGCACGGGTTCCGGGACTCTGCCCATGCAGCTGTTGCTGTGTGATCTTACTCCTGCGACCCTGGCCTGCACTGGGTTCATACCGGTCCTCTCTACAAATGAGCATATTTGGTAAATGTCTCGATCCATAGGGATACCATGCTAAAATTAACATCTCGGTGTGGCCTGGACTCCGGGACTTCGCTCACGTGATTGTTCCCAATTCGTGGTCTCACTCCCTGGACCCGATCTACACCTGCCCTTATAATATTATGTATACAAACATACTCAGCAATAACTTTACTTATTTGGTTGGCACATCAACATATGATTCTCGGCTGCGGTCCGGGTCCCGGAACTCTGCCTGCACTACTGTTTTCAGTGCATTGTCGGACTCCTGGGACCCGGTCTGCATGCTCCATCGTTGTTGTTATACTTTTTTCATTTTGCCTTTCCTGTGTGACACCCAATAAGAGCGGAACTCCTATTTAGATTTTGACATATATACAGTGGAGGAAATAAGTATTTGATCCCTTGCTGATTTTGTAAGTTTGCCCACTGTCAAAGTCATGAACAGTCTAGAATTTTTAGGCTAGGTTAATTTTACCAGTGAGAGATAGATTATATATATAAAAAAAAAAAAGAAAATCACATTGTCAAAATTATATATATTTAATTGCATTGTGCACAGAGAAATAAGTATTTGATTCCCTACGAACCATTAATCAGTCTGACTCTAACCTCTACAACATGGGCAAGACCAAAGAGCTTTCTAAGGATGTCATGGACAAGATCATAGACCTGCACAAGGCTGGAATGGGCTACAAAACCATAAGTAAGATGCTGGGTGAGAAGGAGACAACTGTTGGTGCAATAGTAAGAAAATGGAAGACATGCAAAATGACTGTCAATCGACATCGATCTGGGGCTCCATGCAAAATCTCACCTCGTGGGGTATCCTTGATCCTGAGGAAGGTGACAGCTCAGCCGAAAACTACACGGGGAGAACTTGTTAATGATCTCAAGGCAGCTGGGACCACAGTCACCAAAAAAAACATTGGTAACACATTACGCCGTAATGGATTAAAATCCTGCATTGCCCGCAAGGTCCCCCTGCTCAAGAAGGCACATGTACAGGCCTATCTGAAGTTTGCAAATGAACATCTGGATGATTCTGAGAGTGATTGGGAGAAGGTGCTGTGGTCAGATGAGACTAAAATTTAGCTCTTTGGCATTAACTCAACCCGCCGTGCTTGGAGGAAGAGAAATGCTGCCTATGACCCAAAGAACACCGTCCCCACTGTCAAGCATGGAGGTGGAAACATTATGTTTTGGGGGTGTTTCTCTGCTAAGGGCACAGGACTACTTCACCGCATCAATGGGAGAATGGATGGAGCCATGTACCGTCAAATACTGAGTGACAACCTCCTTCCCTCCACCAGGACATTAAAAATGGCTCGTTGCTGGGTCTTCCAGCACGACAATTACCCGAAACATACAGCCAAGGCAACAAAGGAGTGGCTCAAAAAGAAGCACATTAAGGTCATGGAGTGGCCTAGCCAGTCTTCAGACCTTAATCCCATCGAAAACTTATGGAGGGAGCTGAAGATCCGAGTTGCCAAGCGACAGCCTCGAAATCTTAATGATTTACAGATGATCTGCAAAGAGGAGTGGGCCAAAATTCCATCTAACATGTGTGCAAACCTCATCATCAACTAATAAAAATGTCTGACTGCTGTGCTTGCCAGCAAGGGTTTTGCCACCAAGTATTAAGTCTTGTTTGCCAAAGGGATCAAATACTTATTTCTCTGTGCACAATGCAAATAAATATATATAATTTTGACAATGTGATTTATTTTTATTTTTTTATATAATCTATCTCTCACTGGTAAAATTAACCTAGCCTAAAAATTCTAGACTGTTCATGACTTTGACAGTGGGCAAACTTACAAAATCAGCAAGGGATCAAATACTTATTTCCTCCACTGTATGTGTTCCCTGCACTGTCTTTGATCTACGTAAGAGTTAATTATACCCTTGTCCAGTCTGATTTTTGATTGGCTATATGTATATTTAAATACTTACTTTGTATTCATTTTGCTATGCAATGCTCTGATGAAGTTACGTGGTGATGAAACGCTTCAGCACATGTAGCTTGTACGTCCAGACGATCTGACATCACACGCTCGGACTTTCCTCTACACGGCTATGGCTGACTTACTGCCACTGATCTACCCGTACGGCTGTGGTGAAACTTGAACTTTTCCTCACTGGCTATTGAGACAACTGAGCTTTTCCAGCTCGCTCAAATGGTCGTATTCATATACTCTTATTTGCATCTGTAAGGAGGACTGTTTACCTATATGTCGCTTTACATGTGGATTTACCAACATGGATGTATCCATTGGTTTGACTTTTGAGCATAAAGGGGTGATCCCGTGTTCCCATGACTATCAGCATTATATTTATATTGTACCAGGATTCTCCTTAAGGACTTTGCTACTAGGAAGACACATGGCTTCTAACGTGTTTGAATTCGTATTGACCTTTTCGGTATTGGAACAGACTACTCTTGTCTTGTTTGGATCTATTAATGCTGGAGGCCCCTGTGAATTAGCTGCTGTGAAATTCTGCGGCTTTGTCTTGAATTCCTTATGCCACACCTTGGAATCAACAGCGGACAGGCTTTACTTAACAGCTCATCGGGTTGACCATTTTACTAGTTGTATTCCGTGACTGGATAAGTATATTATATTCTATAACCTTTATTTTACATGTATATGCTGGATAGCCTGTAAATGTGTAATGCACGAATGACCACGTGTCTATTATATAACATAATTTATCCCTAATATGTGTATCCAATTATAGCCAGACCATTGTTGATACATTTCAAACTGATTTCCACTTTATATGTCCCCTTATATGTCTTACTTTATGATCTATTCATTATCTAACTGCTGGAAACGTTCACGTAATTTTGTCTCTGTATAACTGTTATTTATTTCTAGCCCGGCCGGGTGTGTGTTTGTCCTATTGAAATACAGGGTTACCTGCAATGCGGTTGTTTTGAGCCTTTTTTTAATATTAAGATTATTTTTTGCATTAATAAACATTTTGTTACATTTCATAACCTTAGAGTCGAGTGCCTTTTCATTACCAGGTTTGTTATCCTGGTTCTTTTTTTGTATTTCTCTCTGTGGTCCTTAACCGGTACAGTAAGTCCTCTAATTCTGCGCCTGCTCCCAGGGTTTCTTCAGATGGATTTGAAGTCAAGGAGATTCTGGACTACAATTAAGTTGGAGGGAAGTTTTTATACCTTGTGCACTGGAGGTGTTTTGGTCCTGAGGAGAGATCTTGGGAACTTGAAGAGAACATTGATGCCCCTGAACGCATCAAAAAATTCCTCCTACGCTCTGGCGCTAAAAAGAGGGGGCGTAAAGGGATTTACCTTCCACTGGCAGCCGCAGCCGTCAGTTTGTTTATACTCAACGCCGGCATCCCAGGGCTCTGCCTCCTGCTCCTGGTTCCCATAGGACAACAAACCCGTATTTACGGGCACGGGTTAGTAAATACGGGTTATATACGGTTTAAAAATGTGTGACAAAGGACCCGTATTTACGGCCAGTATTTACAGGAGCGAAAAAATATGGTCGTTTGCATGGGGCCTTAGTCTGCGAAGGTTCTGTATCCTGTTCCCTGAAATCTGTGTCCGTGCCTATCCTGTATCCGTTTTAAGTCCTGTATCCCGAGTCCAATGCCCGTGACCAGTCCTGTATCCATGTCCAGTCCTGTATCCTGAGTCTAGTGTTCGTCACGAGTCCAGTGTCCATGACCAGTCCTGTATCTATGTCCAGTCCTATATCTGGAGTCCAGTGTCCGTGACCAGTCCTGTACCTGTGTCCAGTCCTGTATACCGAGTCTAGTGTCCATGACTAGTCCTCTAGCCCGAGTCCAGTGTCCATGACCAGTCCTACATCCTGAGTCCAGTGTCCGTGACCAGTCCTGCTTCCAGTAATCCAGCACAAGCCAGCTTCCGATAAATCAGCACAAGCCAGCTTTTAGCTACCCAGCACCAGCCTGCTAACACGGTACTATCTACCAGTGACTGTCCAATACTTGTCTGTCCAGCAGCTACTCCGTTACGGCAGAGTAGCTCAGTGGACGTTACAATATATATATTGTTTAATGTCCCACTAAAACAGTTTATAATGATCTCCCTGGTGATTTTCTCCAGATACCCTTATTTTCTCCCACACTCTTATACCATGTTTTAGTTAAGTGGCTTCCGATGAATTTTGCCCTAGATATAAGTAAATGCATTGCACTGCTATTGATTTTTTTTTTCATTACTTCCATTTGCATCTATAGCCCTGGTCACAACATTTCAGATATGATAATACTAGTATATGAATCTCAAAGTGACTTATGGCAACCTAGGACACACAGAATAGGAATGAATGTGTCGCATGGATGTACTGTATTTCATTCTACATTCCCCTCAGACCTTGTGGGGGCATCACAACAATGAACCAGAACTTCATCAGAGGACAATAAAACTTTCACACTCCTTATCTATGAACTTCTTCAACTATTTACTGCTACAACTGTTTACTCACCTACCTAAATTGATGACTCTGCTTTATATCACTTGTCTGATTTACCACACTAGTTATTTGTCCTTTTGTGTATAAATGTATTTCACATTTTAGAACAGCAGTTTGCGCTCCAGAGCTGCTCTTCTTACTAAACATTAGGGCATGAAATTTCAAGCATAGTCAGCTTTTTAAAGGAACAGTGTCATGGCAAATAATTTTTTTTATATGTTAAAGATGTTAGTGCTTTAATAAAAACGTTTTTATTCATTTGTGTGTTTGTGTTTTACTTTTTCTTATTTTTACACTTTTTCTTCCCTATGGGGGCTGCCATTTTTTGTTCCATTTCTGTGTGTGTCGATTAACGACACACACAGACATGGAGTACGGCAGCCACAGTCCCATAGGGACTGTGAACGGCTCCCGTCCCATTCACGTCCGTGTACGGCGTCTGTGTGGGAACTGCGCATGCGCCGCTCCCACACAGTCCTATTCGAAATTGGCGCCGTCCGGCGCCATTTTCCTGTGGACCGGAAGTCGCGGCCGGACTGTAATATTACTACTTCCGGTCGCGGCTTCCGGACTTGTGCACATGGAACAGCGGCAGCAAACGGAGCGGACGGGCCAGAGGGAGCCGCGGCGGCAGGAGCAGGTAAGAGATTTCAATGTATGTTAGTGTTTGTGTGTGTTTACTACTATATGTAAACCTACTACACTGTGGGTTACCTCAAAAAATGGCGACACGCAGTGTAGCAGGTTAAACCTTTCAAACCCCTCGTTTATCCCGGCACTAGCCAGGATAAAGGAGGGGGGGATGCTGAGAGCTCACTAGAGCGAGGGCTTTTAACCCAATGTTGCAATGCTGCAATTTTGGGAACAGCCCCATCTAGTGGCCAAAAATGGGTAGTATTATAAATTAGAAATAATTTATAATATTACATGGCTCGTGCCAAAAAAAAAAAAAAAAATTTGAACAATGTTTAATCACCCACACACTAAATGTTTAATTTTAAAAAAAAAAACATGTTTTTAGGGCAACACCATGCCTTTAAGAGACTTTGGAGAGTTGTCTTTAATCACACATTTCCTTGATCTCCCACCCACTCCTCTCTCCATGTCTCTCGATTTTGTGTATGTTATTCCTATAATCACTCTGCTCTACCTCTTGTGTCTGCTTGATCTATTGTATAATGGGAAGGCACACGGGACAAATGAGAAGGATCTCATGACAACCTGCATACACCGTAGGAACCAAAAATGCAAAACATTCCTCTTACAATTTCTATTGATTTCAATGGAAGGTTTAATCTGGAAGAAAACTTCTATAATAGTATGGTAAGACATGCAATTTGTAAATGTAAGAATATATAATACATAAATGTAGCATGTTAATAAAAGAAATATGCTGGAAAACTTGTAATTGTGGATGTTTTCTAACTTGAAAATGAATTTATTTCCTGTTTTCTATGTAGCTCTAACATAATCTGCAGTGCTGAACACAAATTATCATCACTCACATCAGTCCCTGTCTCCTGTAGGGCACACAATCTAATTTCTAAACTACTAGGACTATTTTCAAAGGAATCAAATTAACCAGTGAGAGGAAACCGGAGTATCCAGAAGAAACACTTACAATCATGTGGAAAAGAGTCAAATTCCATGCAGATGTTACCTGTGGTTGAAATAAAATCAAAGTCTTCAGTGATGCAAAGAAACTATTCTAACCACTAGTTATAGTCACTGTTTCACTTAAAGTGAACGCCATTTTGTTTTATCAATATAAATAAGTTCAAAATATTGCGCTGATTGTTTTCAAAATATATCTTATAGTGGTCAGAGCTCCGTATTTATTACATAGAGCTCCAAATTTCTTGCATAGACAAAGATTTAAAAAAATCTGGCTGCTTGTAGTTACCACTAGGTGGGGCTTAGAAAATAACTGCATACTGCTGTGCTTATACATTGAACACAATAATAAGATATTATGCAGTAAGCTTCTGGGCTCCTTATAGTGGTGGCTACAGACAGAAATAATTGTAACTTTTAAAAAGGACCTATCAGTTCTGAGAAAAATGTAGGAAGACACAGTAGATGAAATTATAAGATATACAGGATCTTAATGGCCAAATGGATCTTTGTGCTCAGATCAGACAATGAGTACGGGTGAGTGAATTGATTAAATTAGCTTATTTGATGGTCCATAGAATATAATGGGAAAGACGTTTCCCCTATTTTGCTTAAAAATTTGGCTAATCACTATCTTAAACCTGGTTAATTAATTCGCTAATTCATCCTAATGGACGGCGAAAGGGGGGAATCAATAGAAATCAAATCAGGCAAAAAATGTTCTCACCTCTAGCTGGGATCTTTAAGAAGGTGTAGATTTGCGCCAAGATTTACGCCATTTAGAAATCTGTCGAAAAGGTGCAGACCACACACACATCCGGTAAACCCAGTTCTCTTTTTTTGACACTTTTCAAAACTGCTAAATAATTTTTCAAATATTGGCATGCACCGTGATTTGCAAATTGTTTAAGCTAGAAACAGGCGCAAAGCTATTAATAAATTGTCCCCATAGTCTATGCAGGAGCTTTGGAGTTCTGTATCAGCAAAATGGAACTCCAACCACAATTATTAAGATATATTAAGAAATTAATCAGCACAGAATTTTAGACCTAAAAATAACATGGTGTTAAAAAGTGAATATTCACTTTAATAAAATAAAAAAAATGCCAGGCGTTACAAAAAATGGTTAAATATACCGAGCTGTTTTCAAGGGAAAACTGCTCCTGAATTTCAGTCGTTTTTTTAAGCAACTAGCGTTTTTGGCAGCATTTTTTACAGCCGTTTTTGGAGCTGTGTTTCTATTGAGTCATTAAAAAATGGCTCCAAAAACGGCTCAAGAAGTGACATGCACTTCTTTTTATGAGGCGTTTTTTTACGCAGCCTTTTTTAAAAACGTGAGAACGGAAGGCCGTTTTTCCCATTGTAATCAATGGGCAGATGTTTGGAGGCGTTCAGCCCCTGCATTTTTAGCCATTTTTCGGGGGGGGCGTTTACAGCCCCAAAAACGGCTTAAAATAGCCCGTGTGAACATACCCTTATTATTGGGCTGACTAACACAATAGAATGGAGTAAAAAAAGGTAAAATAACACAAAATATATAATTGTGGAAAGTATTACGCACACCAGTAGGGGTAAATTTGCAGGTAAAAATCTTTAAACCGCTCTTTCTTGCACCGTCACGCCGACTCACCAGTTATAGAAGTGCTTGAAAAAGGTCTATGCTTGGACCGAAACGTCGCACCCTGGTATGAGAAATTAAAGATTTTTACCTGCAAATTAACACCTACTGGTGTCCGTAATACTTTCTACAGTCTGTAGAGGGTTGGGCCCCTATCTCTGCACCCTTCTACTCAATCACCTGGTGCTATCTAAACCTACGTCACAAAATATATAATGTTATTATCTTCAAACTTATCCCTGTCAGCAAAATTCTAAATTTAAATGTACCTGCATACGACCAGTGTTTAATCGTTCTATTTATGACCACAAACCGTCCATAGCTACAATTGAAAAGGCATGTGAGGTCTAGACAAAGATTGCATAAGGTCTTAGAAGTTAATGTCTGGCATCAATTCCTTGCTGTGCAACTTGTTCTAATCATCCCTACTGTCTTTGCTGCATCAGCTCCACAGAATGAGACCTATTAAAAGACCTCTGCCAGACATTATACATTTGGTGCCCATAAAAATGTTTATAACAACCACAGACAACAACTAACACTTAAATTACATAAGGACAGAGTATCAGGTTCTTCAATTCCCCTGAGTTTACGAGGCTAAGTCAATTCCGCAGTCTGTTTTATACAGGCAGCTCAAACAGATTTATCTCTGTGGAAGCCCTTACATTTATTTGCCACCCAAGCATATAAATTTGCGTTGGATGTTTTTTCCTGAAGAAGAGGTTATGATTACGGCTTTTTACTGGCAATGGCACCTGGACAAGACCCATATTTTATCTGTTTATTGTAGAATTTTAAAATTATAAGAAAGGAACATACTCAAGAGATTAGGAAAGTCCTTGGTTTTAGAATCATTATTTAGCATTACTATTTATTACATTAATTTATGAAGATACAAAATTTTAGAAACCTACAAATTGAAATCTTAAAATGGAGAAGTCACTATATTACTCCATCAACTTTATGTCACATTGAAAAGGATCCAGGAAGCTGAGATATGGGAAGATGTTTGATTGGCTCCTTACACTGCTATAGCTGTCCCTGTGCCTGCCAGATCCATGGAGGGTTATTGTATTTACTGACTGAGGGCTCTTCAGGCTCAAATTTTATTTTTTTTAGATCCTACAGAGTCACTTTTTTGCATGCAAGGAAAGTTACCAGGACTACATCATTATCTTTTCTAACACTGGCAGGGACTGGGACGGATCAATCAGCGCTACAGTGTGAGGAGCCTAACAAACAACTCCACAGATCTCAACTTCTTGTACAACTAAAAGAGATATTAAGCTCAAAGTGAAATTCAAGTCTAAACTTTAATTTTAGTCAAATGGGCTACTATAGATTACTCAGCCTACATTTGCCCTTCTTTTAACACTTAGATGCCCCAAAATTTTGCGAGTACTCAGCACCCAAATATAGGGTGGAAACCAGAGAATAGACTTATGTAACATTATGGCATGTAAGTGCTAAAAGTCTAGAACCTTGTTGTCACAATTACTGTCTATGCAGTGCACCTCAGGAAAAATAGAGTTAGAAATTCCACATCCTACAGACAGGTAGAGCTGTTAATGGGTTTGTTGAACTCATTAGATTGTGTTTTTAACTATTTTCCACTTAGAAGAAACTCTGGTCACAATCCTATAGTCCTGTGACTCCAGAATGTGCCCTACATGTAACAATTTGGAACATACACAAAGGTGTGGGCCAGTTACCCTTTAGAAAAGGAATTTCAGAAACTGCAATTTCATAATTTTTTTACTGCAATTTTATATCTTTTTTTTATATCATATTAACTTTATTCTAGGTGGACCGTTAATTTGAAAATAAGTCATTCGAAGACGATACTCCCCATAGAGGGGTTATGCAGTAATTTATAGGTAGGGCAAAAAAAAAAAGCTAAAATTACTACTCCATTGTAGCCTGTACATAAGCATAGTTTTGCAGAAATCCTTATGTGCTGTCTATTATTAGTATCGGTTATTTATGTGTAATTGGAGGGGATCCGATGCGTGGGACTTGAATGGGGCTGAGCTGAAGTCCCAGGCACAGCCGCAACATGAATGTGTGATTGCATCTGGTAAAATATTGAAGAGGTCACAGCACTCTAGCAAGTGTCACAGACCATTCCTGGAAACCCCTTCAAGTTTTGGTCCACATCTGTTAATTTTAGGGGCTTCTGCAGCAAGATGCCTATATTGATGACCCTTCTTGCAGGATCCATTGGTGATTCCTGCTTGATGCAAACATATTTGTATGGACTAAAGTTATGTTCCTACTAGCATAATGGATTTGTCGTACAATAGAGTAAATTGGTCACCAGTGGACCCCATTGAACTGTAATAGGGTCTGGAGGGGTTCTGGCATGGATTCTGTCATACTGACTGCAAGAATAAAACGATTCTTGCAGTCAGAAATTATAGAAACCCTGATGGAGGTTTTGAATGCGTATGTGAACAGATCCTAAGTTATACAGTGACTTGCGAAAGCATTTTCCCCTTTGGTGTTTTTCCTGTTTTGTTGCATTACAACCTGGAATTAAAATATATTTTAAATTAGATTTTATGTAATGGACCTGACAAAATAGTCCAAAATTTTATAGTGGAATAATATGTTGTAAAAAAACAAAAAAAAAAACAATTAATACTGAAAAGTTGTGAGTGCATATTTATTCCCTCGCTAAATAAGTTCTGGTCAAACCAATTAACTTCAGAGGTCAAGGTTAACCCCTTTCTGATGCCGCCATTTTTCAGAATTTCATTATCATTTTTTCCTCCCCACTTTCCAAAAGCCATAACTTTTTTGGTTTCACGTCGATACAGCCCTATAAGGGCTTGGTTTTTGCAGGACAATTTGTAGTTTTTCATGGCACCATTTTTTGTACCCTATAATGTACTAGAAAACAGGAAAAAAATTCTGTGCAGGGTGGAAAATGAAAAATACATTGATTCTTCCATTGTTTTTTGCGCTTCATTTTTACAGTGTTCACCGTGCAGTTAAAATGACATGTTAACTTTATTCTGCCAGTCAATATGATTGCGGCGATACAAAAGTTATATTGTTAGTTTTATATTTTACAAATTTTACAATGGAAAAATAAAATTTATTTTGTGTTGCTAAATTCTGAGAGCCAAAACTTTTTTTATTTTTCTATTGATTGAGCAGTTTGAGCGGGAAGAGCTGTAGCTTTTAATTGTACAATTTTGGAGTACATGCAAGTTTTTGATCACTTTTTATTACATTTTTTGTGGGAGATGAGGTGACCAAAAAACAGCGACTCTGGCGTTTCACTTTTTTTTACAGTGTTGACTATGTGTATTAAATAATGTTAATTATTCACTGTATTTTACGATATTTGACTTGTGCTCCCACAAGGTATAAGAGATTGCAATATCACTTCAGTGAATTGTATTAAATAATGTTATATTGTAATAGATCAGACTTTTACGGATGCGGCGATATGAATTATGGTTATTAATTCTTTTTTACAATGCTTTAGGAGGAAAATGGGCAAAGTTTTTTTTTTACTTTTAACATTTTTTGTACATAAAAAAAACCTTTATTTAACTGATATTTACTTTTTTTTTACTAGTCCCCCTAGGGAACTTAAACCAGCGATCGTTGGATCACTAGCACTATATCTGCAATACTAATGTATTAAAGTATTGCAGTACATTGTGTTTCTGACAGGCTTCTTAATAGGAATACAAACATGGCATTGACAGCCCATCGCGTTGTGGGGAGCCGATGGGCTGTCAGAGGGAGTCGTCCCCTCTTTTTTAACGCTTTAGATGCCACAGTCACTATTGACTGCGACATCTAAGGTGTTAAATGTGCGGGATCACGCTCACGCGCAATCCCACTTGTTACAGTGAAGCGTCGGTTGTAACATACAGCCTACGCCCGCATCTTCTGGAGCGGGGTTAGCCCGTGTGCCCGCTCCATACTTCCCCTACTGGGCTTTGACGTGAGTATACGTCATGCATTGGGAAGGGGTTAAATAATGTCCCCCTGTGTGCAATCAAAGTGTCAAATGATCTATCACATGATGTAATTATAAATACACCTGTTCTGAAAGGCCACTAAGCAAGCAACGAGAAGATCAAGGAGAACTCCAAACAGGTCAGAGACAAAGTTGTGGAGAAAGTATAGATCAGGGTTGGGTTATAAAAAAAAATCCCAAACTTCAAACATCCCACGGAGAACTATTAAATTGATTATATCAAAATGGAAAAAATATGGCACAACTACAGACCTGACAAGAGAAGGCCGTCTAGCAAAACTCACAGACTGGGCAAAAAGTGTATTATTCAGAGATTTAACAAAGACACCGACACTGACGGAGCCCCCAAAGACCCCCAGCAGAGATAAAAGTATCTGTCCATAGGACCACTGATCATGGGAAACGCTTCGTGTGGTGCATATCCAACACTTCCCAACACCTCAAGAATGCCATTGCCACAGTGAAGACAGGGGCATAACTAGGAAAGACTGGGCCCCATAGAAAACTTTTGACTGGGCCCTGCCTCGCCCACAACCAACGCTCCCCCACCTCCACAATCCCCACCCTCCCAACAATGAACATTTTTCAGTTCTGTGTGCAGCTTTTGTTACAGGGTTATGAAAATTATAACAAACAATTAAGCACTGGTATTTTAAAAGTTTCTATCACTTAATTATGCAATTTCATAGTTACAATAGGAATTCTTAAGAAACTGACCTAGAACTCAAAGCACCGGTTTAAGAAGGACTGGTTTCCATCTATTCTTGCTAACTTTTAAAGTGTAAAGGGGAGGGGTGAGTATAGCCTCTTTTATTCTGTTGCAGCTATCCCTGCATAAATCTCCCCCTCCCATCCTATTTTGTGAGATCCCATTAATATAGATCTACCACAGATCTATAGATCATCTACCCCTCCCCTGTAGAGACTGCCCCACACAGTATTCCCTGTATGGTGTCACAGTCTCCATGTAGAAACTGCCACACCCCACCCCTCCTGTATAGTGCCACACACAGTCCCCCTGTAGATAGTGCCACACCCCCCCTGTATATAGTCTCACACACACCCCTTTGTAGATAGCGTCACACAGCCCTTTGTAGACAGTGCCACACACAGTCCCCCTGTAGATAATGCCACACACAGGCCCCCTCCTGGCACACACCTCCCTCCTGTATAGTGCCAAACACCTTACTGTTTCTATGGTAGTTACAGCCGAGGAAGCTTGATCTCGTTGTAACCTGTCATTTACCGCGTAATATCGCGAGATTACGCCTCCTCTGCTGTAACTACCACAGACAGAGTAACGAAGTGCAGAGATTGTGAATAGACATCCCATGGAATGTCTATTCACTGTCTAAACACTTCAGTATTGTTAATGTGTTAGTATAAGACAGCACACAAGGATCTAACAGGATCCCTATGCGCTGTGTAAATGAATGGAGAGGAGTGCATGATGCTGATTGGTCAGCGTATACACTCCCCTGTACAACGCCCACTTGGTCTAAAGTAAAAATACGCCCGGTTGGGCATTAAGCAACTCATTAACATAAATCTAAAAACACTAATAAAGTGGTAAAAATAGATAGTTTTTTTTAAATAAAAAGCATTACTGTCACCTACATTATAGCGCCGATCTCCTTATCTAGGAGATAGGGCACTTATAATGTGGTGAAAACCTGTTTCAGTCTGCCAAAGATTTATGACTGGGACAATGACTCTAAGCGTACTGCTAAAGCTACACTGCAGTGGTTTAAGGAGATACATTTAAATGTCTCGGAAATGCCTAGACCTCAATCCAATTGAGAATCTCTGGCATGACTTGAAGACTGGTGTACACCAACACAACCCATCTAACTTAACCCTTTAAAGACCCAGATATTTTTCGTTTGTTTTATGTTTTCGTTTTATACTCCTTCTAAGAGCCATATATTTTTATTGTTTCGTCAATAGAGTGGTGTGAGGGCTTATTATTTGCGGGCGGAGTTGTAGTTTCTATTGGCATCATTTAAAGTACCATATAATGGAAAGAAATTCTTTGTGGTGTGGAATTGGAAAAAACTTCAATTCCTCCATAGTTTTTTCGGTTTTGTTTTTACGACTTTCACCGTGTGGTTAAATTGACAACTTAACTTTATTCTGTGGCTCAATACGATTATGGTGATAACAAATTTATATAGTTTTTTTAAATATATTTTACTACTTTTACAAAGAAAAAACAATTTGTTAAAAAAAAAAAAATTGTTTCGTGTCACCACATTCTGATAGCAGTAACTTATGTATTTTTTCGTTGATTGAGCGGTGTGAGGGCTTATTTTGCAGGACGAGCTGTAGTTTTAATTGGTACCATTTTTTGGTACAAACGATTTTTTGATCACTTTTTCTTACATTTTTTTTGCGGTAAGGTGACAAAAAACAACGATTCTGGGGTTCAAAAATCTTTTTACGCCGTTCACCATGCAAGTTAAATAATGGTATATTGTAATAGTTCGGACTTTTACGGATACAGCGATACCAATTTTGTTTATTTTTTATTTTTTACATTGTGCTTGGGGAAAAATATTTTTAATACTTTTAATATTTTTAAATTTTTTTTTACACTCCTGAAAAATGTATTTATGTTTTTTTTTACACTTTTTATTAGTCCCCCTAGTGGACTTGAACCAGTTATTGTTAGATGGCTGGTACAATACACTGCAATACTAATTTATTGAAGGATATTGTAATTTTTACAGGCTTCTGCTAAGCCCTGCCAGAGGCAAGGCTTAGCAGAGGCATATGGAAGGCAGTCCTGGGGGCCTTCATTAGGTTTAAATTCCGCGGTCGCTATTTAAACAGCCAGGAACAGAGCGATCTCTGTTCTTGTCCGTTAGAGCAGAGTGTCAGCTGTCATACACAGCTGACACCTGCAGTGTATGGAGCGGGCTCAGCGCATGAGCCCGATCCAAACTTCACCCCCCCACACTCCATTTCGTACAGTTTCGTCATGGGGCGGGAAAGGGTTAGAGGCGTTGGAGCAGTTTTACCAGGAAAAATTGAGAAAAATCACAGTGTCTAGATGTACACAGCTAATAGAGACATACCCCAAGAGACTTGCATTTGTAATTGCAGCAAAAGATGGCTGCACTATGTATTGCACATTAAAGTTCTCTGTTTTTTGTCTAAATATTTTTTTTATGTCACAGTAAAATCTATTTTGCTTGTTCAAATTGGTTGGCACGTTGTGTAAATCAAATGGTACAAAACCCCCAACAATCCATTTTAATTCAAGGTTGCAATGCAGCAAAACTGTAAAAACGTCAAGGGGTGCATACTTTCACAACGCCCTGTGGCTACCCTTCACATAACTCATTCACATAGAACAGTCATAGTCAATTGATCTTTGCACCGGTAGTGGAATGTCACTCGAGAACCAAAATTGATAGGAAAGTATACAAGTAAACTAAAGCACTATATATGATCAGCTCGTGTAATCCCATTAAATAATAATGGAGAGCCCCTTTAACAACTTGCAAAGTTGGTCTCATAAAAATAACAATGTCATTACCCATAATTCCCAGTGTGATAATCTTGCATTATCTGGCTGTCGTAACCCATCTAGGAGCTGGGGAACACTTTATTCCTAAAGATGGATTTTGTGTTTATACTACTAATCTTTGTGTAACCAAATTGTAAACATCTAAGAATCTAAAACTTTGAACTCCAGTTTATTGATTGAGATTAAGGCTTATTATTTATAGCTGTTGATATCTGTCACCAGTCTTGTGCAATGGTGTTAATTTCTGCTTGAATGCTTGAGTGAAATGAGAGCTATCCGGCTGGCGATAAAAGGAATAATTATAATGCTTCTGTTGGCTATACAGCCTTGACCCTTTCCTGCACTTTATCGGAATACTACATATTATTGTGGAAAAGGCTTTTGGAAATAACTAAAAAGATGTAAATTATTTTCTCTGCACATATAGTTATGAAAACAATTTATGTATTTTTACCCATTAAAGACAAATTCAAATAGGCTTTATTTTATTTATTTTGAGGCACAGTATGACACGATTTAAATAATCCCAGATTCTTGCTGACTTGTTTTTCTTCATTAATTGCTGTCAACGCCGGCACTCACTGCTAGATCACAATGTTCCATGTTGTCTTTCTTCAGCTAATTAAGTCCAAACCAAACTCCTAGCAATGTTGCGTGCTCACTGCCACCATCTTCAAAACCTGTCCAGACAGCTGATCATATAAGAATAAGATAAGCTGCATTAATCCTTGACATGGCATATAAAACAGAAAAAAAATTTGAGAAGGACTTGCAATTTTGGAGTTACAAAAAATATCACTAAGGCTTCGTTCACAATTGACTACACTATTGATTCCTGCAAAAAAACGGAAACCTTATGGAACTGAGATAAGCGGAAACCATTAGCAACGGAAGCATTACCATTGAAATCAGATGTGAGCCTAAGAAAAATAAATATAGCAGATCTGGCATCTCTACCCTACGATGATCAGCTGTAATCACTTCGGGAAGCCACGGCCGATCACACATGTAGCATTATATGCTGGCTATTCAAGTGATGTGTAACGTCCAATGGGGTTGTGGATCTACAGGGATACTCTGCCGTAATGGAGTAGCTGCTGGCTAGAAAGGTGTAATACAGTCACTGGTAGATGGTACCTTGGAGGCAGCTGGACACAGTCAGATAGCAGGTAGCGGGTACAGGCTGGAGCCGGATTACTGGAAACAGGCTGATGCAGGATAACTGGAAGCAGGCTGGTGCCGGATAACTGGAAGCAGTCTGGTGCCGGATAACTGGAAACAGGCTGGTGCCGGATAACTGGAAGCAGGCTGGTGCCGGATAACTGGAAGCAGTCTGGTGCCGGATAACTGGAAGCAGGCTGGTGCCAGATAACTGGAAGCAGGTTGGTGCCGGATAACTGGAAGCAGGCTGGTGCCGGATAACTGGAAGCAGTCTGGTGCCGGATAACTGGAAGCAGGCTGGTGCCGGATAAGTTGAAGCAGGTCGGTGCCGGATTACTGGAAGCAGGTTGGTGCCGGATTACTGGAAGCAGGCTGGTGCTGGATTACTGGAAGCAGGCTGGTGCCGGATTACTGGAAGCAGGCTGGTGCCGGATTACTGGAAGCAGGCCACAGAGTACAGGATATCGGATTGATCACGCACACAGGATGCAGGATACTGGATTGATCACGGACACAGGATATACTCATAAATGATCCATAACAATGTTATGGTGGTTTAGACACCCAGATAAATATCAAACGAAAAAGACCCAAATGGGAGCATACGGACCAAAAAAGTTTGCATGTATATATAAAAGATAAATTTTATTTTGACTTCTTAAAAAACAACATGGATGTAACAACATATGTAATATAAATATAAAAAGGTATCCAAGATGACGTCAACATAAAACAAGTACAATGCTGCAATTAATGGTAAGTAATAGTGAAATAGAGCTGACTCTAAAAATACATATAAGGCCTCGTGCACACCACCGTTTTAGCGGCCATTTTTGACGGATCCGTGTGCCCGTTTTGTTGTCCGTGTGGTTTCCGTGTGCACTCCCATGTGCACTCTGTGTTTCCGTTTCCGAGCGCCAAGCATGGTACTGTCCAGGGTGCTGAAAGAGCAGGGTTGTTCAGCGCTAGTCACTGTACAGGGAGCTGAAAGAGTTAATGGTCTGCACTGATCGGCGGTAACTCTCAGCAAAACCTGGACAGTGACTAGCGCTGAAGAATGACCATGCTCGGCGCTCGCAAAATACAATTTTAATGAGATAAAAAAATCAGGTTTTATATTTATATTACATATGTCTTACATTTATGTTGTTTATTAAGAAGTCGAAATAAAATGTATCTTTTATATATATATATATACAGTGAAGGAAATAAGTATTTGATCCCTTGCTGATTTTGTAAGTTTGCCCACTGTCAAAGACATGAACAGTCTAGAATTTTTAGGCTAGGTTAATTTTACCAGTGAGAGATAGATTATATAAAAAAAAAAAAAGAAAATCACATACTCAAAATTATATATATTTATTTGCATTGTGCACAGAGAAATAAGTATTTGATCCCCTACCAACCATTAAGAGTTCAGCCTCCTCCAGACCAGTTACACGCTCCAAATCAACTTGGTGCCTGCATTAAAGACAGCTGTCTTAAATGGTCACCTGTATAAAAGACTCCTATCCACAGACTCCATTAATCAGTCTGACTCTAACCTCTACAACATGGGCAAGACCAAAGAGCTTTCTAAGGATGTCAGGGACAAGATCATAGACCTGCACAAGGCTGGAATGGGCTACAAAACCATAAGTAAGACGCTGGGTGAGAAGGAGACAACTGTTGGTGCAATAGTAAGAAAATGGAAGACATACAAAATGACTGTCAATCGACATCGATCTTGGGCTCCATGCAAAATCTCACCTCGTGGGGTATCCTTGATCCTGAGGAAGGTGAGAGTTCAGCTGAAAACTACACGGGGGGGAACTTGTTAATGATCTCAAGGCAGCTGGGACCACAGTCACCAAGAAAACCATTGGTAACACATTACGCCGTAATGGATTAAAATCCTGCAGTGCCCGCAAGGTCCCCCTGCTCAAGAAGGCACATGTACAGGCCCGTCTGAAGTTTGCAAATGAACATCTGGATGATTCTGAGAGTGATTGGGAGAAGGTGATGTGGTCAGATGAGACTAAAATTGAGCTATTTGGCATTAACTCAACTCGCCGTGTTTGGAGGAAGAGAAATGCTGCCTATGACCCAAAGAACACCGTCCCCACTGTCAAGCATGGAGGTGGAAACATTATGTTTCGGGGGTGTTTCTCTGCTAAGGGCACAGGATTACTTCACCGCATCAATGGGAGAATGGATGGAGCCATGTACCGTCAAATTCTGAGTGACAACCTCCTTCCCTCCACCAGGACATTAAAAATGGCTCGTGGCTGGGTCTTCCAGCACGACGATGACCCGAAACATACAGCCAAGGCAACAAAGGAGTGGCTCAAAAATAAGCACATTAAGGTCATGGAGTGGCCTAGCCAGTCTCCAGACCTTAATCCCATCGAAAACGTATGGAAGGAGCTGAAGATCCGAGTTGCCAAGCGACAGCCTCGAAATCTTAATGATTTACAGATGATCTGCAAAGAGGAGTGGGCCAAAATTCCATCTAACATGTGTGCAAACCTCATCATCAACTACATAAAACGTCTGACTGCTGTACTTGCCAACAAGGGTTTTGCCACTAAGTATTAAGTCTTGTTTGCCAAAGGGATCAAATACTTATTTATCTGTGCACAATGCAAATAAATATATATAATTTTGACAATGTGATTTTCTTTTTTTTTTTTTATATATATAATCTATCTCTCACTGGTAAAATTAACCTAGCCTAAAGATTCTAGACTGTTTATGTCTTTGACAGTGGGCAAACTTACAAAATCAGCAAGGGATCAAATACTTATTTCCTTCACTGTATATGTATATATATATATATATATATATATATATATATATATATATATATATATATATATATATATATATACACTGCCGTTCAAAAGTTTGGGGTCACCCAGACAATTTTGTGTTTTCCATAAAAACTCACACCTATATTTATCAAATGAGTTGCAAAATGACTAGAAAATATAGTCACAACATTGACAAGGTTAGAAATAATGATTTTTATTTCAAATAATAATTTTGTCCTTCAAACTTTGTTTTCGTCAAAGAATGCTCCATTTGCAGCAATTACAGCATTGCAGACCTTTGGCATTCTAGCTGTTAATTTGCTGAGGTAATCGGGAGAAATTTCACCCCATGCTTCCAGAAGACCCTCGCACAAGTTGGATTGGCTTGATGGGCACTTCTTGCGTACCATACGGTCAAGCTGTTCCCACAACAGCTCTATGGGGTTGAGATCTGGTGACTGCGCTGGCCACTCCATTACAGATAGAATACCAGCTGCCTGCTTCTTCCCTAAATAGTTCTTGCATAATTTGGAGGTGTGCTTTGGGTCATTGTCCTGTTGTAGGATGAAATTGGCTCCAATCATGCGCTGTCCACAGGGTATGGCATGGCGCTTCAAAATGGAGTAATAGCCTTCCTTATTCAAAATCCCTTTTACCTTGTACAAATCTCCCACTTTACCAGCACCAAAGCAACCCCAGACCATCACATTACCTCCACCATGCTTGACAGATGGCGTCAGGCACTCTTCCAGCATCTTTTCAGTTCTGCGTCTCACAAATGTTCTTCTGTGTGATCCAAACACCTCAAACTTCGATTCGTCTGTCCATAACACTTTTTTCCAATCTTCCTCTGTCCAATGTCTGTGTGCTTTTGCCCATATCAATTTTTTCCTTTTATTAGCCAGTCTCAGATATGGCTTTTTTCTTTGTCACTCTGCCCTGAAGGCCAGCATCCCGGAGTCGCCTCTTCACTGTAGACGTTGACACTGGCGTTTTGCGGGTACTATTTAATGAAGCTGACAGTTGAGGACCTGTGAGGCGTCTATTTCTCAAACTAGAGACTCTAATGTACTTGTCTTGTTGCTCAGTTGTGCAGCGGGACCTCTCACTTCTCTTTCTACTCTGGTTAGAGCCTGTTTGTGCTGTCCTCTGAAGGGAGTAGTACACACCGTTGTAGGAAATCTTCAGTTTCTTGGCAATTTCTCGCATGGAATAGCCTTCATTTCTAAGAACAAAAATAGACTGTCGAGTTTCACATGAAAGCTCTCTTTTTCTAGCCATTTTGAGAGTTTAATCGAACCCACAAATGTAATAATCCAGATTCTCAACTAGCTCAAAGGAAGTTCAGTTTTATAGCTCCTCTAAACAGCAAAACTGTTTACAGCGGTGCTAACATAATTGCACAAGGGTTTTCAAGTGTTTTCTAATTATCCATTAGCCTTCTAACACAGTTAGCAAACACAATGTGCCATTAGAACACTGGAGTGATGGTTGCTGGAAATGGGCCTCTATACACCTTTGTAGATATTGCAGTAAAAACCAGACGTTTGCAGCTAGAATAGTCATTTAGCACATTAACAATGTATAGAGTATATTTCTGATTAATTTAATGCTATCTTCATTGAAAAAAACTGGGCTTTTCTTGCAAAAATAAGGAAATTTCTAAGTGACCCTAAACTTTTGAACGGTAGTATATATATATATATATATATATATATATATATATATATATATATATGTATATATATGTATATATACATATATGCAAACTTTTTTGGTCCCTATGCTCTCATTTGGGTCTTTTTTAGTTTGACAGGACTCAGGATACAGGACTAGTCACGGACACAGGACTCAGGATACAGAACTAGTCACAGACAAAGGATTCATTATACAGAACCTTCGCAGGCTAGCACTGGGTGAGTAACAACATTACTCAGGCACTTAGGAGATAGTGAAGGTGCCTTAAGTAGTCCTGGGAAGCAGCAGGGGTGGTTGGGTGACTTTTTGAATTTCGCGCGCACTGGCCATTAAAGAGGCGTAGGAATCCAGCGGCCGTGAGCCGCAGAAGACAATGACCGCAGAGCGAGATATGAGACCCAGCGGCGGGGTCCACTGTCAGATGTGGGGCCCGCCGCCAGCGTTACATGATGTAATACAGGGCAGGGGCGTAGCTAGGGGGGGCAGACGGGGCATGTGCCCCGGGCGCAACTTAGAGGGGGGCGCCAGCGCCACCTCCTGCACTATAATTGTACCTGTGTCTATAGGACACAGGTACAATTAGAAGCAATGAATGACCGGGCACGTTCCGTGCCCGGCTATTCAGCGCTTTTGCATCAGTGTAGCAACTGGTACCTTTTGTACCAGTGACGCTTCCGTTGATGAAAGGCGATGAGTGACAGGGAAAGTCATCCTGCCCAGCCAATCAGCGCCTTTCATAGACGCTGCGTTCAACACCCAGGAGACCTGCGCAGAAGAGAGCAGGTCTCCATGGCTGCCGGACGGCATGGGAGCAGGATTAAGGTGAGTTGGAATTATTATTTTTTAATTGTAATAAAAGTGTGTGGCATTATCTACGGGGGGGGGACTTTATCTACGGGGGGGGGGACTTTGTCTACACGGGGGGGGTGGACTTTATCTACACGGGGGGGCTTTATCTACGGGGGAGACTTTATCTACGTGGGGGGACTTTGTCTACACGGGGGGGGGGGGCTTTATCTACAAGGGGACTTTATCTACGGGGGGGCTTTATCCACACGCGGGGAGCTTTATCTACGGGGGGTGTCTATCTACAGGGGGGGCTATATACTGGGGTGGGCTATAGCTACGGGGGGGCTATATAGTATATAGCCCACCCATGTATATAGTGCTCCATAGATCACCCACCCCTGTATATAGCCCACCCCTGGATATAGCCCCCCTGTAGATATAGCCCCCCTGTAGATATAGCCCACCCCTGTAGATATAGCCCACCCCTGTATATAGCCCCCTGTAGATATAGCCCACCCCTGTAGATATAGCCCACCCGTGTAGATATAGCCCACCCCTGTAGCTATAGTCCCCCTGTAGATATAGCCCACCCCTGTATATAGTCCCCCTGTAGATATAGCCCACCCCTGTATATAGTATCCCACAAATAGCTCCCCCTATAGCGCTCCACAGAAAGCCCACCCCTGTATATAGCCCCCCTGTACATATAGTCCACCCCTGTATATAGTGCTCCACAGATAGCCCACCCCTGTATATAGTATATACAGGGGTGGGCTATCTGTGGAGCACTATATACAGGGGTGGACTATCTAGTGTAGCACTATATACAGGGGTGGACTATCTATGTACAGGGGGGATATATACAGGGGTGGGCTATCTGTGAAACACTATATACAGGGTTGGGCTATCTGTGGAGCACTATATACAGGGGTAGGCTATATCTAAAGGGGGGCTATATACAGGGGTGGGCTATCTGTGGAGCACTATATACAGTGGTGGGCTATATCTACAGGGGACTATATACAGGGTTGGGCTATACGTGGAGCACTATATACCGGGCTGGGCTATATCTACAGGGGGCTATATACAGGGGTAGGCTATCTGTAGAGCACTATAGGGGGAGTTATTTGTGGGACACTATATACAGGGGTTGGCTATATGGGGGCACTATCTACAGGGGGCTCTATGGCATGCACTATCTACAGGGGGCATGGTGTGTGTGTGGGAAACAGTGTATGGTGCTATTATAATTAGAGGTGCAGTGTATGGGACTATTATATTTAGGGGCATAGTGTGTGGTATAATGAAAACTTTATCTTTATTTATAGGTGCAGATATATTGGAAAAGTGAGAAGCTGAAGACATGTGAGCGGCAAACTGCAGAAATGGGCTGTGATCATCATAGAGGTCTGGATCGGATGGAGAAAAAGAATTAGGAATCTGAGACGTCACCGGTGAGTCACTTAATGTAAATGTTTATTCTGCCTCTAATCAGTATTGTAGTCACTGTATGATCTGCAGCGAGATGATTATGATAGGATTTATTTTTTGTGAAACAGCAACTCCCAGCATATCCTTATCATTGTTCGGGTCATGCTGGGAGCTGTAGTTTTACGCGGTACAAACCTATACAGCAGGGGTTGCACTAAATTGAGCTGTATTTTTGCTGGTGCTGTATATATGTACTGAGCTTGGTTCTGGTGTTGTGTATAGAACCATACTGCTTGTAAAATGTACAAATATTTTTATGCTCACGTTACATAAAAATAAATGACACGTCGATTGGTAGAGAAAACAAACACGGTGAGGGGGAAGGAGATGTCGGGAAAGAGGTTGGGGGGGGCGCCAAACTGAATCTTTGCCCCGGGTGCTGGAAAACCTAGCTACGCCTCTGATACAGGGGCACGCTGGGTATGCCAGAGAATCTTTTGGCATCTAGAGGGGGTCTCAAGTGGGAGATATGGACTCATTAAGACAACCCCATTAAAGGGAAACCATATGAATCCTCAGCTCTTTTGTAGGTTCTTGAAGGCAGAATGTGACTGGGCCGATGCATAGCAACAATCCTGGATTGCACTGGGTGACAACTACAGATCTTCGCAGTGCTGTATATTTTGTGCTATCACTGAATCTCCTTCAGATTCTTCTGCTTCCTGTACATAATCTAGGTTATTGCCAACCAACCATCTCTGCCCCTACCGGGTTAGAGGTTGCATGGAGGAAAATAGAAAATTACCAGTCATGGGGCAGAGCTTGCTGCTGATTGAGATGACGTTGTAGTGAACACTCTCCTCCTTACTAAGTAGCACTATTGCGCCTCACAGTGACATTTAGCCTTTTATTGAGCACCATTCTCCCTCTAAAGTCTCCTAGACCTGCCCGCTATAGATGTGGACCACGACCAGGAAATGCTATTAGAAAACAGAGCCGAAAAAGCTCCCTGTCTACTTTCCCGCGTCGGGCTGCTCCCAATATGGCGCTGGCTTACTAACAGATTTGGCTATGAGCAGACGAGCTGCTACAATAATGTGATTGGACACCAAAAAAAAACAACTTAAAGTTTTGGTAATGTTCAAAAATATTAAAAATATTTTAATTAAAACAAAAAGCTTTTACCCATTTCTCCCCTAAAATAATGAACAAATAAATAAATAAACATAACGGCTTGTCCGTAAAAGCCTGAACCATTCTCATATAATGTTATTTACCCGCAGGGAAAAACGCTGTAAAAAAAAAGTAGAATTGTTGTCTTTTAGTTACCATAGCTTCCCCAAAAAAATGGAGTAAAAAGTGATCAAAAAGTAGTATGTGCCCTAAAAGTTATGAAACTCAGGATATAGCGACACTACATTTTTTCAATAAACAGTTTTTCCTTTTAAGAAGTACATAAAAAAAAATATACATTTGGATCTCCATAATCATATTGACCCGCAGAATAAAGTTAACATGTCATTTTTACCGCAAATGCCATAAAATTTACTGTGAATGCCGTAAAAGCAAAACCCCAGAAAGATTATTTTTGCAGTTTCCCAGTACATTATATAGTACATTCAAATGGGACCATTAACCCCTTCCCGACATTTGACATATGCATACACCAAAGTCGGGTAGGGGAAGTATGGAGCGGGCTCACTGAGTGAGCTCGCTCCATACGATGCCGGTGTCGGCTGTTTGTTACAGCCGACACTTCAGAGTAACTAGCGGCATCGCACTCAAGCGTTCCCGCTAGTTTAACTAGTTAAATGCTGCGGTCAATACCGACCCCAGCATTTAAATCGTCAAAAAGAGGGGGGCGACCCCCTCTAACAGCTCATTGCACCCCCCGCAACGCAATCGCGGGGGGGCGATGGTTGCTATGGCTGCATGGGGGCTTAATTAACGCCCCCAGGTCCGCCATCTTTGTACACCTATTAAGCCTTGCCTCCGGCAGGGCTTAATAGATGACTGTCAGAATAACGATATACTGCAATACATTAGTATTGCAGTATATCGTGCAAGCGATCTAACGATTGTTGGTTTAAGTCCCCTAGGGGGACTAGTAAAAATTAGTTAAAGGGAATGTGTCGCTAGAAATATATATTTTTTTTTTTTAGTTAAACAGTTAGTGTATAGGTGATTAAACATTGTTCTAATTTTTTTAATTTTTTCACGAGTCAGGAAATATTATAAATTAGATTCTAATTTATAACATTTCCCAGTGCTGGTCACTAGATGGAGCAATTCCCAAAATTGCAGCATTGCATGTGGTAAAGCAACCACATTGCTTTATGCTGCAAAATTTGAGAAAACTCACTCGCTCTAGTGAGCTCACAGAATCCCCCCTCCTTTATCCTGGCTAGTGCCGGGAGAAACGAGGGGATTGAACGGTCAAAGCTCCTACACTGTGTGTCGCCATTTTTTGAGCTAACGCACATTGTAGTAGGTTAACATACAGTAGTAAACACACAGTAAAACACGTACATACACAGACCTAACTTACCTGCTCCTGCCGCCGCCGCTCCCTCCGGTCCGTCCGCTCCGTCTGCTACCTCCGCTCCAAGTGCACAAGTCCGGAAGCCGCGACCGGAAGTAGTAATCTTACTGTCCGGCCGCGACTTCCGGTCCACAAGAAAATGGCGCCGGACGTCGCACAGTTCAATTTGGACTGTGTGGGAGCGGTGGATGCGCCGTTCCCACACAGACGGCGTACAGCATAGTGGATGGAACGGGCCCCGTTCGCATTCACTATGGGACTGTATGTGCCTTATTCCATGTCTGTATGTGTCGTTAATCGACACATACAGAGATGGAAAAAAAAATGGCAGCCCCCATGGACAAGAAAAAGTGAAAAAATAAAAAAAAGTAAAACACAAACACACAAATAAATACATTTTTTTTAATAAAACACTAAAAGCAAATTGATCTAAAAAAAAAAATTTCCGTGACGCTGGTCTTTTAAATAAAGTTTTTTTTTTGTGTAAAAAAAAATGTAAAAAAATTAAAAGTTCAAAAAACCCCCCTTTTCCCATTTCCCCCCTAGAGCATATTAAAAAATAAAATAAACATAATTGGTATCGCCGCGTCCGTAAATGTCTGAACTATTACAATATATCATTATTTAACCCGCACGGTGAACGCCGTAAAAAAAAAATTGTAAACGCCAGAATGTCTATTTTTTTGGTCACCTAATCTCCCAGAAAAAATGAAATAAAAAGTGATCAAACCGTCGCATGTACACCAAAATGGTATTATTAAAAACTACAGCTTATCCCACAAAAAATAAGCCCTCATACCACTTAATCGAGGGAAAAATAAAAAACTTATGGCATATTTGGTATCGACGTAATCGTATTGACCCACAGAATAAAGTTAACATGTTGTTTTAATTGCACAGTGAATTCTGTAAAAACGGCGCGCAAAAAAAAACATGGAGGAATCTCTGTTTTTTTCATTTTCTACCCCACAAATAATTTTTTCCCATTTCCTAGTACATTATACGGCAAAATAAATGGTGCTACGAAAAACTACAACTCGTCCCGCAAAAATCAAGCCCTCATAGGACTATATCGAAGGAAAAATAAAGACGTTATGGCTTCTGGAATGTGAGGAGGAAAAAACGAAAATGAAAATCTGAAAGTTGTTTACGACGGGAATGGGTTAAAAACTACAACTTGTAGCGAAAAAACAAGCACTTACACAGTTATGTAGACGGAAAAATAAAACAGTTATGGCTTTTGAAAGGCGGAGAGGAAAAAAACGAAAAACTTAAAAATGGCCGCGGCAGGCAGCACGCCTAAGGTTTACCAAATATGGATTTAACCCAAGTTTTTCTATGTTTATCAAAAATACTAGTCATTTCTTAATGCGTCATGTTAGATGAGAACCGGACGTATTTACTGACTAGGTTATAAAAGGATAATAATTAAGCTTGGTTAACTTTACGACTATTATCCCCCAGAATGTACCGGTTATACATAACCTCTATTGTGTATTTTCTTTACTGATTACACTTGCAAATCGCAAGGTGAGAAAAAGTTACAATGTAATCTTTTGTATAGACACAACATTTTGCAGAGTAATAATTAAACTTTTTGTTTAATTAACACTTCGCTTCAGTGGTATTGTTAATTTTACATGTGTCAATGTACAGCATTGCATCAGATGAAATGACCCTGATATAAGCCCTCTTAGATCATAAAGGTCCCGTCCAGTCATCCTTCATTGTCCTCGTAGAAACTGCCAGTGTGGATTCCTGCAAGTTTGCAGCACTGCTGAGTCACCCATTGTGGACATGAACAGCAAGAAGGGAATAGTTATGGGTGTTCTAGGTTTTTTATAGTCAAAGTAACTCAAAGTAGATGCTTGTTGAGTAAATAGACCATGTCCCTGTAGGACAAATTTTGCAGAAAGTAGCCATTGTTAGTAAAACTTAGAACGCAATGTGAGTTTTCTTACCACTCAGCCGTCTATCCTTATTATGTACACACCAAAAGTATAAAAAGAAAGAATGGAAATAGCTGAGTAAGTTAAAGGAACACATTCGGCTTCAAGGACAGATGACAGAAATTCACTAGGTTCAAAAATGTAGACGTGAGCTATGTCGAACCATAGAGGCTATAAATGTCTTGTCTGACATGTACACACTTGTGTAGAGACATACAATAAAGACTTGCAAAGTCAATTGCCTTTGCATGCAGGTTCATGTTTTCTGTGATTTAACCTATAAAAAAAAAAAAAGAAAATGCATGACAATTTCTGGTGACTAAAAATCCAAGCAGAGTCTCAGATGCTCAAAATCTCCTAAAAATTGAAGTAACAGCCTCTATGCACAGTTCATACATGCGGTTTATGAATAGCTGAAGGCATACATCTTAACAAAACCACCAAAACTGAAAAGACCAAAAATCTGGAGGCAAATCTTGCAAAATTAACACAGGAATTACACTACTTAAAAAGTTAGTGTACCCTCATACCCTATATAATTCCTGAAAACAGCCGACAACGTAAGGAATGCAAAAGTTCTACATGGTAGTCATAAACCTTTTAGACTGAATTCACACATGCAGTTTTAATGGCAGATTTTAAGCTCAAGCCATGAGTGGATACAAAAGTGAGACATATCAGTCTTTCCTTTATACTATTTCCTCCTATTGTATCCACCTCTGACTTTGGCTCAAAAACTGCATAAACACAGCCACAAAAACTGCACATGTGAATCAAGCCTTAATGAAACTTTGGGGCAAAGAGAATTTTATTTTTTGCAAAAAGTGCACTAAGTTTAAGTGTGTCACTAAGAATCTAGCCCAAGCAACCCATTTATTCACAAAAGACCAAAAGAAAAAAAAAAGGAAAAAATTTATGATAACTCAAGAGGTAGGATCTGTCCAATGGGGCATAGTAGCAGACAGTGGGAGTTGCTCTGTCACTGCAGGTTTAAAATGTTACTCCAATTTTATAGAAAAACAATTATAGGGTAGGATTTTGCAAAATAATTGTCTTTCTAGATGACTTGTTTAGCAGATTCTGCTTCTAAATAGCAGCACTGAAAGGTTGCTCATAACTCTGTAGTAGAAGACAAGGCATTCTGCTCTGCCTTCTAGGCTCCTGTCTCCAGTACGACAGCCAACACTAAAGGATCACATTATGTCTTACAGTGTAAGCCACCATACTGGAGATGAGTGCCTAGGAGACAGAGAAGCACGCCCTGTCTCCTACTGCAGGGTTATCAGCAGCCAGAATCACAGTCCGTTCTGTTGTTTAGAAGTACGGTGGCGAGCTGGAGTCCTGAATTCCAATCCAACCAAGGACAACATCTGCATGGAGTTTGTATGTTCTCCCCATGTCTGTGGTTTTCCTCCCACACCCCAAAAACATACGGATAGGGAATTAAAATTGTGAGCCCCAATGGGGATAGTAAGTGTGGACCTCTGTACAGCGCTGTGCAATATATTGGTGCTATATAAGTAACAGAAATAAATAAACATGAATAAGAAGTAGAATCTGATAAACAAGTTATGCAGAAAAACAATTATTTAACAAAATCCTGCACTATAAGGGAAATTACACATGTGGCAGAATTGTTGCAGAAATTTCTGCAACTGAAAATCTGTTCCATTCATTTGAATGGGGTTGTTTCTGCATCAGATGCATGGATTTTTCCAAGCCACATTCAGATTGGAGGTAAAAGTGACAGGACAAACAAATGTTTGTCCTGTTACATACTTGGGGCACCATGAGGCTAGTTCATTGACCATGATCATTCGGTACTGGTGTAAGGTGCCATCTTTCAGTGCCGCTCAACACGGAACTACGTTTTTATGCAACATCTAAAATCAGAAAGCAACTTTGGAGTCATTATCTTCTTTTTCTAGCCAGGACAAGAGACTTACAAAGCTGGCTAGAAAAGAGCTTCCCTGTCAGGAAGTGAGTTTCACTAGCAAGGAAAGGGATAATGTAGGTTTTTATTTAGCTGAGCAACAATCAAATCTCTGT